>NC_141689.1:1095336178-1095936178 GCF_964263255.1 Lissotriton vulgaris | reverse complement strand
TCAATAACTTGACAGGATTATCAAAGGACACATACCCTGCAACTGTCAGATACAGTCCATGCCTATGCCTGCCCTCCTTTTGTCTCTCTAGTCAGGCTAACTCCAACCCAGTATTATTGGAAGAACTGACCTGCACTGGTTTGCAGGTTGGACAAAGGACTGCCCTCCACTCACAGGCCTGCATTGGAAGTAAATGTGGGCTTTGTTGAAGTGAATCTTAACCCCTAAGTGATGCTCCCTGGTCCTGAAACCTTTGCTGGTGCTGGAGTATACTCTTCTTGTCCCCAAACTGCAAGAAGTGGGACTGAGAACGTCTTTAACAGCCTTCTGCCTTGAGAACCAACGGAGACTGGAGTTACTGTATAAACTGCAGCCATTGAAATCGAATTACCGGTCAGTCTCAACTTGCCGGTTTGCTGTACTGAAGGAGTTCTGACTTCTGGAAAAGATTCTAAATTCAAACTTAGATGGCTTCACCGAAACCAATGCCATGCAGTATCCGATCAAGGTTGAGCCCTTCCAGTGCCAGGACTTCGGCTGCTTAGAACTTTCTGGCCTTCATTGACCAGTGCACTGGGACTCTGCTTATAAGTAGCCTTCTTTTCTCAAGTCCCCCTTTGGATTCAGCTTCCCGCTTGCCCCGCTGATGACTCGTGGATAACTACTTTTCCTCCATAAAGGTTTCCACGAGATGAACCTGGTCTCTGAATAATCAGACTGCTGATCAATCACTGTTGGCCTTAACCTTTTGACTTTGTCTTGGTCTTCTTCAAACAGATATCCATGGTTGGCGCTTTGTGCTTTTTGGATTCAGTTAAATTCAAATTAAAAAAATTCTTCTCCCAGGTTCTACTTCTTGAATTTGTCTTATTTTTACATCATTTTATGTATTAAAATATTCTCTATTTTTCTAAATTTGTTCCACAGTGTTCTTGCATTGTGTTTTCACTATATTAGTGTTTAAGTGCTGCATAAATACTTAGACATTGCATCTAAGTTAAGCCAGTGTGCTTTGTGCCAAGCTACCAGAGGGTTAAGCACAGGTTTATTTAGTGACTCCAGTGGTCCACAATGACAAGGATTGTGGTTATTATTTGAAGTGGGTTCTCCCCCCCTTTAACTAATACTCCATTTTCTTACACTTGTCTTTTGCTATGCACATCACTCTATTGACTTTTGGCAAGGTTTACACTATAGAAATAGCATACTCATGCACACCACAGCACTCCAATTATTACTGTCACTCTTTTTTCAATTAGTCCAACCACTCCACAATGTTTAGTTTGAAATTTGAGATTATGGCCATGTCTAAAAAGTCTAAAAAAGTTGCAATTATTTATAGCAGACTTCAGGGCAGCCCTGCAATTTACATGTATTGTAGATCAGGCAGGATTTGAAAGAGCAAAGGGGCCGATTACGATGGCGGGCAGATCGCCACTGTCAATCTCAATATTAAAACCGTCAAATTAGGATGGCGGTGGGAATGGGAATGGTACTGCGGCGGATGGAAAGACCGCCCGCCGTGGTCCCGCAAGGCGGCCCTTTTCCGCACGCCTTGTGGGACATGGTACAATGGGAGCATTATGGCAGTGCCTTGCAGGCACCGCCGTGTGCATTAGGATACCTGTCTTTTGTGGCGAAGATCCAGCCGCAAAAAGACAGGCGGAGAATGCCTTTGGGGAACGGTTACCTGCCCCCGGGGGCGTGGGGGTGGGTGGGGTGCTGCACATGGGGGGTACCTATGGTGCCCCCCTTCATTTGCATGTTAAGGTGGCCGGCACTACACGGTGCCTGTCACGTTGTACATACAAATGCAAAACATGTATTTTTATATTGCGGCGGGTGCTGCCGCTAGCTGCAATGTAAAAATACGGGATTCCCCCGCCAGTGTGGTGGGCGCATCGTAATTTGTATTATGGGACCGCCGCACCTATGGCGGCGGTCCCTTTTGCCTATGCGATGGCAGACGGACTTTGTCTGCCCGCCATCCTAATCGGCCCCAATGTTCCTCGGACAAGTGAATCTGCAAAAATAGTTAAACAATTATGATCCCTCAAGTGACTGGGAATTATTTTTCCATGGTATGGAGAATTTGTTTTTCAAGATCACATCTCCGATTTGGATCTCTCTTGATGCATTATTTTAACCATAATCCGTATATGAACGTAGCCCTAAAATTGGAACTCTCATTTTAAGATTACATTTACAGCAACTAGATTTATTATCCCTAGAGAAAAATGTAATCCTTACATCTTACATAACACATCTTTATAATATGAGTTTACCACCTATCAGGGTGTGTCCATACTGAGAGCTTCACACTTCTGTAATATTTTTGAAGAAGCTGGAACAAATACATGTAGTGAAACTGATAAAATGCTTCAGTTTCACTTATAAATAACAATATGTTGACTAACTCCTGGTTATCAAGTTCGGAATACAGCAATTTGCTCAGGGGAAGCCAGCAGTGGTGGTTACCTAATTTTTTAGGTTTGTATGGAAGGTCCACTGCACAACCACTAATGATGTGAGGATTTGAAATAATATACTTTTCCTTCTATTTTTTGTTCCTTGTTTCTATCTTTGATGTAATGCCAAAGTCACATTTTAATGGGTGTTGCTTCACATATTTTGGCTTTTGGATCACTGACAAAATATTGAGTGACAAAATATCGTTTCCCAAAATATCAGGACATAAATATCGATGTCATAAATATCGACATCCTATCTTCATTACGGTAAGTACTAAAATATCAACAACAACAAAAATATAGGGGCTCATTAGGATTGAGGAAGGTCCACCACAGCAAGCCATGCAATGGCGGGCCCTCCGCCATCTGACTGGCAATTTTCCCCCACCACATCACGATGGTGGGGGAATCATTCCGGTAGCGTGACGGGAGCATAGACCGCCTGCCACGCTTACGCCACAGGCAATTGTCACGATAGCCAGGCGGAGCGGATGGATGGATGTGAATGGTGGCGATACCTAGCAGGCATCATCCGCCAGATCACAATCGTGGCCTCAGCCAGCCTTTCCATGGCTGGTGGAGAATGGATTTAAGGGCCCTTTGTGGACCCTCTCTGTGTGGCGGGAGGTTGTCTGTGCACTGGGGGATACTCATGGTAACCCCCTACATTTTCCTGCACTAAGTGACTGGCACCGCATAGTTCCTGCCACGTAGTGCAGGGAAATGCACTACGTGTCAAATTTGCATTGAGAACGGTGCTGAAGCCAGCAGCAATGTCCGCAATGTGAAGGGCCCTGGATTCGCCCGCCATAGCGGCAGGCGCATCGTAATTAGCTTAGCAGGACCGCCGCCTTACTGGTAGGTGGTCCCAAGCACCGCAACCATGGCAGGCTGACTCCAGTCCACCCGCCAGTGTAATCAGCCCCACAGTTGTTGAAAATATTGAAGTAAAAAATGTTTTTTTTAATGTATAAAACATAATGGAAAATAAATTAAATGATACGTATAACTTTATTTAGAATTATTAGAAAATGTTAACAATTATAAATAATAAATGTAATGTAAAAATAAATTAAACACATATATATAGAAAATGTAATATATATATTTACTTAATACCAATTATTAAATAATTATTTTATTGAATTATAAAATAATAAGAATATATTAAAAATTGTAAAAACATATATATATATATATATATATATATACATGTGTATATATATATATATATATATATATATATATATATATATATATATATATATATATATATATATAAATACACCTGTAACATTATATATATAGATTAAGGGGCCGATTCCGATCCTGGGAAAAAAACTTCCGTACGATTTTCATCTGGAGCCATCGCCGTACGATTCGTACCCGTCAGTCCGAGACGCATAGTACGATCCGTATTCTGTCAATCCGCCTGAATCGTCGCAATCCGTACGTATTGCAAGGCTGAAAAAGTAACCGTATGACTCGTACACATGCCATACAACCCAACAAGTACGATCCAGACTGCGGTACGAGGACGTGATTCGTACGGTCCACGACAGGTAGGAGCGATTCGTACAGAAAAGCACACAATCACCTACACACCGTACGGTGCGTACACCCTATGATAGCAGGGGTACTGTGTGTACCCCTGCGATCTTGTGGTGTACGCACCGTACCCCGCGATCGCAGGGTGTATGCACTCCCAGCGAACGTACACCCAGCGAACATGGGAGTACGGTACGTACACCCCAAGATCGCGGGGTATGGTGCGTACACCCCGTGATCACAGGGGTATGCACCGTACCCCTGCAATCATGAGGTGTACGCACCGTACCCGGGGGGGGGCATTCCGTACCTGTTTCGGGGCGAACTCTGCTTTTACTGCTGTTTTCAGCTCCCGTAGAAAAAGGGTCGTACGGTACGTACCCGACACAAATCGTACTTGCCGGGTCGGAAAAATCAGCCGCGAACCGTACAGATGTCGCGTACAGCTGGTTCTGAGGGAGATTTGTACGGGGATTTGATTCGTACTGTCTCTGTACGATTCGTACGGAGTCCAGCCCGTGGTACAAATCGTACTTCATCGTACGTACGGGGGACGTTGCAGGGTACGAATCGTACGGGAAAAATGCTCCGAACGGCTATTCGGAGCGGTTTTTACTGAATCAGAATAAACCCCATAATGTAACAGGTATATATCTCTCTCTCTCTATATATATATATATATATATATAATGTTACAGGTGTATTTATATATATATATGTATTTATAATTTGTTTCTATATTTTAACATATATATATATATATATATATATATATATATATATATATATATATATATATATATATATATATATATATATATATATATATATATATATATATATATATTTATATAGGATAGTGATGTGGCGGCAGCAACATAGAGCGGAGTACAAGGAATATATTGCCTACTGGCAGTCGCCAGTAGGTAGTTCTAGTTAGGGTCTACTTTCCAACATTCTATTGGGAATAACTTTGGCGCCGGTGGATGAATCTTCGCGAATTTCTCAAAGTTCGTGGGCCGCTCCGCTCCGCTCCTTCCCTGAAAATGTGGGGGGGATTCATCAAGCGGGGGCCGAGATAAAAGGGGGTCCCAAAACGTGTTTTCTATATGTTAATTTCCATAGGGCGGTCAAACTCTCTTTTAGCCCGAACGGCTGAATGGCAGTTTTAAAAAAAAGTAGCTGTTTTAAAGAAATGTTCTTTTTGTTGTTTTTTAATTTTTTTATTTAAGTACCTACATGTAGGTACCAATGCAGGATGGAGGATTTGTATTTTGCGAAACAGTGAGGTTTCAGTAGTGAAATTGAATGCTTGTACATAGGACCTGCGCTGTGTTTGTAAAAAGTTATTAAAAAAACGATTTTAGGGGCAAATCAATGGTATTTACATTTGGGCCTTATTTATGATTGCCTTGTGCCGCCGGTGCGTCACTTTTAACATGGGAAAAAAATGACGCACCGGTGGAGCAAGGCCCGCATAAATAAGGCCCTGAGTTTCTTTGCTGTTGGTTTGTGTGTTGCTTTTTGATAATGCTTGCTATTAACATTTTCAAGATAGAGGATTTGTATTTTGTGAAACAGTGAGGTTTCAGTAGTGAAATTGAATGCTTGTACATAGGACCTGCGCTGTGTTTCTAAAAAGTTATTAAAAAAACGATTTTAGGGGCAAATCAATGGTATTTACATTTGGGCCTTATTTATGATTGCCTTGTGCCGCCGGTACATCACTTTTAACATGGGAAAAAAATGACGCACCGGTGGAGCAAGGCCTGCATAAATAAGGCCCTGAGTTTCTTTGCTGTTGGTTTGTGTGTTGCTTTTTGATAATGTTTGCTATCAAGATTTGCAAGATAGAGGATTTGTATTTTGTGAAACAGTGAGGTTGCAGTAGTAAAATTGAATGCTGGTACATAGGACCTGCGCGGTGTTTCTAAAATGTTATTCCAAAAATGATTTTGGGGGCAAATCAATGGTACTATCTAATCCTTGTCAATAATGTAAAACCAATTCAGGTGCTCAAAATATTTTTTTAGAATAACATTTAAAAAACAAAGATAAGGTCATATGTATAAGCATTGTAGTGTTTATATTGTTTGCTTATTGTCATTGCTTTGTTGTTTGGTAATAGTGGTCTTTAATGTGTTTTTTTTTTTACCACAGATTTAAATCAACATTTCAATAGTAAGGAAATATGCCCTCAAGCCAGAGGAGAAGGAAAGATGCTATGCGAAAAAAAACAAAAGGAGCAACGGAATTGAAGCAGTGTCCTACAACAAATACTACAAAAAACGCCAAAAAAGCTCCTGGTAAGACAACAAAGTCCTTTCTTCGGAATATATCTAGATCAAAAAAAATTATAAAGAACATGTGAATTTACAGAAGGAGAGAGCAAATTTGAAGAGAAAGGAGAGCCCCCCCAAAATCTTACTACTGCAGCAGGAGACAATAATATGTATAGGAATAGAAGGCAAAATGAATTTAAACGAATGTTTTGCAATAGGGTAGTTTTAAATTTAGTAAAAAACATTAGGAAAGGTACACAGAGAGCTGCTTTTTATAAGAAAAAGAAAAATGTAGAGAAGATTGTTGATCAAGCTTTTGAAGTTAAGAACAAATTATTTATTTTAGTAATCAATAGAATTAGGGCACTTAACAAGACAATTGATGTTTTCAAATCAATCAGTAGATCCAAAAGAGTTATAAAAATTTTGGCATGATTAACATTTTTATTATATTTACTCTTCCAACCAGGGTAAGGTGGAGATTGTTCAATCTGTCCAACTCCCCCCCTACTTTCTGTATAATAGGATTAATATTTAGTTCTACTACTTGTTCTAGTGCTGAGGCTATAGTTATTCCCAGATATGTTCCTGTCGTTGTCACCCTGGAATCCTGACATGGTGCCTTGCTGTTTTTTATAATTTGTGTTTTTCCAGTGTTCAAGGAATACCCAGACACTTTCCCAAATTCTTTTGCCTCTTCCTCCACATATCTTATAGCCTCTGTGGGTGATGATGTTATAACCGCCACGTCATCAGCGTATGCCAGGATCTTACACTCCCCCCTAAGTGTGATAATTGGGGGAATATGCCTATTTGCCTCCAGTTTTCTGATTAGCGGATCTAAATATATAGCAAACAGCAAAGGAGAGCATGGACACCCCTGCCTCGTGCCCCTTTGAATTTTTACATTGTCCGTTAAACCCGCGTTAATTCTAATTGCAGCGGTCGGGTCTCTATACAGTGTCTTTATCGCTGTCAAGAAGCCGCTGCCAAATCCCACTTTTTCCAGGACACTCCATAGGTATATCCATGACACCCGGTCGAACGCTTTTTCAGCGTCCAATAAAAGTACCGCGAATGGGTCCCCATTAACCTCCGTCATGTCCATGAGGGTAATTAATTTCCTTACATGGTGAGTGGTCCCCCGCCCTGGAATAAAGCCATGCTGATTGGTGGTGACTAACGGTGTTATTACACTGGCAAATCTAGTTGCCAATACTTTTGAATAGATCTTTGTATCAGTATTCATAAGGGTAATAGGTCTGTATGAGCCTGGATCAGTCGGTATCTTTCCTTTTTTGAGGATAATCACTATTTCAGCCTTAGACCAAGTGTTCGGTGTTGAGCACCCCTTCTGTGCTTGTTTAAAAGTATACAGCATATCTCCTGCCACCTCCTCCCAGAAAACTTTATAAAATTCTAACGGAATTTTATCTGGGCCAGCAGCCTTTCCTGCTGGTAAACTCTTCATAGCTGTTTCTACTTCCTCTAATTCCAAAACATTGTCCATCCTGTGTTTCTCTAATTCATCCAGCTGTCCCCCTTCATATTCATTCAAATACTCCATTATTTCTTCACGATCTTTTATCTGACTCTCAGAGTAAAGTTTCATGTAGAAGCTTCTAAAGACTTCCCTTATTTCTTGTGCATTAGTTACCATCATCCCTGAGCTATCCTTTATTGCTTTTATCTCACCTAGCGATGCCTTCTGTCTAGTTCTAGCTGCTAGCATTTTACCAACCCTTTCATTCAGCTCATAGCAGTTCTCCCTATTCACTGTATATTGTTTCGCAGCCCTTTCTGCTATGTACTCTTCTGCTGCCGTTCTTAATTTTACAAGCTTCAAAAGTGGGAGGTCTAATGAATCTCCGTTAGATGTTTGTCCTATCCTATTAATTAATTCCTCCTCTGCCGACAGCAACTCCCTCTTCATCCGCTCAGATCTTTCCTTTTCCTCTTTCCTTTTTCTAGCACCAAAACTGATGGTCTCCCCTCTTACTCCGGCCTTGAAACAATCCCACACTATCCCAGCCGATGCTGTGTCTCTGTTTATATTCAGAAACTCAACTATCCACTTCTTCATGTGCTGAATATATGCACCCTCCACAAGCAATGCCCTTTCGAATGTCCACTTAGTGTCCTTCCATACCGTTTTCATACCTTTCAGGGTGACAATAAGAGAGTTGTGATCTGAAAAGAGTCTTGGTATTCTTTCAATCTCTGCCCCATCCATGTGCTGAGTACTAATAAAAAAATAATCCAATCTAACACTTATCCTATGAGGTGATGAATAGAATGTGTACCCATTTTGTCCCGGGTTAAGAGTGTCCCATACATCTAATAATCCGTTATTCCTAGCTAGATTATAGACTGCTTTAAAGACTCTTCTCTTCCTCCCTTTGTATTTAACTGGGGGTCCTAGCCCTAGCCCCAAGCCTCCTGCTCCATTGATATTAAAATCCCCCCCTATCAATATGAAGGGTGCCCAAGTTGCCAACTCTATGTCAATTTCCTCAAAAATCTCCGGATCATCCCCTGTAGACCCATAGATAGAACCCAGGGTGACCCATGTTTCTCCAACCATACACTCTACTAAAGCCCATCTACCCCATACATCCTCCCATTTTTTCCTAGTGCATATATCTCTTTGCTTTGCCATAACAGCAACCCCCCTGTTCCTAGTGCCCTGCCTAGAGTGTGCTATAACCGTTAGCCCTAACTGATCCAGAAGCCTAATTTCAGATACCTGTATATGTGTTTCCTGTAATATTAAGAAGTCCAAACTTAATTGTTTGATCAGGGCTGCTGCCTTCTGCCTTTTTACCCTATCATTGAGGCCACATATATTCCATGTCATAATACGAGTACTCATCCTGGGTTTTTAACAAAGATTACCATTGATTTAATCATTTTACACAGAAAAAACTTGACGCAGTTTGTTGCCACAACTTTATAACTCACAAATTTTTCTTCTTCCATTTTATTAATCTTCTTATTCCATAATGTCTCTTGTACTCTATATTCCCAAATTCCTCTATGTTCCTTGCCCCCCTTGTGCACCCCACCCCTAGCCCCCCCCCCTGACTGTCCCACCCCCCCTACGGGCAAATAGGTCCATAGGACCTATATGTGACAGCTGTGCCTGCTTGGATCCCGTGCCTCCCTGCCCCCCCCCCACCCCCGTTGTCTGCTATCCATTGGCAGATAAAAAAGAAAGCAAAAAACTAACCCAAAATATGTAGTTTATTGCTGTCTTTCTATATATTATATACATCAGAATACTAAGACTATTCTGTTACTGTTTCTATTTCCCAGGACTATGCCCTAGATCCTACTATCTTTTTGCCATGAGGTCTACCACCAGTTCACTATCAGCGTGTGCTTGGGATTGTGGATGAGAATGCGGATTCTTTTCTTTCAGCCATTCCAAAAATTCAGCTGCCCTAATTTCTGAATGGAAAATTTTAAATTGGCCGTCTCTTACCACCTTCAATCTACTGGGGTACAGTAAATATGCCTCACAGCCAATTCTCTGGAACGGAGTTATTAATTCTCGCAATCTCCATCTGCGCTCTACCGTCGTGTGACAAAAGTCTGGTCTAGCAAAGAATTCTACATCTTGATATTTACATTTTGTCTGTGGCCTTGCTTTCCCCATGATCTCTTCCCGTAACAAGTAGTTGCCCACATAAATTAGAATTGCTCTGGGTTTACTTGAGCCAGCCCCCTTCCTCTGTACAAATGGAAATCTGTGGACACGTTGGATTTCTGACTCCCAATCCCAGCCTTTTATATCTGGCAGTGCCCCCTTAAGAAGCTCTATTATGTATGCTCTAATGTCTTTTCCTTCTCTTCCTTCCGGAATACCTAAGAGTCTTACATTATTCCTCCTCTGCCTATTCTCAAACTCTTCAAGCTTCCATAACATGTCACTATTAGTTCTTTCTTGATCTTGTTTAAATTCCTTCCAGCCTTTCATTTCGTCTTCCAAATTCCCTGTTCTTTCTTCAACTTCCGTGACTCTCCCTGCCAGTTCTGTACATGCCTTGCTTACTTCCCGAAGAGAGATTTGTATTTTTTTACTTTCCTGTCTGGCTCTCTGACTCTCTAACCTCGCCTCAGTTTGGATTTGTTTGAGCATTGAGAAAATCATTTCAAGCCCCTTAGGTGAGTCTTGGCCGAGTCCTTGAGTTTGGGATTGTGACTGATTATGAGCCTGGGTATGGTTCTGTATCTGAATATCAGATTGCCCTTGCCTAGCCCCCTCCCCAGTCCTCCGTAAAGGGTCCCTGATTTCATCTGTGCCACCAGTACCCTCTTTATACAACTGAGAGGTGGCTGCATAATCCCAATCTAGTCTTTTTGCAATGCTGTTAACAGCTGGGCTTATAGAACCTTTTGCTCTTCTTCTCTTTTTTGTCAGGACTTTTGGTTTGCGTTTTAAAGCTATATCTTGTATGGAGCCTGATGTAGTGGTAATCCCCGTCTCCAACCCAGACAATGTCAGGTCGCTTCCCGAGTCTACAATAGAGGAATCCGACTCACCTCCCCCTACCGCCCCCATCTCTTCCCCTTCCTCTTCACCCTCATTAACAGAAAAAAAACATTCATCACTAGGAGAACCAGTTATGTTTTTTGCTGCCTTAGGGTCATTGACAGTTACAACCTTCATGTTATTAACACCAACATCACCATTATCGCCAATATCCCCATTTTCATTGCCATTACCATTACCACGGTCATTTACATTACCACGTCCTTTTCCAGCCCCCCCTCCATCTGAGTGTATGCTTTTGCTGCCCTCTTGGCCACTTTTCCCTACTACAGGTGGATTAGTAACAGACAGATTATGACTGTTAAGGCTGCTTTCCCCCTCTCTAATTGCCTCAGTTAATGCCTCTGTTAAGATCAATATGTTAACTGTGTCTGCACCGGAGGGTAAAACATCCTCCCTAACATTCTCCTCAACATTATGTGCGGCTCCATTATCTCTCGCACTGCCAGAAGCCTCATTAGTGACATTGGCCATGCTGCCCTTTTCAGCACGATCTCTTATGTCCTTCTCCACAGCGATCTCGTCCCTCTCCTGCAGTAGGCTTCCTTGAAACAGGTCAGTATTTTTATGTACTTTTTCATTCGGAATAGTCTCATTTTCTATCCCTATCGCAGCACCGGATACCAGGAGAGTGCTATCGACCACTTTCATAGGGGCACCGTGTTCAGGGTCAAGGTCACATTCGGGCACATAATCCAGTTCACCTTCATCTTCTAGTAGCCCAGATTGTGCCCCTTCTGAATGACCTCCAGTCACATTAGTATCCACCGCCTGAGAACTAGAAACAGTGACAGGAAAAAAAGCCTCTGATACTAACGGTTGTCTCAGATTCCCTTGTTCTGTTACTTTTCCTTTATTTGCTTTGGCCAAAGCTCCTTTAAGTTTTTCCTTTTTTTTTTGTTTCTCCCCCGCAAAACTACCAGCCTCCTTACTTCTTACAGCATTCCTTCCTCGTTCATCAGTGCCGACCTCTTCCTGGGTCCGTGTCAGTTTTTTGGTTCGAAGGTTTGCTGCCGGCGCATCAGGCTCACTCCACGCTGCTTTCTCCTCTCTCAGCACCTTCGAGATTTTTGGCGCCATTGCGCGCCAGGCACCTGACAGCACTGCTGCCACCAAGCTTTGCTGCCGAAGACGCCGCTGCCTCCGTGAATGTCGATAGCTCTCCCTCCAAGCGTCCGCCTTCACCATCAGCTGATAGCCATTGACCAATACACGGGTCAGCACTGCATCCGCTGCCGGGAAGGTTAGTACCTGTGCAAAAAACCACATCGACCAGCTCTCTCCTCGTCTCTCCTCGTAGCTGTGCTTCCCGATTTCAAAATCCGCCGAAATCCGCTACAACCGCCAATACACGGGTCAGCACTGCTTCCGCCACCGGGAAGGTTAGTGCCTGTGCAAAAAACCACACATCAGCCGGCTCTCTCCTCGTAGCTGTGCATTCCGATTTTCAAAATCCGCTGAAATCCGCTGCAGCCGCCAATAGTCAAAACGCGGTATAGAATACAAACCGTCCGATGTTTTTTAGCGCTTCTGCCAGTCATTCACCTCATTGCTCTACCCGGGTCAGGGAGCAACAGGGAGCACGTCCTCCACCTACAGACTGTCAGCGGCCATCTTGCCCCATGTGGAAAGAGATTTCTATACCTCTTTCGAACAATTCCTCTATGGTTTGACAATGTCTGGTTTAAAAAGATTGAGAACATGATTAATAAATTCATATGGTCTAAAGGTAAGACTAGAAGGGCGGCGAGATTCCTGGCACTTCCACGTGAAAGAGGAGGATGGGCACTACCAGACATTAAGCTTTATTATTGGGCTGCTGCTCTACAGTATATGATGGGATTAATAGGTGGGGCCGAAGTAGAAGGAGAGGATCATCTGGGGTCACTAGCAATATACGGTATTCTGATGGGGGAAGAAACTAAGAACATTTTTTTGAAAAATTTCGACACGGTATACTATAAAAGAACACGCTTTAAGACGATGGTGGGAGCTCACAAGCTATGGAAGGCGTTTATGAAAAAATTTGGTTTGGGTAAATTTAATAGATATACGAGGATGTATGATAATGGGGCATTTCCGCGAGATATTTTCTCAGATGCAATATATAGAGAGTGGTTCCGAAATGGAGTAATAAAAATGGGGGACATTATGGGGACACAAGGGATGAAACAATTCGGAATAATACAGAAAAAATTTAATTTGCCAAGAAGCCATTTTTTTAAATACTTACAAGTAAGAAGCTTCCTACAAAATAAAAGAGGGGGGACGAAAGGTTTTGGAAAAAACATTATATTAGAAATAATAGAAAGTGGAGTAGATTGCACTATTAAAAGGTTTTACGCAGAGTTAAACGAACATAGAACAGATGACATGGCCAAATGGGGGGAAAGATGGTCAACGAAGTTGGGGATAGAACAAGACTGTTTTAAGGATTCAGTAGTCTTAGGGATAAATATTCTGTGCTCTGCATCATTACAGGCACAGCAATACAAGACCTTGTACTGGCTTTATTATACCCCGGCTAAACTGGCACAATGGGGAGCGACAAATGGTATACATTGCCCTAGGTGTACGAGTATAAACGCGGATGCTATCCATATGTTTGCAACATGTCCAAACTTAGTAATATTACTTAAGGAAATAGAAACGTTTCTACAAAGGGTATTAAAAATAGCTGTTAAATTAACACCCGTGACTATATTACTAGGGACAGATGGGAGTAATGAAGACGAAGCAGGGAAATACTGTATTTTTATTGCTATGGCAGTGTACAGACTATGTATAGCATCTGCATGGTTAGATCAAACGGTACCATCATTTCAGCAATGGCTAGCCAGGCTGTTGAATATACATAACTTAGAAAGAGCAATCTACTCAAGAAGGGGGAAAAATTCGAGGAAACTAGGCTTGAAAATATGGGAGGCTATAACGAAATGGAAGGATGAAGGTTGATGTATATAGAAATTGTATATAAACTGTATTTGTATATTTGTATATAGACTGTATATAAACTATGCATAACTGATAATACTTGGTGTATACTTAATGTATGTAAAGGACATCAAAAATAACATACAACTTCTAGGATTTTGAGTTAACTTTAACGATGATTGATGATATACTTTGTTTTGAAAAGTCAGCCCTAATTTACTCTATGTCGATGTTATACGAAGACGTTTGATATGAATATTCCATGGTTATGTTGTATTGTTCATTTGTTCCATGCCCCTTCTGTGCTCCAGAGGGTGGGAAAAATGCAAAAATCCATCAATAAAAAGAATTTAAAAAAAAAAAAAGTAGATCCAAAAGAGTAATTAATCAAACTAATTTTTGTAAAGTTTTTTCTGGAGAATGGATGCATAGTTCAAGTTTTGAGCCATTTTTTTAATGAGGAGAGTTACTTTCAGGATAATGATTTGGTGCATGCAGTTGACACCAGTGGTCGAGCATATGAGGTGAAAGATGGTTGTCCGATTGAAAAAGAGAAACTTGTGTCTAGAGATGTAGAAGAGGTATTAAGTGATGAAGTTTTAGGAAGATGTACTAAGGGTCCAATGTACAATTGGAAGTGTAGTAGTATTTGTAGTGTGCGACAGGATTCCATCGATGTTCTTCTTAATTTTTTACGTACATATAGTAAGAAAAGTCTAAAACAAAAAATGAAGATGTTTCAAGACTTAGATCCTTGCAGAGTGAGCGAAAACACAGATTTGCATGGGCATTCATTGGCTTGTCTTTCTAGAAAAGTACGTCAGAGTGTTTTTCATCATTTTAGGATGTTAGCAGTGCATCATAACAAAATGAGGAAATTAGTGATAAGGTTGTAGTTTGCAAAAAGTCCAGCACTTAAGCTTAAACAGTTAAACAGTGCTCTTTTGCATGGAACTGAATTAGATGTGAAGAAGATTTGTGAAGAAATTGAGATTTGTTATTTTTGTGAAAAAGAGGACAGTGTAGAAATTGACACAGTAATACAAGGTAATGTGGAAGAGAATGTACAGATTTCAAGTACAGAAAAGTTTGACCAGGAAATTAGCAAGTTTCAGTTGAAATCAAGTGAAAGGCCTAATTTTACTTGTGTGTGTTGTCGATGTACTCATTATAAGATTCAGACTAAGTTAGTTGATTTATATGCAAAAAGTGAAATGGAAAATAATAGTGAATGGAGGAATTTTGCAACTTATTTGTTGGGGGAGAATTCTTTTGATTTGAGTTTTGATCAGCGTATTTGTAAATATTGTTATAATAAATTAAATGAAAACAGAATGCCTGCTAGAGCTGTTTATAATAATCTGGAGTTGGTAGACATTCCTTCTGAATTGATGGATTTAAATACATATTAATATATTTTGATTCAATGTGTCCATCCTTTTCAGGCAATTGTTCGCATGGAGCCTAAGACAGGGAAATTGCCTCATTCAGATTTACAGAGAGGATTAAAGGGAAGAGTTGTTTATTTGCCTCTAGATTTCAAGAAAAATATTGATATAATTGGTGTAGAAAAAGTGGAAGAGGAACCTTTAGTTATTCTAGTTAATGGGGTTCCGACACAGAGTAAGAAAATCTGGCAAGATTTAGTGGATGTTAGGAAAGTAAAAAAGGCAACGTTGTATTTGTTCAAAAACAATGAGTACTACAAACATGTATTTGTTGAAGCAGAGGAAATAGTTGCAGAAGAAGACAGTGATTGTTCAGTCGGCCAAATTGAAAAAGTTGATGTGTCTAGAGATGAAGAAATATATGAACATTATACTGTTCATCCTTTGCATGCCAAAGAAGTAATGGGGAATGCAATTGACTTGTTTCAAATGAAAGCAGCAAAAGGAAGTCCCATTAGTGTATGGGAAGAAAGTTTAGAAGCTCGATGTTTTCCACAGCTATTTCCAACAGGTCGAGGCGGACGATATGACGATCGACCAGTTCAAATTCCTGCTTCTGAATACCGGACTTTAAGATTATATGCTGAAGATTCAAGGTTTCGTCAATGCATTCCATATTTGTTTCATCTACTGTATAAAAGTGACTTGTCTGGACTTTCATATGCAGTAAATCATATACTGAAAAGTGGAGCACATCTGCAAAATGTTTCGGCAAGGGATTTTATGGAGAAAGTCAATCTGCAAGAAAATATTTTGGAATCTCATCTAATCAATCTCATGGCATGTCAGTGTGGTACAAACGAGTATTGGTACCGTCGTCATGGGTAATTGAAATGTATGCTAAGAAACTTAGGAACTCCTACATGGTTCCTCACTCTTAGCTGTGCTGAGTATGCATGGGACTACTTACTTGAATTTCTATGCGAGACAAATGCTAATATACAAAATATAACATTGAAAACACCATGAGAACTGTGTTCTTTGGATCCAGTGAATGTATGCAGATATTTCAATCATAGATTTGAAGCTATGATGTCTGTTATTACCAATAAAAAATCCTCCTCTTGGAGAGGTTTTGGATTTCTTTTGGAGAAAGGAGTATTCAGCGAGAGGTGCTCCTCATATACATATGTTGTTGTGGATTAAAGATGCACCCAAATTAGGATCAGATTCGGATGAAACAGTGATGAGTTTCATTGCAGAGTATTCAACATGTGCTGTTCCGAAAAGTACTGAAGAAAATAATTTAAGGCAACAAGTTTTATGCTTCCAATCCCATCGTTGTGGGAAGTACTGTCGTCGAAAATTCAAAAACAAGGAAAAGTTCTACACAAAATGTCGTTTTGCGTTTCCACAACCAGTGATTTCTAAGGGAGTAAATAATTTGATGTCATCTCTACGACATACTGTGACGAGGAAATCACCCAAAAATACATACAATTTAAAAAGAAACGAAAAATCCAAGTACATCAACGACTACAACCCAGTGATTTTGTCCATGTGGAATGCTAACATGGATATTCAGTTCGTTGCTGACAACTCTATTGCTGTGGCTCGGTATGTGACATCTTACATCACAAAAAAAGAAAAGACAGAACTAAAGGAAATGTGGGAAGACATTTCACATGAAAAGAGTCTAAGCAAGAAATTATACAGTTTCAGTCATCTTCAATTCCTCTTTCTTGTAAATAGATCCTCATTTAGACTCCTTTCCCTTTCACTCATTTTCCTTTTACTTACTTCTCTTTCCTGATTTCGCTTTGGTATGTCACATTCTTTTAGTATCTTACTTACCTTCAGTAATTTGTTCTCCTTCTATTTCTTTTTCCCTCTTTTTTGTCTTTCTAAATTACTTTATTTACGTTTCTGTATCCTTCACTCTTGCTTTATTTCTTAGTACACTTTTTTTGATTTTTTACCTCTTGACCTGTTTCTTCTATTTTAAAATATATATTTTACTAATTATAACTTTTTTTTCTTTTGTCTTTCACAGATATTAAGTGTAGTTTAAACATGCAAGTAAGTTTTCATTAATTATATGGTAAGTTTGACTAAAAAATATAGTTTGTCATCACCCTTTGCTTTAACTTCACTACTTTTCTCACACCCTACCTCACCTCTGTTTCCTTAATCTGCTTCCCTCACTTATTCCTATCCTCCATGTTTATTTCCCTTTTCCTTACTTTCCTAACACATTCAACTTCTTTCAGTCTTCCTGCTCACCCCCACTCCCTCACTTTCCTTTCTTTTCTGGTTCACTCAGTCCCTTTCTATCCTTCCTTCCTTTACTCTCTCTGTTCTTTCTCTCTGTCACTCCCAATATCTTACCCTTATTCACTTTTATCCACTCTCTTTCACTTCTCTTTACTTACACTCACTGTTCTTCTCTTTCCCTCCATTACCGCTGTTCCTTTTCTCTAGTTCCGTCACTACCCGTCAGTCCCCATCCTTTACTTTCCTTCCTTTTACTTTCATCACCCATTCACATTCTCTCAGAACCTCTGATTTAGTCTTGTTCCTCTTTCTTCTCTTCTTTTGCTCCCTTATTCATGTTCCTTTTCTCAGTTACTTCGACTTATACCTTTTCTCTGTTTTACTATCTATTAAACAGTCCCTCTATGTTCTTCCTTCTAGCTCTCTTTCTCTTTACACCACTATCTCTGTCCCCTTTGTTCATGCTCACTCCTTCATTACTTTTTTTTTCTTTTTTTTTTGGTACGCTCCCGGGACGCGCCCCGGTACGCGCACCGGGACGCCCACCGGGAGCGCTCCAGGATGAAACATAAAAAAAATGAATATACTAAAAAAAAGGTATTATAATAATATACATATGTATTTACTGAAAAAACCATAGGTTTCACACTAGTTATAGATAGGAATTAGCATTTAAAAAACCTATGAAATTCACTGAAAAAACCATAGGTTTCACACCAGGTATAGTTAGCTGGAAATTTTACTGACATAAAACCATTGAAATTCCACGTTATAGTTAGTTGGACTCACTATAACCTGCACGTGTAATGCACTGCTGATGACGTCACATATTGCATCACTCATGACATGGTCAGTGACATCACTCATGACATCACTGATGACACCATCCTTGTGACAGAGTGACAGACCTCCTTTCACTGTAAAGTAACCCTTAAAACACATATTCAAAAATAGAAGCTAACATTTTCAAAAAAGTGGAGATACCCATCCCAGTTACAACAACCAATTCAGTAATTCCACCATTTATATACACATCCACTAATTCACCAACAGTTCTATATAGTCACTCATACATATACTCACTCATCATATGTAGTGATACACCTATACATCCTGTAACACATCGACAGTCATCCAAAAGTTGCTCACACACATACTCACACATGCAAATAAACTATTGAACATTCATTTATTTGCATATACAGCTATACACACACTAGCACCTTACTTCTAAGGAAACTTACACATACTTACTCTCTTAAACAATCACTTATAGAAACACATACTTATTTAAACAGGAACTCTTACAATCTCTCACTTTCACATATACTCACTTATATACATCAATACTCACATATACTATATTAAAACATATGTAGTTACTGATAAAGACACTAGTGAGACAGTCATTCACTCACCAACACACACATATACACACTCATCCACCCATACAGTCCTGCACATATGCCGTCTTCCAAACACATACAAACAGTGAGTCAGTCATTGATGCATCTATGTGCTAAGTAATACCCCCACTAAACCATACAGACACTCATACTGATACTAAAAAAAACCATCTAATAACTCATATACACACACATCTAGCTACTCACCAACCCATGCAGCCACTTATACACAAAGTGAAACACTGACACATATATTTAAATATTTAAACATTACTCGCTAATATATGTATTCACTAAGATACACTTAATAAGCCAGTTAACCAATCAATTAAAAAAAAAAACATTCATTAAAACACCTATTTAAACATGTATTCTTCCATCGACCTTTACATATACATATATAAAACATATTTATTTTTCAGAAAGACACACATTCACTGGATGGTGTCATCAGTTATGTCATGAGTGATGTCACTGACCATGTCATGAGTGATGTAATATGTGACGTCATCAGCAGTGCATTACACGCGCAAGTTATAGTGAGTCCAACTAACTATAACGTGGAATTTCAATGGTTTTATGTAAGTAAAATTTTCAGCTAACTATAACTGGTGTGAAACCTATGTTTTTTTCTGTGAATTTAATAGGTTTTTTAAATGCCAATTCCTAACTATAACTGGTGTGAAACCTATGGTTTTTTCAGTGAAAAAAAATATATATATATCTCCATTCCTGACTGGAGTCCGCCCTGAAATATATATATATATATATATATATATATATATATATATATATATATATATATATATATATATATATATATATTTAATATTAAAATATGAGAATATTTATTAATTTTTAAAACAACATTTTACACCACATTAAGTGTGTAACACAATAAATTACTATTCCCCCTCCAGCAAGTGCAACAGTAGGGAAAGTGTTGGATAGCGGAGGGGAATAATTTACTGTTCCCACTCCAGCAAGTGGAAAGGTAGAGAAAGTGTTGGATAGCGTAAGGGTAAAAATTACTATTCCCACTCCTGCGAGTGCAACAGTAGGGAAAGTGTTGGATAGCGCAGGGTAAGAATTACTATTCCCGCTCCAGTGAGTCCAATAGTAGGGAAAGTGTTGGATCGTATAGGGGTAAAAATTACTATTCCCACGCCAGCAAGTGCAACAGTAGGGAAAGTGTTGGATAGCGGAGGGGAATAATTTACTATTCCCACTCCAGCAAATGCAACAGTAGAGAAAGTGTTGGATAGTGAAGGGATTCATTTACTATTCCCACACCAATAAGTGCAACAGTAGGGAAAGTGTTGGATAGCAGAGGCATAAAAATTACTATTCACACTCCAGGGAGTGCAACAGTAGGGAAAGTGTTGGATAGTAGAGGGGTAAAAATTACTATTCCCACTCCAACTAATGCAACATTAGAGAAAGTGTTGGATAGCGTAGGGGTAAAAATTACCATTCCAACTCCAGAGAGTGCAACAGTAGGGAAAGTGTTGGATAGCGGAGGTAATAAAATTACTATTCCCACTGCAGACATTGCAACAGTAGGGAAAATGTTGGATAGCAGAGGGATAAAAATTACTATTCCCACTCCAGAGAGTGCAACAGTAGTGAAAGTGTTGGATAGCGGAGGTAATAAAATTACTATTCCCACTACAGATATTGCAACAGTAGGGAAAGTGTTGGATAGCGGAGTGGAATAACTTAGAATTCCCACTCCAATGAGTGCAACCATAGGGAAAGTGTTGGATAGCAGAGGGGTTAAAACCAAAGATTGCAGCTATTTAACCTAAATTCCCAAACAAAATAAAAACAAAGCAATTACCAAAAATATTTAGCAATTAATACATGAATATTAATGATCAACTAATGATTAATTTATTTAAACTAAATTACTTTCCACCCTCTACCCCAATAAACACCAAAACACACTCCTAAAAATATTCACACAATTAAGATAACTTATTTTACATCAATAAATTAATAACAATTAACAACAAATCATTAATTAATTAAAAAAAAATCATCTCAACATTTACAACTATAAACTTCACAACTCACACATCAAAACGTTTCCAAAATTAGCATATTTAATATGTAATTAATTAATTATTTAGCATTAATTAATTATAAATAATATACATCCCACCATATTCCCCTAAAAATGACACCACCAATGTTGTAAAACATGACACAATTAACATAAACAATTAACTTTTTATTAATTAATTAATACCAATTAACAAGCAAATTATAAACAATTAATATTAAATTAATTCAAACAATTAATACTATAAAATAACATTAAATAAATATTATATAACAAATATAGAAAAATGTATTCAAATTAAATTACTTCCCACCCTAGTCCCCCTTCAACCCACAACCAACTCCTAAAAAATGACACACTTAACATAATTACCAATTAATTATTAATAATCAACAACCAATTAATAATACATTAATTACTACTCTTAATAGTATAATATATTAAATACATAACGATTCATTCATAAATAATATTAATTAATTAGTTAATTATAATTCAATGACTTCCCCCCTATTCCCGTATAAACCCACAACCCGCTACAAAACTAAAACGCAAAACTTAATTAAAATAAAATTAACAGTTCTAAAAATTATTAATATATTTATTCTAATTAAATTACTTCCCACCCTATTCCCCTATATACCCACAACGGGACAAAAAAGCAAAATGTACAAAGACACAAAAATAGAACACAAACTTTTAAAATACATACTAAAATACATATCACTAACTAAAAAAATTATGTTTTAAACAGTTATATTTTGCAAACGATATTAATGACTTAGATATTGTTAAAAACAATATTACTTACCTTAGACTCGATATTCTTGTCCACAATATTCTGACAGTCAATATTTTTGTATCACAATATTTTGCACTCGATATTAGTGCAAGTCGACATTAAAAACTCGATATTCTGACTGGTTATCTGAGCTTTTAACAAAAAATGTTGCATACAATTTAATTAACTTTTCAGTCACTTAAATACTAGGGGGCAGATTTACAAGCCCCTTGCACCACCTTTGCGTCATTTTTCCCATGTTAAAAATTACGCAAAAGTGGCGCAAGGGGCTTGTAAATCTGCCCCTAATTATTCAATGTATTCTTTCATATATTCATCTCTTCAGTTATTGACTTTGTTTACTCCTGGACAAGTTATTTGGGGCCCATTTTCCTTGCTTGTTCCCTGCTTGCTTATGCTATGTCCAGGGCACCGTTGGTACTCCACTGTCCTAAATTACTGGAATCAAAACTCTAAATTCCTAAATTTGGTATTAAATCTCCAGTAAAATTGGCCTGATTTATTAGAAAGAGCAAATATGCCTACCCCTTTTTGTCCTTCGCCCAACTCTAAGGGGTCTTTTAGGATGGCGGGTGGAAAACCTCCCCGACCGCCATGGTAGTGGTAAAAGACCACCTGCAAGGACCACGGCATAACCACCGGTTCTACGATGTTAAAAGGAGCATGTTCTGCATCTCCCTGCACTGTGTGGCAGGCACTGTACAGTGCCTGCCACTTGGCACAGGGAAATGTAGGGGGTACCATGGATACCCCCCAGTGCACCCACACCCCCCCTAACACATTGGGGTCTCACAATGGGCCCCCGAAACATGTCTACACATGCTTCTCCATGGCAGTTCCAACGCCGCGGAAGGGCTGGCTACCGCCGACATCATAATCTTGCCGGTGGTGTTTGGCCCTGATCTGCAACAATTGTAGTGGTCCAGCTCCATCCGCCAGGCAAGCGGGCGGACTGCAACCGGCAGAAACGTGGCGGGCAGAAAATCACACCGCCACTGTCACGACCGCAATGCTAATTGGACAGGCATTTTTCTGGGTTTCGATCGCGGGCAGATGGCCGCCACAGGCACGGCTCGCCATCCTAATAGACCCCTTGGTTTTTTAACCCTGCAAATGACCACAGAAGATATCCAATTTTGTCACATAAATCTTCTCACTTTGAAATTAGAGAAAGAAAATAAACACCAAACTTCCTCAGAAGAAAGAGACTGGCATTTGACCTCGGTCTGTGAATACACTGCAAATAAGACAAGATAAGAACAAAATGTAAAGGCCTGTTTACAGAAAGCAAGCACTTGGGGAAGAATACAAAACGTGAATCAGAGAGGTGGTATTACAGGCTACTCTGCACATGAGGGACAAAGAAATGGTGGGCAACCTAAAACAAATAAAGCCAGCAAATAGAAATCAAGAAATATGAGTTACAAAACAAAACAAAAAGCCAATGGCAAGCAATGGACAGAATTAATGTTAGGGAAGCTTTCAGAATATTCCTAAGAAGTCTTTAAAGACCAGACCGAGCTGTCTCGTAAGCTTCGACCTAAAAATGTATCAGTTCTTGTGTAAAGCAGTACTCATGTAAAGTAATCTAATGGCCTGAAGCCAACTTTGCGCTGTATAACACTGCCAGAATAATCATGGTTTGAACTAATGAACATAATAACTCGTTTTTAGTAGAGTGCTTTATTCAATGACTTCTGAGTTCTGCCAACAACAGATATTACCCTCTGACAATAAAAGATATTTAACATTATCCAATTTAATATACTCATTCTTCATAAAATGTAATATACTCGTTATTCATATCAGAAATAATTACGTAGAGGCAGGCAGAGATTGAAAAATGTCAATTAAAATATTTTTAAAAATATGTGTAAGTAGGAGTGAAAAAATATATTTTATGTTGTGCGTTGACCCTAAAACCGCTCCTTTCCTTTCATAAGTGTAAGCCTAGCGCCTCCAGGCATGGAAACCCTATAACTGGTTATAGATGGAGCACATCATTCACCAGTATTGGCTTCTGTGCATGCAATAAGGCTTTCATGCTGGTGACCAACAATAGGAAATCCGACATTACACTTCAAGCATGCCCTAAAAACCTGCAGTGCCTTTGCCAACTATCACAGATGTCAGGGCACCAAAATGAACCATTCTCTTTACGTTTCGCATTTTCAGCCAAGGCAGTCATTTAAAACACATGAAATGTCCATTTTGCCTGAGAACAGATGGCTTTTGCTATCGAGGAAAGAAAACTTCCAGCACACAGTGACTCCCCTGAGGTAGCAGCAAGTGCTGTTTTCTAACCATTATGTTTAAGCGAAAACAAAAGGCTCAAGTGCAGCTGAATTGATTTATTCTTGTGCTTGAAAATCCATTGGATTATGATTTTGTGTTAACTCTCGCAAATGTTTGCAATTTTAAAACGTAACCATATCATGCAAGATGAAAGACTGCCATTCCTCTTCATAATGCAGATCACTCATTTATTTACTCAGATATGGAACTAAGGACCACTCTTTTAATTAAATATAAAGTGGATGTCATGTTTTCTTTATGAAAAAAACAAATTTCTTGTTTTGAATATAGACAAATGTGGAAACAAACGAATCTTGTCTTCATCAGAATTTCATACAAGACAGGAGGCTACGTTATGCATTAATCTTTTAATGCAGTCACAAGCAGCCGCACTTACATCATAAATAAAACAGTTCTAGAATGCAGTGGCAACATATGCTCAATAAAAGGCATGAGCAACAACAGAGCTGCCTCTTTTAAATGCGGCTCGCAAGCAGATAAGTTACTTTACCTTGCTTTCCTATTACCTTTGTTTACTTATGTATACTCTTTATTATTGATCTTGATTGCTTTCCTATTAACTTTGTTTACTTATGTCAAATCAAATCAAAATAAACTTTATTCGATTTTTCACAAATAAAAACCATAAAAGTATGCTAAAACACAACCTTACAGTACAGATTAGTCATTAATGCATCATATAAAACAGAGAACATATAATCATTAGCAGCCCTAATACATAATATTTGTACTCACATTTCTTAATTACACATTTAAAATCAAGACATAAATATATAAAAATAATTAATCATAACTTACCCTAGACTTGACTGCAGACTTTAGAAAGCCAACAATAAAAGGGACACAATCTTCCCTCAGTAACTGTAGAAACAGGAGAGCTGGCCGAGCCCATATAAAGTTCATCTTTTTTAAAACAGGAATTAAAAATAATTTCCGGGGGACATCATAAAACTTACATAAAAACATAAAGTGTAATATATCCTGTGGGGACAACCCGTTACAACCACAGGGTGCTAAGTGTTGGCCTTTCCTGTTGCCCCTTGGTACAGCAAGCAGGAGATGAAATAGATCTAAACGAAATCTGGTCAACAGATAGCGATCATACTTCGTAAGAGCCCCCAATAAGTATGGCTCAGTCCCTAGTGTGGTTTTCAACATAACAAATTTACGCACACTAGGTTTAGACAACTCGATCTCCTCCCTTTCCTGTGATTTCAGAGTAAAAAAAGCTTCCTTGATTAATCCAATATCTTTTTTGCAAATTGTATCGGGGTTGCTGAAAAGATTTGGGCGATTACGTTTGCCCAGCATTCGTTTTATGTACTGAAACCACGGGATTCTCAGAATGTTGTTAAGTTTCATGCAATCTATTAAAATGTGTTGCGTCATCAGCAAATACTCATTTATCCATATGTTTAACCAAAAAATTATAGGACGCAGGGCCAAAGTATCACACAAAAAGTGCATGCCTAGTTCTTCATGCACTATCAAATTAGCTGTACCTCCAGGCACTCCTAACACACGCTTTAAAATTTTTTTTTCCATCACCTGCAATCTGTCCAGACTACTGTAACACCAAATTTCACTCCCATAAGCAGCGATTGCAACACTTCTGGCATGATATATTTTCATTAATCCCGCAATTGGCCTATTACCTAATTTTGAGGCAAAATCAAACGTAGCACTATTCAGTCTCATCAAGTCTCTCTCTTTTCTCTGTTTTAACGGGCCCCAGGTAAGTTTATCATCTAAAACCATGCCCAGGTAAGAAAAAACATCAGTGCGTGGAATCGTAGCGGTTCCTGCTCTAAATTGAAAGCGGGATTTTTTCCGAGCCCCCAAATGCATGACAAATGATTTTGAGTTGTTGACTGTCAAATGCCAATCTCCCATAAAAGTGGAAAAAAGTTCAAGAAGTGACTGAAGACCCCTAACAGTTCTTGAGATAAGAACTGCGTTGTCCGCATATAAAAGAATTGTAAGTGGGCGCCTCCCTATGTATGGACAGTCAACAGCTGCAGCTGATAAGACCTTGTCAAGATCATTGATATAAAGGTAAAACGAGAAGGGTGCTAAAATACATCCTTGTCGCACTCCCCTCCGTGGAGCAAACGGCCTAGAAAGCTCCATGTTCTTAAAGTACCGCACCTGAGCAATGGTTTCATGGTGTAGATCCTGTAGGAAATTAACAATGCTACAGTCAGCTCCCATGGCCATCATGAACTGCCACAGCTTTTCCCGATTTACGCAATCGAATGCAGAGGACAAATCCATGAAGGCCAGGTAGATGGTTCCCGACCGTGCAATTGTATATTTACTAATAACCATTGTCAGGTTAAGGCACTGGGCTACCGTGGACCTTCCCGGGCGTAATCTATATTGAATGTCTGCCAAAATATCATTATCCTCCGCCCAGGTAGTAAGTCTCTCCAGGATTACTCGCCCCACCACCTTAACCACTGAATCGAGTAACGAGATCGGGCGGTAGCAATGGGGACTATCCGGGCTTCCCTTCTTGAAAATGGGAACTAAGGTGGAAGTGTCCCAGGACCCAGGGCATCCCACCAAGGCCGCAGCATTAAGTACAGAGGTTATGATTGATGCCCAAAAAACAGAGTCTGACTTGAATAAATCTGGGGGTATTCCATTGGGCCCAGGTGCCTTTTTGCAAGTTAGGCCAACAATACCCCTTTCATCCTCTCCCTGTGTGACAACTATAATTGGGTCACCAGCAGAATTGTTTTGGGAGCAAATAACGGGATTCGGGTCTTCAAACATCACTGTAAAGTAAGAGACATATTCCTCCTCAGTATTATGTGATCCCAAAGTGCTTACCTCCCCGTTATCTACTATTGGTTTGTTAATTATGCCCCAGAACCTAGCGCTATCTTTAATTGTAGCTGCCTCGATCAATTCAATCCAGGCCGACTTTTTCAAGCTTGATTTCCTATTTGCCAGTGTTTTTTTGTAGGCCAATCACATGTCCTTTATCAGGATACGATTCCTAGGAATTCCTTTAAGGGCCTTGTGTAGGTTGTTAGAGGCCTGTGTACATGCAGCATCAAACCACCTTGGTTTGAGGTTAACCTTTTTGCTTCGTGGGGCAGTTATTAAATCCCCTATTATACGGGAAATATTACCAAAAGCACTCATAACAGTATCCGGGGTAGCCCCAGCGGAATTACAAGACATTATGTCCTCTTAACAGACATCCTTGATAGTTTTATAGAAACCCTCCGGAGATATCTGTGACCATTTTAAATGCCTGTTTTCACTTGTGGGTCGAACAACACCACTTGGTACAACTACATTTTTGGCAGATAGGACAGGACTGGAGCATGATATACTGAGGGAGTTATGATCACTATGAACATTCTCCATCACAACCAAATTATCAAAAAAATAATATAAGGGGGATGAAAATATAATGTAATCAATAATCGTACCCCGCCTTTTCCCCTTAAATATTGGCACTTCCATGAGATGACACTCCTCTACTAGGGACCAGGCAGATAGAAAATTAGATTCCTGCATGATAGTATTCAAACTGTCCCCTTGGGTACTATGTTCAAAGTGGATCCCTTCCACCCCTGAGCATCCCAACTCTCTCAAACAAGATACCCTGGATTCTCCACAAGGGTAAATAATAAAATCTCCCAAAATTAAAATGTTACTCCCAACTTTGCTACCCAGCAAGTGTAGTAAAGATCCCAGCTGTTGCATATTGCCACACCCTTGTTCGTTAGTGACAGAGTTATGAAAAATTAACTAGACCCAACACATGGGCCCTTCTTCTCAGAACCAGCGTCTGTGAAACAGCAGTGGTGGATAGTGATTGGATACAGCATTCTAGGGCCAGCGAAATATAAGTAACCAGTCCTCTCTTTGATCTCCCTGTTACTGAGGGAATTGCTGGGGAGAAAAAGGCCTTATAACCTTCTAGTAGTAAGCTCTGATCCACAAGCCAAGTTTCTTGTAGACAAAAATGTTTAAATTGCCTAATAAAAGATAACCATGAGGGGTCTGAGAACTTGCTTGCCAAACCAGCAATATTCCAGGATATAATATTGAAAGTTTGTTGCCTCTGAAGTGCTGTTAGTGTACTACCCTCATCTACAGGGCGGCTTGGGCAGATGATGTCATTCTTAGGTTCTAGCTCACCCCCAGGGCCTAAAGAACTCTCCAGCAGTCAATCACAAAACTCCAAATCTGAGAGAGGTGAAAACCTGTTCATTAGATCAATGGGCGGGGTGAGCAAATTCAATGAGTTTGTGCCAGCATTTACGCTATTCTCGCCACAAACACCCCTGGCCCCAGTGCGGTATGCTAATGCTGTGGGATGTAATACAGGGGATGGATAGCTGCGACAAAAAGGCTGGAGTCTATATTGTCCAAGGGAATACAAATATTCTAGCGATAGTGCCGTAATTACTGAGATAGAACCCCTGCCTCGGCCATTATCATTTGGTGCAAGGAGTCTCTCAGCTATACGGGGCCTATAAATATTCACAATTACACAGTCCCCTCCACCCACCTTCTTACTGCTACCAATTCAGTCCTCTCTTCGCACCATATTGATATACTTTCCTACCCTTGAGCCCATAATGGTATTATGACTCATCCAGTGAAGCACTTTGTTCTTGAGTTGAGTAAAGTCCTCTGTTTTCCTCTGTGGCAGTTGAGGCACATTGACCAAAACTGTCACATAAGGTAGGGATTCTGGTGGCAGGTCAATCCTAGGGAAACACTCCCTCTGAACCTTATTTGGAGCCTTGCTAGTCTCCTGGACTACAGGATTGAGGCTCTTACTTGGGTTCTCGCCCCGATCTCCTTCTATTGAGTTGGATAACAGACGATCAATCTTGCCTCCAGAATCTCCATAATCAATTCCAACTGGGGCCAAAGTAGGTTTTCTCTTCTCTAAATTAATCAATCCATCTGGTGCTACTGGAACTGCTACTACTGGGGTTGGGACTGAAAGTTCTAAGGGCATTGAAGGAACTCCTGATGGTACAGTTAGGGGAACTGTCAAAGCTAGGGGATCTATAGGAGCCTTGAATGCAATAGCATCAATGCTAAGTTCAATCTGCATTAAACGATTAACTATGGGTTCCAGTTTGGCGTCCAGCAATGAGATCAGTACTGACTGAAAAGAATCCCTAATTCCCTTTATATACAAACACTGCGGAGATATGGGACAGTTGGCATTCATACTCCCCATGTTTGGTCTTGCTTTCTTTGCATTTCCCCCAGCTGTCTGGGACGTTCTCTTAATTCCTGAACGCAACACCCCCTTATCTATTCTGACTTCATCCGCATGAACCACCTTCTTATGTTCAGACATTTGAGGAGTATCTTGAAGTCTGGGCGCTGCTGCTATTACCGGTGTCACCTTTCCCCCCTGTAAAGAGGGCCCAACATGATCAACTTGGTTAGCAATGTGGAAGGCCGGGGATAGTGGAATTAAGGAAGCTGGTGGCAGAGAAGGAGGTGATATCCCAGTGGTGCTCCTGGGCTGCTATCTGGTTGAATATAGCGGGATGAAGATAAATCATCCTGGGCACCCGCCTCAGCATCCCCTTGATTAAAGCTATGCTGTTTCAGCAACCGGGATAACGGCGAGCGGGATAGGCGCCTATGGGTTAATTAAATTTCTTTATCGATAACCGCAGGGGCTCTTGTTAGAAACGCTTCCATGGTGACCACAGGAGCAGCGGCACTTTGGATCAATTATCAGTACCTGTCTAAGCCCTCTGTCCTACCATTGTATATTAGGCACAGGTATATCAATAACTACACAGTAATACAGCCTATAAATGACAACAGCACAGATTGTTCACCCTACTATTAGCTGTTCAGTGGTATACTCCAGAGGAGCTACGGCATAGACAAAACAAAGAGAGAGGAACACTGTGGCCACCCTGTTGCTAGTCAAGCAAGTGATAGAACCACAAATTCCCCCTTTTCAAGTCCATGCGGCATGATCCAAGACAACCTATACCCCAGCCCAGCACGGTCCATAAGTAAACTCAGACATGAGTCCCTTTCTCACTGCACCATCAGGATTCAAGCAAGCCGGGCCGACGACGGCTGAAATGCCAGAAACCGGTCCCTGGTAGCTTGTCTCCTTTCTGGTGAAGAATTGGCTTGGTAGTTTAGTCTGCCCTGTTCCCATGATGCACTGGTCCAGGGACAGACTGATTTGCATATAGCCAGGTTCTGAACTGGGATGGTGCAGTGAGATAAATAACGGTGATGGATCAAGCCCTGATCTTTGGACTGGGTAAGAGTGGTCTGTTTAATTCAGACACTCTGTTCATCACCACCCCCTTTTCTGAATCGTTTTTGGCCACTATAGGTGTGGCAGGGTATACTCAGACATGAGTCCCTTTCTCACTGCACCATCAGGATTCAAGCAAGCCGGGCCGACGACGGCTGAAATGCAAGAAACCGGTCCCTGGTAGCTTGTCTCCTTTCTGGTGATGAATTGGCTTGGTAGTTTAGTCTGCCCTGTTCCCATGATGCACTGGGCCAGGGACAGACTGATTTGCATATAGCCAGGTTCTGAACTGGGATGGTGCAGTGAGATAAATAACGGTGATGGATCAAGCCCTGATCTTTGGACTGGGTAAGAGTGGTCTGTTTAATTCAGACACTCTGTTCATCACCACCCCCTTTTCTGAATCGTTTTTGGCCACTATAGGTGTGGCAGGGTATACTCAGACATGAGTCCCTTTCTCACTGCACCATCAGGATTCAAGCAAGCCGGGCCGACGACGGCTGAAATGCCTGAAACCGGTCCCCGGTAGCTTGTCTCCTTTCTGGTGAAGAATTGGCTTGGTAGTTTAGTCTGCCCTGTTCCCATGATGCACTGGGCCAGGGACAGACTGATTTGCATATAGCCAGGTTCTGAACTGGGATGGTGCAGTGAGATAAATAATGGTGATGGATCAAGCCCTGATCTTTGGACTGGGTAAGAGTGGTCTGTTTAATTCAGACAGTCTGTTCATCACCACCCCCTTTTCTGAATCGTTTTTGGCCACTATAGGTGTGGCAGGGTATACTCAGACATGAGTCCCTTTCTCACTGCACCATCAGGATTCAAGCAAGCCGGGCCGACGACGGCTGAAATGCCAGAAACTGGTCCCCGGTAGCTTGTCTCCTTTCTGGTGAAGAATTGGCTTGGTAGTTTAGTCTGCCCTGTTCCCATGATGCACTGGGCCAGGGACAGACTGATTTGCATATAGCCAGGTTCTGAACTGGGATGGTGCAGTGAGATAAATAACGGTGATGGATCAAGCCCTGATCTTTGGACTGGGTAAGAGTGGTCTCTTTAATTCAGACACTCTGTTCATCACCAACCCCTTTTCTGAATCGTTTTTTGGCCACTATAGGTGTGGCAGGGTATACTCAGACATGAGTCCCTTTCTCACTGCACCATCAGGATTCAAGCAAGCCGGGCCGACGACGGCTGAAATGCCAGAAACCGGTCCCCGGTAGCTTGTCTCCTTTCTGGTGAAGAATTGGCTTGGTAGTTTAGTCTGCCCTGTTCCCATGATGCACTGGGCCAGGGACAGACTGATTTGCATATAGCCAGGTTCTGAACTGGGATGGTGCAGTGAGATAAATAACGGTGATGGATCAAGCCCTGATCTTTGGACTGGGTAAGAGTGGTCTGTTTAATTCAGACACTCTGTTCATCACCACCCCCTTTTCTGAATTGTTAAGTAACCAGCGGTAAATAAAGTGGCCCAGCCCGGCCTCTGTCAGTCTATGATGGGGGAAGGGGCTCTCACACCCTCTTATGCGCCTCCTGGCGCTCGATCATCATCTGTGGTGGTCGCGCCGCTAGTGCACCTGGGGCACCTGGGGAATGCAGTCCTCTCCCCTCGTGCTGGTGCAAGCAAGCATTCTCCAAGGCCCCCAAAACAGGGCACAGCAGGTGAAATAGTGGCCCGACAGCCACAACGGGCTCCCCTTGCGACACTATAGCATTGCTAGCAGTATTGTGCTATTGAACTGAAGCTATGTATTTGGCCGGCTCACCGCTTGTCCTGCCTTTGCTGGTCTCCAGAATGCTCACCAAATGCCGCTCTCCCAATGGCTTTTTCCTCTTTTTAAGCTCCTCTGCCCCTTGCCTCCTACTCCTCTCTTTTAATCATCACCACCACCTGCAGGAAACCTCCTCTGTTGCAGCACCCACTCTTTGCTTTGCAGAGAACCGAAGAAAACAGCTCCGTGAGCGCGCAACCGGCGCCCTGCTCCCAGCTGCTTTGATGGTTTTATGTATACTCATTGTTATTGATTTTGATCGTCTTTCTGCAGTGCTCTACATTACGAGTCTGCTTTTGCCGATAACCCTCCCCTTTCCCCTCCCTCAACTTCCAATTTATGGTTGTCGAGTCCGATCCCACACCCTCCCCCCTTCCTCACCGAAGTTCCTTCGGGTGAACCTGCACGCCTTCTTCACAATTCATCTTCACCCCTTTTCGTGCCTCTTCCTTGTCCACCGATTTTGCCTTTATCCAAGCCAGTTTCAAATACTAATGTAAAGCCAGTTTCCAATATTTATGTATTTTGCCACTATTTAAATCAGTTTGCGGCTTGTAAGATGCGCTCGCTCGCTCCGTCTTCGCAAGCGCGTCTTTCCCCACTACAGCGAGGAATAGCCCTCGGCAGCGGGAACGTCGCGTTCCCCACTTGCTTAGAGCCTTTCCTCTAATACTCCAGCAGCGGCTGGCTCGAGCGCGTCAGTTACATCGCGCTGCCAGCCTGCTGCCGGAGATCTCACCCTGATACTGTTTCCTCTCGTATTTTGTTACTGATATTTATAAAAGGGGCTAAACAACTTTATTAAAAGTCATATATAAAGGAGCTAAACAAGTTTATTGAAAGATAGCCCTTCTTTACATTTTACCCCCTCTCTGGCCCTGACCTTGAAGTCTTAAATATTTACCCAGCACTTTCAAAATAACCTATATTTCCTAACCATAAAAAATAAAATAATAAAAAAGAAGCCAAATTATATATAATACTTTTTCTTCCTTACTATATTTCCTTTTTAATCCTTACTTACCTCTTATCTTGTAAGTGCCTGTTATGTCTGACATGGAGTCTGACGATGCCATCGCCAGTTCCCCTAATCATACTAGTGATTCTTTTAAAAACTTCCTGCAAAAAGAAATGAGGTCCTGCATGATGGACATGCTGAAGGAGGTCATGTCATCCAAGAGACCCTTTTATTCTTGAACATGATGACACCTCTCCTTGTGATCCTCAACTCGTACATACCAAGAGCAGTAAGAAATCCAAGCAGCACTGCGAAGGCAGTATGGGAGGTCGTGGAACCTCAATTGACTTGGGAGGTCCCAGCACCTCAAACTGGTTTGGAGGCACTCGCGCCTCAAAAGATTTAGGTGTCCTTCGCGACACAAATAGGATAGGTGTCCGTAGCAACACAAACTTGATGGGCGTCCCTAGCGACATAAATCTTAACCCCTTCGGTGCTGATGACAGCTGCCAGTCGTCATGAGTCACGGTGCTCATGTGCTGATGACGGCTGCAAGCCGTCATGACCACGCCTGCGATCGGAATGTCCAGCACCGGCGCGGAATTCCAGCCACAGCCAAGGTGTTAATAGTGCCCATGATGATGCAGGTACCGACTCTGAAGAAGAAGTCTTCCATAACCCAAGCGACGAGTTTGTCCTTGACTTGAACAATTAAGATCTTGACTTCAATAACCAATTCAAGCTTGACTCTTCACCCTCTGCTAAAGATGCTATCCTTGACCCCTGGGTGGAGAAATGTTCTCCCCTCTTAACATCTCCCACCCCAATAGTTCCAAATGGTTTCCCCAAGATCATGTTCCAAAATTTATCACCAGAGGGCTCAGGAATTCTCTTGAGAGAGAGACACGTAACACTCTTAAGTCTGAATGTCCGAGGCCCTTTATTCAAGATCAAGACAAGGTCTGTCAGACTACAAACCTTGACCCTGATCTTATTAAAGTTTTATTTAAACTAGGTAAAGACCCTAGGAAGGGCCTCGAGAGAACTCTTAAAAAACTGCTAAGATCATCTCCTCGACATTCTCGGCCCCCTCACCAAGATTTTGGACTTAGCTGAAGATTCCTATATCTCTAACTCCCGTCTCGACATCAACCTGATCAGACGTTGGAGCCAAAGGGCCATTGTCTTACTTGGCAGCGCTAACTCAAGCCTCAACATCGAAAGGAGGAAGACCATCCTTAATAAAATCAATCCCAAACTGGGTGACTTAGCCGAGAAAGAACGTTCACAACACCCCAGAGCCCTCCTTTTCAGGGAAGACATGATTAAATCTATAGGAAAATACGTTTCCACCTTTACTGTCCTAGACAAGGTCCAGAGCAATCTGAGGCGGGTCTTCAACAGTAATGTTTTTGAACAGGCTGGAAGAAGGGGCCTTTCTTCCGGCTACGGCAACTACCGGCCCTTCTGATCCTCCAGAGGCAGAGGAGTATCAAGCAGAGGATTCTACTCTTCTAACTGCCACTTTTACCCGCAAAGAGGCAGAGGATCCCAGAACAGAGGTTTCTCCTCCCGTGGAGCTCCCAACAGCAACCCTCCAAGTAAGTCTTCCTCTCTCTTCTTCCCCTCTCAAGGTCGGGGGCAGACTCAAATACTTTTATGATGTTTGGAAATCTCTAACTCAGGATCCGTGGGTTCTGGAGACTGTTCAAGGTTTCAAAATAGACTTCAGGGATCTTCCCTCCTAAATACATACGCCAAAACCTTTGATTCTCTCAGTAGAATATCAAGAGATTGTCAAGGAGGAAATCTCCTCCATGCTTCAAAAAGGTGCTATTGTAGAAGTGCCATGGTCTCTGAAGAGATTTGTCAGTACTGTCTTCCTAATTTCAAATTCAAATTTATTTATTATGTTTTGGCTCTCAAAGAGGGCCACATAAACATATACAAACAAAGCAACACACTCATCAAAGGTACAAGAATTCTAAAAACATAATATTCAAACCGTAACAGCTACACTGCAGTCCATCAGTCCAACCAGGCCGGGCAGACACAGTTTTCCAGCAAAATTAATAAATAGCTAAAAATCCTTTAAAAAAGTTAAAAACATAAGCACAAAACATTGCATTTGGTGGGCAATAAAGTGCATGAAGAAAATCTTGTAAAGTGACAATGCTGAGGCGGAGACAGATTACTTTAAGCCATCGATCGCGCAATTTACGTAACATAGGACAAATCAAAAGTACATGCATACAGTCCTGGTTATTCATTTTACATAAATTGCACAAAGGTGAAGTTCCATGCCATTTGGACATCAACACGTTAAGAGGGATTAGGTCATAACGTAATAAAAACCAAAACCTACGTATCCCATGTGGTAAGTTCCATAGGGCATACGGTTGAGGCTGTTTCAACCTATAGGAGGAGATGAGCGGCTCCACATTCCTTTTATCTCCAACTGTTTTTTTGTCGGATGAAAAACAATACTCCCACGAAGCTTCCTTAAGTAGCTGCTTTAACTGCGTGGGAGAGTAGGAGAAAAGAGCGCTTTCATCCAGTTTAAGGATTTTCACAGCCCCTCTGAAATTACTAACGAGTTTAGAGAACTCCTTAAAATTGCCCAAAAGTTCATTTTTGAGTAAAACTCGCAGGGTTCCTTCTCTCGCTCTGGCCAGACTGGCTACCCACCTTATTAGGGCGCACAGCCCCTGAACCCAGGCACTCCTGAGTCCAAAATCCAGCCTGCAGGCAGCCAGTGGACAGGCATTGTTAAGAGTCGAGAGGGATCTTAGGAGTTTTCCCTCAGTCTTGTGGCAAAAGTCCCAATATTTTATCTCTATTATTTCTATACCGTACAAAATGGTTGCGGGGATTTTAGCTCTAAATACTTCTAAAAGGCTAGAAAAATGTCTTTTTCCCGTTGCCAGGTATAGGGACTTTAGCCCATTGCCATGGGCAAGAGCTTTGCGAGAGCAGTGCTCTATATGGAGATTCTCGCTCATATTGGCCGAGAATATTTTCCCTAAAAAGGTATAACAAGTTACAACCTCCAATCTATGCCCTCCAATAGCCCAACCAAAATTTGTCGAACGGCATTTCTTCCTACCAGCAATACACATCACTTTACTTTTATTAATATTGATTTTCATATGATGCACCTACTGTCTTCCTAGTTCAGAAAAAGGAAAAAGGTTGGAGACCATTTATAAACCTTCGAGGGGTAAACAAATATCTGGTCTACAGACACTTCAAAATGGAGGGTATTAGCCTCCTCAGAGATCTCCTTTAACAAGGAGACAGGCCCATCAAGCTAGATCTAAAGGATGCTTATTTTACCATCCATATTGCCAAAGAACACCATCCATTCCTTCAATTCATTTGGGGCAATCATCTCTTTCAATTTCAGGCCCTCCCATTCGGCCTCTCATCCGCCCCTTGGTGCTTCACCCAGATTATGAGAACTATTGTCTCTCTTCTGCGAGAAAGAGGCAATCAACTAATTATCTATCTAGACGATATCCTTATCATGTCCCAACTCCATTCTCAACTTTTGGAAGACCTCAAGGCTACCATGAATCTCATAGAGAGTCTCGGCTTCATTATAAATCGAAAAAAGTCTATTCTTATCTCCTCCAAATCTCTAGAATTCCTCAGGTTTACTGTAGATACCTCAAAATGCCTCCTTCTTCTTCCCAACAAGAAGATCACCAAGATTCGCAAAGAGATCAGATTTGTTCTAAAACAACAACCCCTTACTCTCAGGGAATTATCCAGGCTTCTGGGCTTACTTTCTTCCTCTATTCAAGTCATCTTTACAGGGCCACTCAATTACTGTGCTCTACAGAGAATAAAAACCCAAGCCCTCAGGTCTGGTCTTTGGTAGAAAGACCTTGTAACCCTAGATCAACAGGCCTGGTCGGAACTCTTCTAGTGGCTGGACAATTTTGGCACATGGAATGGGAGAGCCATCTTCGGATCAACTCCGGATTTTGTCCTGAATTCGGACGCCAGCCTTCATGGTTGGGCTGCTTGCTTCCTCAACCAGAACGCGGGCGGTGTTTGGTCTCATACAGAATCCTCCCAACATATACACTTTTCAGAACTTATGGCTGGTTTATGTGCCCTAATGAGCTTCAAACACTCTCTTCAGGGCAGATCTGTTATCCTCAAAATGGACAACATCTCCGCAGTCTCCTATATCAACCGCCTTGGTGGGACCAGATCAGCAGACGTCTCCGATTTAGCCAAGAAACTCAGGATGTTCTGTTTAGAACACAAAATTTCCCTGAAGGCAGAATATCTCCCAGGAAAGTCACATCTTTCAGCAGATTGGAACTCGAGATTCCTTTTGGACTTCAGTAATTGGAAACTCAATGTGAACATTTTCAACGCCCTGTTTCTTTTTTGGGGCTCTTTCGATGTAAACTTATTTGCGAGCAGATTGACTTTCCAACTGCCGAAGTACTTCATCTGGATGCCAGACCTGGGCGCTCTTGCAGTGAACGCCTTTCTCCAGTCATGGTCTCACCTTCAACCTTATGCCTTTCCTCCCTATGCCATGATCCAAAGGGTTCTACAGAAAGTGAGACAAGACCAGTGCTCTTTGGTCCTGATAACTCCCTTCTGGCCTTCTCAGGAGGCATGGTTCCCAAAAACTCTGGAACTGTCCTTCGACATCCCCTTCCTAATCCCTGCAATGAAAGGTCCGGTTTCCAACGCAAATGAAGAAGCTCACCACCTAATCCTTTCAGGGAATTTGAACCTTCTTGCTTGGAAAGTGTCAGGCAATCTAACGAGTTGTCTGGACTTTCGTCATCAGCTCTTACTCTTCTCAGAGAGTCCTGGGCACCTGGCAAACATTACAGATACAATACCATTTGGAGAAAATGGTTTTGTTGGTGCATGGAGAGGAACTTGGATCCCGTGGAGGCTCTTATCATCAACATAGTTTACTTCCTTGTCGAATTATTTGACAACGGCCTCTCCTACAGATCTATTAATTGTTACAGATCAGCGATCTCTGCTGGACATTCTCTCGTCAACCGTAAGACAGTAGGTAAGAATGGTATCATTTGTAGAGCCTTGAAAAGTATTAGACTAGGAAGACATACTAGACCCAAATACCATTCCTTGTGGGATGTTAAACTTATCCTGGACCTTTTTACTTCGTGGCCTGATAATCCTTTTCTTAATAGGAAATGTCTTTCCATTAAACTTGCAACTCTCTTATGTTTGATTTCTTGTCGTAGGGTATCTGATGTTAAATCTCTTGATATTTCTAATAGATGTTATGACATGTATGGTGTTAAGTTTGAAATCCTTAGAGGAGAACTAAATCCATGTCAGATTCTATCTTTTACCCTTGTTTTGATTACTGCAAAATACTTTGTGTTGTTGATTGTATGAATAGAATACAATTCCAGAATGAGAGACCTTCATCCTCAGGATGCTAATCAACTTCTCATTTCATTTGTTAAACCTTTTAAGCCGGTCTCTTCCTGTTCCATCACTAGATGGGTCAAACTGGCTTTGAACCTCGCTGGTATTGACCTTTCTAAATTTCAAGCCCACTCTCTCAGAGGTGCTATGGCTAGCAAGTCCTTCTGGTCTGGTTGTAAGTTAGATGACATCCGTAAAACTGCTGATTATTTGCACTTGTTCTTTTACTATTTACAGTATGCATTTTTTCTGCCTTTAATGCTTTAGGTTTTCAACCTTTTTTAATTTTTCATTCTTCTTTTCAGATAACTCAACCTAATGAATTGTCCTCATCTCCTCGACTTCTCTTCTCTTCGTTTCCTTTCCCGGAGTTCCGTATATTCTTCGCTCTCAAGAAAAAGTTGCATTTCAACCTTACAAACTCTCTTTTTTGCTTCTTTCCATTTAAAAGAGGCAGCTCTGTTGTTGCTCATGCCTTGTATTGAGCATATGTTGTCACTGCATTCTAGAACTGTTTATTTATGATGTAAGTGCGGCTGCTTGTGACTGCATTAAAAGATTAATGCATAATGTTAGCGTCCGTGTCTTTAATGAAATCCAGATTCTCTGGTCATGTTAATCGGAGAATCGCAATTCTCTCCTCGATAGCCCAGGGCTCATAAAGATCCCAGCTCCTCTCTGGGACACCAACTAGATGCAGATTGCGGCTTGGCTTGCACATTTATTCATGGACTGCTTGTTGAAATGTTTGCCAAAGGGTGAACAGTCAAAATATCGAAAATAAAATATCGACAGGACAGAATATCAAGTTTTTTTACATAGAATGGACAGAATATCAAATTTCAAAAATATAGTGGTGCAGAATATCGAAATTCAGGAAAAAAATATTGATTTTTCATAATCTCGAAGTAAGTAATATCGACAGTCATAATTTAGTTGTTAAACATATCTAATTTTTTATAGTGTTTTAAGTGTTAGTTTTTGTGTTAAAAGTATGTATTATTTTTTAAATGTATGTTTGAATTTAGTCAAAGAAATGAGTTTTATGTTATTTAATTTTTGCGTAATTTAATTCCGTAGCGGGTTGTGGGTTTATAGGGGAATAGGGTGGGGAGTATTTTCATTATAGTAAATTAAATATTCGTTTTTATTTATTGGTATTAATGATGAATTTACTGTTAATTCATTATTAATTGGTAATTAATATTTATTAATTGATAATACATTCTTATTAATTGGTACTTAATTTGTATTAATTGATCAATTGATTAATATATGAATTGTATTAATTTATTATTCGGTGCAGTTGTGGGTTTATAGGGGATTTGGGTGGGAAGCAATTTTATTGCAATTAAGTAATTATTGAAATTATTTTTGTGTATTGATAATGAATGTACTGTTAATTATTAATTGGTAATGCTTTTATTACTTATTAATTTTTGGTATTGAAAATAATTGGGCATTAATTAATTAGTAATAGGTAATTAATGTTTAATAAACAATACATATAATTAATTAATTATTAAATATTTTGTCATTGGTAATTCATTTTAACTATTTTTTTATTGGTATTGATAATTAATTTATTTTTATTCAAATATTAAATCATTACTTTCCCTACTGTTGCACTCACTGGAGTGGGAATGATAATTTTTACCCCTAAGCTATCCTACACTTTCCCTACTGTTGCACTCTCTGGAGTGGGAATGATACTTTTTACCCCTACACTATCCAACACTTTCTCTACTGTTGAAAACTCACTGGAGTGGGAATAGCATTGTTTAACCCTGCGCTATCAAAAACTTTACCTACTGCTGCAATCACTGGAGTCAGAATAGTAATTTGTACCCCTACGCTATCCAACACTTTCCCTACTTTTGCACTCACTGGAGTGGGAATAGTAATTTTTACCCCTACGCTATCCAACACTTTCCCTACTGTTGCACTCACTGAAGTGGGATTAGTAATTTTTAGCCCTACGCTATCCAACAACACTTTCCCTACTGTTGCACTCTCTGGAGTGGGAAAAGTAATTTTTATCCCTCCGCTATCCAACTCTTTCCCTGCTGTTGCACTCACTGGAGAGGGAATAGCAATTTTGACCCCTAAGCTATCCAACACTTTCCCTACTGTTGCACTCACTGGAGTAGGGATAGTAAATTTAACCCCTACGCTATCCAGCACTTTCCCTACTTTTGCACTCTCTGGAGTCGGAAAAGTAATTTCTACCCCCGCTATCCAACACTTTCCCTACTGGTGCACTCACTGGAGTGGGAATAGTCATTTTTACTCTCCCACTATCCAACGCTTTCCCTACTGTTGTACTCACCGGAGTGGGAATAGTAATTTTTACCTCTACACTATCCAACACTTTCCCTACTGTTGCACTCACTGGAGTGGGAATAGTCATTTTTACTCTGCCACTATCCAACGCTTTCCCTACTGTAGTACTCACTGGAGTGGGAATAGTAATTTTTACCTCTACACTATCCAACACTTTCCCTACTGTTGCACTCACTGGAGTGGGAATAGTAATGTTTACCCCTAAGCTATTCAACGGTTTCCCTACTGTTGCACTCACTGGATTGGGAATAGTCATTTTTACCCTCCCGCTATCCAACACTTTCCCTACTGCTGCACTCACTGAAGTGGGAATAGTAATTGTTACCCTCCCGCAATCCGACGCTTTCCCTACTGTTGCACTCACTGGAGTGGGAATAGAAATTTTTACCCTACTGCTATCCAATGCTTTCCCTACTGTTGCACTCACTGGATAGGGAATTGTAATTTTTACTCTTCCGCTATCCAACGCTTTCCCTACTGTTGCAATCACAGGTGTAGGAATAGTAATTTTTACCCCTACGCTAGCCAACACTTTCCCTACTGTTGCACTCACTGAAGTGGGAATAGTAGTTTTTACCCCTACGCAATCCAACAACACTTTCCCTACTGTTGCACTCTCTGGAGTGGGAAGTGTTTTTTATCCCTAAGCTATCCAACTCTTTCCCTACTGTTGCGCTCACTGGAGTGGGAATAGCAATTTTGAACCCTACGCTACCCAAAACTTTCCCTACTGTTGCACTCTCTGGAGTCAGAAAAGTAATTTTTACCCCCCGCTATCCAACACCTTCCCTAGTGTTGCACTCACTGGAGTGGGAATATAATTTTTACCTCTACGCTATCCAACACTTTCCCTACTGTTGTACTCACTGGAGTGGGAATAGTAATGTTTACCCCTACGCTATCCAACACTTTCCTTACTGTTGCACTCTCTGGAGTGGGAATAGTCATTATTACCCTTCCGCTATCCAACTCTTTCCCTACTGTGCACTCACTGGAGTGGGAATAGAACTTTTTACCCCTGGGCTATCCAACACTTTCCCTACTGTTTTACTCACTGGAGTATGAATAGTAATTTTTACCCCTACGCTATCCAACACTTTTGCTACTGTTGCACTTTCTGGAGTGGGAAAAGTAATTTCTACTCCCCGCTATCCAACGCTTTCCTTACTGTTGCACTCACTGGAGTGGGAATAGTAATTTTTACCCCTACGCTATTCAACACTTTCCCACCTGTTGAACTCCTGGAGTGGGAATAGTAAGGTTTACCCCTATGCTATCCAACACTTTTCCTACTGTTGCACTCACTGGAGAGGGAATAGTAATTGTTACCCTCCCGCAATTCAACGCTTTCCCTACTGTTGCACTCATTGGATTGGGAATAGTAATTTTTATCCTACTGCTATCCAATGCTTTCCCTACTGTTGCACTCACTGGAGTGGGAATAGTAATTTTTACCCTACTGCTATCCAATGCTTTCCCTACTGTTGCACTCACTGGATAGGGAATTGTAATTTTTACTTTTCCGCTATCCAAAGCTTTCCCTACTGTTGCACTCACTGGGGTGGGAATAGTTCTTGTTACCCTCCCGCTATCCAACGCTTTCCCTACTGTTGCACTCACTGGAGTAGGAATAGTAATTTTTACCCCTACGCTATCCAACACTTTCCCTACTGTTGCACTCTCTGGAGTGGGAAAAGTAATTTTTACCCCCACTATCCAACACTTTCCCTACTGTTGCACTCACTGGAGTGGGAATAGTAATTTTTACCCTCCCGCTATCCACCGCTTTCCGCTTTCCCTACTGTTGCACTCACTGGAGTGGGGATAGTAATTTTTACCCCAACGCTATCCAACACTTCCCCCACTGTTGCACTCACTGGAGTGGAAATAGCAATGTTTACCCCTACGCTATCCAACGATTTCCCTACTGTTGCACTCACTGGAGTGGGAATAGTCCTTTTTACCCTCCCGCTATCCAACACTTTCCCTACTGTTGCACTCACTGGAGTGGGAATAGACATTTTTATCCCTAAGCTCTCCAACACTTTCCCTACTGTTGCACCACACTGGAGTATGAATTGTAATTTTTATCCCTACTCTATCCAACACTTTCCCTACTGTTGCACTCTCTGGAATGGGAAAAGTAAATTTACCCCCGCTATCCAACACTTTCCCTACTGTTGCATTCACTGGAGTGGTAATAGCAATTTTTATCCTTGCGGTATCCAACGCTTTCCCTTCTGTTGCACTCAATGGAGTGGCAATAGTAATTTTTGCCCCTACGCTATCCAACACTTTTCCTACTGTTGCACTCACTGGAGTGGGAATAGTAATGTTTACCCCTATGCTATCCAACGCTTTCCCTACAGTTGCACTCACTGGAATGGGAATAGTCATTTTTACCCTCCCCCATCCAACACTTTCCCTACTGTTGCACTCACTGGAGTAGGAATAGTTATTTTTACCACTACGCTATCCAACACTTTCCCTACTGTTGCACTCTCTGGATAGGGAATTGTAGTTTTTACTCTTCTGCTATCCAACTCTTTCTGTTGCACTCCCTGGAGTGGGAATAGTACATTTTACCCTCCCGCTATCCAACACTTTCCCTACTGTTGCACTCTCTGGAGTGGGAAAAGTAATTTTTACCCACCCCCCCCCCACTATCCAACAAGTTCCCTACTGTTGCATTCACTGGAGTGGGAATAGCATTGTTTAACCCTGCGCTATCAAAAACTTTACCTACTGCTGCAATCACTGGAGTCAGAATAGTAATTTGTACCCCTACGCTATCCAACACTTTCCCTACTTTTGCACTCACTGGAGTGGGAATAGTAATTTTTACCCCTACGCTATCCAACACTTTCCCTACTGTTGCACTCACTGAAGTGGGATTAGTAATTTTTAGCCCTACGCTATCCGACAACACTTTCCCTACTGTTGCACTCTCTGGAGTGGGAAAAGTAATTTTTATCCCTTCGCTATCCAACTCTTTCCCTGCTGTTGCACTCACTGGAGAGGGAATAGCAATTTTGACCCCTAAGCTATTCAACACTTTCCCTACTGTTGCACTCACTGGAGTAGGGATAGTAAATTTTACCCCTACGCTATCCAGCACTTTCCCTACTTTTGCACTCTCTGGAGTCGGAAAAGTAATTTCTACCCCCGCTATCCAACACTTTCCCTACTGGTGCACTTACTGGAGTGGGAATAGTCATTTTTACTCTCCCACTATCCAACGCTTTCCCTACTGTTGTACTCACTGGAGTGGGAAAAGTAATTTTTACCTCTACACTATCCAACACTTTCCCTACTGTTGCACTCACTGGAGTGGGAATAGTCATTTTTACTCTCCCACTATCCAACGCTTTCCCTACTGTAGTACTCACTGGAGTGGGAATAGTAATTTTTACCTCTACACTATCCAACACTTTCCCTACTGTTGCACTCACTGGAGTAGGAATAGAAATTTTTACCCTACTGCTATCCAATGCTTTCCCTACTGTTGCACTCACTGGATAGGGAATTGTAATTTTTACTCTTCCGCTATCCAACGCTTTCCCTACTGTTGCAATCACAGGTGTAGGAATAGTAATTTTTACCCCTACGCTAGCCAACACTTTCCCTACTGTTGCACTCACTGGAGTGGGAATAGTAGTTTTTACCCCTACGCTATCCAACAACACTTTCCCTACTGTTGCACTCTCTGGAGTGGGAAAAGTAATTTTTATCCCTAAGCTATCCAACTCTTTCCCTACTGTTACACTCACTAGAGTGGGAATAGCAAATTTGAACCCTAAGCTATCCAACACTTTCCCTACTGTTGCACTCACTGGAGTAGGAATAGTAATCTTTACCCCTACGCTACCCAAAACTTTCCCTACTGTTGCACTCTCTGGAGTCAGAAAAGTAATTTTTGTACCCCCCGCTATCCAACACCTTCCCTAGTGTTGCACTCACTGAAGTGGGAATATAATTTTTACCTCTACGCTATCCAACACTTTTCCTACTGTTGTACTCACTGGAGTGGGAATAGTAATGTTTACCCCTACGCTATCCAACACTTTCCCTACTGTTGCACTCTCTGGAGTGGGAATAGTCATTATTACCCTTCCGCTATCCAACACTTTCCCTACTGTGCACTCACTGGAGTGGGAATAGAACTTTTTACCCCTAGGCTATCCAACACTTTCCCTACTGTTTCACTCACTGGAGTATGAATAGTAATTTTTACCCCCACACTATCCAACACTTTTGCTACTGTTGCACTCTCTGGAGTGGGAAAAGTAATTTCTACCCCCCGCTATCCAACGCTTTCCATACTGTTGCACTCACTGGAGTGGGAATAGTAATTTTTACCCCTACGCTATTCAACACTTTCCCACCTGTTGAACTCCTGGAGTGGGAATAGTAAGGTTTACCCCTATGCTATCCAACACTTTCCCTACTGTTGCACTCACTGGAGTGAGAATAGTAATTTTTACCCTCCTGCTATCCAATATTTTCCCTACTGCTGCACTCACTGGAGAGGGAATAGTAATTGTTACCCTCCCGCAATTCAACGCTTTCCCTACTGTTGCACTCACTGGATTGGGAATAGTAATTTTTATCCTACTGCTATCCAATGCTTTCCCTACTGTTGCATTCACTGGAGTGGGAATAGTAATTTTCACCCTACTGCTATCCAATGCTTTCCCTACTGTTGCACTCACTGGATAGGGAATTGTAATTTTTACATTTCCGCTATCCAAAGCTTTCCCTACTGTTGCACTCACTGGGGTGGGAATAGTTGTTGTTACCCTCCCGCTATCCAACGCTTTCCCTACTGTTGCACTCACTGGAGTAGGAATAGTAATTTCTACCCCTACGCTATCCAACACTTTCTCTACTGTTGCACTCTCTGGAGTGGGAAAAGTAATTTTTACCCCCACTATCCAACACTTTCCCTACTGTTGCACTCACTGGAGTGGGAATAGTAATTTTTACCCTCCCGCTAGCCACCGCTTTCCGCTTTCCCTACTGTTGCACTCACTGGAGTGGGGATAGTAATTTTTACCCCTACGCTATCCAACACTTCCCCCACTGTTGCACTCACTGGAGTGGAAATAGCAATGTTTACCCCTACGCTATCCAACGATTTCCCTACTGTTGCACTCACTGGAGTGGGAATAGTCCTTTTTACCCTCCCGCTATCCAACACTTTCCCTACTGTTGCACTCACTGGAGTGGGAATAGACATTTTTATCCCTAAGCTATCCAACACTTTCCCTACTGTTGCACCACACTGGAGAATGAATAGTAATTTTTATCCCTACTCTATCCAACACTTTCCCTACTGCTGCACTCTCTGGAATGGGAAAAGTAAATTTACCCCCCGCTATCCAACACTTTCCCTACTGTTGCATTCACTGGAGTGGTAATAGCAATTTTTATCCTTGCGGTATCCAACGCTTTCCCTTCTGTTGCACTCAATGGAGTGGCACTAGTGATTTTTGCCCCTACGCTATCCAACACTTTTCCTACTGTTGCACTCACTGGAGTAGGAATAGTAATGTTTACCCCTATGCTATCCAACGCTTTCCCTACAGTTGCACTCACTGGAATGGGAATAGTCATTTTTACCCTCCCCCATCCAACACTTTCCCTACTGTTGCACTCACTGGAGTAGGAATAGTATTTTTTTCCACTACGCTATCCAACACTTTCCCTACTGTTGCACTCTCTGGATAGGGAATTGTACATTTTACCCTTCCGCTATCCAACACTTTCCCTACTGTTGCACTCAATGGAGTAGGAATAGTAATTGTTACCACTACGCTATCCAACACTTTCCCTACTGTTGGACTCTCTGGAGTGGGAAAAGTAATTTTTACCCCCCCCCCCGCTATCCAACACGTTCCCTACTGTTACATTCACTGGAGTGGGAATAGTACATTTTACCCTTCCGCTATCCAACACTTTCCCTACTGTTGCACTCAATGGAGTAGGAATAGTAATTGTTATCACTACGCTATCCAACACTTTCCCTACTGTTGGACTCTCTGGAGTGGGAAAAGTAATTTTTACCCCCCCCGCTATCCAACACGTTCCCTACTGTTACATTCACTGGAGTGGGAATAGTAATTCTTACCCTCCCGCTATCCATCGCTTTCCCTACTGTTGCACTCACTGGAGTTGGGATAGTAATTTTTACCCCTACGCTATCCAACACTTTCCCTACTGTTGCACTCACTGGAGTTGGAATAGTAATTTTTACCCCTACGCTATCCAACGCTTTCCCTATTGTTGCACTAACTGGAGTGGGAATAGTCATTTTTACCCTCCCGCTATCCAACACTTTTCCTACTATTGCACTTACTGGACTGGGAATAGACATTTTTACCCCTAAGCTATCCAACACTTTCCCTACTGTTGCACCATACTGGAGTTTCAATAGTAATATGTATCCCTACACTATCCAAAACTTTCCCTACTGTTGCACTCTCTGGAGTGGGAAAAGTAAACTTACCCCCCGCTATCCAACACTTTCCCTACTGTTGCATTCACTGGAGTGGGAATAGCAATTTTTACCCTCCCGCTATCCAACGCTTTCCCTACTGTTGCACTCACTGGAGTGGGAATAGTAATTTTTACCCCTACACTATCCAACACTTTCCCTACTGTTGCACTCACTGGAATGGGAATAGTAATTTTTACCCTACTGCTATCCAACGCTTTCCCTACTGTTGCACTCACTGGAGTGGGAATAGTAATTTTTACCCCTACACTATCCAAAGCTTTCCCTACTGTTGCACTCACTGGAATGGGAATAGTAATTTTTACCCTCCTGCTATCCAACGCTTTCCCTACTGTTGCACTCACTGGAGTGTGAATAGTAAATTTTACCCTCCACCTATTCTACGCTAAAAATATAGAATTTGTTCAGTTAATATTAAGTTAATATATATATGCATTAAAAAATAAACATGAATGTTTATGTTTTTTAACTTTATTGATTAATTTTAAGGTTATTTACGTATTTTTAAGTATGTTTTAGCTAAATAAATGTGTTATTTCATTAATTTTACATTACATTTAAAAAATGTGATATTTTAACAAACTATATTATTTACAACAATATTTTGGATTCAATATTTTTGTACTTACCTGTTTGTAGGGAGGAGTACGATATTCTCGCATTCTATATTTTTTACTCGATATTTTGGCAGGTCGATATTTTCCTCCTCGATATTATGTCAGTGATCTGTGCCAAAGTATACCTGGTTGCTTTTTGGTTACTTTGTTGTTGCATGGTCAAATTTTGCAGCTCTGTATTCTGGGGCAGTGGAAACGAACAGATCCTGCTGCAGCTCCAAAACAGCCCCTCTACAAGTGTTCCACAATGCTCTGCAAGTACTTGACTCAGGCAACTCCTAACTCTTGATCCTTCTGGTCCTTACTGCAGCCTTTGATACTGTAAATCATAACACACTTCTCAACACACTAAAACAAAGAATGGGATTTGAAGGCACGGTGCTCAAATGGTTTGAATCAAACCTCACTGGCAGATCTCTGATGGTTAAAACTGAAAATGGTCTCTCTACATCAAAGGCTGTAGATCGAGGCATCCCTCAAGGCTTGTTCCTCGCGCCCACCCTTTTCAATCTTTACATGGAACCACTGGAAGACCTACTAAAAAAGTCTGGGATCCATTATCACCTCTATGTTGATGACACCGAACTCATAAAGTGTCCTCCCTACATGACATTTCAATCCTCGCCACCACCCTCAACTCCATCCAAGAATGGATGACGTCTCATCATCTGAATCTGAATCCCTCTAAAAACCGAATTCCTTCTTATCTCAACCTCAAACTCTCCACTTCCTGTTCAATCATGGATAGATAATCTGAACATTCTTAACAGCAATCCTACCATTGTTGACAACTGAATCCCAAGGAGTCATCTTAGACAAAAGTCTCAGCCTCCAATCGCAAATAAACACTATGGGCAAGAACGCACTCTCCCAACTGCACAATCTCTGGGGGATTCGGCATTTTATTTCTGAGCAAGACCTGAAAATTCTGGTTCAATCTTTGGTACTCTCCAAAATGGACCACTGCAATACTCTCTTGCAGGCCTCCAGTAAAACCCAGCTATCTCCTCTAAAATGATCCTTCATTCTGCGGCGCCTTCAGTATATGTGGACAAAAGAAACAACCATATTACGCCCATAGTGATCACTGGCTTCCCATTGAAGCTAGATCAATATATAAGACTGCTTGCATCACCCATAAAGCCACCCTTGATACCCGACTAACAGGCCGCTCCAGAACTTCACGCAGTGCTGAAAATCTACTACTCAAACCTCCAACTTTTAAAAGGGAAAGACTTATGGCGCAATCCTTCTCAGGTAATGCGGCTAGAATTTGTACCTCGCTACCTCCAAACCTTTGCACCACTACCTCTTTCTGAATTTTCAAAGGCAACCTTAAAACTCTTTTCTTCCAAAGACACTTCTATCAAAAATTCTCCTCATCCAGCTCCCCACCAGGCACACGCCTCTGTATCACAGGTCTTGCCCCTGATTGTTACATGTCACTCGCAACAGCTACTTCAAACCTCTGTCTCAAATTCATAAATATGTTGTATGTATTTGTGTAACCCTAATCATTCCACCTTTTCCTAATATGTAATCTTGAGTGAATATGTAACTTGTTAATCTGTAACTCTCACCATGAGTAACTGTAGAGTTGATATAAGTAATGTCACCTACTGACATGTTACTCTGAACTCCTTCTGTAATTTACTTCACTCCTTTGTAAAGCGCTCTGACTCCTCTGGGTAAAGTGTGCACTATATAAAAATGCATAACTAAATAAATAAATAAAATAAATAAAGTCCGCCAAGGAGAGTGTAAAAGCAAGGATGTCCTCTTTTGAGCTACTCATGCCTCTCTATCTTAGATTCTGTAAAGTGGTCACACTGCTTAATTTGAGACGGTGGGAGCAAGCTCCAGCATACATTTTCAGTTACCTCAACGCCGTTCATCATCAGCCTGTAAACCTGAGCCAGAGACAGAAATGTACAAAAAGGAGACAAGATGAAGTAGGGAAAGAGATATATAAGCAAATAGTGCCATATGGAGAAAGCAGTAATGAACACATCTACAGGAAGTGTAGGGTAGTGGAAAGATGAAGCATGAGATGGAATCAAGACTAGGCCTCCTTTTTATTCCGACCACCTTAGTTTATGGCAATGCAAGCAGCAGTATAAAACAAAGGGGCAGATTTATGAAGGACTTGCGCCGCCGGTGCGTCACTTTTTCCCATGTTAAAAATGACGCACCGGCGGCGCAAGGCCTTCATAAATCTGCCCCAAAGAATTTTGGGGCCCTCCATTAGCTTTTTTTCACAAATAAGGCCCTGGAAGAGGAGTAGTGAGACTATTTCCAGACACCTGCTACCAGGTCGAGTGATGTTAACCATGTCTTAAATGAATGAAGAGTACATTAGCTGCTTCACCCTTCTGTACTTTTTTTCAGAGAAGTGTGTCTTCGCTCATTAGGAGACCTAATAGCAAACAGGGCACACAGCACCATTTCTTTGCCTGTGCACACACTGAGGCCGGGATACTGTACAACATTAACATAAAGCATGACTATATAGGCCATTATTAGGACTTTGTTTGTTAAGGTGTGGTATTTCCACAGGGCGAGGTTTTGCCATGTGAGGTAAATACCTCCTATTCCGAGATTTTAAAAGGAAATGTAGCATAACATGTAAAGTCAGATTTTAACCTACCAAATTCCACTTGCTTTGTCTTTTTCCCAGGACACCTTTTGGGAAGTTTGACCTTCCAGAATTTATCAGGGAAAAACTGTGAGGGTGTGATAATGACCACACAGTTTGTAATTTCGATACTTAAACTCGTCAAGAGGGTCACAACATAGCGAAAGGTCGCAACGACATTCTGGGCTGGTGGAGATGTAAAATGTTCCGTATGGTTTTCTTTGCAAACACGCTAAAGGAGTCAGAATGATACACTAAACAACCAATAGCATGAAGTAAGAGGAAAATAGTCCTGAGGGAGGATCTACCCTCTCTTTACTTTAAAGAATTTGTAATAAGTGGTCTTGCAAACACCTGCACTGACAAGCCAGATCAAAACAATGGACATTGAAAAAGGGCCCCCACCAGGGCCTGTATTCATGTCCTTAACTTTACAAACAAAGCAATTGATTTCAGTTTTGGCAATGGGTGTAAGAACACTTACATTATTACAAGTCAGATATGCACTTCATGTTACATTTTACTTGTGTTACTTCCTGCTGCAAGGTTCTTATGTCCCTATTGCCTACGAGATTACCATAGTTTTGTTTGTGTACAGCATATGAGTCTTGTATAGAGTATACTACAAGCTGAGTCAATTACTTCTACTTGTGTCAATGAGTTTAGAGTGTAAATAGGTGTTCATGACAGGGCATGACTCAGAGGTCTGGAGTTGAGGTTGAAGCCACTGAGGGGCATAAGCCCTTATCGCCAAGGGAAAGTCACTTTTTTGTGATGTTCCCGTGGCGATAGGGGCCTTGCCTTATGTACAAGGCAGCGTTAAGCCACTTAATATGCATGAAAAGGGCATGCAGTGGGTGTTCTGGTGGGCGTTCCACTGCAAAACCCATTGTATTTGACGCTGCCCCCTATGTACAAGGATGGCGTACATAAAGTAGGCAAAACGAGGAGAAATGAATTATTTCTCCTCGTTTCTGCTTTTTCCTTGTGTGCTGTTTTGTACAGCACACATGGAAAAACCATAACCAATCCTCCTCTGCACTCTGGTGCAAGGGTGCCTGTGTTGGGGCTAAGTTGTTAAAGTTAGCGCCATCGCAGGGGGAAACGCAAGGCTGCCCCACAATCTTGTAAAAATGGTGAAGCCTTGCGTTTCCAAAGTGGCGGAGCGTATCATTAAGCCAAGGAGGCCAACGAAAAGCTCCGCCACTTCATTGTACATATCCCCCCCGAGAGTTTTTTACTTCATGGTCATTTATTCAATGATTTTCTGAAGGCTCACTAAGCGATGGTCACATGTGTGTTATTTGTAATTGCAATTTTGTGAGTGAAGGGAGTACGTAGGTATTGAAATATAGACAGGCAATACAGCAAAGGTGTGTGAAGGGAGTTTCATGTGGAGGAGATGAAAGGAAGTACAAGCAGAAGGGAAAATGAAAATACAGTGCTGGAGAGGAAGGAGATGAAGGATGGCACATACAGATGGAATAACTTCAGAAAAGAGTGTGGAGGGAAAGTAGATACATGAGATTTGCTAAGAAAGTGATGTGAATAGAAGCATCGGAGTTGTTGCTCATTTATCGGTTAACAAATATAAATCAGTGCGAACAAGCATAGGTATTGCCAATAGTTCTGCCAAGTTGTAGGTGTAGGAGTTAAAAGAAAACACACACAGAGGCTGAAGCATGGAGAAGTGTGGCTCACTGGTTAGAGGAGGCAGACCTGGAAGCAGAGGTCAGCCCAGGACCAGGGTTCAATTCCCGGCTCGGCGGGGTCTTGAGTCCTAAAATGTGCACGGACTCGACAATTCTCGCTCCGGTGCATACTCGATTCACGGGTTCACACTCTGCGACTCTGGGCAATAGCTTGCTTAATCTCCACAACGGCCCCTCGCGGTGGGATGCCTGGCTTTCACCTTGTGGATACCCTGTCCGGGTTATCTCACAGGGGAATACAAGGATGGGTTCCCTAAGCAAGCGCTTAGATACCGGGTCGGTGATTTGCGCTATATAAATACATGTACATTTACAAGCACAAGATTGTAGTTTAAATGTTTTAAACCGCACCGATAATTACATTGCCCACGCCTGTCTTAAAGGATTCCTAGATAGCTCCTCTTTGTCCACGCACCTCTTAGAGACCACCACATTTTCATCACATTTAAAGCACCTCTTAAACACCAATGTAATACCATAAGTGGAGTAACCATTATCATGAGCCCAACTATAATTTTTATCGCTTTAGTAATATTTCTTCAACCTTAAAGACAATAGTTCCATGATTTCAAGTTTCAAGCTCAAGATTAAATCTACAATGAGATCAACAATAAAACACCAATCATTTCATTAATCAATACATTTAAGAAGAAGAAACAAAAATGTAAAATGTTACAGTACCTAAATTGATTTCAAGACTCTTTTTACCTATTAATACATGTTTAAAAATGAGTTAAACAATTTTTAAAAAAGTACACCACATCATTTAATTTACTGTATGATAAAATAGTTGAAACACTTCTTTTATTTCTTTTTAAGTTTTATTAAAAAAGCCATTTTAGAATGCTAAACCGAGTTGTTTTAAGGGCAGTACACACAAACAAAACACTCAGTAATGTTAGTACAGCCTCAATATATAAAGTGCATACTATGTCCTCCCACTTTATGTGCTGCCAAGCGTCAGTCGCACTAGCAAGAGGCAAGCAGTTTAGCCTGCACAATAATATACATCAACAAACTTTGCGGCAGATTTACAATGACTGGCACATCCCTGCATATCAGCAGGGATGTGCCAGGTAAGATGCGTCACACAAGTTTACCCTTGCACCACCACAGATGTGCCACATTTACAATGCGGCGCATTGTGGCGCAAGGATAAACAGATGCGTGACACATCTGAATGGCGGAAGGGCGGCGCATTGCTGGGGTCATGTCACAAGTGCACTCCAGCAATGCTCCGGGGCTGCCCATACCTTACATGCTGCTTCACGCCTTACGCTTGCTTCAAGCAGGCGCACAATTTTGACGCAGCAGCGTCGGAAAAGTGACTCCGTGTAATCTTGTTGATTTCACTGTGTCACTTTTCCGAGGCTTTTTCCGACAGAACAGCCACCCTGCATACCTTAAACCTGATGCAGGTTTAATGTGGCACAGGGCTTTAACACCTTGGCTGCTATTGATATTTTCCTCCTGTGCTGAAAATCCTTGATCATCATAGTTTTATGACGAGCTCAGCTCGTCATCAGCACAGCTCAACTGTGCCTCATGACGAGCTGAGCTCGTCATGAGCAGGGAAGGGGTTAAAACAGGACGCATCTTCCTAGATACACCACGTTGTATATAAGTGGGAGTGGTCTGCTTAATTCAGATACTCTGTCCATCACCACCCACATTTCTGAAACGTTGTATATAAAGCACAACACGGCGCATGGTTTACGCTGCCGCTGCGTCACAGAAGTGACGCAACATTGGCGTAAATGTGAGGCAAAGGGCTTGTAAATCTGCCCCTATGTGATCTGAGTTCCAACTTAAGTAAGATTGAGATGCAGCTACTCGGAAGGACTGGACTATTTCATTAAACCTCTGCTTCTTCTCACATAATCTAATGTTATTTTCCATCGAGCTATTTTTCATAAATACTTTCAAGTAATTTGTGGCAGGTAAAATGTTCTAGATCTTCCCCATTGAGGCTAAATTGCAAGAGTGCATAGCCCCACTTAAAGGTGTAAAACATCCAATAGCTTCCGAAGAATGCCTTCATTGGAGTGAACCAGACGATAGCACCAACGAATTACAGCTGCCAAATCCCTTATGAATGTACTATTTAAGCCCATTTCTAATCATAATGCCTCAATTGGTGCCATTGTTTTTAAGGAGCAAATTGACAACAATATCTTTCCCTCTACCCTATGCAAATAATGACAGTGATCTACTTTTTACCGTCTCTGTACAGTATAAGAGGGTCGGAGAAATTTTAATTTTATAGACTGTGAAAAGATGGTGAAAATGTCTTAGAGCAAAGCCAAAGGGGATGATGAACGGAGTTGCAAGCACTCACCCCCAGTCAACTGATCTGAGTTTAATCCATCATCATTCTTTAGCTCACTTCGCCACCCCAGTTCAGACATGGCAAAAAGCAAATCAGTCTGACCCTGTGCCTCGTGGGAACAGACCAGCCCGAACTGCTAAGCCATGTCTTCCCTGGACGTAAACAAGCATCCTGGGACCAGTTTCAGGCTAATCAGCCATCATCAGCCAAGCTAGTGAGCAAGGGACCCATGTCTGGGCATACCATGCCAACTTAGGGTAAACAAAGCAAAACCAAAGGGGATGATGGACGGGGTGTTGAACATTGCAAGCACTCACCCCCAGTCAACTGATCTGGGTTTAATCCATCATCTATCTTTAGCTCACACCACCACCCCAGTTCAGACATGGCCATATACAAATCAGTCTGACCGTGTGCCTCATGGGAACAGTCCAGCCCGAACTGCTGAGCCATGTCTTCCCTGGACTTGAAACAAGCATCCTGGGACTGGCTTCTGGCAAACAGCCCTCATTATACAGGCTAGCTTGAATCCAGTAGCAAAGTGAGCAAGGGACCCACGTCTGGGCATACCATGCCAATTTAGGGAGAACAAAGCAAGCACAAGGAGATGATGGACAGAGCACAGACGCTTTTCAGACACTCACCCCCAGTCCCAGATCTGGGTTGAAAACATCATCATTCTTTAGCTCACTTGGCCACCCCAGCTCACAATGGATTTAGGCCCAGATCTCTGTACTGGGGTGAATGTAAGACTTTGTCCTGCGTTCTGTCCATCAATAGTTGTTTTTAGATTTGTCACCCCGAGTGGCAGGTGTATGCCCAGACGTGGGTCCCGTGCTCTCCATGCCACTGGAGTCATGCTATACTGGCTGGTGAGGGGTGAAATCCCAAAACCGGTCATAAGATGCTTTTTTACAGTTAAAGCAGGACCTGGCCTTGCAGTTTAGCCTGGACTGTACCCAATGGGCACAGGGTCAAGACTGATTGTAAATGGCTGGGTTCAAACTGGAATGGCATGGTGAGCAAAAAAACAATAAATTGAGGCCCGGATCTCTGTACTTGTTGTGCATTCTGTCTATAAATTGTTGTTTTTGCATTTGTCAGCCCGAGTGGGACGGGTATGCCCAGACGTGGGTCCCATGCTCTTCATGCCACTGGAGTCAAGCTATCCTGGCTGGTGAGGGGTGAAACCCCAAAACCGGCCTAGGATGCTTGTTTCCAGTCCAGGGAGGACCTGGCCTGGCAGTTCAGGCTGGGCTGTACCCAATGGGCACAGGGTCAAGAATGATTTCCATATGGCTGGGTTCAAACTGGAATGGCATGGTGAACAAAAGAACGATGGATTTAGGCCCAGATCTCTGTACTGGGATGAATGTATCACATTGTTCTGCATTCTGTCCATCAATTGTTGTTTTTTCACTTGTCACCCTGAGTGGGACAGGAATGTCCAGACGGTGGACCCGTGCTCTCCATGCCACTGGATTCAAGCAATCCTGGCTGATGAGGGGTTAAACCCCAAAACCGGTCCTAGGATGCTTGTTTTCAGTCCAGGGAGGACCTGGCCTGGCAGTTCGGGCTGGACTGTACCCAATGGGCACAGGGTCAAGACTGATTTGCATATGGCTGAGTTCAAACTGGAATGGCATAGTGAGCAAAAAAGCGATGGATTTAGGCCCAGATCTCTGTACTGGGTTGAATGTATGACATTGTTCTGCATTCTGTCCATCAATTGTTGTTTTTGCATTTGTCACCTGAGTGGCATGTGTATGCCCAGACGTGGGTCCAGTGCTCTCCATGCCACTGGAGTCATGCTATACTTGCTGGTGAGGGGTGAAATCCTAAAACCGGTCATAAGATGCTTTTTTACAGTCAAGGCAGGACCTGGCCTGGCAGTTCAGCCTGGACTGTACCCAATGGGCACAGGGTCAAGACTGATTGTAAATGGCTGGGTTCAAACTGGAATGGCATGGTGAACAAAAAAACAATAAATTGAGGACCGAATGTCTGTACTGGGGTGTATATATGACATTGTTGTGCATTCTGTCTATAAATTTTTGTTTTTGCATTTGTCAGCCCGAGTGGGACGGGTATGACCAGACGTGGGTCCCGTGCTCTTCATGCCACTGGAGTCATGCTATCCTGGCTGGTGAGGGGTGAAACCCCAAAACCGGCCTAGGATGCTTGTTTCCAGTCCAGGGAGGACCTGGCCTGGCAGTTCAGGCTGGGCTGTACCCAATGGGCACAGGGTCAAGAATGATTTCCATGTGGCTGGGTTCAAACTGGAATGGCATGGTGAACAAAAGAACGATGGATTTAGGCCCAGATTTCTGTACTGGGATGAATGTATCACATTGTTCTGCATTCTGTCCATCAATTGTTGTTTTTGCACTTGTCACCCTGAGTGGGACAGGAATGTCCAGACGGTGGACCCGTGCTCTCCATGCCACTTGATTCAAGCAATCCTGGCTGATGAGGGGTGAAACCCCAAAACCGGTCCTAGGATGCTTGTTTTCAGTCCATGGAGGACCTGGCCTGGCAGTTCGGACTGGACTGTACCCAATGGACACAGGGTCAAGACTGATTTGCATATGGCTGGGTTCAAACTGGAATGGCATAGTGAGCAAAAAAAATGATGGATTTCGGCCCAGATCTCTGTACTGGGTTGAATGTATGACATTGTTCTGCATTCTGTCCATCAATTGTTGTTTTTGCATTTGTCACCTGAGTGGGACGGGTATGCCCAGATGTGGGTCTTGTGCTCTCCATGAATCTGGAGTGTTCTGGAGTGTAGCTATCCTGGCTGTTGACGGGTGAAACCCTGAAACCAGTCCTAGGATGCTTGGTTCCAGTCGAAGGAAGACCAGGCCTGGTAGTTCAGGCTGGACTGTACCCAATGGGCACAGGGTCAAGACTGATTTGCATATGGCTGGGCTCAAACTGGAATGGCATGGTGAGCAAAAGAACAATGGATTTAGGCCCGGATCTCTGTACTAGGATGAATGTATGACATTGTTCTGCATTCTTTCCATCAATTGTTGTTTTCGCATTCGTCACCTGAGTGGGACGGGTATGCCCAGATGTGGGTCTCGTGCTCTCCATGAATCTGGAGTGTAGCTATCCTGGCTGTTGAGGGGTGAAACCCTGAAACCGGTCCTAGGATGCTTGGTTCCAGTTCAGGGAAGACCAGGCCTGGTAGTTCAGGCTGGACTGTGCCCAATGGGCACAGGGTCAAGACTGATTTGCATATGGCTGGGCTCAAACTGGAATGGCATGGTGAGCAAAAGAACAATGGATTTAGGCCCGGATCTCTGTACTCGGGTGAATGTATGACATTGTTCTGCATTCTTTCCATCAATTGTTGTTTTTGCATTTGTCCCCCCGAGTGGGACCGGTATGCCCAGATGGGGGACCCATGCTCTCTATGCCATTGGATTCAAGCAATCCCTGCTGATGAGGGGTGAAACCCCGATACCGGTCCTAGGATGCTTGTTTCCAGTCCAGAGAGGACCTGGCCTGGCTGTTCCGGCTGGACTGTACAAAATAGTCACAGGTTCAAGACTGATTTGCATGTGGCTGGGTTCGAACTGGAATGGCATGGTGAACAAAAAAAATATGGATTTGGGCCCAGATCGCTGTACTAGGGTGAATGTATGACATTGTTCTGCATTCTGTACATTAATTGTTGTGTTTCTACATGAACAATGTGGCATCAGGCACCTGTACTCATTAGGGAGTGAACCTATTTTGTGAGGGAAGATTGGCCTATTGATTTCCTTCTGTGCTGTAACTTCTTTATGAGGTAGACCACATGTGCTGCTTTCTGTACTATACCCATTTTGTGTGACAGAGGCCTTCAATGCTGTGTCTTGTGTGCCTGTTTTGGGACGCAGACTTGCACTGCTTCTCTCTGTACTGTACCTGTAATGTGCAAAGGAGGCCTGCACTTCTGCTTGCTGTGCCTGTGTTGTGAACTAGACCTGCCTTGGCTCTGTGTGGAGAACATTTTCATTTCCACAGTCTTTGCTGTACTTGTACTGTGTCTAAGAGAGAAGCTTACATTTCTTATGCATGTTGGGACCTGTTTTCTGTGTGAGGCAAGGATGCACTTCTGCCCATAGTGTATTCGTTTTGTGTGTGCATATGAAACTTGATTTCTGCGACCTCTGCTATGAAGTACAGGCAGTACAGGCAGTTATCTGCGCGGATACAAGCCAGAAGTCTTAACATTTATTTCATGCTGTTTTAAGATGTTATAAGTTGTAATTGTTTTTTAAACCGACACTGCTGCTAGAGTACTTTGCAATTTATCGACTAATTCAAATTCATGCCACGTTTTAAAGGTTTTAAACAAGGAATCAATTTGCACTTTTTGTTTGCACAGCTGCTCAGGGAATCTTGATTACCTGCTACACGCTTTTGCACTTGACTCTCCCCTGTCCACCGCAGCTCTTGTAGCTGATTGTGTGGAGGGAGAATTCCCTGCAGGAAAATACTCACTTCCGGGGGGCCACTAGACGGCTGCCATTTTGGAGAATTTTATTTATGTTTTAAATTTTTTATTAAAAAAAAAAACTTTATTGAGTAAAAGGCAGTGCAGGACATAAAATTAAAAGCAAAACTTGTGCTCCATGAAACATCAGCGTCAATTGTCAACACAGCGAGTAGACATGGAAAGCGTATCATATCCCTACCCCATCAAGATCCATCCCACAGGAGACAAACAGACCCAGTATCATTGTCACTGAAAGGGCCTGAGGCAAGGGGGCGGAGGTGTCCACTACAGGGAGGGTGATGCAGTCACTGGCCAGCACCGGCGGCCGCTGCGGACTCAGGGCCAGCGGGGAGAGCAGGAGAGGCAGCGCCACTGGGGTGAGAGCGGGAGAGGTAGGCAATCAGGGGGCCCCAGATATCAACAGGACGGGACCTAGCGGTCATTAAATCCCAGAACTCCGAGTGTCTGGCATCGAGAGGCATCCTCAAGCCAACTCTCAACCTTGGGAGCCGGCTTGTGACCCCAGCACATGGCCACCCTACGCCTAGCGAGGACCAGGAGCATTGCAATCAAGCTGCGGGAGATGTCGGAGCAGAACGTGACAAACCCTAAGAGGCACAGAGGTGGACCAGGCTGCACTGTCGTGCCAGTAATGTCAGAGATAGCAGAGCAAACTGCCCCTCCAAAACTCCGAGACCCTCGGACAAAGCCAAGCAAGATGCAGCAAGTCCACCGTAGGAGCGGCACATCGCATACAATTGTCTCCAGGATTGAGCCCAAGCCTATGGAGTTGCACCGGGGTATGGTAGAACCTATGCAGAAACTTAAAGTGGATCAAGTGAAGCCGGTAGTTTGGGGACAGTTTCCTAGTTTGATTACAACAATAAAGCCAGTCAGCGGTCATGGGAGCGGACACCAGAGCAATAGCGAAGAGTTTGGTAACCAGTTTGTGTGGGGACGAAGAGGTGTATATGAGATCCAGAGAGGGCATAGTGGCTGTGGGCTGTGGGAAGGTGGAGTGCAGCGTCCAACGCGTGGCACGCAGCTGGTAGAACAGGAGTTTATCTTGTGGTCCCAAGGCATCAGGGGCGTAAAAAAGGTGTCCTCCGGATAGAGGTCTGCCACTGTCGCAAGACCCAGACGAGTCGCACACCTGGACATACTCGAGGCCTGTAGGGAGGGAAAATCCGGGTGGTTTATGATGGGCACAGATTTGACGGTTAGCAAGGGGAGGTCAGAGAGCCGGCGCAGGCCAGACCAGGCCCATCGAAGTGTTGCGACCGTATCCACCTCAGCTCGGGGGTGCACTGCGGGCGCGAAGAGAGCCGTGGACAAAGGCCAGGGGGAAGCCAAATCCCTCTCAATGGCAACGTGAGGCTGGTAGGGGGCCCGGTGGACCCAGAAATGCAGAAAACTGGCCTGAGCGCATAGTGCATATAGCTTGAAATCTGGCTCGCCCATTCCGCCAGCAGACATGGGGAGAGTAAGAATATCGTGAGCTACTCTAGGTTGTTTACCAGCCCAGACCTAAGAAATAATCAGAGAACGCAATTTGCGGAAAAAGTGTGCAGTGAGGGGGATGGTAATATTTAAAAACAAGTAAAGAAATTTAGGAAGAACAACCATTTTGGCGATGGTGATGTGACCCACCAGGGGCAGCGGGAGCCTACTCCATGATGGAATCTTGGATTCCAGCCAGTCCACCGCACGGCAAAAGTTCGATCTCCACAATTCGTCCGAATCTCGGCTGCGCCAGACGCCCAGATAACGCGTCGGACCAGAGGCCCAAACAAATGGAAAGTCAAGGGGAAAAGGCACTGTAGCGTCAGTCAGGGGGAAAAGTACCAACTTGCCCCAGTTTACCTGGATGCCCGACAGCCCCCTAAACCGAATGATTTCACGGACGAGGGGGACAAGGTTCTCCTGGGGGTGACGGACATAAAGCATAATGTTGTCTGCATACATTGAAATGAGTAAGGCACGAGAAGAGAATCCAAGGCCCCTATGTGTATGGTGCTGTCGCAGCCTGGCAGCCAGAGGCTCCATAGCTATAGAAAAAAGCATGGGCGATAGCCAGCACCCCTGGCGCGTGCCGCGAGCAACAGCAATGGGGTCCGAAATTTGGCCATTGATGCGGAGGCGTGCTGTAGGGTTGGTGTATAGGAGTCTGATGTTGCGCAAGAAGTGGTCGCTAAAACCCATGCGTGGCAAGATGTATAATAAAAAGGGCCACTCCAGCGTGTCAAACGCCTTGGTGGCGTCACGCAAAGTGGCTACGGCTGGTAGGTCAGGATTGATTTGATGCAGGATCGAGAAAATTGTGCAGAGGTTGTGAGAGGTCGCCCTCCCTGGAATAAAACTAGATTGGTAGGAAAGAGCGATGGCAGGCATAAGTAAGAGAAGACGTGAAGCGATCAACTTAGCAAAGATTTAATTATCAATTTTTATAAGAGACAGGGGTCGGTAGGAGTCTCGGCTTATCAGGCTTAAGAAGGAGGGTCAGCAGTGCCTCGCGCAGGGAAGGCGGGAATGAGCCAGAGTCAAACGAGTCTTTGTACATTGCAGCGAGATGTGGCTCCAAAAGACCGGCAAAAGTCTTATAGAAGGAAGCTAGAAGACCATCTAATCCAGGGGCCTTGTCGCCGGGCAGACTGCTGATGGCTGCCAATATTTCTTCTCTGGAAAATGGTTCATCAAGAAATTTGCAATGGTAGTCTTCCAGCAAACCAGGCTGATGGAGTCGAAATATTGATCAAGGTCCGCTCGAGGAAGGGTGTGCCAGCAGAGTAGAGATGCGAGTAAAAATCAAGAAAATGGGACTTGATGACTTCCAGAGAAGTAGTCCTGTCCGATCTACCATCAACTAACGCCGTGACGTAGGAGGCTTAACAAAAAGGGGTAACCCTGTGTCCCTCAGAACCTGGGTATGTGTAATTAAACAAAACGTGGTTCTGTCGGGTGGCTATACCAATTACTTTGAGTAAGGCTGTGTTGAGCTCATAAACGATTGAAAAGAATGATAATAAATTACATTCAGATACACCTCTCAAACACCAGATTTAGTTCAAGGTTTTTATGTATGAAAAAATCAACATTGTATTGTACTGGAATTACTTCATCCCAATTTAAATACAATAACATTTAAAAACATGTGAACAAGTGACTGTTGGTGAACATAGTGAATAGTGAAACAGATTGAGTGACACTTATTTACAAATCTATACAGTATTGTACAAAAGTAAGTGGGAAAGGGGAGGGTTAGGGCAAAGTCTTTGGTTTTGGTGGTCAGAGTTCTAAATGAGTGCTCCAAGGACACAGATGGTCACTACGCCTGTTCCTGGAGATTTCTTGACCAATGTAGTGCGTCGACGTTTCGACCCTTTGGTGCCCCAATCGGTGGTCACGGCGGGTCTGTATCAAGACAGGGAAGGGGGGGGGGGGGAAACAGAAGGTCGGGGAATCGATGGATGGAGTAATCACACCCTGAAGGAAAGCCTGAGGTCAATCCAAGACAAACGGAGGGATGCTTCCGTGGCAGGTCCGAGCACCGACAAGCAGCGTGTGCAGTAGCTCGAAGTAGCTACTGCACACGCCTCTATATCTTCATTCTTCTCTCGAATGATGGTCAAGATCTTGTCCATCTGGAGCAGTTTCTGCCTATCCTGGGTGACCGCATCCACTGCGTCGTAAACCCTGGTCTCTACATGAAGGAGTCTGTTGTCGTGGGAGTCAACTCGGGCCTTTACCGAATCAAGGCGAGCAGATAGCTGATCCAGTTGAGAGGCAATGCCAGGGACGGTTGACTTAACTTCGAGCATTATCACCTTGAGGTCGTCTGCCCGGCACCCTTCGAGCCTGCACCGTCCTGGCGAGAGGATTTCCGGAGTTCAAAGGCGATCTTAGGTTGCTTCAGGTCTGATTTCCCCATGGCGAACACAACACTGTAGGTCCACAAGGTGCACAGGGAGGAGATAGATTCGCAGATGCAGGAAAATCAACAGGCTATCAGCAGCAAGTGGAAGGGAGTCCAGCAGGGAGAACACACCAGGGCTGTCGTCCCCAGCACTGCGTGGGACACAGATGTAGGTAAGTTATGCGCGTGAGGGACCAGAAAAACAGTCCGTGCCCGGCCACCACCAGCAGAGGAAAAGGAGAGGAAGACCGGAACAAGCCACGGTGCGGGGGGACTCCAAGCCGGAGTGGCGGGCGGTGGGGGCCAGTTCAGCAGATGCCCGATTAATCCAGGAGGCGCAAACCAAACTGGGGCGTGCGATGTACCAAAGCAAGAGACCTCTGGTGGATAGGCGACAGGATCGTGCAGGGCGTTGTGCCCCGGTCCGGGTCCGGGTGAGGGGGTTCCAGTCTACCCCAAACAGCCGCAACAAGGGGCCCCAGAACTTACATGCGTGCCAGATATCCGTGTTCCAAGTACCAGGGAGGGCCAAGGCAAGGCGAGCTGCAGATGGGCCCAAACAGTTGCCGCCCGAGCCCAGGGGCTGAAGAGGATTGTCAACAGTAGGTGTGGCCCAGAGGTGTCTCACCCCAATGGGGGGGGGCAGCATGCCCTCGCAGCAGACCACTGTGGCGGCAATAAAAGTTTCTGAGCCAGTCCTCCACCTCCCTCCGCGAAGCAGCCGGGGCCGGGAGCAGCAACCGGGCTGCAGCGAGGCCCAATGTAGGAAGCGCTGGGGGCAACAGAGGCGTGGTGACAGGCCAGCCCTCTCAGCACGGAACAGCGAGGGCTAGCGGAGAGCGGAGCGGCACCGGCCAGGGGAGCAAGGGGGGCACGCCACTCATGGAGCACAGCGGCACAGAGCCCACTCAGGTCTGGGGCCGAGGACTAGGTCGCAACCGAGCTGAAGATCAGGCTGCAACCAGGCCGCGGCACCGCAAGACAGGTCTCACAGCGAGCGCCCCCCAACCCCACCACCTGACACCCACAAATGGCGCGACTTACTGCGTCGTGCGAGTTGGGCTGCAGCCTGGAACACCAACGCACCACGGCCCTCGAACGATGTCGGCCCGGGGGAAGGTGCAGGCAACCGCACAGCGAGGGGGCCCAGCGCCAGCCACTGAACCTGTATCGCTGCCGAGGGAGCACACAGGAACACCAGACTGGGATCAGTAGATGGCAGCGACCCAGGTGTCTGAAAGCAGGCGTAATTGTGCAGCAGGAATGGCGATGACTGCAGGATAGTGGCGGATTGTAGTGCTTGGCCAGCAGAGCCCACTTAGAGTGCGGCCATCTTATAGCCGGCCAAGCCACGCCCCTGCTGTTTTGGAGAATTGACAGTCTAGACATTATTCTTGGCACCTCACTGGTCGGGATTTAAGGACGAGATGGCGCCGACGCGCAGGAGATGCGCACTGCGTGCGCGCCGCTGGCGCACCTAAGGCAAACCTATCTGTGCCCGTCCGCAACCAGTCCGGGACCAGGGGCAATGAATCCTGTCCAAATTGCCCAGGCTCCTGAAAAATTGATTATATATTCAATAAGGGGGCTTGAGGCGCTAAAGACAGTAGTTCACCCCTCCTGCCTGCACTCACTGGTGGTCAACGAGCCCCTGAGCTGCCCTATCTACAGCTTTGTATCAGGAGCCAGGGTGTAGCAAGGAAGTTGCAAAAGGAAGGAGGTAGACTACACCAAACTTTGGAGGATGGGGCTAATCAACTGTAGATTCCCTTCCAAAGCATGCAACCAAGATCAGTTTACTAATTGAGGAGGAAGACCTTGAGGTACTATTCCTCACAGAGACTTGGCTCCAAAAAAGATCGATCCCAGAGATTGTAAGCACCCTTCACGAACAATTAATCAATCAATCAATCAATCAATCAATCAGGTATTTTTTAAGCATGACTATTCACCCGTAAGGGTCTCAAGGCGCTGGGGGTCGCAGGTTCCAGTCCATCAAGGAGGGGGTCTGTCGAAGAGCCAGATTTTGAGGTATCTTGCGAAGATGGGGAGCAATGTTTTATGTCTGATGAGGTGGAGCGGAAGGTCGTTCCAGGCTCTGGCCACGCGGAAGTAGAAGGAGCGGCCTCCCGATCAGGTCTTCCTGGTTCAGGGGACTATGGCGTAGGAGAGCTGGGCTGATCGTAGGCTCCTTTGGGGTGCGTGAAATTTGAGTCGGCTGTTCAGGTATGCTGGTCCGGTGTCGTGGAGAGCCTTGTGAGCTGGGACCTGTGTGCTTTTCTTAGAGGCTATCCCAGACATCCTTGACAGCATGATGATAGGGAAACGCGCCTTCAAGGTATTAGGCCACTTTAATATTCATCTGGACGATCATACCAATCCATTGACAAAGAGATGTTTAGCTGACCTTGAAGCCTTACAACTAACACAATAGGTGCATCAGGTCACCCATGTAACGGGCCACACTTTGGACCCTATTTTTTCCAATGACTCCAGATTGGAGCCGGTTGCACCCATCCGAGTGCCCTGGACAGATAATTTCTTTATCCCAATTCGGTATAAAAAAAACCCTAACGAAAAACCCCAAAGGTGTGTGCTCAGTGCTAGGACACAAATGGCCTAGCATGGCCCCTGAAGCCTGGCTCAGAGACCTTGAGGTGAGATTTCTACAAGATACAAAAGATCTAGAGGAAGCCCAAAAAAGTGGCTAACCTGGATAAATGGATACGTGGAGTAGAACTTAAGAAAACCATGTCAAATAAAGCCAAAAAAATGTAATAGGTCTTCCTAGTTCAGTCCTCAATTGGTCGCTTAAAAGAAAAGCTGTAAAAAGCTAGAAAGAAGTTGGAGGAAAACGTATGCCCCGAGCTTAAAATAGCATATAAAGTAGCTATTCAGCAATACCAAAAGAACATTAGGAAAGCGTAAGCAGCTTTTAAAAGAAATAGAGAAGTCCTCTATCTCTTCAAATGAGCTGTTTAAGATTGTAAAGTCTCCTACAACAATTGAATCAGGTACATTCCTTTCTCAATGCTGAAAAGAGAGATGTAATGGGTTAGCTACATTCTTCAAGATTAAGGTGGAAAACATCTACAACTCCATTCATTCAAACACTAGCCAGGCATCAGTAGCAACTGAAGTCTCCTTGAGCACTCTTGAACTCTAGCACAGAGCAGTCAGCATCTTCCCTTTCCCCTGCTCTGTTTACTTTTCCCAAACTAAATGAAGAACAGGCTGGCTCCCTTTTACGTAACATTAAATCAGGGTCCCCTATGGACCAAGCTCCCCCTCACATCCTTGCTCAAGGGGGGAAATGCAAATTAACCCAACTCTCTTACCCAACTCTCTTACCTCATTTCCCTGAAAGATTGCAGAGAAACACGTGAAGAGGGTCATCTCACACTTTCTGGAACTTAATGGTATCCTACCCCAGATCCAGATGGGATTCCGACGGGTTACATAGTACAGAGTAAGCACTACTTGTTGTCAGCGAAAAATTAAAAAGCTTACTAGATCAGGAAAGAGCCGCTGCTATTGTGTTACTAGATGTAAGTGCGGCCTATGATACGGGTGACCACGAAATCCTTGTCAACAGCCTCAAAGATATCGGGATTAGAGGTACTGCCAATCAATGGGTGGCCCCGTTCCCCAGGGATAGATCCTTTCAGTGCATGGAGGCCGGCATACTGACAGACACCTTCTCAGCCCCTTCGTAGTGCCTCAGGGATCTTCCCTGAGTCTGACCCTTTTTAACATTTATCTGAGGCCGCTGGCTCACATAATACAGGAGTTCAGACTCTCCATTGTGTCATATGCCAAAGACATACAACTAGTGGTCTCAATAGCAGACACCCTTAATTCTGACCATAGACAACTAACCCTGTGACTGCAAAAAATAGGAACATGGATAGCCGACCGTAGTTTTAAGCTGAATGGGGATAAAACGGAGCTTATGATCTTGGGAAGTGGTTTCACCCAACGCTCAGAGATCCCCTGGCCAGTAATTTGGGCCTCTCCTCCTACCCCTAAAGCGTCCCAAAAAATGTGGGGATGTGGCTCGACCACAATCTAACCAATGAGACGCAAGCCAAAAAACTTTCAAGTACTTGTTTTGGGCTACTTCGGATGATTTGGAAAATGTTGAGCTTACTCCCAGAGAACTCAAGAAGGACGGTGGTGCAAGCCTCTGTAGTTTCGAGAGTTGACTACAGCAACTCGTTATACCTTGGCTCCCCCAAATACGTCACAGACAGGTTACAAATGGTACAGAATAAAGCAGCTAGACTGCTTATCAAGATACCCAGGCACCAGTCAGTGAGAGCCTCCTGGAGCGAGCTACTCTAGCTTCCGGTTCAGGCCAGGATTAAATTCAAGTCCCTGTGCTTGGCCCACAGAGCCATGTATGGGAGAGGCCCTGCTTTGTTACGAACTCTGATCTCCCACTATTCACCCCGTCGCTATCTCAGATCAGGGTCGAAGTTTCTGATGAACACTACTAGAATAAAGAGATCTAGGTGGGATGGAAGGTCAATTACTCACCTGGTGCTGAATCTCTGGAACAGTATGGTCCCAGAACTTCGACTGATTGGAGACGATCAGTCCTTTAAAAAGAAACTTAAAACATGGCTGTTCCCCTAACTTTTCACAAGAAAGTTTCCTTACCTGTTTCTTTCCAGCGCTGGAATGCCCGTGGGTAGCCATGCACTTTATAAATCCCTAAACGTAAACCTAAACCTAAGTGTGCACCACTGTTGCCCTTATCATACTTATTGTCTAAGCAGGAAACCTGCTAATTTGTTGCCTATCCTTTTGCATTTTATTGCAAGTGACACCACGATGTTATGGGCCCCCTTCAGCAGTTATATCTGCACTAAGGTGTAGGGTCATAAATGACCTAAAACATGAAGTGAAGTGGCAGGTCTGCAAGACCATGGACTGAGTGTCAGCCAAGGACTCCCCAAGATGGCAGTGATGGATAAATGATGAAAATGATAAAAATGAGGAATGATGAAGCAAAGGAAGAAAAAGCAGGACAGAACCAAGAACAAGAGAAAATAAAGAAAGAATGAAAGTGAGTCCAAAAAGAATAAGACTGTTGTAGGTAGAGAAGCTGTGCTATTTACATTGTGGACCTCAATAAAGCAAACCAGTTCCACAAAAGGAATAAGACTGAAAAGAAAAATGTGAGAAGGGGGGAAGAAAACGAAGGGTAGAGAGGGAGTATGAAAGGAAGGAGAAGAACTGGCAGGAGAAAGACACAGAAAAGGTAAAAGAGGAAGCAAAAAGGTGACGTAAAGGCAAGTTACAAAGAAAACCAGGATGAAAGAAAATATTAAGAGAATGGAATGAAATAGAAAGTAAGAACTGAACAAATAGGGTCAAAGAGAGCATGACGAAACTAAACACAGAATGGAAAGAAATTTAAAAAAGGTATAGAGCAATACATAAATGGAGAGTAAATAACAGACAAAGAAGAAGGACATGGAAAGAGAAGAGCAGTAACTTAGCAATAAGCAAAACAGAGAAAGAAGAATAGGAGGAAGAATCTTAGAGACGAGAACACGGGAGAGCAACATAGAAGGAGGGGGTGGTATGCAGCTATCCAGAGTAAGATGTATAACGGAAATAATTATGGGAGGCTGTCACGTAACAGAATAAATGGAGAGGCATGGTGGGAAATCAAGTGATAGAGTGAGATGCAGAGAAGATGTAAATTAAAAGGAAATTCGTGCTGGAAGAAACATAAACCTAAGATGTTGAAAAGAAAACTGTGAAATACTGACATAAAAGTCAAATGGGGAGCCATCCGAAGAAGGAGAAGAATTATGGAAGGGAGATGTGATAGAAGGTTTTAGGAACGAGGCATTGCATCTGTGTTTCGGTACTTAACCACTGCGAGACGTGGCTGGAGCCATGCACTCATGCCCCGGTATTTAAAGATTTGTATCATCGCTTCACTGACATGCCATGACCCAATAGGAAGAGCATAAAATAAGTTGGCAATGGCAAAGTGGTTTTCTTAACAAGAACTGTCTGCCTGCAGTCTCCAAGTTACATCAACAGTGGATGAGCATGCAGACACATGAAGGTCACAGGCTTCAATAACATTAAAACAGCTTAAAATACTAATGCATCTATTACCAAGATGTGTGTATCCACAAGTCCAAACACACACACTAAGATGTTTATGGGATAAATGTACTAACTTTGACAGCAGTCACATTGCTTAAGGCAGCCCACAAGATTTCAGCAGATGTTAGATTTTGGCGAAAATTGCGGTTTTCGCCAAAATCTAACGTCCTCTAAAATCCTGACTTAGCTATCCCTAAAATAGGGGGTGGATTATGCTGATACGACCACAGAGTCGTATCAGCAAGGTCATCGCCGTTTTGCAGGGAACATCGCAGGAATTGTTATCATCATGGAGATACGCGTTGCTTATAACGCGATATCTCCGCGATAAATACCTGCGATAGCCGGCGTAAACAAAATTGTGTTAAGCGCGCTTTGCAATAGTTATCGCAAAGCGTTGCTAATATGCCCCAAAGTCCTTTTGGAGAGCTCTGTGAATGTGTCAGTACTGGAATATTGGGAAGCCAAGAAGTTCAGGTAGAAGTGCTTTATACAATTTCAGGAGAGATATGTGGTGAAATAACTCTGTTGGTCTTTGCGTACTGATATATTATCGAGATTGAGATGCTCTGCATGTTTTGATTCTGTGAGTCCAGAGTGCACTGCAAAACAGATTACAGGGGCACTGCGAAAACTCTAATAAAGTCTAATTACTTAAGTACAAATGTACAAAGTAAGCAAACAGCAGGGGTAAGTATTTGGAGACCAGGGCACAATGCAGACCCAGACATTGCAATAATACTGCAAATGTCTTCACACTGGTGATCTACTGCATCATATATATCACAATTGAGGTACATTGTGAAAACTTACCTGATCTTTCAATGGCAGGACAGGTTAAAATAGACATGGATTATAGCAGTACTAAGAAGGCCTCAGAGAAAGCAAAGCTTTGCCAGGGCAGTTGAGGCTTTTCTGCCAACTGGGCATCCTGGACATTTCATATTTCACTGGAGCATTCCCAGTACTAATCAGGCATTTAAGGGTCTAGTTTGGAGCATGATCATGTGTAGATTTTTACATCAGGACCTGGCTAGGTTATTGATGTATCCTAGTATTATCTTTACATATTTTGTTATAATGTTCAAGTGGTAACTAATTTTAGGGCTGTTTTGTTGATTTTTTTCTGGTATTTAATATTTAATAGATATTGCATTTGTTGTACGTTTTTGCAGCAATTTCACTTCTATGATATATGTATGTATGTGATGAAGTCGTCTGAGCTGTCATCTGTGATGTGATCAAGGAAGCCACTTAACTTGTCATGAGTGATGTAATATGTGATGTGGCAAGCAATGCATAACAAAGGTCAAAGTTGTAGTTAGATCACTGAAAAATTACAGGCGAATTTCAGTGTTTTTTTGTTTTTAAACGTAAGATTTAGTTTCATTTCAATAACTAACTACAATGCTACTTTAAACGTTGTTTTTTTAAACATATATGAAGATCTTTACACCATATCTAACCATGACATAACTCTAAACTTTGGGGCATATTATCAAAGGGGTTTATCTCCGCTTTTTTGGCTTTAAAAGCCAAGAAAGCGGATATACAATTATCTCCCTATTACCTAGCTGTCGCTAACACCAGTTAGCGACAGCTAGTAGGAGATACCGACCATCTTGGGCCCCACTTTGCATGTCAGTGATATTTATCACTAATGACATGCAAAGTGGGCGTGCCAAGATGTTAGCGACTGGAAACAGTCGCTAACATCGATATCTCCTATTACCAACTTTTGGAGATATTCGCGCTAAGCGCAAATATCTCCAAAAGCTAACACCTGCCCTGAGCAGTTCCTAGCCATGTTATCCAATGAGAGGTGGATAACATGGCTAAGAGCATTAGCTCGGTAATGCATGAATATCGCTGACTTTTCAGCGATATTCATGCATTGCAGCCGATTTTTATCGCATTTGCGATAAACCTTGGTAATACCAAGGTTTATCTGCGATAAAAATCGCCGCAGCTTATCGGTAAATTTTTGTCTCTAACCAAGCAATAGCGATAATTATCGCTATTGCTTGGTAATATGCCCCTTTGTGTTTTACAGTCAATTTGTGACATTTTTTGATCAAATGGTAAATTAAGTGTATGCAACGCCTTCTTCAGACGGCCAAACCCGGCCATGGGTGTTAGAGACATGGCCAGGCCTCCAAATATGGTCCTGCACCCTACCATTTAATAGCATCCAACCTGTATTTCTGTGTAGGTCACAAACATTTGCTCCTAGCCAATTTGATATATTATTTGTGTTAGTTTTCTTTATTGGTTCGAAACGTAATTTATTTTAACTTTTTTTTACATCTTTAACAGTAAAGAGCTACTTCTTTTCTTTATATTTTCTTTATTGTTTTACTTTTTGTACTTAAATTTTTTATTTTAGTTCTTTCAACCCACCATATGGGCCTGGAGGTGAGGGTGTCCTTACTCTGCACAGTTATTTTCCCTTTATTTTTTCAGGGCGCTGGGACTGAGTGCCCGAATGCTCTAATGGCAGTTGAAATATGCCAGCCATTCGGATAATTTAAATACCACAGTACTAGTACAAGTACTGTGGTACCAAATTGTCTGATGGTGAAAAAATCCCCCTCAACCAATCAGGTTTGAGTATTTCTTTGATTCTGGTGCTGCAAGACTACTACAGTGCCATACTGCGGTATTTCCAAGGTACCAACAGTTCAGATATCTCTAACTCTTCTACAAGGTTAATCCCTTAATGCTGAACCCTAGCCCTTCTTTAAATACTTATATCTCAAAAACAGATGTATATCAAGTCACAATTAACTTGCTTTCTAAGTAAAGTTCTACAGTTTTACCAAATTTGGTGTAATTCCATTGATCCGCTTTCTTGGGTCCCACTTGACGGATCAGAGAAAAACTTTCCATGAAGACGCCAAAATGGGTAAACTTTTTTTAAAGTTTTGTACACATTCATCAAATTGCTCCAGCATTATTAAAGAAACAAAAAATCACTTTACCTATGAAAAGTCTAACCTAACTATAAGTACACCGGATCTAGCTCTGCATTGTAATCCATACATATTCAATGAAAAATAATGATTTTGTAGTTAGTTGAAAGAATGAGACCTGAATTAATATTTACTAACCCAAACCACTGAAATTTACCAGTTAGGGTTTATTGAACTAACTATAACGTGTGCCTAGTCATGCACTGCTTTGACCACACATATATCATCACTCATGACATCCCAAATAGCATATTGATGACATCACTTTAGGCATCTCAAATTCAATCATTGATGACATCACTGATAACATCACAGATGGCATCATACATGGTACTGCTATTCACCCATGTACCATCACTCATGGCAACTCAAATGACATTATTGATGGAATCATTGATGACATCTGGAATTATATTATGATGACATCGCAGATGATATCATCCATTATACTGCTATTCACATTACTCCATAAGCTTTCAATTTTTTTTAAAAAGAAACATTGGTAGTAAATGGCTCACTCTCATATACAACATACACTTACTATATGTACGCATGTGGTTGTAGAGAATGGAAATAGTGTTGTCCCTATAGCGAAAACTATTGGTGCAGGGCTTACCTACCAGTAAAGTTTTTGTGAAGAAGTACATCTCAAATATAGGATGATTAAAAGGTTTCTTTTTCTTATCACAAGAAGAAAAGGATCTCATCCACAGGAGACACAGGCAGGCAGCAACTGACAGAGTCCTGGCCTCAATTAGAATCATCACATAACTACATCATGACATTCTACGAATAACATTCTACAATCAGCAAGTCACACATACATAACACAGAGAAGGATACCACACACCTTCCCCTGAAACACAAAAATTGCTATTTTAAAATATAGTCTTTAAGAACTGCAGGAGCACGGGTTAAACGTGTACTTTTCCTGACAGGAACATCAGACTTAACATGAACTTCCTTGTTAATCAAATTGCTATTTGTCAAAGTCTTTCCAGCAGAACCTGGAAATGAAGCAATTCGATTCAAATTCCAAATCCTTCCATCATTTAGCTTAACAGCATTACGAAAGAGTTTTGTGACATAAAAGGGAGAAGAAAACTTTGGCCCTGAAGATCTAAGTGGAAGGCGAATTCTCACCCGATCCCCAACACACACTTTAGTATGAGCAACTGCATGTCTGCTATCAAAGTTCTTCTTCCTCAGATCAGACTTCATCTCCTGCTTCAATGAACTTAGGCCCTTGTTATCATTCCCTGTTTCCCCCCCTAAATTTCTCAACCAAGTTTGAAATATAGAAGTGTTTGGAGTGCGACCTCGGAAAAGCACAAAAGGGATCTCACCTGTGGTGGAATGTGGTGTAACTCTATAAACCATTACTCTTTCCATCAGGTTATTTTTCCAATCCGAGCCCTGATCTTTAGAAATCTGAATAGATTCCTTAAGTACGCGGTTGAACCTCTCCACCATTCCGTTACATTCCGGATGGTAAAGTGAACAACGCTTGTGTTTAATACCTTTACTCGCCAAGAAATCTTCCATTTCTTTCGATACTAGCTGTACACTATTATCTGTAAGGATAGTTTCAGGGAACCCTTCCCTACCAAAAACATCTCGTAAAAATTTGACTACATCCTTGGTCTCAATGTTTTGGGTTATTTTTATCTCTGGGCATCGTGAGAACATATCCATCATGACTAACACGTACCGTTGACTGTTCCCAGAAGAAATGGGACCTAGAATGTCTAAGGCTACATCCTGCCAACAACGTACCGGCATGTCCCTAATACCATTGGTTGCGTCCTTGTCTTACACACCTTGTCAGAAGAGTTACATTCAACACAATCACGAATCATTCGTTCTACAAGAAGATCGATACCTGGCCACCAGAAATGTAACTGTATCCTCTCCTTTGTTTTGGATATGCCTTGGTGTCCTTGGTGAGCTAAGAGAAGAATTTTTTCCCTAATCAGAGAAGGTGGGATAAGTCTAGTGCCTCTCCACAACAATCCATCCTTTAAGGATAATTCATCCTTGACATTCCAGTACCTCTTGGCAGTAACACTCAAATTCTTAAGACATGGCCAACCTTTACTTACCAAATCACAAACTTCCTGTAACTCAGAGTCTGTACACATAGCGTCTCTCCAATCACACTCTTGAACAATTCCTTCAACAATCTCACACACCTTGAACTCATCTACCTCCCAAGAATCTTCAGATGATAAAGAATTCTGGTCATTCTGTTCCACAACTAATCAAGAGAGAGACAATCCGCAACCTTATTATTCACCCCTGGTAAATATCTCACATCAAATTCAAACTCGTGGAGAGCGATAACCCATTTACAAATACGTGAAGAAATGGCATCCAAACCTTTTTTATAAAAGACCTCCTTCAATGGTTTATGATCAGTGTGAACCACAAACGAATTACCCCACAGACATTTTTTCAATTTCCTAATTGCCCAATAAATACAAAGGGCCTCCTTTTCAATCACAGAATATGACAACTCTGGGCCAACTAAAGATCTAGACAGAAACAAGATGGTAATCTCTTTCCCATCTCTCATTTGCTTGAGCACAGCTCCTAAACCTCGGGAACTAGCATCTGTGGCCAAAATTGAATCATAATTTACATCAAAACTCAGTAAAGAAGGAGCTAGACTCAAATCTTGTTTAACAAGTTCATACTCCTTTTGACACACCTGAGACCAAGAAAACTTTATTCCCTTTTTTAACAAAGCTCTCATGTTAGAAGTTTTATTCGCAAAATGAGGCACAAATTTGTTATAATATTCCGCCATACCTAAAAAGGTAACCAACTCTTCTCTAGACTTTGGCGTAGGCAAGCTGTGTATAGTTTTCACCAACTTATCCTTTGGTTTTATACCATCAGGAGTCAAACAGTGACCTAAATAGTCAATCTCAGTCAAATTAAATCTGCACTTATTTTCCCTTAAAGTCAGTCCTCTGTCCTCAAAACGCTCCAGAACAGATCTAACTCTAAGATCATGTTCACTTTGTGATGAACCAAAAACAAGTATGTTGTCTTGATAAATTTTAACGCTAGTAATACCCATCAATACATCCTCCATCACTCTCTGAAAAACAGAGGCTGCAGAGATTAAACCAAAAGGTAAGTGAGTAAACTTATATGTGCCAAAAGGTGTGATGAAGGTTGTGAAACCCATGGACGTTTCATCAATCCTCACTTGATGGTATGCAGCCCTCATGTCCAGAGGGGAGAACATGCAAGCATTCCCAAGTTGAGTTAACATGGTATTAATTTCGGGAAGAGGGTATCTATCTGCCACAACCTCTCTATTAAGACCCCTAAGGTCAACACAAAAACAAATCTCGCCTGAGAGTTTACGTGCTAAAACAACAGGCGAAACCCATTCACTTGCCTCATATTTCACAATGATTCCATCACTCAAGAGTTTCTCTAATTCCAACCGCATAGGTTCCTGCATAGCTAAAGGAACGCTACGCACTTTACATGCTACAGGAACTGCATCTGTCTTCAAGATAATATTATGAACATAACCAGAAAGACAACCTAGTTTGTCACTAAAGACATTTTCAAATAGTCCTCGCCAATCAGGATTAGACACCTCATTTTTACTAAGATTAGAGACCTTTTGTACACCTACCACATTACAGCCAGATGTACACGGAGACACATCATTTAAGACAGGATTATCTTCCCCAGAGTGAGATACTATGTCTCTTAGAACAATGCAGGGATTCTCACCAGGAACTAAAGCGAGATGTTAGTCGGCCTGATGAAACCAACTTAGAATGCTGTCCCCCCTGCAGGAGATGTAAATTTTCCCTGCAGTAAGTCGTCCCTTGTAGTCAATTTGACCATTGAAATAACCTACAAGTTTAATAGGTTTTCTCCCATAGGCCAGTGGTCTTATATCAGGCTTAAACACTTTTACCTTTCCAAAAAGTTTCTTCTCAAAGAAAACCTCAGGTATTAAAGTGATTTTTGCCCCAGAGTCAAATAACATTTTAACTTCACAATTGTCAATGCGTACAACATCAACAGCACCTATACATTTTTCCCATCAGATAAGGAAATTTCACCACAATGTAACTCATCTGAATCAGAATTAAAGGCTTCATCAAATAAGGAAATCTCACCACAATGTAAGTCATCTGAATCAGAATCAGAGTCTTCATCAATTATCATTTCTTTCACTTGTTTATTTTTCAATTAGTTTGAGACCTGCAAGCTTTCGAGTAATGCCCTACCTTACCGCAGTTGTTACATTTAGAAGATAAATCAGGGCATGACCTATCATTAGCCAGATGATCAGAGGCATTACAACAAAAGCATTTTAGTTTTGAATTAGTGGAGGTTCTGGAAAAATTATAAGAAGAAGAAGCAGAGTTGGACATTTTCTTAGCAGTTTTAGTTGTAGCTCTCAGGTCTGCTTTTTCCAGGGACTTCTTATTAACAACTAGGACTTTTTCCTCAGATGTTTCCTTTTCTTTCTTAAAAACCTTCACACATGCATCAGAATGTTCTAGTCTTTTGGCTATAGTGATGACCTCATCTAAATTAGGATCATCTTTTTGCCACAGTTCGTCTTTGACTTTTTCTAAACAACATCCTAACATGAATTGATCACGTATTCTTTCCTCTAAAGTACCTTCAAATTTACAAGTGGCAGCCAATTTGCTCAAAGCCGTGACATAAGTCTCTATAGACTCCTCATCTTTCTGCATGCACCTGCCAAAGTGGTACCTTTCTAAGATGGTACTCACTTTTGGCAAGTAATGTTTATCCAGTTTTTTAATGTTGACCTCAAATTCATTTAAATTGTTCGCTTCTTCAGTAGTCAATTCAGGTAAATGTTCGAAGACTTTTTGCCCCTCAGAGCCTAAGCAGTGCATTAATAGTGCAGACTTCCTTTCCGCAGAAATATAAGTACCACACACCCTTGCATAATTTAGAAACACTTTTTTCCATTTTGACCAGCAAATGGGTGGATCCCCTGGTTTCGAAAGGAAAAAAGGCGCAGCTGTAACGTTCTGCATAAGTGAATAGTAAAATAAGCACAAAAGGTGAAAACAGAAAAATTAGTAAAGTATGTCAATGAATCTGTAAGGAAGTAAAAGTAAGTTAAAATACACAAGATTATCAGCAAACCCTGTGAAAATTAATTAAAAGAAAGTACAGTATGAGTATAATAAATACACTCTAATAAAGCTGAGTGTGTCAGCGTAGATAAAGTATTCAAAACCATACACACTACTAAAATAAATACACTCTAATAAAGCTGAGTGTGTCAGCGTAGATAAAGTATTTAAAAGCATATACACTGCTAAAGCTGAGTGTGTCAGCGTAGAAAAAGGCCTTTTCCTACGAAGCACAGTTCAATGTTCAAGTGTTACTGTTGTTATGAGATTAAACGTTGTTACCGAAGATAAAGTCTTCAAAAACGACAAATTCTACGAAGTACAGCCAGTATTCAGGTTTTCTTGCCGTTAGGAAATGAAAGGCTGTCAGCTCTCCAACTCCTTTCACAAAGGATAATCGAGGAAGAAGCGCCGCTGTGAATCGATGTTCTGGTGCAGCGTTGTTAAGGAAGCCGAACGTTGCCAGGAGTCAAAGAATGTTCGTCCCTGTCTAAGTGTGACGCATGTGAAACACCGCGTAGAGAGGCTTGAAACGCAGCGTCAGGAGCATGCGCGTATGTTGTAATCAACAAGCTTGGAGCGCGAAGATGGAGGTAATTGTTTACTTCCAAATTTTCTTCGTTGTGGCCTCGCGGTCATTCAAAGCCCAAATTTACACAAGTCAAACACTTAGAATGAATAAGGGATGGTTTTTTAACAGTTAATGCCTTAGGAACAAGAAAGAAACTCAGCAGGCAAAACTCAGCAGGCAGTCATTGAAACTCGGCAGGCAAAACTCGGCAGGCAGTCATTGAACTTAATAAATAAATTAATGTTCTCCGTGAGGCGAGACTCTAACTTTCCAAAACTTCAGGGGTTGCAAATATTTCAAAGCCAGCAAATAAAAATTATATTAAAGGAAAGCCTGGGAAATCTGCCACTTTTAAATAAACGATAAGTGGGCAGATACCATCAAACCTCAAAAGGGAATGTAATGGCAGCAAAATAAAAGAAAGAAAATTTTAAATTGATGTAGAATTTTCCTTTCCTTAATTTCCAAAGCCGAATAGGAAAACGAAATTAGTGTAAAGTACCTTAAGATGAGGTTTGGTGTTGAGATCCTTTTGAGAATTTCCTTTTAAAAAGAAATGTTACCCTTCTTTTCCACATGAATGTTGAAAGTTGGAAGAGAAGTCCTCATCCCGTCCTCGTCGCCAATGTGAAGAAGTACATCTCAAATATAGGATGATTAAAAGGTTTCTTTATTCTTATCACAAGAAGAAAAGGATCTCATCCACAGGAGACACAGGCAGGCAGCAACTGACAGAGTCCTGGCCTCAATTAGAATCATCACATAACTACATCATGACATTCTATGAATAACATTCTACAATCAGCAAGTCACACATACATAACACAGAGAAGGATACCACAGTTTTACATGCAAGAGGTGCTCCACGTTGAACAAGGTAAAGCTTGAGAACACCAGGTATAATGTATGTTGCTTAGGCACCTTTCATATTAGGTTGTTACTTGAAGAGTATTATCAAAAATCTGTGAGGAAAGCAAAGATTGCTTGCACAGTAAATTATCTACTGGTGAATTTTTGGACATGAGCCCATCTTAATTGGTTGTTATATTGTGTTGTAGAGAAACTCTGTGTGCATTGGATATCAATGAGATGTGTGTGTTTATATGTAGATTTTCCATGAAGATTTTGAGACATTGTACATTGTTACTATACAATATAAGGGAGATGGTTTAACTCTGAGGAAGTTTGTTAACATGATTCCAAGGTTAATGCAATTATGATCCTTTCAGAAACGTATGACTTTATTTTACCAAACTACGGATGGTTATCCAAATGGTCTGGCTCACGGTGTCTTATCAGTGGCTACCTGCCAACCTCTTGATTTCCATATGCTGTGTTAGAATTGGGGGTCACCAGTTGGCAGGCTTCTGACCAAATAGGATCCCTCTCCTCCAGTCAGGGCAAGGTGGACACATGTTAGTAGATAATCCCTGCTGACCCCTTTGGTAGCTTGGCAGAGCAGACAGGCTTATCTCCAGGGCAGTGTGTAAAGTATTTGTGCCAACACATACAGTAATGAAATAGAGCACCACAAACGGACACCACACAGGTATATTTATAAAAATAATATATCTTTATATATTTTTAGGCAGACTTTAAAACGGACATAAACCAACATAAAATAGGCTTCTTGAAAGAAAAGTATTCTTCTTGTGGAAAGGGTTCTTAAAAAGCAAAAAGAGTCTATTGCAAAAGATTGTGCAATTCAGAATGCACCACTAGCAGTCTTTGATTGGAAAGGACTGCCCCTCTCTTCAAGGGGACCCTGGGCGCTTGTGCGCGTAAGAATGTAATGCCCCTATGAACTGTACCTCCTTAAGGCTACTCGGATGATGATCCTAACAATATATTCCTTTTAGCCCGGTATCGTACTTCACTCGGTGCTGCTACGGGCTTCCAGGGAGGGGCTTGGTGATAAATCCCTTCAGAGCCGGCTGATGCAGGCGATCAACACACTCCGCGCCTCCCTCTTTCCCCAGGTGGACACGCGCTCGTCCGAAGCAAACACTTGAGCGTTACCTAGGGGGGAAGCGGCAGGCAGTACGGCTCCCGGGTTCCTGGTGACGTGAAGCTCTTGACAAAGAAAGTAATTGGGGCTGGCACTGCCTAGTGTTAATCAATTGCAATCCAAATAAAGTTCTGTAGCGTGCTGCAGAAGAATCGCTGTCTTGTCCAAGCAGCGTCTATGATTCAAAGTCTATTACGAAGCTACCCCGTGGTGGGGTAGGGCACCTCCGGGCACCGCACAAATGACTGCAATAGTCTAATTCACTTTAAGTGAATTAGACTATTGCAGTCCTTTGTGCGGTGCCCGGAGGTGCCCTACCCCACCACGGGTTAGCTTCGTAATAGATGTGAAGCTCTTGGCAGACGCGCTGGGCCAATCCCAGCGCTGCTTCCGGGCTTTCCTCCGGATGACTCGGCAAGTCGCGAGCCACTCACAGTGCGGCCTCTGGGGATTCCGGCGATGACTTCAGGGCCCACGGGCCAATCGCAGCGTGGCAGGGACGACGAGCCCCCCTTCCCTCACGGCAAACTTCTCCGTGCGATTCCTCGGCGGGGGGACCCTCTGGACCTCGCGGTTCCAGCGGTGGGGATCAGGGGTCCTCGGCTCTTGGGGGAAGGCACAGCCAGGCATGGCCCGTGGCCGCAGCGGTGATCTTTGGCAAAACAGGCACCAGGGGGAGAGCGGGCCGGCAAGGCACACACCGCTCTCGTTCTCCTCCGGTGCAGCTGCAAAAAAAGTGTGATCTTCCCACTCTGAAGACAGCAGAGCGGTGCAGGTCGAAATGGCAGGAATTTGATGGCCCTGATTCCTGGGATCAGGAGGCTAGCTCTACTTCTAGCCCTTGGAGAGTTCTTCTTGGCAGGAGGGGGACCAAGCACACAGCACAGTCCCAACGGTCCCTCTTAGGTAGAACAATAAAGACAGCAGGTCAGCTCCCAGACACACAGCAATGGCAGCACTGTTCCCGGGGTCTTTTTACGGTGTCCTCTTCAGCAGGGACTCTCCTCTTCAGTCAGAAGTAGTCTGATTCTATCGTGCACGGGTCTTTCCTTTATACAGCAAATTGTCTTTGATGCCTTTGAGGTTTTGTGATTTAGGCACGGGTTGCCCTTGCCCAGAACCTGGGGGTGGGAGTCTCTTGGTCCTGGGGAATCTTTCTCTTTGAAGCAGGGAGGCAGGGACATCAGTCATCCAGCAGACAGGGGAGCCGATATCGTAAAAGGCAGGGCACAGCCCAGCACCACTCCTCCCCCTAACCTTCAGGGGCAGCCAGCTATCATCCTACTGCTGGAGCTTTCCCAGACCCTGTCACACTCCCTCTAACTCTCACACCCAGGCAGGCCCACGGACAGACTGGACAAGGAAATAACCACTTTCTAAAAGTGCTATTTTCAAACAGAACAATTAAAAAACCATCTGTGCTAAAAGATGTATTATCGATTTCTGAATCCTGGGAAACCAGGTTTGGATTTTCTATCTTGCTCCTGGGGGGAGATAGGTAGGTACACATGGGACCCAGCCCTCCCTAATTCTGTCCTATGGGCAAAAATAGCCTTGCTGCAGGTAAAAACGAGTTTGGCAGTAGTCCAATACTAAAGCATCTCCCCCACATCAGTACAGGCCCTACTAGGAGCACTTGCTCTTTGGCACTGATCAGCAGTGGCAACATGCCCAAAGCATCTAAACCAGCAAAACGTAACCCAGCATAGAGTCAAAAACATAGGGGGTAGAGATCAAAAAGTCAGGGGAAACCACGCGACGGATGCCAGGTCTAACATGCGGGTCATGTGAAATCTTTAAGAGGGTGTTTGCATTAGGGTGAATATAACTAAGAGTTTTTGGAGGGTATTCAAAGTTTAAAATCTGGGTGACCCGTTAAAGGTTATAGAGTTAGTAAGTTTGTTATTGGTTGAAAGGGTGGCAGCTTCACCAAGGCAACAACTATAATCATTGTCAGGGTGTACCACAAAAGTCACCAAATTAACCTGTGCTTACCTTCTGGCAGTTGGGCACAAAGCAGTCATGCTTAACTTAGAGGAACTGTAGAAAGTATTCAAGCAACACACAAACAGTAATAAAGTGAAACCACAACATAGGAAAAATACCAAACCAATTTAGAAAAATAGATTATATTTTAATGGATACATTTGTGACAGAATGACAATAATCTAATCAGTGAAACCAGAGTTATTGAATTTCACATTTTTAAGTAGATACACAGCGCTTAGATGCTTATGTGGCCGTGCTAGAGCTGTAGAAAGTCACAAGCACAGGCTGACCACAATGGAACATAGGCTGTTAGGCCAGCTGAAAAAGTTACCTTATGAAAGTCTGACATTTACAGTTACATTCGCAGTGAAGTAGCTCATGAGGAGATGGGAGAACATTGTGGATGGTCAGTGCTGTGGAGTGAAGAGCAAACAAAACAGGTGATGGACAGAATGTGGATCAATGTCACACATTCACCCCAGTCCGAAGATCTGGGCCCAAATCCATCGTTTTTTTGCACTCCACACCACCCTGGGTTAGACAATGGCGATATGCAAATCAGCTCTGACCCTGTGCCCCATGGGAACAGTCCAGTCCGAACTACAAAAGCCATGTCCTTCCCAGAACGGAATCAAGCATCCGAGGACCGGACCGGTTTCGAGGTAACACCTCTCATCAGCCCGGCTAGCTTGACTCCAGTGGTGTGGAGTGCCTGGGACCCACGTCTGAGCATCCCCGGCGGCAATTGCAAACAAAACAGGTGATGGACAGAATGTGGATCAATGTCACACATGGAGTGAAGAGCAGGCAGGGAGGCACAGGCTTTGTCACTGTAGTGCAAAAAGCCAGTCAGGCATTACTGGCAGTCGTTGCTCGGGCTCCCCATTGGCAGTCACCAGCAGATGTCATTGCTGTAGCACAAAATACAGCTCTAACATTCCTGGTCATTGCTGTAGAGTGAAGAGTTGGGTCCACCAGAGCTTTGCATTGGCTATTGCGATGCGCAGCAGAGTCTTGGCACGAACAGACCTGCTCACGGTCAGGAAGAGCCAAAAATGTCATAATTTCGTCTTGGTTTTTAGGAAGAGCTCAACTAATACAGCAAAGGGTCCAAGACCTCGGGAGGTTGCTCTTGGAGATCAGGAACTCACTCCAGATGAGGCCAGCAGGACTCAGACAGGTCCAGTTGCAGGTCCATGTAGTTCATATGGCTCAGGTCAGCTGGGTAGCTACAGGGAGGCATCTGTAGCCTGTTATGACCCTATAGCAAATACAGGAAGTCAGCCATCTGACCCTTGGAGTCACCCAGGTTATCCTGGGATGAAGGTATCAGGTCCTGTCTTCCTTCTCAGAGAGCAATGCAGTCCTCAACCAGGAGGGTAGCCCTCTGGTAGCAGTAGTACAGTCCTCTGGGAGACAAGGTAATTTCCACAAGTCCAAAAGTGTACTGATGAGTGGTTCCGATGGTTCAATATTTATACCTGGTGCCAGCCTTTGAGTGTAGGGGAACACCCTGCCCTACTCCCACATCTGGTTCTGAAATGTCTTCTCTTCCCCTATCAAGGTTCCAAGAAGTCTGTGGCGACTAAAGGCCACTGTCAGGTTTGTGTATGGTGGAGGCAAACCCTTTGAAGTGCAAGTGGGACAGGGCACAGTTCCTCCCCCCAGCCACCCTGGCAGGATGGCCAACTTTGCCCATACTCAGTCCCCTTTGTGTCGCTGTCTGGAAGGAATTCATAAACCCCACAGCAGAACCAGAAAATGTCAACTTTCTAAAATTATCATTTTCAGAATTGTGACTTAAAACCCCTAAAGTTTAAATCACAATTAATGTCAGTGTAAACCACATATCTGTTCCCAACACAAATGTCTCCCTTTTTAATTGTAATACGTTAATCCACTGTTCGTCAATGGGAGAGATAGGCTTTACCAGAGTAAAATGCAACTTTAGGAGTTTTTTACAGCTAGGACATGTCAAACTTAACTAATCACACATGTTGTACTTTTTAACTGCAGTGCACCCTGCCCTATGAGCTTTTATAGCATACCTTAGGGAGGACTTGTATGTAATAAAAATGAATATTTAGACTTGGCAAAAGGTTTATTTTGCCAGATAAAAATAGCAATTTCCAGCTGCATACAGGCTGCAGAACCAGGTTTTAAAAGCCTGTTTTAAGTGGGTGGCTCAATGAGTGATGCAGGTCCACTAGTAGCGCTTAATGGATACATGTAATACTATTTACTAGGGACTTACAAGTAAATTCAATGTACCAATCAGGTGCAAGCCAATTGTACCTTGTTTTGGAAGGAAAGCATGTGCACTTTAGCACTGCTTAGCAGTGGTAAAGTTCAGAGAGTCCTAATGCCAACAAAGCTAATTCAGAAAACAGGACAGGTGAAGGCAAAATGTTTGGGGTGAGCCTGCAGAGAGGGCCAGGTCCAATCAAAGCATTTTGGTTGTTAGGCGGGGGAAAAGGAGCAAAAGGAATGTGACATTCATAAAATGAGGGTGAGTTGACACATATAATATGAGTTTTGCCTGTTGCGTAAATATATATTAATGCTCACTTGATGGGTGATTTATTTATTTTTATTTATTTTGGAGATTTATAGAGCGCATGGCTGCCGGAGAGCGTCCCAGCGCTAATTGAAATCCACTATCAACTCCAGAGGAGGGGACCGGCGGGAAAGAAGAGATCAGGGGAACAGCCATGTCTTCAGGGATTTGCGGAATGAAAGGAGATTAGGTTGGGCCCGAAGGTCTGGTGGAAGAGTATTCCACATCTTGGACGCCTGAAATGAGAACTGTCGACCTCCAAAACGTGTTTTTTTGATCTTAGGTATTTTGGTCAGGTGGGCATTGGTTGAGCGTAGGGTTCTGATTGTCGTGTGAGGGGTCACGCGATCTTTCAGGACCGGGGGGGCTTTTCCATGCAGGATTTTGTGGGTTAGGCACATGGCCTTGAACTGCACCCTTTGTTCAACCGGGAGCCAATGGAGCTCCTTGAGTGCAGGTTTGGCGGAGCAGCGTTTTTTGGTGCCAGTGAGAATTCTGGCGGCCGCATTTTGCACCACCTGCAGCCTGGAGATGACTTTTTTTGGGGAACCAAGATATAGGGCGTTGCCGTAGTCAAGTCTAGACAATATGAGGCCCTGCATGACCAATTTTCTTGACTGGAATGGTAGGAGTGGGAGAATTTTACGGATGGAACGGAGCAGGCCGAAGCAAATTCCTGCAGTTTTCTTGGCCTGCGTGTTGAGAGTAAGTTTGTCATCCAGCCAAATCCCCAGACTCTTGATATCAGTTTTGGGGATTGGTGGTGGGCCCATACTGGAAGGCCAGAGAGACTCCGGGCGGAAGTGGGACTGGTTGCCTAGTACCATTAGCTCAGTTTTTTCCCCGTTGAGCTTTAAGTGGGAGTCGCTCATCCAGCTGACTATATTCTCTAAGCAGGAATACAGATCAATGGTGAGGGGTTCTGACTGGCTGAGGGAGACGACCAGCTGTGTGTCGTCCGCGTATGTCAAGAGTTTAATGCCATAGGGGACGACGATCTGTTCCAGAGGTGCCATGTATACGTTGAAGAGTGTAGGGCTCAATGAGGAGCCCTGGGGCACTCCGCAACGTATAGGGGTTTCCCTAGAGATGCAGTCTCCTTCTGCCACCTGAAAGGAGCGATTGTGGAGGAAGGATTTTAGCCATTCAAGGGCTTTCCCAGTGATGGCGAGGTTTTCCAGGCGTTGGGCAAGGATGCTATGGTTGACGGTGTCGAATGCTGCGCTGAGGTCCAGGAGGATCACTGCCACTGATCCTCCTGCATCGATGATTTTCCTGGTTTCTTCGACTACTGCCACCATTGCCGTTTCTGTCCCTTGGCCCGGGCGGAAACCAGTTTGGGAGGTTTTTAGCAGCTCATTGGACTCCAGATAATGAGAGAGCTGGGAGTTGATGTATTTTTCCGCTAGTTTACTAATGCCTGGGAGGAGTGATATTGGTCTGAAGTTGGCCAGGTTTTCCGGGTCAAGGGATGGTTTTTTTATAAGTGCCTTCACCACCGCTTTTTTCCAACTTGTGGGCACAGTTCCAGATTCAAAAGAGGCGTTAAGTAGGTTGGTCATGAGTGGGAGGATGCTCGGGGCAACCTGCTTCAGATGTCTCACCGGAGCTGGGTCATGAGGCGATCCGCTTTTGAGGGCTTGTAATATAGAACCAAGCGTTTCCGCGTTAATGAGTTGGAACTTGCTTAGCTCAATGTCTCTGTTCTGATGTTGGGAAGAGGGACGGGGGGAGGGGTCTATAGGAGAAAGAGGCGGAAGTTGTTTGAGTATAGTTTGTATTTTTGAGTCGAAGAAATTGGCTAGCTCATTGCAGTGTTCGATTGAAGGGTCTCGCGCAGCTGGGGGGGTAGGGGGTTTTAGAAGCTTTTTCAGGGTGAGAAACGTCTCCCTCGATGAACTTGCTGCTTTGCTAATTTTCTCACTGTAAAAGGAGATTTGTGCGTTTTTAAGAGCTTTTTTATAGTTAAGAATCATCAGTCTGTAGTTGTTTTTGCTGATGGGATTAAAGTCTTTTCTCCAGACTCTTTCTGCTCTCTTGCAGATTTTTTTTAAAAGGCGAATTTCTTGGGTAAACCATGGAGAGGTTGCTTTTGTCCTTGGTTTACGATGAGGTTTTTTTGGGAGAGCTTTGTCTAGAGAATTAGTGATCTAGGATGAGAATTCCCTATCGGCAAGGTCAATGGTTGAACTGAGGGTAGGGACTGTATCCTCGAGAGCTTGTTTCCATTTATCATAGTCTAGTTTCGCCCAGGGTCGAGATGGTCTGCCGGGAGCTTGGATTTGCGGCGGTTTGGGGTAAGTACACCAGCTGAAAGGAATAAGTAGGTGGTCGGACCATGGCACCGGAATGGGAGGCCTGGTCACAAGATCCTGGAAATTACAGAATATGGGATCGAGCAAATGCCCACGGTTATGAGTGGGGAGGGAGTTCTGTAGGTGTAGTTGGTGGACTGCCAAGTCTTGGATCAGCTCTGAGGCCGTGTTGTCTTTGCAATCCTCAAAGTGGACATTAAAGTCTCCTAGGATGAGGAAGTTGGTCCGGGCGCTAGATCTGGCCAAGGAGCATTCTAGGAGGGAGTTAAGAAATTTTCCCATGGTACCAGGGGGACGGTAGATAAGGAATCCGGAAAGAGAAGAGCAAGGGGAAATTTGCAGGGTGAAGTGGACGTTTTCACAGTCTAACAGAGGACTGTCAAGGAAACGGCATGGCATTGAATCCTTGGAGATGACAGCAATGCCTCCACCTCTGCCTTTGGGACGGTTAAGATGTTGGATACCGAATCCTGGGGGAAGGACTTGGACTATGTCGGCGTCTGAGTCAGGCGTCAGCCACGTTTCTGTAAGAAACAGTATTTCGAGGTTATGGTCTTCAATGAGCATATTTATTTCAAGGGCGTGTTTGGGCAGTGATCTGCAATTGATCATTGCCATGTTTATAGTCGTCTGGGTGGGGACGTTGATGATAGAAGGGGTGAATTTGAAAGAACAATGTGGACAGTGGGTAAAGCGAGAGTCTCCTTTCAGTACTTGGGAGCATGGCGATGGAACGGGCCTGTTGAGATGGCGTAGAGCATCTCCTGAATAAGTAAACCTTACCTCAGGCCTCTTGCCTGGCTCCTGGCGTGTACTGGCGCGGACGGGCGCAGACGGGCTTGCCTTAGGCGCGCCTTCGGCGCGCAAACGGCGCTCCCGCTGCGCTCGTCCGCTGCGCTTGCGTGGGAGGCACATTTGAGGGGAGAAGGGGAGGGCGTGGCCTATCCGGTGGGCGTGGCCTCGCGACTGGCGATGGCGGCCGTCAGAACAACTTCACGAAGCAGCGCTAAATCTGCTGCCTGTGAGCAAAGCGAATGTCAGGGGCCCAGCAAGAGCTCAGGGTAGGTAAATAAGTTTTAAAACAATGTCTCACACAGAAATAAACAGTTTTAAAATATCGTCGCAAAACCTCCGGCTTCCGCCTCAGAGGTAGTGTTTTCCAAAGGGCGCACTTGTGTTCAGTGCTTTTATAGGCTGGAAAGTGGGCGTGGCCTATCCAGTGGGCGTGGCCTCGCGACTGGCGATGGCGGCCGTCAGAACAACTTCACGAAGCAGCGCTAAATCTGCTGCCTGTGAGCAAAGCGAATGTCAGGGGCCCAGCAAGAGCTCAGGGTAGGTAAATAAGTTTTAAAACAATGTCTCACACAGAAATAAACAGTTTTAAAATATCGTTGCAAAACCTTCGGCTTCCGCCTCAGAGGTAGTGTTTTCCAAAGGGCGCACTTGTGTTCAGTGCTTTTATAGGCTGGAAAGTGGGCGTGGCCTATCCGGTGGGCGTGGCCTCGCGACTGGCGATGGCGCCGTCAGAACAACTTCACGAAGCAGCGCTAAATCTGCTGCCTGTGAGCAAAGCGAATGTCAGGGGCCCAGCAAGAGCTCAGGGTAGGTAAATAAGTTTTAAAACAATGTCTCACACAGAAATAAACAGTTTTAAAATATCGTTGCAAAACCTCCGGCTTCCGCCTCAGAGGTAGTGTTTTCCAAAGGGCGCACTTGTGTTCAGTGCTTTTATAGGCTGGAAAGTGGGCGTGGCCTATCCGGTGGGCGTGGCCTCGTGACTGGCGATGGCGGCCGTCAGAACAACTTCACGAAGCAGCGCTAAATCTGCTGCCTGTGAGCAAAGCGAATGTCAGGGGCCCAGCAAGAGCTCAGGGTAGGTAAATAAGTTTTAAAACAATGTCTCACACAGAAATAAACAGTTTTAAAATATCGTTGCAAAACCTCCGGCTTCCGCCTCAGAGGTAGAGATAGAAAATTAGACACAACTGTGACTTGATGATTCACTTAGAGTCTACAAAGTCCATAAGATATTGTCATAATTCACTGGAAGATGTCATCAGTGATGTCATCAATGGTGTCATTTAGCATGTCTTCAATGATGTCATATGTGAGGTCACATGCAGTGCATGACAGGCGTAATTTATTGTCAGTTCACTAAACTAGAACTGGTGTATTTCAGTTATTTTGGGGAATTTAAATGATAATTCTTGTCTTATTTCTAACTGCTAACCTTTGTTTTTTCCCCAAAAATTTCTTGGGGGAGGTTTAGCATACATCAATATCTTTTTATCATAACTAAATATAACATTTCTTTACCCTTCGTTTTTCAGTACATTTCTGTTTTTGCAAGCAAATTCTCCGGTAGAGAAGCTCTTACGTGTCGCACATCACAGGCACGCAAGCAGGAAGCAAGACAGCAAGGCAGGCAGCAGGGTGCCGGACTCCGCCTCCGATGAATGCTGCACTGTGAATAGCACTCTGAGAATAGCACAGCGGGTGCCGCAGCTGATAGCATGGCACCGCACCAAGGATTACATTGATGGTGCTACTTCTGAAACCCGTTGTCCGTCGCTAACTCCCGCTGGGGGGTCCCGCTGAACTCAGCTGCCACCTCCTGCCACCTCATGAGACCAGCAGTTCCAGTCCTGTCCCAGCTGAAATCTATGAGTGCAGTAAGCAAGTTCAGCACAGCACAGCGGTAAGCCAGGAAGGTGTGGACTGGGGGTGGTGAACCCAGCTGCCATTAGTGGCGGCTGCTGAGTACCAGCCCAGGCGAAGCTGCGGAAGTGGCCCAACTATGTTGGGTGCAGCTTGCGGCCACAACCAGAGTGCCCTGCTCACACGGCCCTCCAGGCCCACTGTGCCCCCCTAGGGAACACTGCAAGGCAGCTTGGGGAATGCTTGGGGGTAATTTTGACTCACTAAACCTCCTATTGAATAAAACACTACAATTTGGACATATTGATTAGTTGTTTGGTAAAGGGTGAGGCACAGATAGAAGCAGAGACACGTGTACAACGCAACATTTTGGGGCAGAGCCAGAGAGGCACGAGTGAACGAGTCAGACTGTTTGTACCCCCTGTAGCCTGAGATGAAAGATTTCAGAACCACGACCCGCTGCCTGAAATTTGTACCTGTTCTTTCATCATGGGTCGTGGATCATGCCGCTGCCGCGAAAACTTCAAACTCCCAATTTTAGCGGGTGCTGCGGTACACTTTCTTCGTCTGTAAGTCCAAAAACGCAATTTATTTGCTGGTGATGCCCTCCAGGGGCCTGCATTCAGGGCGCTCAACGGCTTCCTCTGGATCACCCACAGGATCTCCAGTGTTCCATCCTGGGCTAGCTAGTTGCACTACTGATCCCACCTCTGACCATACTTATCCCTTAAGTTACTCAAGATCATCAGGTGCAAGAAACCCAGGATCACCTCTCACACCTGAAATCCTATCCCTCTGTGATGTTGATGTTCAATAAGGCCGTTAAGAGTTCATTAAGAGGCCCAGCAGCAATGGATAAGGCCCAGGGATTGGCTTCTGGTGTAGTTTGTGAGTTTGAGGTGGTTGCTTGCCCCGCTCTTTCTGAGCTGACAGTTCCACTTTTCCCTAAATTTCTCCATCACATTTGCGGAGTATCCACAAAATCTCCATTAACACAGGCCACCAACGGCAGTGGCAGAAGATACTGAGATAAAAATGGACATACCTGTGCAAAATGTTGAGGCTCCATCGAAAACAAATTCCGCCGGAAAGTAGTTGTCTCCACTAGCAGGGATTAGTTATTATTCATTATTAATTAGCAATTGTAATGTTTTATCCTTGATTGGTAAATCTAGCCCCCTGAGCAATACAGAGTAGTGTTCTAGTCAACAAATGCCACAGACTGTAGACTACAGCCTTGAACTCGGGGGTCTAGAGGATTACACCTTGCCGGATATTGCCCTACCATTGGAAAAAAACAAAGTTTTGAAGGCCAGGGAGTTGGTGCAGAGAAAGTCTTCGGACACTCAGCCCAGTTGTCCTGGTATGCTAACCCTGTACAATAACACCCCCTCTAGTGCATCTTGTGTGCATTCATTAGATGTGTCTAATCTGGAGGTGTCAGAGGCTTCGCCAGATAAAGGGGTACATGATTTTCTGCAAGTATTACATGTAGCAGATAATATATTGGGGGAAGGTTAATCTTGAGATATTCTATGTTTTAGAGAGGCTTCTCTTGTCAATTTGATCCTTTTTGGAGAAAATCACTATGAATTCGGATCATATACTGGATGTCCTTTCACCAGATTTAATGGGGGTACAGAAGCTCTACTCTGTCAATCCCAGTATAAGTAAGTTTGAAAAGGACATTGAAGTAAAATCCCAGACATGCCCGACGTGTATTGAGGTGTCTAGTTTGGGAATTCAGGCTGAAGTTCAGAAGATTCAGGAAGATAAGGGGGTCCCCGTTGCTTCCAGGTTTAGAGGTAGTCACCTGGTAAATTCTGCCCCTAAAAACAATGCACATGCAATACTTTGTACATTAGTCCTGGGGACAACACAAATGCAACTGCACCTATGAATACATTACAGGTGTACCCTATCTTTAAAAAAGGGTACACAAACATATCTTGCACTATTGAATTATTAACCAACACCCTCCAAGTTAAACAGTCCATTGACAGTTTTGATTCTGTTTCCCATTGGGAGGTTGCCCCACTGAAAGAAAGCAAAGGACTAAAAGGTCAGAGAGGGAAAAAGAATAAGACTTAGCGCATTCCTAAATGGAATCTCACAAAATTGCGGTTTTCTTTGGCACTTGAGGAGCCAGAAATCTCAAACTCGCGTCAAAGTAGGAAGGACCTCCAGTCTTTGATGACGGTCAACATTTGGGTGTTACGAGATAAATCCTCCCACCCTCTCCTCTATAGTAGGTGACCCCTCTTGGAAGGAATTTGGGAGCTGGAAGGACAGGAAGAAAGAGGGATTCCAAAATGCATAGGAGAATTTAAAAAACGTATTGGCACCAAGGACTTAGTAAAGACCACAACTCAGAGAAATTAATAGCACAAGCCTATCCTGTTGAGCCAGAACTAGACCGGGCCATGGATAAAGTCCCCTCATCCCTCCTGGCCGGGGTACTCTCCCAGTTAGGATTGATCCCAGCCAGGGGATGCTCTTGGAGGGAGGTTCCGACCTTGCTCCCTGTACTGGTCTGTTGTCTGCATTGGGTTCTGATCTAAGGTTTAGTGATAAGACATATGCTGAACACAGATTTGGGCAAGCAACTAAAATTCTGATCTTCTCTTCCCTGTTTGATACCTTATCAGCTCTATCCAACAGAAGCTCTGCTGCAGCAGCTATCAGAAATAGAGAATTTAAGATTAGTGATAAGCAAAGGCATTGAGCTGGGAAATCTAGATCTCAGTAGCAATCCCCCAAATACCAGAGTCACATTTAGATCAGGGCTAATTGCAAAACTAGTGTTGGCTAATGCTGATTATTTTAGTAAAAGATGGATGGATGGGTTTCCACATGTGGAGCCCTCGGTGAGTCCGCTCAAATCTCACAGAATTGACTGCCAGGAGCCAGTCCCAACACAAGGGATACCGTAAATCCAAAGGATATTAAAATCTTGGTGGGTAGTTCTTCAGGAAAAAGAGAGATCAACAATATAGGACATGAGGTTCAAAGATCCAAAAATCTCAAAGGGGATGAAGCGATGGACCCATGGAGTTGGGTAGCTGGCTCACTGAATGTCTCAAAAGCAAATACAAAAACCCAAATGCTGTACAGGTAGCCCATTCGGAAAAATCTTGTCTTGGAACCTAGCGGGTGTTGTAAAATCCAATCTTAAATTTTAACTCCCTACTACAACACAATTCCAAAATAATTTGTCTCCAGGAAACATGGAGCTGCATGGATTTCAATTTTGATAACTTTTTTTTGTATATTGTGGTTCAGCAAAACCTTCAACAAAAGGTCATGCTAGTGGTGGCCTAGGCATTCTTTTTTACCTCAGCTGCACTATAAATTTGAATCCTGTGGTTTTTCTCCATCCTTCCAAGCTTTGCATGGGTGTGAAACTTAGGCTAGATAAAGGTATGCGTGGGCAGACTGCATTTCTTTTTTTGGTAAATGTATACATTCCACCAGGGAGAGCATCACACTCACTGGTTGAATCTATTTTTTCCTTTGTGCATAAGACAAGTATCTCCAAAGAGTGCACCTCGATATTGATGGTGGGTGATTTTAATGCTAAAATCTCGACCTGCTCCTCTCTGACTTTTTCTGACTCTGAGTTAGAGGACATATGGTCCATCCCTGAATCCTTAGTGCCTGGCCATATTTGATCAGGTGGGCAGGGTTTATCTTTCTTGCATAATCTGTGAACATGTGCTCTTGTGCTGTGGAATGACAGATTCCATGATGATTCTCTCCTGCCTCTTTCACCTTTCATGGCCCACGCGGGCACTCACTGATTGACTATATGATGATATCCTGCCAATTCTTTGGTGCATGTACGCAATTTAAGGTACTGCCCATAAACATGAGAGATCATGGAGTCCTGTCAGTAGATGTTAACATGGAGCTCGTGTTGCTGGAATCTTGGACTCAAAGGAATGAAAGTATTCTATACAGCAGAACTAATGGGTACACTTTTTGGTCTAATAAAATACTCCCATTTTTTAGGTAGATTGTTGAAAATGCATATCCTGACCTAGTCAGGATAATCCCAATTCCAGGTTTGAGAGGATAGTAGCCCTAATTTGATTGTGCAGAAGCAAAAAGCAAGTTAGTAACACTAATGCTTTAGTGGCTAAATCATGTGAGATAGAAAATCTAAATTGTGAGATTAACGCCCTGATAAGGGACCAATTTGAACAGTTGTCTATGTCCAGACAAAGGGTAATTAATAGAGTAAAACAGGCAGGTAAATGAAAATTGGCGTTAGAGTGTAGAGGGGTGGAAGATGCACATTGGATAAAATTAAGAGAGGTTGTACAGTCCAGTTATACTCGTAAATTTGGGGCTTTAATAGACACATTTTGTGACGGCAGAACTAAAGCGAAACCGGTTTTGATATCTGATGTAGAATGGACCATATATACATTTCTCAGTTATATGCCTCAAATCCCTTGGCTGGGTGGAATTTGGACTTTGTATTTGACTCCCCAGTGGGGAGCAACTATGGCTCCCCCACTTGTAATGAAATAGAGGGCTACATTAAAGTGGCAAGGTATTCAGGTGCGATGGGCCCTGATGACGTACCAATAGATATAGTTAAACAGGACAGCGCAGCATGGGCACAATTCTTCTTACTGCTATATGCATGGAACCATTCCATCATCCTGGAAGGGTAGTATTGTGGTCCCATTATATAAAATGGGACTAAAATATTTCCCTTCCAGCTGTAGAAAGATCACATTATTGGATGCTACCCGAAAACTGTTTGCCAAGAGCATACTTACCCATCTTGAAGACTAGGCCTTTGGAAACTGTTTTGTCCCTGTGGAGCAAGCCGGGTTCTGTAAACATAGTGGTACCCTTGATAATATTACTGCCCTGCAAACGTTAATTGAAAAATACCCAAAGAGTAGGAGTATGCCGTTATATGCGGCCTTTAGAGATTTCTCAAAGGCTTTCGATTGGTTAGACCGGGGGACACTATGGAGAAAATTGGCTGCTATGAGGATACCCATGAACCTATTAAATTAATTATCGCATTGCATTCCTCCACTTGGACTCAGGTCCTATTGGGTGGAATTCAGGGCCTGTCAAGTAAAATAGAGACTCATAACGGGCTGAGGCAAGGGTCGCTACTAGCCCCTCTTCTCTCTTTATATTAATGATTTGCCAGGTACGGTAGGGATTTGTAAAAGGGACTCCCCAAAAACTAGGAACTATGAAGTTGAGCTGCCTGCTCTATGTGGATTATGCCATTTTGTGAGATTTAACTCCAATTAGACTCCAAAGATGACTTAGTAAGTTATTCAGAAGATTACTTTTTTAAAATAAATATCCCAAAAAGTAAAATTATGTTTTTTAGATATTGGGGATGCTGAATCAGGAAATATATGCACTGGTTTTTGGAGAATGATAAACTTGCCGTGGTAACGTTATAACTTTACTTAGGGAGAATTTTCACAAGAACGTGCTCCAGTAGCGATCATATTGAATAATACAGAGGCAAGGAAATCTTGCAAACTGCCGCAATTAGCATACTTGATAAGCATTGCCGGGAAAGACACTTTGCACATGTTTTATCTATATATATAAAAACGAAAGTATGTCTGTTTGTCCTTTTTGCATTACTACACCATTCATCCGATCACCATGAAACTTTGGGAAGTTGTTGAGTACACTCCCGCCAAGGTTTCTGGCAAAAAATAAAAATAAAATAAAAAAAATGAAAAAATTGTTAAAAGTTGTTGAGTACACTCCCGCGAAGGTTTCTGGCAAAAAAAATATATATAAATAGTTAAATATCGGCCCCCCAGGGCCCTCATAATCTTTCCAATACTGAAGGTTTACAGTTTACGGTGCGACTCGCTTTTGCAATGACCATCAACAGAGCACAAAGACAATGGCTGCAAGTGTGTGCACTAGATTTGGAGAATCCGTGCTTCTCACATGGACAGCTCACGCGTCGGAAAACCTTCTGATTAATCTTTCAAATACTGAAATAGACAGCGAATTTGCGAGCATTATCGACAGTTATAACCCTCAAACGGAAATCGATTGGTCAATCTACATCAGAAGCACGAAAGAAAAAAGCATTACGAGCTTCAGAAACAGACGAGCAATGGGAAGCAAGATTAGAAGCTGTTCGAAGACAATCTGCTCAAGCCCGTAATTCTCAAACGAACGAGCAATGAGAATCAAGATTGGAAGCCGATCGAGTACGCACTTCTCAAGCCTGTTCTTCTCAAATGAACAAGCAATGAGAATCAAGATTGGAAACAGATATATTACCACTGCTCAAGCCCGCTCGAATGAAACAGGAGTGCAATGAGAATCAAGATTGGAAAACAATCAATTACGCACTGCTCAAGCCCGCTCAAATGAAACAGGAGAGCAACCAGAATCAAGATTGAAGCCAATCGAGGGCGCACTGCTCAAGCCACACTTAGAAATGTTTTCCATATTAAAATGAATAAGTTTCAATAACAATGACACAATGTAAATTGAATGTTATCATAACGAGTTTGCTTGAATTTCCTTTCTTCTGAGATCTCAGCAATGCGCGACGGGTAAGCTAGTCTATATATATAAAAACAAATGTATGTCTGTCTGTTTGTCCTTTATGCATTACTACACCATTCATCCGATTGGCATAAAACTTTGGGAAGTTGTTGACTAAACTCCTGTGAAGGTTTCTGGCCCCAATAAAATTAAAAATTGGTTAAAAGTTGTTGAGTACACCCGCAAAGGTTTCTGGCAAAAAAAAAAAAAGAATTGTAAAATATCGACCCTCATAAACTTTCCAATACTGAATGTTTACAGTTTCCGGTGTGACTCGCTTTTGCAATGACCATCAACAAAGCACAAGGACAATCGCTGCAAGTGTGTGGACTAGATTTGGAGAACCCGTTCTTCTCACATGGACAACTGTATGTGGACAGCTCACGCGTCAGAAAACCTTCTGATTTATTTGTGTACGCACCAGACGGAAAAACTAAAAATACCGTGTATCCACAAGCACTCAAACAAATAAACAGAAGTAAAACAACACTTTAAAATGTTTTCCATATTAAAATGAATAAGTTTCAATAACAATGACACAATGTAAATTGAATGTTATCATAACGAGTTTCCTTGAATTTCCTTTCTTCTGAGATTGCAGCAACGCGCGACGGGTAAGCTAGTCACAACGTATCTCATAAAAGAGATACAGCACTGTGTGCAGAGCATCGCAATATTGACCTTATAGTGGGGATTAGTATTTATAAAAAACCCCAACCTTACATTATATGGAACCTTCAACATGGAGTGCGCAAAATAATCCTGTTGCTCTGGTTGAAATTACTTCCCCTAAGAATTATAACAGGAGCTTGAAAGGTTCTTCCGAGGCAGTATGTGGTACTTGTGTACAGGAGTTAATTCATGTCCTATTTGTTTGTCCCCTACTAAAACCTTTACGATGTAGATATTTTACCCCTTTTTTTTAAGTGCAATATTGTTACAGCTGATGAGGCCCACATCTGTCTTCTGCCCTCCCCCCCTCCGAACAGGTCTGTTTAAAAATGTTTCGTTTTTTAAACAGTTTTTAAATATATTGTAAAGAAGAAACAGGTTGCCCCATTTAGCTGTAGGCGGCCGATAGGTTCCCTTTAGAGCTAAACCTAATGTACTTTTGGGTAGCTTTCATTAGAAGGTTGTAATTGTTTAAGTGTTATTGCTATAATATGTTCGTTATTAATTATTTCATGGTTGCATTTTAAAAGGTTTTTTGATATTGGTGCAATAGTTGCGTGCTTGCACTTGGATTCCTTGTATGCTGCTACAGTCATGTACAATTGAATAACTATCAATCCAAGATTTTGATATTTGAGCACTTGCACTTTTTTGTTTCCCTTTATGCTGCTAGTTACTGCGTACTGTACAATTCCGAATCATATAATTTTTTTAATCCTGGATTTTAATTCTTAATCTGAGACATATATTTTATATTTATTGCAATTATCGCAAAAGCATTGTTGAAGTTGTCTAAGGATCCAATAGTTTAAATTGCCTGGCCAGAGCCTGCAAGCTTTGTATAAAAGCAAACTGAGATTGATTTTGTGCCTACATTGCTCCTCTCTGCAATTAACACGTAATTATGATTTTTTAATACTTTATGAAAACAGAATTTCTCTTTTTTTAAGTGTTGGTTGAGTTAATCATTTGCATATATGTTTTTATGTGGAACTCTTTAGAGTTCCAAATCATAAGAAATACATTAACAATTGAAATGAAATTGTGAGCATATTCTAAATTTAGTATGTGTAAAACCTACTTCAGGAGGTCAAGGTCACTGTACATGGCCTGTGGCCATGCTCAGTTCTGGTTGGCCGCAGGCCTGGTTTTCGGCAAGGCCCTTCACCCTCCTCTGAGCAAGCTGCAGTTGTGTGCAATCAGTAGATGTGTCTTGTATTACAGTACCAGAACACCATTGCTTTAGCAATGCCCTTGGCAAACCATCTGAGTCCCAGGGAGTAAATTAGGTTATGCAAGACATAAATGCTAGAATACAATAAATTAAGCAATAATCATTCTTTAGAAGCTCTATCTCCTGCAAGTTGCCCTTGATAGCTATGTGACAAAGCTGACACTGTTTTCATTAGGAGTTCCAATTTTCTGCGCACAGTGTGAGGTTGCTGTTTTCACAACGTTGCAACTTCTTAAGAAAAAAAGGCAATTAACACAGTTTTATTAGGAACATAATTCCTAATGACTGTCTCAATAGGGGACCCTTTAGGATTCATTAAAAATCCAATCTGCTTTTAGACAGTTAAACAAACTTTTAAACGTTCAAGAAAGTCACCCAAATCTAATGTTTCTTGCTTTCACCTGTTTGTCACTTTCGATATACAGCTCAGAATTTGGGGCTAGTCATGTCTTGTTACTCATTTGCCAACTTCTTTTGTTTCTTACTGGTAATTTATCTAAATGCAAAAACAACAAATGATGGACGGAATGCTGAACGAATCAAACATTCACACCCATTTATTTTAGCTCACCATGGCACCCCAGTTTCGACCGAGCCATATGCACTTCACTCTTTATCCTGCTCCCTATTGAAACGGCCCAGCCCGAACCGCCAAGCCAGGTCTTTCCTGGACCAGGAACACGCATCTTGGGACGGCTTCAGGATATCAGCCAGGCTAGCTTGAATCCAGTGGCACAGTGAACACATGACCAATGTCTAGGTATCCCCTTCCCACTTAGGGCGACAAAACCCAGATGTGTGTCCCATGCCCAGATGTGTGTCCTGTGCTCACTGTGCCACCAGATTAAAGCTAGCCTGGCTGATGAGGGGTGATACCCCGAAACCGGTCCCACGATGCTTCCAACTTTTTCTGATTTCAAATTGTGCTACAGGGAACTGTTGATCGTCTGTTCAATGACTGGGGCTGATTTAGAGTTTGACAGAGAGGGTACAACATTTCATGGTGACAGAATTTCCAGTCTAAATATGGAAAATGGGCACTCTGTCAGGACAGTGGAGTATTTAACTGCCTCACTCTGATGGAGTACAATTAATACTCCAAACTATAAATTGGGCACTAAAAAATCTTCCCACAATCCATCAAGCCAAAAACTCTGAAGATGCAGTGGATGTTGCCTAGTGTATTTCCATTAACTCCATCCTGACTACATTAGAAAAGATGAGCAGCACCAAGAAGCAAAGAAGCCATTTAGGATGAAACACTCAGAACAGTTTATCGTGCTTCTAATGTTGCCATGTCTTGTTCCAAATAAATACAAACATTTTTACAGTATCACCAGTCTGTGTTACGTTGTGTTGCCTTTTGAGATCTAAACATTGAGAACTTTAATTTATAATTTATTCTGTTTCAGTATATAGCGATGGGACAGCAGTGTTACTCTTCTAATATATCTTTCGTAGCTGGTGACAAATGTTTGTATGGCCTAATTGTGCTGGCAACAGACAAGGAGTGTGGTAAAATTCAGAGATGCATATTGACATGCATTCACAGTGGTTTCCTTAGTATTCTAAACTAATGTTTAAATCTGGTGCTCTTACTCCCCGCAATTACACCCCCCAACATGCTTAAGCTTTCCCGGGTGAGGCATATTGAGGGGAAATTTGTAAAATATGTTTATTTCTTCTCGTTATTTCCTCTTTTTATGTGTGCTGCAGCACACATAGGAATAGGAAATGCATCTGATGATTGTTTTTGTGCAGAAGGTATCCCTTCCAGCACAAAAAACTATCCTGTCTGCAATACAGGCATCCCTGCAAGGAGCCTGCATTGGTTCTTGGTAGCCACTAGTGCACCAGTGCAGAGGGAGATCAGGAATGTGGCATATGTTAATAGATATGGCGCATTCTTGCCCTCTCTTTTTGACACAGGGTAGAGCATCAAATGTTAGTAAATCTGTTCATATCTATTATACCAACAAATCACATTACTCGTGGAAATGCACTGAAAACATTTATTTGAATGCATATCGGTCAACTGACCTTTAATTGTGTTTGGATATTAAAAGCTGGGATGTTTGAATCACTTGCTGTGCAAGATATTGAAAGGTACAGGATATATTTACTTGCAAAGGGGTAGCAAAGAAATATCTCGGTCTTATTGATGTACGTGTAATCATTACTTGAGCACATTGGCCCAATCGGAAAGCTACTTTAATGAAAATTCAACAGTGTGTAATTTTACGCTTATCCTCTTTTAAGCCTCAGTGGTCGGCCAAATAACTCTTACTGTTATCCATAAACTATGTATCTGACAGTATTATTCTTTCTGCGAGAACTTTAGTAAATACACTCTGGGACCTTTTTTTTGAGAGCCCTTTGTCACTTTTGCACTACATAAAATGGTAGACTTGTGATGCAGGGCTCTCAATTTGATTTATGATGCCAAGCAAAGCTAACCTGTTTGGCTTTTTGTGGCTTCATAAATCACGTGTAAGGCAACGCAGTGCAAATCACTGCGTCTCCTTACTCTGCACCTGGGATGCATTCCATGGGCATTGCAGTGGGTTTTTACCATGCAATACCCGTGGAATTTGATGCTGCTCCAGATTCACAAAATCATGTAAACCTGGGGAAGCAGAAAATCCACACACCTCCCAAGGTGAGGCATAATGACAAGAAATATGTTTATTTCTCCTCGTGTTTTCAACCTGCAGCACACATAGAAAGTAGAAAACACCTCTTAGGATTGTTTTGGTGCCCCTACTTGCACAAAAGCAATCCTGCATGCAACAGAGGCACCCTTGCAAAAATGAGCAAGGGTGCCTCCTTTGGTGCTAGGCTGCCAAAACAACACCATTGCAGGGAGAAAGGATAGGAATGCACAGTATTGCTTAAATAGGGTGCATTCCTGCCATTTCACTTTGGCGTAGGGCAGAGCAGTAAGGCACCTTGCTGCACTGCCCTATGCCAAAATCCTATAAATGAGAACTTTTGTGCCAGGAACATCAGAAGTCCCTTACAAAGCCAATATCCCCGGTATTGGCGGTCTATAATGGCAAAGCTGTTAGCTCCGCCCTGTATGGGGTTGAAATATGGGGATGTGAAAGTCTTAGGGGGATGACAAGCTCTGAAAATTCCTTTTTAAAGAATTTAATTAAACTATCACAGAGTACCCCCGTGAAACCACTATTCTATGATCTAGGGTTATCCCCAATAGCGCTTATTGCGTACTTTCGTCCAGTCTTATATTGGAGGAGGATCTGGACCACCCCGCAACTCGAGATCTTCGCAAGGGGCCTGCTTGATATTATTCGCTGTGACACCTTTCATAAGATCAAGTGGTTAGAGCATATTCAGGATCTCTTGTCTAACATGGGTTTGCGGGATCTGTGTGAGGACCCTACAATCTCAAGGTTCCCACCTAAAAAGATTTTAAAGACCTTGTATTGGCAGTATGTGGACTCTAGGTCCTACAGGACTACTGATCCTGGGTCCTTGACCGGTATGTTCTTGGATATCAAGGATGTTCCGAAACTGGAAGCATTATGGGACGTTATCTCAAAACCCCTTGACCGTAAATGATATTTTCAACTGAGGATTAGGAGCCTACCGGTGGGGGCATTCACTAGCAGGTGGTCACGGGGGGCCAAGGCTGTTTGTCCATCATGTTCAGCTCGCCCGGAAACTATAGGGCACATGCTATTCGAAAGTCCAGTATATATGGAACCCCGGAGAATGTGGCTTCGCCCAATGTGCAGGCTAATGGGTACCGACCGGGGATCGGTTGCAGTTCGTATTATCCGTTCCTGTACCGACACAACGGTTTGTATAGCCGTGGCAAAATTCTTGGGCTGGGCCTGGGTTATCAGAAGCAGAATGCTCAAAGATTAATATATAACCACTGTACCGAACTTAGAATTTTTTTTAACAATGTGTATACCTATTTAATTCCATAGTTTTATTGGATTCAACTGTGTAATGAATTTATTGGTTTTTATATGTAAATAAGTATAATTTTAAACTCAATTTATATGCCCAAATTTACATTTTTGTATGCACTGTTTGCTTTTATGACAATCGTCGAATAAAGCTTGTTTGAATTGAATTGAGAACCTCAGTATTACAATGCTTTTGAAAGAAGCATAGATGTGAATGGAGGGGCTTATTTATTAGAAGTTGTATGCTGCATTTGCACCTCGTACATGCACAACTCAAACCTTAAATAGGATTCATGACCTTGAGTCGCTCCACAATTCTGGAGTGATACGACGCAGCGCAAATCACTGCATTACCTTTCTTTGCCCTGGAAGGCATTCCATGGGCAATGTATGAGTATTCCCATGCAACTCCCTTGGTTTTTGATCCATTCTCAGATTTTCCACAACTGATAGACCTGGGAATGCATCAAAAAAGATACACCTTCCCAGGAGAGGAGTAACGAGGACAAATATCTCTATTCCTCCTCGTTTCTTCCTCTTTCTATGTGTGCAGCATACTGCAACACACATAGAAAGAGGAATATGTCAAAGAGGAATATGCCTCTTATGATTGTTATTGTGCTGGAAGGTGCCCCTTTCTGCAGAAAAACAATCCTGTTTGCAAAGTAGGCACTCCTGCACCATGGTGCATGCAGGCCTGCATTATCGCTAGGCTGCCAATAGGGCACCAGCTCAGGGGAAAAGGCAGAAATTCACCATATTGCTTAAGTACGACACATTCCTGGCCCTTCCCTTTCACGCAGTGCAGCAAGGTCAATTGCTGAGCTGCACCGTGTAACTTTTTCATGAATAGGCCCCTGAGGCTCTTATTAATTAAGGGCCTATGCCACGTTTCCATCACTTTTCGTGACACTGTGCCAGAGTAAAAAATGCACAACACAGTGCCATATTTACAAAGTGACACATCTAGGTAAATGTGTCACTTTGTAAACCCCTGTGCTACATTATATCTGAGTCAGATATAATGTGTGTTCCCCTGTAAAAAAGGCTCGTAGAAGTGTCAGTGAAGTCTATGAGATTTTGCTGCAACACTTCTACAACACTTCTATGACTTCACTGCATCAAATCCTTATGCCTGCATCACAGCAGGTGTAAGGACTGACCCAAGCAATTTTACATGAGACTCACCCATGCGTAATGACACATTGCTGGAGTTGCATCTGCTTTGCGACACAGTCCAGCAATACTTCAAAACTAAGCCACCAAATACGTCAGGATTCCTGACATATTTGGTCAATACTTGTGACATGGAGCACCGTACAGTAAATACGGTGCATTCAAGGTGTCACAAGGAGGGCTCAATCAAAAGTGTCACATCGCTGTTTTTTTTTTTTTTTTTTTTAAGTTTGAAGTTTATTGGAATATAAAGAAACAAAGACAGAAAATGAAGAAACAATCAAGAGTTATGAGAAACATGAGACCAATCTTACATAATAGCAAATTTAGTTGGGGAAAACTGAAGCATAAAATATAAAATAGGTAATGAATATGAGGAACATAGGGGGATGAGGAAATATCTTAAATTATGAAAGTATATAAAGAATATGGTAAAACAGTAGCTGTAAAAGGTAATATAATAATCGAATAAAGTAAAGTAATGCATTCATGGTGGTTTACAAACTTCAACAGTACGTATCGGAAATAGTGGAGGAGGTCTAGCAACTGTGGATAGATAGTCAGTGAGGGGGAGCCATAAGAGATCACGTTTGATTGCTAAGGAGATAGGAGAGACAAAATTAGTGTCAAGTCGGTGATTAAAGCAAACTGCGTTCCACCATGCAGTAAAAGAAACATCATTAGCTTGTTTCCAGTGTGATGTAATATGGTGGAAAGCAATAGCTATGCAAAGGTCAAGTAATTTTTGGTTGGGATGGGAGTCTGCAAAGATGGGAGAGAGGGAACCTAAGAAAATGTGTGAAATGGAGAATGAAACTGTAAAATTGAAAATCTTTTGTAACTGGGACCAAACTAAGTGCCAGAAACGTAATATAGGAGGACATTCAAATAACATGTGTTTCAAATCAGCCGAAAGGGATGTGCAGGACCAACAAGTAGATGGAGTATCTGGGGTCACATCGCTGTTTTCATCCAGCAATGTGTCACTATTCATTGATGAGGCCCATAATCTCTGAGCTTGGAGGAGAATGGATATGGCAGCCAAGCTCGTGTTCACAGCTACAATAGCTCCACAGCTGTTAAGATCAGCCGCACACCTGACATGTCCTTGATAAATACGATGAACAAAAAGCATTCTTTTTTTGTTTTTGCAGAGTCTTTTGAAAAGCTTTACAGATGATTTCAACATACTTCTAGAAATGGAGAAATGTTATTAATGAATGTAGCATGTTTCTCCCTTTCGCAACTGTTTTTATGTCTGTGTTAAAGAAACTGTACTAAGAGCTCCTGTTATGTAAGGTCGCAATATGTAGCGATTTAGATATTACAAATGTGAGTAAGAAACAGAGATAAAACGATGGACCCTTCCTAATGTCAGCACCTGACTACCTTTCTCCCCGAAATGTTACGTGGCCCTTGAGTTACTAAAGGGAATTGTGTGCACACTGGCTGGCACCCATCGTTACTGTGCCTATTCCCTAAGGAATCCAAGTACAAATAAAACAACCGCAAAGGTGCACCACAAAGTACAAAAAATAAGTGCAAATGATATTTAGCACAAGAAAGAATTTTTTCTCAAAAAGATGTTGGTAAACACCCGCAAAGTCGATGTGGAACACATCAACTTTGCGGGTGTTTCGGCGGGACGTAGGCTCTGTGGATGGGCGCCGGCTGCTTTAATACGAACGGCCTACTGGAATACAGTGCCCACATCCTCCTCCCTGGGACATATAGGACCTCTTGTCCTTTGAAATTCCGACAAATAACTCAGAATATGAAATGAGTCATATACATATTAAGGTTGCGAGACCGACCCCTCTTATTGTTTAGGAATCCTGCAAAGCTTTGTCCTCATCACTCAAAATTTTTTTACAGTTCAACCCTGACTGTTCCTAACTGGAAGTAAATAACTATTCCGGCTTGCATATTAGGACTACTGAGTCTGGGAAGGCGCCCTTCGGACTCTTTCCTGTATATTCGGTCAAAAAGATACGAACCAAGATTATAAAAGCCCTGAAGAAGTCCCAGCTTGGGACGAAACGCGTCGGCTGTATGTTTTACTGAAAATTGAAAATAAAGATTACCAGAAGATTACTAACATCTTTTTGAGAAAAAATTCTTTCTTGTGCTAAATATCATTTGCACTTATTTTTTGTACTTTGTGGTGCACCTTTGCGGTTGTTTTATAATTACAAATGTGAGTGTCAGATGGCACTCAAAGCCCATAATCAAGGACCAATTATCATAAGATTATCTGAGCCTGACTCTGGTCCAAACATGTAGAATTAGTTGGTGTTGAAACATAAAGCAGTAAATGTGTCCTTTTAGGTCATGCTTAGCATAGCACGCATTCCCTGCCCTAGGAGATGACCTTTAGAAATTGGTCTGCTCTTTTTGTTTGCTCGTGCGTGTGGGGGCAACCACTTTGCGGTAGCGGGCAGCGGCGCACGCAGGGGCCATCTCTCTTTTTTCCTTCTAGTTTTCGTGTCGCGTCCGCGCGCACGCCGGGCCATCAGTTTTTTTTTCTTGTTTTCGAATCGCGTCAGCACGGCCGCGCGCGCAGGGGGCATCTGTTTTTTCTTGTTCACGTCTGCGCTTGTTTTTCTTCCCCTGAGTTCCGCTGCGGCTAGTGGTTGACTCTTTGGCATGTGGCTGTACTCCTTTCTGTCCCGCATGATGGCCGTGACGGCGTGGGTGAAGGATCCCTTCACCGGAAAAGTTGACCGGCATAATGTCTGCGATGGGACCCCAGTGCATGATCTACTGCTTCCCAGGGACAAGGTGAGGGAGCTCTTGACGCAATGGGAACACTATGGCGTCATAAACATGCGCACGTCACATGGAGTGGCTGTCTCCTGAGTATACCGCCAGCCTTGGTGTTGTCACAGGTTGTTGACATCTTGTGGATATCTTTATTGTTGATTACGATTCTCCGAAGTTGCTTACTGTACATCTGTTTATCCTTTTGGCAAGTTGCGCTCATTATGATTTTAGTGGTGAAACTGTAATTTCTTTGCAGATGCCTTTGGTTCGCCATGAGCGGCACAGGGATAAAGAGTTGGGCTTAAATAGGTTTTAATATCTCTGACCAGATGTGGAATCGCTTGTGAACCATTTTCACCTCTTTATCATCTTATCCCGTGCTTGGCCGTGGGTTGCACCATGGACGTTAATTCTCCATAATATATGGGGTAGTGGAAGTACATCAATTTTTTTAACCCGATAGTATGTGACATCCCCGGCAGTAAATGTGTTAAATGAAGTTGCACTTTATTAAAAACATACAACTGTAAATCCCAATTGTTTACTGTGTTTCAGATGCATAGCATTTCCCAGGAAATAATTAAGTAAACTGTAAAGGTTGTAAGCTGTGCTTGTGATTGCAGGTGCGAGTTAGTGCGCTCATCATTATATCTCAAGCTAGGCAATGCTGGCTTACAGGGAAAAATATGATTGGCAGGAAAGTTCTCTGTTACTTTCTAGAACCCAACCGACCAATTGGCTGTTGCATCTTCAAAATGTTCGTTTTCAGCCGGTCGTTCTCGAACTCCTACATGGGTTGGCATATTTTTATACAAGAAACCAAACTGAGGCGAAATTTACATCTGAATGAGGCTTTGCTAAGTGCTAGAGACCTGCAAGCACTCTTTCTGGTGCTTATTTCAATTCGACTTGTCCTTAACTTGAAATGAATTTTAAGGGTTTATTTAATATTATTATTTTTAAATTCCGAGGTCTACAAAGTACTCGAAATAATTGGTGTGATCTACTTGTCTTAGGTTTTCGTTATGGACTTGTTTTTCTTTGTGGGAGCACCCTGTTCTGAAGGAGAGTGTTCTTAATGTGTATTTCCTACTGATCTCAAATACAAAATAAATAGGTTGAAACTTATCACTTTCAGATGTGGTTTACCACATTCATATAGTTCTCTAGGCCATAACTATAACAAAGCACTAGATGAGCCACCCATAACCAGTAACATGATGATTACATTTAGACTTGGTTCAGTGATAGGACGTAGAGTAACGTGGCCCACTCCAGTATATTGGTAATACTAAACCGATTTCTGCCATTCCTGATTCAAAATCCTCAAAGCTTAATTCTTTTATATGAACACCAGTTCTCCCCTCACCTCCTACCCTTGCTAGTCGAATTCTCTTGTATTATTTTGATATGGTATTAAGCGTTATTCTTATGTCCGTCTTCAGAAATGAAACCTGGGACAGTCACTGCTGGAACTGGACACACTTTCCTCCGGGCACCCCTACGTTGGGGGTAAAGAGGTGTGGAAACCGAGAGGAGAGGGAGCCACGACAAGCAGAGTCTGACAGCACCGTATACATTTATTTAAAAAAAAAACACTGCTGCAAAGAAATTGGCTGCAAGGACAACCATGATAGTAAAGCTGTTCTGGCTTAGTTGGACACAAACAGGGTACATTTTACACAGGTGCAGAACAGTGGCCTTGGTCTGACAGAGGGTGTGACCCTCTTTTAATCCTAATCCTATGTTTGCTTTTACAACCGGAATGCGTTAGTGATGGCCTAGGATGACCTAGGATGTAGAATTGTATAGCTCTTCAATCCCTGGTGGCACAACACACAGAATAATTTACTGCATGGCTAAACACATATAAGGTCCCAAAGGCGAGACCTATTGGCCTGCCAATGCTTGTTTCTTATTCTGGTTAGGGGAGGAGTATCCTGCAGCTATCGATATTTTGGCAGTGGATGTATTACAGAATAATGTATCCATAACTTCGACAGCAACTCCACTCTTTCCATAATTCAAAAGCACATTAAAAAATATTTGAGTGATGACATTCAATTACTCATTAGCGCCTCAAACACTTCCTCATCCCATCACAACAGAAAAACTGTCATCATTTTCTCCTACTCTGCCGCCTTCACTAAGATCCCCCCACAACAGGCGAGGGTGCAGTAGGCAGGCCTGACCTTCCAGAATTTTTGTATATGTGTTTCCACAATGCCCATGACCTGGCTGGGCTGTTGTTTTTTGAGGCAGAGAAGTATAGCTCAGATCGGCCCATTGTGGTTGGGGTCCGTAGGACATGTTGTGCTGAAACCTGGTCTATTCAGTGCCTTCAGTTAATATGGAGACAATGTTCCTCCAAAACCATCTATCAATAGACTGGAGAGGTTGGGCCTAAACAACAGCTGCAGACCTTGCTTGATTTCTTTGTTGGCTTTGAGTTCTGCTTCATGGTAGAAGTTGTGTGCTCTACCACACTGGAACAAGACATTGCCTAGACTTGTGGCATTTTTTCCGCAATCACAATTGCTGCCCGGAAGGATGTTTCCCCTTTTAAATGCAGACTGCAGGGACTGGGAAGTGTAGGTGGAGCTGAGTACTTTAGTGCCCTCCTCAGACATGTTGCCAGCCCTAGACCTGGATTTGGTGCTGCATGCAATGGAAAGCTTAATTGCACCTTTGGTGCTGTCTGTGATGCAAACACTCTTTGGATTATCCTTTCCACTGGATTGCCAGTGATGGAGAAAGGATTTGCTCATTGAGCGACTTGCTTGTATCAAGGACCTCAAATAATGTTAATAAACTAAACCAACATGTTTGTGTTACTAATATTGCACATTTTTACACTACACGGGGTATCCCAGTGATGCTTGCCTATGTGTTTACTAAACCTAATACGCTTGCCATTAAAATGGCTGCTGCTGCGTGGGAATTTAGACTGCGCATGCGTCGGTCATACCCATTTGACGTGACGTATTTGCAGTTCTGGTGAGAAAGTGTTTGCTCATGCGCAATACAGCTGACATGGCCGCTTTGTGTTCTCACATGCTCTGAGCTTGCATTGCCGCTTTCGCAAAGCTGTCTGTTCTGCCTAAAAACTTAATGCTTTAGTTATTATAAAGTAATGGGAATAATATAGCAACTCATGGTATACAGTGAAAACATTTATTCCATGTACTAAAACTGTTCTTTTCCATTTCATGTAACACTTCGAAAACTTGGCCTGTTCTAACGTGATCTTGCTTGAATCTGAGTCTGCGCGAGATCTGCGAGTCTCCACAGAAATGACCTTTGTACGGAAGCCAGAAGGCAACCCAAGCCAAGATGAGCCTGGGAGAGAGCCTTCTCACCTAGTTGAAGAAGCCGAACTGTACTACATTTGTAACAATTGTATATGAAAATTGTATTCACCATTGTTAGGGGAAAACATATGTCATGGGAAAGTAAAATTCGAGGGGCGGGTAGAAAATTCAAATAAGGAGCATGAGAAAGTCTAAAATTTAGGTGGTGTGATGACCTAACCTCCTCCTTTGTCCAATCAAAATTGGGGATCCTTACACTTTCAACATTTGGGGGGTGGTACACTGACCCGAAAAACAGTATAACTAGCGTAGGTTTAGCTAGAGAATTTGTCCAACTTGTCCGAATAGCTGACCTGTCACTGATCCAACGCACTCTATAGGTGACTGAATTCATAGAGCTGCGAAGCACTCTGTTGGGAGGTTCGAGAAACCCATTCGGGGTTTATGCAGATTTAGAAGTACTGGCGAAGGACTTTGCTGGGAGATTCGAGAACCCAATGAGGGTTATTGGCAGATTCCTTGCAGAGAGGGAGTAGCGCAGGCGTTGCAACCGAAGCTGCGGGTGTTGGTCGTACCCTTTGGTGAACCTGGTCCTGATCCAAATTCTGGGGTTATCCTGTCCTGACTGTCCATGAGCTGTACCTGCTCGCCTACTGGCATCTAAGTCCTTGAGGGTCCTTTCCCGTCTTTTCCAACTGAGCTGTGGCCAGGGTTGGTCTTCACTCTATCCTAGGTAAATATAAAGTCTGTGTGGGTGATTGCTTATATATATTTGCATTTCTAATTCTCGAATATTGCAAAGTATAATTGCATATGTTCCTTTTTCTCCCCTGTCCCTTTATAAATGAGATTTGCATGCATTATTTGTCTATTAGCATGTTCCTCTTTTCTACCTAGCTTTAGCCAATGCTAAATCGTTATTTTATAGTTTATGTTCCAATCTTACCCTCCCTATAGTGAATAAGCAAAATCCGGATAAATCAAATTGCATAAGTTTAATTTCCTATTAACAGTTAGTGAATTACAAAAGTCTACTTTGATTTAGCATGTTCCCTTTCTTTACCCGCCTTTAGTGAAGTTGTGAAAGTCTGTTGATCTAAATTAGCATGTTTCTTATTTTCACCTTCCCTTTATTTTTCGATTTCTAAATTAGTATTCTCTGCCTTATTCATAGCTATACGTTATTTCTAATTCTAGTTATAGATAGTCTTATCTGTGTAAATCTTATGCTCATGACATATGATGATGATGATGATTAGATAAAGGTTTTCAAAACTTCTTGAGTCTGTGGTTATTATAAAGAGTGCAAACAAATTTTAAATGATATTGTATTGTGATGACTGCTTATCTTTTCAGCTAGCTCCTTGATCCATTGTGATCTTAGGTACCTGTGACGAGGATTGGTAAGTCAGGTACATAGGAAATAAATAGAAAGGAACAGCGTCGCTGGTAGTAGAGTGTAGGTTACCCGATTAAATAAGTGTGATAAATAAATGATGGGCCCAAGTGTGCATATTTGGTAATAAAATAGTCGGGTGGCCTGCACGCTCTATAAGTAATAGTTATGTGGGCCCTTGTATGGTGCTGTACATGCTGCTTCTCCTGTTTTATGCATAGTGATGCCTATGTAGAGAGCAAGAAGAATACAAACTCATATCATCATGCCTCCCCTCAGAGGGGAAGGTGGAAAGGGAGCAGTAAAGAGTGATGCTCAGATCGAAGAGCACTGCACTACCTGATTCACAGATAGAGAATCTCATTGATTTTCTCTAAGGCTTTAATTACTCTAAATGGACATGCATAATGAAAGGAAGAGGCTCAGGACTTCTTTGCCAGCATCCTTTGTGGCTTCCTTTGCAGTGTCCTCACGTCCGGTATCGCTTCCTGTCCATCTCCTGAACGTTATGCAGAAGACAAAGTAGCACCTGATTATTTGCCTATGCAACAATTCACTGAGCAAGCAAAATCTTGGACTGCCGTTCAGTACAGTGCTTATGTTAGGAGCTTCATCTTGTGGATGAGCAACCAAGCAACAGTGATACTATCTTTCAGCATTTCTGTACTGTGACCTCTTCTAGGTTGGCAGTTAATCATGACGTGAAATAGTGGCTGTTGTGAAAATAGAAACATCCAGACCTAGCTACATTACTGCAGGTTTTCATCAAGGAGTATTTATTTATTTATTTATGGGCTTGTAACGCGCCGGCATCACACCCGAAGGTGTATCTCCGCGCGGTGCTGTGAAGAAACAGGTCGAGCAGCGCTCCAACTAGAATAGAGTTGTCTTTAGGCATTTCCTGAAAGCTAGATGACTCGGGCAATCTCTGAGGGAAAGGGGAAGACTGTTCCACAGACGCGGGCCCATAATGGAAAGGGCGCGACCTCCCTGTCTGGTATTGCTTTGCTAATTGTGAATTCAAGCCACCTCGCATTATTGTGATGGAACCTTTGCTGTTCCTCATTGGTTATGATAAAGTGAAAGTGTTGGTTCAGGTTCTTTTTGAAGAAGACGAGATTTTCAACTCATTTTGAAATTTGGAATTCATTTATATAATCCCGTTTCTAGTGTTCATATTTTCACTAGATATTGCAAGGGCCATATATAATTTGTATATTATTAATATTATGATTAGGCATATTTTAGTAAATACTCTACCTTTGTGACGAGGACCACTATTTCCACCTTGTACACATTGCACACCATTGCCTGGTGCATTAACTTCATGCACTCCAGCAACTGCACCAGTACAAAAACCAAAATCATTTGGAAAATCTTTGGGGTCCATTACGATGTCGGGCGGTTTGCCTCCGCCAGGCTGGCGGTGGCCACCGCTGGCCTGACGGAGGCAAACCGCCCGACATTGCAAGCCCAAATACCCCCGCCATATTAGGATGGCGGAGGGGAAGGTGGCGGTGCAAAATACTGCCCGCCTGTTTTCCGCCCCGGTTGCCTTGCGGCCGGGGCGGAAAACGAGTAACATGGAGGCGGTGTCTGTTAGACACCGCCCGCAATATTACCATGGGCTTTTTTCAATGCCTTTCATTGGCGGCAATGCCGCCACGGAAAGGCATGCGGTGTTCACTCTAGGGGCCCCCTGTGGGCCCCCAGAGTGAAGGCCAAAGGGGGGTGGCACATGGAGGGTACCTGTGGTACCCCCCTGCCTTTCCATAATCGAAGAGGCAGGCAACGTGCGGTGCCTGCCGCTTCTTTTGTGCAAAGGCGTGCTTTAGTTTCCTAACATTGTGGCGGGCGGTGCAGTGAGCACCGCCCACCACAATGTTAAATTGAGAAATGCGCCCGCCACTGTGGCGGGCGCATCCTAATGGCAATGTCGGGACCCCCGCCCTTTAGGTGGGCGGTCCCGATTTCCCCTAGGGTGGCGGGCGGGCAAAGCCCGCCCGCCATCCTAATGTGCCCCTTTGTTTTGAGTCATAATCCATTTGGCTTTTCATTTTTCGTGTTAACATTGCAAAAATCGCTACAGTACTTGTGAAGGCCAATATTTCATTCAACGATTTTCCTGCCAACACATCACACTAATCTCCAAGTGCAATCCCAACACACAAAAGCCAAAACGAATCCAGAAAGGCCTTCTTTCAAGGGGTCTTCAACTCCACTATACTGCCTCTAAATCTGCATCAATTTCTCATATTATGAGAAATTGATGCAGATTTAGAGGCAGTATAGTGGAGTTGAAGATTTATTCATCCGGATCTTGTGTTGCTCTCATAATTTTTACACAATTTACCGGTTTTTGAGGAACCTTTGTTCTTAAATGCACCATAATCTGATTATATTTCTGTTGAGGGCTTTTAGGGAGGAGCTTCTCTCTACGGTTTTTCTTCTAGCCACTGTACTAAAGTCTTACACTCAGTCCACAAATCCTGAGGCACAACTATTGATAATAAAGCATCCAAATCTGTGCAAAATACTTTTGAAATGGTCATAATCATTTCCACTTCTGTATATCACTTCTTGGCTTCCTCTCTGTGCTTTGGAAAATTATTTGTAAATGTTTACAGATCACTACTTGTTAAAAGTATGCTAACATATGCTTCTTCATGCGATTCTCTCAACTGAAAATCTTTTTCAACAACCACTTCACATTCAGAAACACACACACTCACATTGTTGTTCCTTTTACACTTTTTCGACACCCTAAGCTTATCAGGTGGTTCCATCCATTCTTCTAATACGTCATTATGTCTTTTTGTTTTCCAATTGTGTCTAATAATTCTATTAAATTTTCTTGCAGTGTTTTGGGATTCTGATTCATTTATTCCTATTGTGTCAATCCTATTTTATATGACTAGAAATTATATCTTATTTTAATTCCACTTTTAATTTCTTTGCCAATCCCTCAAGTTTCTGAAATGTGCAATGAGCACATCTTCCTGCTTCAGCACCCAAAAATTCCAATTTATTATTTTATGCATTCAAATATTATCTTCATATGTTTCTGTGTCTGCCTTAATTTCTACATCTCCTTTGAGTTTGAAAGTATTAATCTTCACCACTTTCATCTAATGTTATGAAGATGGAATAGACACTATCTTATATGTCCTGACACGGCTCTGCTGATTCTGTCTCTTCCACCTGCCTTGCAAATGAGCCTCGTTACATAGAGGTGGCCTTACTTCAGTAATCTGTCCATGAACACATCCTCTCCATCAGAATCACTCTCATTCTTTTCCATCTCATTCTTGCTCTCATTTTTGTCTCGTATGTTTTTTGTTGTATGGTTCATCAGCAATCACAGGGAAAGCCCCCATATTTTCACTTTCAATTTTCATGCCTTCTCCCATAAGCACAATCTCACATCCATCCAATGGTTGACAACTTTAACAATTTGCCCTTGCAGCATATTCGGATGTGCTTTCTATTCACCAAATAGTTCTACCCATTCAGGGCTTTGGTGTGCACAGATCTAGGCTGTGGCTTACTTTAAAACTTGGTATGTTAAACATTCTCAATATTTTTCACTTCAAACATACCATGCACAAAAATCTTTAACTTTTAATTGTCAGCAGTAACTCTATTTCAAGCCACAAACATATGTAATCCATGGTCCAAGAGCATTTCATGGGCAGGGCAGTATTATTCATTCACCAGCAGGAATTTCAGACTTATTTAACACCTTGGCTGCTAGGCGTTTTCCCCCCCTTGTGCTGGAAATTGCCATTTTGCTGGTGTCATGACGAGCTCAGCTCGTCATCAGCACAGCTCAACAGTGCATCATGACGAGCTGAGCTCGTCATGAGCATCGAAAGGGTTAAAAGTGCACTATGAGTAATTGAGTTGTTGGTTGGCTGGGATGGGGGCTCTGGTCAAACAACAGCCACAATACTTGGCAGGATGAACCACAAAAAGTACCCAGATTAACAGTAATAAAGTGAAAAGACAACTCAAGAAAAATCCCACACAATTTTAGAACAATAGAGTAAATTAATAATAAATTAATTGACAACAAAATGAAAAAATGTCCGATCAGTAGAGGTAGAGTTATCAATTTTAAAAGTTCAAAGCACCAACCGTGAGCATCTAGTCATATGAGAGTGGATCTAAGTTGAAAAATATGGGCATCTGCGATAAAACGCCAGTCAGATACAAGAAGTGGATTGGACCGGGTCAGAGGATACCTTCAGACTTAAAGGAATTTTCAAGAAAAATGTTATAAGAGGGTAAAATTCAGCAGGGAAAGGCTGCAGGCGGTGTCTCAAGAGGAAGCGCTGATGTCAGGGAGCCGCTGGAGGAAGTCATGGTGAGGATTTCTATGTTTGTATGTTTTAGAAGGTGACATTCTTCAGCAGGTTGAGGCAGGAGACTGTAGCGAAAAACAGTTCCAGGAGGTTGGACATCCCTTAGACAAAGGACCACTAAACAGGATTTGCTGCTGCTGAGAGGAACATAGTGAGAGCAGCCATATAGTCAGGCCAACCAGCAATGCACCTTGGGTGGATCGAAGAACAGGTTGGTCCTGGTCTACTCTCTGTTCTTGGAGCACTGTTTATCCAAAGATTATTTAAGTCCCATGTTTTGGATTTTGGCTGTCTGGGCACCTTAAGCATCATAACCAAGGGTCCTTAGCTGGAGTGACAACATTTGAGAGTTCAGGACTCGTAAAGGCTGGGTACAGATGCAGGTTCAAGATGGTAGGAGCCTTTTATGCTCCTTGGTCTCTGAACAGGAGGCAAGTAAACTAGCCATTGGAGTCATTTTGGTAGTCCTATGTTCAGGTGAAGGGATCATACAGCTGGGCTGGCTTGTAAGGTTTTAAGGCAGACTCCATGCAGCAAAGAAGTCCTTCCAAATGCAGCCAAGCAGTCTGCTGGAGTACACAGCAGGCCGCAGCAGTAGGCCGTCTTCTGAGAGTCATTCCACAGATTCAGAAAGTGAACCCCAAAGTGGGTCTGAGGGGCCTATGTTTATACATGGTGCCTTCCTAGGTGTGGGAGATGTTTCTAGAGGTTTCTCTTTGATGTGCTTGGAATTTCCTAACTCCCCTGCCCTGGATCTAAGCTGGCTGCAGAGACAATGTAGATGTAACAAGCACTTTGTGCAAAGGCAGAGATTAACCTATTCAGTTGCAAGTAATGCTGTGCCAAGCTCTGTCCCCATCCTGCCCACAGATGGTGCATTCAGGCAAACCTAATTCCTCTAGTAGGTTTTGTGTGGTATTCACAAAGTCAAGACTGCCAACTACACTCAGTCACGTGACACATGGGAGTCTGCAGGTAGAAAATGGCAAAAGACAGGAAAAAGACAACTTTCCAAAAGTGGCATTTTTAAAATTGTAATTTAAAATCCAACTCAACCCTTAGTGAGGATTTTCAAATACAATTTCATAGATACCAAACATGAAATGGCTATCTGTACCCAATCAATGGTCAGCAATTATTTAATGTAATAAAGCAACCCAATGTTATCCTTTGAGACAGGTGTGCCTCACAGTAGTGAAAAATAAATATAGGAGTTTTTCACTACCAGGACATGTAAAACTTAAATATGCCAATCAGGTGTAACTCAATTTAACCATGTTTAGGGGAGTAAGCACAAGTACTTTACCACTGGTTAGCATGGTGAAATGCACAGTGTCCTAAGGCCAACAAAAACAAATTTCAGCAGAAAAATTAATGGAAACAGGTAAAAGGTTTGGGGGAAGACGCCCTTGAGGCTGACAGGTCTAACAGGCACCCATTGTAATCTCAGCCTTTTCAAGCCGAGACTTAAAATGCAATATGTAAAACCTTACCATAAAACGTTTGTCTGCCTACAGAGATGAGACCAAAAATGAAATTCATCACAGATTAGGTAAAAAATATTAAATTAATCCAATCACACCAAGATCAGTTCTCAACCAGTGGTAACCTACCCTTGGATCCAATGCATCAAATTTCTTGCAAAAAAGAAGAAACAACACTACCCATATTAATTCATACACAGCTAGACTATTAATAGTTTCCTAGGACTTTAACCTTTAGGACTTTAACCTATATCATGACTTCACATCACCTGTCTTTTCAACAGACAACCTTAAAAAATTATCTTTAGAACTCGATATCCATGAATCCATAAACCTTTTACATTTACACATATACTTTTATTCAAAATGTAAGAATCATTACAGAAGGCAAAATGTAGTTAATTTGTCAGAACCAAATCTGCACCAATAATGCATAAAAAAATCCAATTACTAAAGGTTATAACATAAATGAATTTGCTGTGACCAAATATAGTATAGTAATGAGCTAGCATAAATCTACTTAGTTTGTACATCAATGGAAAGTAATCAACAAGAGACATGTAGTCTGCCCCTGAGAAACTTGATAGAGACAATAGATACATCAAGAGACTTTTAAAGAAGGAGATCACTTAGGAGAAAAACAAAAATAAATCTAATGAACAATCTGTTATGGGGGCTTTGAGATATGAAAGAGAGGAAACATCTCTAAGCATAAATCAAATAAGCAAATGAAACGTCTCAAGAAAGTCTCTGAATAGTCTGGGAGACATCCAAGAACGTCCACACTTTAAAGTTCCATGGAAATGAAAAACATCTCACTTGGCATAGCATGAAGTGGTTCACAGGGCTGTGAAGATATATGGCATTAACCAATTAACAGTGTAGAAATTGTGCTACATAAAATAGGATGTCTCAGTAAACACCTACATCATTAATAAGTAGTGAATATTGTTTACCTTATACACAAGGGAAATTGCATTGCACTTTTAAACAATTTGCCATGTTTAAATCAATGAAAATACTGTTGTGGCTTGGCAGCAGCAAGCCTTGAATATTGCAGTATACAAGAACATCTCAATAATGCACGCGTATAAATACATTGTATTGAGTACATGATAACCACACCATGAATCCCATGTCGACTATTTTAAGAAAACAAAAACACAGGGGAGAAGCATGCATGCATGAAAATTGTTCATGCAATTTCGAAAGCCACATTTTCTTCAGCAACTTTAAAAAGGATGTTAGCGTAAACAGACAGAGGCCTGTTAACTTAAATCTGTGGCCTAAGTAAGTATGCAAACTTACACACACATAAGTAAAAATTATTTTCTAATTGATAAAAATACTTTATCACTAATTGCAGCCTTTGGAATTTTACGATGAAGTTCAAAGGAACTAGTACTGTCCACAGTTGTGACAGCATTACAGTTGGACAGAATAACAAGTTAGAATGTACCAATCTCTGAATGAACAAGACAGGATTCGCCAAATTAAACAGAAAGAAAAGTCTTAGAATTAACAGTCACTCAGACACATGAACATGAGCATTGTTAGACCTGACCTCTTTGGCGTGGTTTCCCCCCAAACATTTTACTTTCACTCCTCCTGTTTTGTTGACTTTGTTTTTAGTGGCATTAGGCTTCTGTGCACTTTACCACTCCTAACCAGTGCTAAAGTGACTGAGCTCTCTCCTTTAAACATTGTAAAACGGGCTTACACCCAATGTGCACATTTAGTTTACTTATATGACCTGATGGTAGGGGCAGAGCTGTCATCTACCACATTTGTGCTTCAAATTAGCTGCCTCAGCACACATACACGCATAAAGAACTTCAAATTACCTTTTTGTGACTCCATACATCCTGAGACCAGGACAGGGAGTAGGGAAATTCCAGAACCATAAGTAGGGGAAGTCTAGAGGTTTTTACCACTTCAAAGCTGGTATACATATTAGACCCTCAGACCAACTCTTACGTACACCCCTATACCTGTGGATGGTACAGAGAAAGGACTGCCCCACTGCCAGAGGACTGCCCTGCTGCTTGAGGCTGCCCAACCACCTGAGAAGGAAGGCTGGGCTTGTTCCCTTCATCCCCCCCTTAAGTGGGTAAAAGAGTCAGCTGACTGGCTTGCTCCGCTGAGCTACAGCATCATACGAATCTCCAGAGGCCTCCCTGCAACTGCCCAGCTGATCTAATGTACTGGACCTGACTGGACCTTCAACTGGGCCTACCTGTGCCCTGCTGGCCTCTCCTGGTTTGAGTGACTAATCCCCAAGAGGTGCCTCCCAGCTCATGGGCCCTTGGTTTGTCTTCAGTTGAGCTCATGCTGGAAGAAAAGGTAAAATCCTAAAGTTTTGGGCTCTTTGCAACTATAAAGGGCCTGTTTGTGCCAAGATCTTGCTGGCTGTGATGACCACCAATGCAGAGTGCTAACCTGGTCCCTGTATCTGACACACACTTTACTGTGGTTTGTGATTTGTGATTTTTGCTCGATCTTGCATGACCAGATGACAGCGAGTGGCGCTTTGTACTTTGAGGGGCTATATCGACTTAGATCTTTGAAACTGCATATCTCTAGTTCAACTGGTTGGATTTTTGTTGTTTGGCTGTAAAGTCATTTGACACATTTTGCTCCATTTTTCTAAATTGGTGTGGGGATCTTCTTGAGTTGTGTTTTCTCTACGTTACTGTTTGTGTGCTTCATAAAAACTTTACACCTTGCCTCTCAGTTAAGCCTGACTGCTTTTGTGGCAAGATATCATAGGATTAAGCATAGGTTAATTCGGGGACTTTTTGCAGCATACCCTGGCAAGGATTATGGCTGTTGCTTGAAAGGGTCACACCTAAAATTGTTTAAAGCAGCTTTCCCTGAGCTTTCTCACTGGTCCTGGGAGACCGAGATACAAAGAGTCCACAGATTTCCATTGTTTCTAAAAAAGAAGACTGGCCCAGACATTAAACCTCGTGCAATATTAATTTTTTGGGGAATTTTTTTGCTGCGCCAAGTTATTTTCGAAAAGGCGAGACCAGACTCTAAACGATCGGGGGAAGGTCCTACTTTTTTTGTATACACGGACTTCTGCCACACTACGGTAGAGGGGAGGTAGCGGCTGCGAATGCTGATCACCCCGTTTAAAAAAAAGGGTGTGAGGTCTACTTGATGAACCCCGCAAAACTGAAGGTCATTTATCAAGGGAAGACCAGAGTTTTCATGTTGGAAATTCAAGCAGAGAATTATTTAAAGGAACTTACTGATGGCTAACTGAATATGTGGCTGAATCCGCTTACTTTGACTTATAGCGTTGCTGTAGATGCATGAAATTTGTACAAAATTGCCGGTCTGGAATGTATTATATATGTACTGCTCCTTTTTCTTGTTGGGGTAATATGGGGCATTAGGCCTAGGGTGCTCAGGTTTTTTGCTTCCCTTCTGGATTGCTGAATTTTATGATAGGGCCAAATTTGCTTTTCCTTCTCTTTTTTTCTTTTTTTTCTCCTTTTTTTGTTGGTATAAAAGGATCCAGGGAGTGACCATGTGGCACGAGATACGTGGGAGGCATCACAAGGGTCCGAGGACCTTTTTTGCCTGTTTGTTGGTGGAGAGAGGCATGGGGGGGGGTGGGTTCTGTTGGGGGGATCCGGCGCAGGGGGGGCGGAGGGGAGGAAATAAACAGAAGTTATATGGGGGGCAGGATTGAATGGGTCTTTCTTTTTCTTTTTTCTAGCTTATTTTTTGTTTCTGGAGTAGCATTGTTGGAATACTTTTTTGGGGATGGTTAATATTAGGATAGCATCCATAAATATTTGTGGACTCAATGATCCAGTTAAATGACGCAGATTTAAGGGGATATCCATTTCTTGTGGGCGGATATTATCTGCCTACAGGAGACCCACATGTAGGCAAGTCGCCATAAACTTCTCGAGTTTGAAGGGTTCCAACTGGCTGTTTGGATAAAACTGGAGGCAAAGACCAAAGGGGTTGTTATTCCTATTCGTAGAGGGGCTGCGAATATAAGTTGTTCTTTGGCGGATGAGCTTGGACGATGGGTTATTATACATGTAGAATTTCAAAATAGAGCTTTTTCACTCTGCTCTCTATATGGCCCGGTGCTAGATGACCCCGCGCTCTATAATAAGCTTAATCTTGAATTAGTTGGTTGGCCTTCCCCGTGTATATTATGTGGAGATTTTAATATCAATATTGGGAGTGAGCTTGCTAGCCGGCCGGATTTCAGGTAAGTTGGTCGTAAACCAAAAGTTTATAAATCTTTGAGGCAACTCCAGGAACTCCATGGTTCAGTCGGTACATGGGCTTTGTTCAGGAGGCAAGAACCAGAGTTTACCTATTTTTCAGCCCCCCATAAAATTCATTCTAGATTAGATTATTTCTTTATTTCTTCTAGTTTGGTACAGGGGTCCTTAATTTTTAAATATCCGAGAGTAATGTCGGATCACAATCCCTTAGTATTGGAGGTAAATATTCAGCCCAGGCCTAGGAAACCGGATGCTTGGACATTCAATCGAGGTTTGTTAAGAGATAGTTATTATGTGGAAGACATGTCATTATGGATTGTTAGATTCATTAACGAAAATATAGGCAGCACTAATATTCAGAATGTCTGGGATGCACTTAAGGCAGGGATAAGGGGGGAGACCACTCGTTATGGCTGGGAGAGTCAGAAAAGGGAGAAAATGAAGTTAGAGCAGCTTTATTTGAGGCTGGAAGAAGCCGGGAAAATGCTTGCTAGTGAATTATTGAGTGGAGGGAATGGTGATTTGGCACAAATCCAGATTATAATTATCTAATCAGATATTATCGCTATCTCTCAGGCTAAAGCTGCCAGCAAATTTCTTGCCTGGCGCTCTAAAGCGTATGAAAGTAATGAAAGAGCTGGGCAAATATTAGCTACTAGAACAAGAGAAAGGATAGCTGCTACACGAATAATGAGCATTATGGATCCAGAGGCTGGGTTGGTTTCGGATGAAGAGGTTATCGTTCTGGCATTCAAAAATTTTATCAGACATTATACGAGGAGGATATTGAGGATAATGGTGAAATTCAGATGGGGATCCAGAGATATTTGGATGGCATGGCTGTGCCGTCTCTATCAGAGGATGAGTTGAATATGTTAGATATGGAGATTAATGTTGAGGAACTTGGAATGGCTATAGATTCAATTCCAAGTGGTAAGGCGGTCAGTCCGGATTTTCTGCCTGAAGAGTTTTATAAGATTTTTCGTACTCAGCTAATCCCAGTAATACTGCAGCTATTCATTGGTGTTTAAAATGGGAATGCTCCCCCGAGTTCTTGGTGGACCGCAAGGATAGTCACTTTTTTAAAAAAGGGGAAGGACCCCACAGATACTGGCTCCTATTGCCCCATTACCATGATTAATAGTGACAATAAAATCTATTCCAAAGTGTTAGCCGATCATTTAGCTGGGGTAATTAAAAAGATGGTTTCTCCGCTACAGCACGGTTTTGTCCCTGGCCGCGAAACTATCGAACATATACGTCACACCATCACATTGTTCGATTATACCAAGGTTACAGGAGACCCTATGGCTATAATTCTGCTAGATGCTGAAAAAGCTTTCGATAGGGTCTCCTGGCCTTTTTTATGGGCTACATTGCAGCATTATGGCATCAGAGACAAATATATTAGGACTATTAAAAGTATGTATTTCCACCCTATGGCACAGGTCTCGGTAATGGGAAATCTATCAGCGACAATTCACATACGAAGAGGAACCAGACAGGGATGCCCATGTTCTCCCTTATTGTTCGCGATCTATATAGATCCGTTAATTCGGAAGATTTATGATGATGTTCTAATCCATCCGGTGCTGACTAAAGGGGGAGCTATTTTGACTGATTCTCCCCAGGCTGCTTTACAACAGATAGGCATTCTAACATCTCGTTTTGGCGCATTATCGGGCTACCTTCTTAATGAAACCAAAACCCAAATTGTATGTAACAACAAGTTTAATTTTATAGACCCTCGAATTATTAATAAAGCCAAATATTTGGGGATAGAGATTACTTCCTAAACTGAGCAGATTGTTGAAATGAATCTCAAACAGCTAGTTAAAAAGTTAGATTCAGATGCTCGTCGGATTAATAACTTGCCCCTAACTTTAATGGGCAGATGCAATGTGGTGAAAATGACCTTCCTACCAAAGATTCTGTACTGTCTTAGAGCTATTCCTTTATTGATTGACCCCATTTGGTTTAAAAAAATAGATCAGATTATTTCATGGTTTCTCTGGGCTGGTAAACGCCCCGGACGGGCTTTGAAATTTATGACTTTGTCCAGAGAAAGGGGGGGCTGGGAAGTACCAAATTTTCAGATGTACTATTGGTCTATAACACTTAGACATATAGCACCGATGTTGGATATTGGCTCTTTAGACTGCTTAGATAGCTCAATTTATCATTTAATTTTGGGGGAGGAGGCACGGGGGCTCTTATTTAGGCATATTGATTTAGCTTATTTTAAAAGGATTAGGTTTAAAACTCTTCTTGTAGCATTCAAAGTTTGGACGTCGGTTCGGAAAATATTCGATATTGGGCGATTGCATGTATATATACCGTTTTCTATGAACCCTCTTTTTTCTGAAATTTTTAAGGATGCTTATGTTAATAAATGGCTTGCTCGGGGTTTAGTGGGGTTAGGGACATAATGAAGATGAGCGACTTTTGTCCTTTGAAGCGATAAAATGTAAATATGGACTAGGGAATAGACAGTTCTTTAAATATTTACAGGTCAGAGATTTGTTTTCTAAAAGGACTGTCTCTTGGGAGTGTATTCCATTAGTAGAAGCTATCAATGGGAGTCAATCAACCATATCTTCTATTTATAAATTATTGAATACTAGGAGACCAGACGATTTGATTAAACATTTTACTTATTGGCAGAGAGGGGTTCAAGCCAGCCAAGGGGCCACTTTTTTTTAGTCAATCTGTCCTTATTTCTGCTAATTTGCAGGTCCAATGCTACAAAACTTGGTTTAATTTGTATATAACACAGTCTCAAATTCATAAATGGGGAGGGGTTGCAGGGATCAATTGCTCTCAATGTGGGGAATTAGCTGCAGATAGCATATATATGATTGCCTCCTGCCCTTCTTTGAGTCAACAGTTGTATGAAATGGAACAACGCTTAAGCCAAATTCTGTGTTTTACAGTTGAAATGTCTTTTCAGTTAATAATGCTTGGGGTGTCTGAGCAAAATATGTTAGAACTGGAGCGTAAGCTCTTATTTGCAGCAATGACTGCATGGAGATTGTGTTTGGCAACAGTGTGGTTAGATCCTGTTCCGCCAACAATTCATGTATGGTTTAGCAAATTGCTATCTATTTACAAATGGCAAAAATCTGTATATAAGAGGAGAGGGTTTAGGGCTAGGAGAGAGGGTGAGCGAATTTGGAAACCTTTAAGAAATTGGATAAATTCTGAGCAATAGGAATCCCAGGCTTCTTTCCTTTTTTCTGTTTCTGTTTACTCCTAGGCTTATATTTTATGTCTTTATGGGTTACACATATAATCCTGTTCTTCTCTCTTTTATGTAACTTCCCTGGCTCCCTGGTCGGACCCTCTGTGGCGGGGTTGGGGGGGTAGGGTTAAAATTTTCTAAAAATGTGGATATATGACATGTATGAAATTCAAGGTTAATTTTTTTTTTTGTTTGCTATGACTGTTTTACATGCCATGTCTCCCAATAAAAATGTATGAAATACTGAAAGGGTCACACCCCCTCAACAAGCAATCCACTGTATCTTAGTCATAAACTGCAATCTGATAGTTAGGTACTCTTTATGGGTTTCATTGTCCCAGAAATTATTTACATTGGATTGGCTTGTCCCAAATATTTTGTTACCTAACTCTAGAACAACATACTTGTTGGTGCAATATTAAACAAACAGTGTATTGTTATAGCCCTTTAAGGTAAAGTGAATGCCTCTAGTACATAGTCTTTCAGTAACTAAGTGACCATCTGCTTGTCTCTGATGATCAGGAAGAAAGCCAGAAATTTCAAGAAGATGTTCCTGGATCAAGCATTGGAAAGAGGAACAATCTACAAGGAGAACTGGACCATGATACAAGCATGATCAGAAACTCTAGGTAGTAATTGATTCCTCATGGGCTCAAATTAAATAGCGGTCTTATATTGATTCCAATGATAGGAGACATTGTGAATACCTTGGAAGGGCTCACAGGTCCTGCATAGCAGGCCTGGATAATAGAGGAATTGGTGTGAAATAGCATTACATCAAATTTGGAGAATATATAAAGACATTAATTGGAAATGGGCAATGCAGAATACTCAAAACACATAGTCATAATCACAATTACAATTTTGTTGAAGCTATCAGATATAGTTCGGAAAAGCAGACTGAAGAAAATATCTGCTGTTGCAGAGATTTCATGTGGGATGTCAAGAAGAAAACTTTTTAAAGACACAAGCTGACTAGATTGTACAGCACGTACTATCAAGTAAATTTTTCAAATAAATGATAACCAATGTGCTTTTTCCCAATTTGATTTTATAGTTGTATAAAAGTCTATTTGTTAAGATTGGTCCTTAGACATCAATGAGCAAGGTTTCTAATAGACTTATTATGTCACAACGGTGATTTAGGGTCTAGTATTGTATTTCCTGATAGTATTTATCCATAGACCAGATGTTCGAAAGCATACATGATAGGGATACTGGCTAATTGCGTCCGCCTAATTACAAGGGATTAGAACATAATGCACTTATAATTAGGCAGACAGAATATCTGTCACGTTTGTTAGAGAGGGCAACATTCTCCTAACTCTAAATCTGGCCCTTAGTCTGGAGCCCAAATTGCAACTCGATATCGTATACTGAATCGCATTTAAAAACACACATTTTCTGTTGCAAATGTTCAAATTAGACATTTGGGACTGGTAAATCGCTTTGAACATCAGGCACATCATTTGTTGTGTCAAGTTTTTGGTACAGCCATGACTCAAAATGCTGCTCGAGGTTTGCAAAGCAATGCAAGGACCGATTAGCGTGGCTTTGTAAAAAAAGTAATGCAACACAGACCCTTGCTCAGTTTTGCATTGCACTGCATAGGGTATGTTTTACATCATCCACCTATATATTTTGATGTAAACCCTTATTTACTAAAGACAGACTGGTGTGCCTAACTGTGAGAGGTGTAACAAGGAGAAATATGTTCATATGTGCATGTTACTTTGTCTTTCCATTTGTGCTGCATCCAGAAGTATGTATGGAAAGGGGAATATGTCTCTAAGGATTGTTTTTGTGCAGGAAGGAATGCCTACTTACCCTAAACCCCATAGCATAGGCATTCTTGCAACATGGGGCAGGGGTGCCTGTTCTGGTGTTAGGCTGTTTGGAGTGCACCAGAGCTATGAGAGAAAAGAAGTACACCATATCCTTGCAGATAAGGCCCATTTCTGATATCTCCTTTTCATGAAACACAGCGCAGCAAGTTGCCTTGTTGCGTTGGTTTGCTCCAAAGTTTAGTATATCAGTATTATGATATATATATATATATGTATATATAAAATCTACTTAATTGCCTAATCCCTCTTATTATATCCATTGAGCATAGCCATGAGGTTACTAGTCCGTCTATGAGCACTATGGAAAAACCACGCAGCATTGCAGAGCTGTCAAAATATTCTTAGATTTGAGGTGATTGCCTGGCTTTGGAATGGAAGGGTGAGGGCTGCTAAAGGGGAATTCACTGCCAGAGCTGCTAAGAGCTGTATCATATCTGACATGAACAACTTTAAAAAGATTTGATTTTTTGCAAAGCCTTTTGCAAATACTAATACGCTTGCAGAAAGATTAAATATATATTTTATGAAGAATTTAAAGGGCATGTTTTTTTCCTATCAGTTGTTATAAAAGGAAGACTCGTGTTGTATCAGAAGCAATTACACCTTTTAATTTAGCACATTTTAGCACAATTAGTTTTAGCACATTTAAATCCTACAAATTAGTGCAGTTATGAAAGTTAAACACACAGATGTTTAAGTAGGCATACATATTATTCGCAGTCAGATTTAGCAAATTACTGTTGCTAAATATAATAGTATGGAAAAGCCACCAGGCACATGTAGCACAATGCATACGTTTGCAGTAATGAGTCACTTACACTTCATGGCTTCTAAAGGGAGTTCTGCAAAGTCACAGCACTAGGCAGTTATTAAAGTCAACACTCGATCATTACAATCATCACACACGATCACATGGCTTACAGGAATCCAGGCATGCAAGCATCAGTCTTTAATGGAAAAATTGCAGTAGATATAGATGTTTTAAAGTTAGGACAGCAGTGGAGGATCAGGTGGATAGAGGTCCAGTAGGCAAGAGATGATAATCATCTGGTATTGTACAGTATTATGTCTCAGGGCCAAATTACGACTTTTGACAGAGTGCCAACTGCTAGGTCACTGCTCCGCCGAAGGTCGCTGCCGCCCACCAGATTATGACCAATTTTGTGGTCTGGTGAGTGGGCGGTGTGGCTGTCCCACTGCAGTGCGGCTTTCAAAGGTGGCGGTGCCTTTGAAATGTGGCACCACAATGGGAATACAACATGGGGTTCCTGCATGGCATGGACTCAAACATCCATGCTGTGCAGGAACCTGGGTTCATGCACACAAGTGGGCACAAGTTGCGCCCCCTGCATGCATCCCCAGGCTAAGGGGGTGCAAGGGGCCTTGGAGAGCCCCCTTTATTTTTGCACCACCAGCCTTCTTCATGGAGAAAAGACCTCCATGAAAGGAGGAGAGACGACCTTAAAATGCGACCAGGGCCACTGCACTTTACAAAATCAGCTTAAAATATTCTGGTTTGTGAGATCTTGGAAGAGGTGATAGAGCAATATACTTTCGTTTCAGCAAATACATTTGTGAAGCCTTCATGCTTGACTTGTGGCACATTGCAAGGTATCTTGGATGTCTGGTTACTTGGCTGTTCATTGTCTTGAATAGGAGTTTAATCCTTTCTCAGAAGCATCTAAGAGATATTTGAAATCAGGTACTTAGCTCTGAAGATGTGGCATTTGTAGTTTATTTTGGAATCTCTCAATCTTTTCAGTTTGAATGGCGAAGAGTGTTGTTTTCAATACTGGATTTTCTCAGGTTTTTTCTTTCAGTATATAGGTCTTTTCGGAACCAGAGAAAGAAGGTTTATGAATAATAAATTGTGCTTTTACGTGGCCTGATACGTCAAACAGAACCTTGGAGAAATTCTCAGAAACACTTTGTTTCTTTATAACCAGTATGCAGATATTACCAAGATCGACCTGAATATGTAGTCCTGGTACAATACCCTCCTACACTTCAACGCCTCGACTAGAACCCTGAACTGGATGTCAAACCACCATCTGAAATGCAACCCAACAAAAACAGAATTTATATCAATATCACTGAAATAGTCTAGCCTTCTTGCAGAAGAGTGGTTGAACTTATTTTCTCCCCTGGATTAAAACCCAGCATTGTGGATAACAATTTATCTTTGCGTTTTATTCTTCGGCATTGTTTGCATTCTGAGCACCTGCCTCTTCTGTATGAGAAAATGGATTTGCTCCTCAAGGAGGCAGTGGATCCTGTCCACAGATAAAACCATGGCAAAGGCGTTCTTCTGTGTTCTTGGCCTGAATGCTCTCTGGTGACTACTTGCTAATCATCGATCTCTAGGCTCTCAGACTGACTGTCAGAACAGTTCAAGTTCAGATTGAAAGGTTGTTCATTTTAGTTTTGCAAGAGAATTTCCTGAGGGCCACATACTTTCAGGAAATGTGATTTCGCGTACCAATCTGTTTGTACCACATACACACACACACACATTCTGTGTGATGGGGTTTTATTGAGAATAGAGTGTGCTGTCCTTTGGTCTTAAAGGTGTCAGCAAACATTATGGCTATGGTGATGGCACCCAAACTAGGCCATCTTAGACTTCCCATTATGCAGTATGCGGATGATCTGGTACTATTGGATCAAAGCATTGGTATGAAAAGGGCATTGGAGACATTACATTTATATAATATGGAAAACAAACTTCAAACTAAGGCCACCAAAATGAAGGTTCTGTTTTTTGGTTATAAACCAAAAAACCAACTGGTGAAACAGTATCATGGCCCGTTAAGTATTACCACTGCTAACAAATATAATTATCTGGGAATACAATTCTCAGACACTGGCAGATCAACACTGCAAGCCAAGGTAAGGAAAGTCAAGGCGGCTAAGGTTACACATAGATTATGTAAATTAATGCCCAAGCTCCAAAGCCATTCTGCAGAGGGTATCAGATGGGGCATGCAAGCAAAACTAATTCCAACATTGAGCTATGGGGTTTCTCATCTTTCAAGGACTGCTTACCGGAAAATTGGAGTGACTGTACCAAATGGCTTTTAGAAAGGTATTCAATCTCCCATATTCAACACGGCACACATTGATTCGGCTGGAGTACAATATCCCAACAATGGACGTTGAATGCAAAAAAGATATAGTCAAACTCTACCATTGTGTTCCCAAGGCTGCTCTGTAAATGTAACAGGAGAGACCGTATGTCCAGTCACTTAAAGATACTTCACTGGCTAAGAATTGACAACAGGGTTAAATTTAAGACTCTCAGCCTCATGCGCAGGATTAAGTGGGGCAATGCTCCCAAATACCTTCTGACCCTTGCGCATACCTACATGCCTGCCCGAGACTTGAGATCCGCCTCCCAAGGTCTCTTCTGCGTCCCTAAAATACGTCGGGCTAGGATGGGAGGAAGATCTTCTTCCTACCTAAGCCCAAAGATCTGGAATTCCCTTCCCCAATCTCTCTGTCTTGAAAATAGGTACCTACACTTTCGCAAAGCCATCAAAACCTGGCTTTTCAACCAGTGAGCGCTTTTGGTTTCCCATTTAAAACTTTTTCTGTCCTTCCAGTTCAAATTTCTGTTTAGCGCCGGGAAGCCCTTTTTGGGTATCTGTCGCGCTCTATAAACTAAATAAATAAATAAAATAAATAAAAGGTGGGTCCTGACACAATCAGGGTAGCACTAAAACAGTTTTCAAGGATAATAACAGCTGTTGGGCTAGGTATCTTATGAAGGCCAACGAGCCACTGGGCCTGCCCTCAGATGTTATAATTGACACATCCTTAACAATCGTCAGACTAGAAAGTTTGTTAAAGATACAGGGTAAGCGCATTACAAGGGAACAGGATCTTCAACTGATTAGACATACTCTTGGTGCAGAGGGCCTTGTCTACTCACACAAAGCCACACCATGTCAACCATATCTGAAAGCAGGGCTGGGAAGGCAAGCCCTACTGGATATTCTGAGAACCAGGCTCCTAACACTGCCAATATGGGGCTATAGGGGCCACTGGAAAAACAAATTTCCAGGAAACAAGGGATATTATCTGTGCCAATATCACACAGAATCAGCCAAGCACATTCTATGTTGCTGCCCCGCCCTACTGGGCCTGAGGTGGTTATACCTAAGAACAATATTCCTGCAAAATGGCTTAAGAACATGCAAAGAAGCCCTAATGTTCATCTACACTATCATGTTGCCTATGGTCCTAACACGAATTGGCAAGTTTTACGCTGAAGCAGGAAGAATTTTATGAACAACCCAAGAAACACGTTCTGGGGGCTCTCATCTGAATTGGCCCTAAGTGACTCTAAAATCGCATCTCGCACCCTAGGACCCAGAGGAGCAAATTAGTACGCATGAATGTTGCATTATTCGAGGCACCTTTGATATGGGTCTGACTCTACATCCAGTGTCCTGTTTACTTCTGGCACAATCTCTTGGTGGGGTCCTCTGCACAAATATGAGCAACATACATTCAAGTGCTCTACCTGCACCACAGGTTTTAACATATTATTATCATTGATCTTGGAGGAGTTTTGTTTTTAACTCGTATGAAATGAATTTTTGCACCGATTCGGCACCCTAAATCACAGCAGTATAGGGTCCCGTGCATACATTCTACAGCATTTGGATGTTCCAGATTTTTTGATTTTTATACATGCTCTCCACTGAGATACACATATGATTGGCTTGGGTGAAAAATATTGAGGGCCACAAAGTAACCTTGGAGTAATCCACAGTAATCTGCCGATGCATGCTCACACACTACATAATTTTATGCATGTCCACATGGCACAATACTGCACGCCTACGCAACCCATAGTTTCTGGTTTTGCCCATTGATACCTCATCTTGTATTTGCCTCGCAAAATAACTTTTCGAGTTATTTGCTGCTCCCATATCACAGGGCAGTAGCACTTCCTGATGCTGTTAACCTCGCTTGGGCTACAAGGCTTTTTATATATTTTTTATTTTTTTTACTTAAACAAACATTGTATAGGTTTTAACCATTTAGTTTTACATTTGACACCTGCTTTACAACGTCATTTTTTTTTGCAAATGATTTTAGGTAATCATACAATAAAGATGTTACTTACTGGTGATAGCTATCCTTCACAATTTTGGAACAATATCTCATCTATAATATATCAGCCTCTAAGGAGGCCATAGACTTAGGCTTGTCAGGCTCTGGACAAACACAGTTCCCTTCTTAATGAATATGGTACATTGCATCGCAATGTATTACATCGCATGCTTTTTCAACACGGTTGTTACAATGACAGCGTTGTTAGTTTGGGATGCTTTTTCATTGCAAGTCATTACAAGGTCTGGCACTAGGGGGCTCGCTGGACTTAGGAATATATTTAATTACTATTCCTACTCCAGTTTGCGCAACAGTAGGGAAGGTGTTGGAATTTATTTCCAATACCTCAGCTCCCCCTAGTGCAAGTCTTTGTAATGACTTGCATTATAAAAGTATCACGTACTAACAACGCTGTCGTAACGACCACGTTATAAAAGTACAGCGATGTAATGACAGTGTTGTAAACGCTGTTTCCCCTTCTTAACTCTCCAAAGTTTCATTTGGAACTCTCTTAAGATCTGATGTTCACTGGGGCATGAATCAGAACTCATGTGGAGGAGCTGTTTTTCCAGAAGAAAGAACATGCAGACTGAGATGGTTGCATTTTTACAATGAAGCAACAATGACTAAAGGCTGATTATAAGTACAGGCAGCATGATGACTATTTCTGGGGTTAGTGACCTGCAGGTCGCTTGCTCTATTTCACCCTTACAGTTTTCACTGAAGATTATGAGTTGATATTGTTTGTTCTAGGCCTTCTATGTGTTGGTCGTGCTGAGGACTAGTCCACATGTGGACCTCTTTTTTGCCATATCTGGCAATATTTCAAGAGGACAACCAGTAACTTTGAGAACCCCCTAAACAATGGAGTCTCTGTCTTTTATTAGAATTAGTGGTGGCTTTCTCCCACAATCCTAAAATCTTTACAAGAGCTGTTCCTCTCTATCTTCCTTCCCTATCACACTGGATGCAAGCACCTTGGGTTGAGATGCTAGACTGGAGAGCTAAATGGCAAAGTGTTGTTAGCTTTACTGGTTAATTCAGTTGGGGGGAGTTGTGGCTTGTATTCAGGGGAAGTTGTTGATTGACTTGATAGGTAATACAGCCACAAAAGCTTTCCTTACCAAGGAGTTGATCATAGACATATTGGCTCTAGATAACTTTACATTTAAAAAAAAGAATTGGACAAAATTCCTCTTCTCTAGCGCCATGAAACCTCTGGGTGCCCGTGCGCTATACAAATTATGAATAACATAACATAACATAACATTTTGTTTCTCCCTTCCACTCAAATGTGGGAGTGGATTTTGTGCAGGCAAATTGTCTTAGCAGGATCTTTCATCCTTGATACTTTCACTTGTCTTTGGTGGTCTTTGCAGAGATCTTTCAGTTTCAGGATGGACCAGCAAATTCTACATACATCTCTCCTACTTTCTCTTACAGTACCCGGAGGAGAGGGCCTTGGGGACTTGAGAGATTTAAGCGACTTCACTTGCCTTTGGTCTTGCTCTAACTCTATGAATTCCTTACCTTTCATCAAATATGAATATTGCTGGTCCGTATGTTCAGGGAATTCAGGGAGGCGATTTTCTGAATGAAGGACATATGAGCACAATCAAGCCAGTTTTCAGTTTAGACAACATTAGGCAATTCATGCAACGCATACTCCTGCCATCACATTTCCATAGGTTTGCTACGGTATTGTGTTTTATTTAGGTCTGGATATGGTAGCATTGAAATATGCATGTATCAATGCTTGTAATAATACCCATGAGCTTTTTCACATGATACTTCCGTTATCACCAGGACACTTTCTCTAGGTCCACCTGTAAAACCTTACAAATTGAACATCATTATCAGAAACAAAGGGAAGCATTATTTCAGTGAGGAAGCTATGGCTGCAAGGACATTCTAGCAGACAACCCAGTTAACCAGCTGTAGAGTGGACTGTGTGAGCAGAAGCAGTTCTCCCTTCCTGTATGTGATACTTTTATTCCAACCCTCATAATAACAGACCTTTTAAATGGTAATTCCTAGTAGCCAAGAGGCAATAGGAAAGAGAATAATTAAAAGTACCATGTTATTCCTCAACATAATGTCTTCATCTTCTCTATCGTCACTATAATTGTGATATTTTTTACTGTTATTTTGAAAATATTCTATATTTGCTTGGCATCTAATAGAATCCTTCACTAACACTAGTTCAAATGTCTTGTGAGCGTGCTAATTCCTGGCAAAATGGAATTATCTAGAAGGTTCTTCAATTCATAAGGTGGATCATTTCTGGGGACATTTGGCAGGGATTTACAGTACACCAGTCCGTTCCCCCTCAAATGATAGATTGGTCTACCTGCACTACCTCTTGGCCAAGGGAAATCTAGTAGTTGCAACCATGATTGGCTGGTAACTCAAGTGTTTGACCTCAGCATCCATATGGTCTGGGATGCCCGCAACCCCTGAATTGAAAAGGAGAAAATAGCAAACCAATTGATGGTATTTACGCCCTTGTTACAACCTCATTTTACATAATCATTACATGAACATTAATAATTCACTTAGACAATAACGTATGCAAAATATATGATTATTTTATTTTTCTAATTCTTTTGTTTCATTTTTTTTAAAAACTTTTTTCCATTTTTTGACAATGATTCATAGAATAACTATAATAATTCATACCAGTAACAATAAATAACATATAATACCTCTTGTGAACAAACATGCAACAATATACAATAAATACAGACAAGGTGCTTTACGATATGTTCGGTCGGTGGAAAGTTATATGAAGGCAAAATGCAGTAGAGTGGGACACAACGCGTTTCGGCCTGAGGCCTTCATCAGGTGACCGTCATTTCATTTTTTACACAAACAGGTGTACAACAAGTGCTTTATTTATTAATTGCGCGGAGTATGTTCCGGTTATTTCATAGGGCGAAGGTTCTGATGATTTTAATGATGCAGATGGTTCAGCAGGAAATGTATAGCACTGATATGTGATGATACCAATTATTATTGGTTATCAGGATTATTCTTGGGATATATTTTGTAGTTCAGAAGAGATACGCAGGCACAGCATGTTTCCTTCCACAGTTATTTCACAATTTTGATCTTAACAGTGGTAGTGTAGAAAGAGGGAAAATTTTTTTAATGGTTATGCCACCATTCTTTATATTTTCACATTCGCCATTCCTTGTTGTAACTTGTAGAGAGGGTTGGTTTCACTAGGTGGCCTCTTCTGGATTGTAATATTTGATAGCTGTGCGCGTTTCTCCGTAATGAGGGGATCTGCTGGTGTGCCTTCCAGTCGTGCCGGCGTGAAGGCACACCAGCAGATCCCCTCATTACGGAGAAACGCGCACAGCTATCAAATATTACAATCCAGAAGAGGCCACCTAGTGAAACCAACCCTCTCTACAAGTTACAACAAGGAATGGCAAATGTGAAAATATAAAGAATGGTGGCATAACCATTAAAAAATGTTTCCCTCTTTCTACACTACCACTGTTAAGATCAAAATTGTGAAATAACTGTGGAAGGAAACATGCTGTGCCTGCGTATCTCTTCTGAACTACAAAATATATCCTAAGAATAATCCTGATAACCAATAATAATTGGTATCATCACATATCAGTGCTATACATTTCCTGCTGAACCATCTGCATCATTAAAATCATCAGAACCTTCGCCCTATGAAATAACCGGAACATACTCCGCGCAATTAATAAATAAAGCACTTGTTGTACACCTGTTTGTGTAAAAAACGAAATGACGGTCACCTGATGAAGGCCTCAGGCCGAAACGCGTTGTGTCCCACTCTACCGCATTTTGCCTTCATATAACTTTCCACCGACCGAACATATCGTAAAGCACCTTGTCTGTATTTATTGTATATTGTTGCATGTTTGTTCACAAGAGGTATTATATGTTATTTATTGTTACTGGTATGAATTATTATAGTTATTCTATGAATCATTGTCAAAAAATGGAAAAAAGTTTTTTAAAAAAATGAAACAAAAGAATTAGAAAAATAAAATAATCATATATTTTGCATACGTTATTGTCTAAGTGAATTATTAATGTTCATGTAATGATTATGTAAAATGAGGTTGTAACAAGGGCGTAAATACCATCAATTGGTTTGCTATTTTCTCCTTTTCAATTCATGTCTGTACAATCCCTACGATTAGCAAACCACTAGGTTGTAGGGGTCCCCTCTTTCCAACTTATGCCCGCCACCCCTTCCACCACCAATCCCAATGGTAGGAGACAGACACATTTTTGAACTTTTGGAAGGCAGGGGGGCCTTGCGACCCCCCCGGCCGTATTTATTAAAATATGAAACAAAATTTAAAACTAGTAAATTAAAACGTTTCATTTATCATGTACAAAATTCAACTTTCATTACACTTGATGAAGAGAGGTATCCAGTCTAACCTTAACAAATCTCTAATACAAAGATTTTCCTAACCGAGTCTGACATCATGCATTGCATACGAATTTTGTACATCCTATCGTTAGGGGCCAATAGCAAGGTCTTAACCGGTGTCAGATCCCTATCACCAAATTTCCGCCCTCATGTGTGAGTGGGCATGCGCAGAGGGCTTTACCCTCGTAGCCAACCGTAACTTCCCTTGTCATGGGGGCCCCCTTGCACTCAGGGCCATCTTACGGTCGTCCGAGTTCCCATGCGGGGTAACCATAAGATGGACAGCGTGGACTCCCCCACTTTCCCCGCACTCTCTTCCGCTGCAGCGGATATCTGGCCCCCGGGAAATTCGTGGGAGGGACATATAGCCGTCTCCCCCTGGGAGGGGCCTATGGCCGTCTCCCCCTGGGTGATCCCATCCGTAATAGGTACCACCCCCCCCGTGGGAGGGGCCAATGGGCGCCTCCCCCCGGGCGCTCCCATCCATAATGGGTGGCGCCCCCACTAGGGACCTTGAAATCACTGCTCAGCGATCATGACCTTACCGCCCGGCCGAAGACTAAATAAATATGACAGTTAATAACCTACTAGTGGGAAAAAACCTATGCATAATTCATATCACAGCAAGATAAATCCCTCAATGCTACCCCCGCCCTTGTAAAGCGGAAGTCCCAGAATAGTACCCAACATACTATAAACATTGCTACAAAGGAGAAAAAGGTCCTATAACAGAGAAACCATTTTATTGCATACCGTTTATCACACTTCTACAAAGGAAGAAAGGCCTATATACAAGTATTCAGTTGCATACACAATCTTGGAATCAATCTACAATGGGAGAAAACGGCCTAGACAAGACGTTTATGCATCACAATCAATCGCAAATCATAACTTTGTTTACTCCCCAACTTCTGCAACAGGGGCTGGTGGGTGGGTCAAAAACTGCTGCTTGTCCCTTGAGGGCTCACGAGCGATGAGTGGTGCAGCCTTCAGAGCGCGGGAACAAGAGGACACCGGCCTGGACCCCCGCGCCTTTTAACTTGCAGTGGGGAGGCGGGGCGGCATCCCCCTACCGCCCAAAAGTGCACGGACTTCCGGGCGGGTGTTAGGACAACCCTCTTATGCGGCGGGGGCGTGCTCCAACCACGCCACTTTGGGCATACCGGCCGGGGACACGCCCCCCACCTGCAAAGGTTTCCCGGGCGGTCGGGGCACCTGGCCATACATTCGGGGTGACCGAGAGGTCTCCCCTTTCCATATGGTCCGGGATGCCCGCCACTCCTTCCACCACCAATCCCAATGGTAGGAGACAGACACATTTTTTAACTTTTGGAAGGCAGGGGGGCCTCGCGACCCCCCCGGCCGTATTTATTAAAATATGAAACAAAATTTAAAACTTTCAATTAAAACGTTTCATTTATCATGTACAAAATTCAACTTTCATTACACTCAATGAAGACAGGTATCCAGGCTAACCTTAACAAATCTCTAATACAAAGATTTTCCTAACCGAGTCTAACATCATGACATCATGCATTGCATACAAATTTTGTACATCCTATCATTAGGGGCCAACGGCAAGGTCTTAACCGGTGTCAGATCCCTTTCACCAAATTTCCGCCCTCACGTGTGAGTGGCGCATGCGCAGAGGGCTTTACCCTCGTAGCCAACCGTAACTTCCCTTGTCATGGGGGCCCCCTTCCACTCTGCGCCATCTTAAGGTCGTCCGAGTTCCCGTGCGGGGTAACCGTAAGAAGGACAGCGTGGACTCCCCCCCTTTCCCCGCACTCTCTTCCGCAGCAGCGGATATCCGGCTCCCGGGAAATTCGTGGGAGGGGCATATAGCCGTCTCCCCCTGGGAGGGGCCTATGGCCGTCTCCCCCTGTGGGATCCCATCCGTAATGGGTGCCGCCCCCCGTGGGAGGGGCCAATGGCCGCCTCCCCCCGGGCGCTCCCATCCATAATGGGTGGCGCCCCCACTAGGGACCTTGAAATCACTGCTCACCAATCATGACCTTACCGCCACAGGCCAGATAGTTGACCGACTATCTGGCCCCCGCACAACTCTAATGGGTCATGTCTCCTCAATCCCACTAGCCAAGCTATCATGTCTCCTATCAATGTTTTTCCCCACCCTGGACAGGTGTACCCCATCATCTGAAAAACAGTGGTCCCCCCAGATGCACCCGTGAGGTATACTTTGAAGGTGGTTAGATCAAAACAATTTCTCCATTTTATTGTTGACCCTCTTTACTGAATGGTTCAACGCTGTCGTGGACAACCCACCCCTCCATACCCTCCTCGGAATCATGTGTGACCAAGCTATTGTGCACCCCGGGAGTGTCTTTGCTAACCAACTAACTGCTGAAAGTATGTGTTCGATTAAAGCCCGTCTGCCCAACCTCACCAAGTCATTGCCCCCAATGTGCACTATGACTACTGATGGCGGTGACCTGTGCCGCCCTAACAATTCTTCGACAAAACTTTGCAGTCGGTCAATACACAAACCGCCCTTCCCATGGAAGGACACCCTGAAACCATATTCCTCAGATGTGTGAATCGCATCACCTGCACTGAATATGTCCGCGGCCCGTCTCACGTATGAGTGGCCCACGACCCAGACCACTCGTCTTCCATTCCTCACTCCTGACGTGGTAGTTAGCTGATACTGGGCCGGTCCCAATTTCCACCCTGCGTCACAGGCTCGTGAAACTGTAATCCAAACAAAGACAACAAGCTTGAGTGCACTTCTCAAATAAATTACAACATGTGCAACCGCACGTAACGTTTGAAACAGTTTGAAGACCATCGCCCCAACTGTTTAACATTGTCTGCCTGCAGACCCCCGGCCGTCGCTTCTGTAGCGGCCCCTATCCTGAATGAATGAGTTCCAAAATCACTCAGGTTCAAGCCCGCAGCTGCAATCGTGATCGCCAGCATCCTTTGGAACTGAAACTTTGTTAACGGGGTGCCGTCAGCATGCCGCAGCAAGGCCCCCCCCCCACGTCGTCACCCTTTGTTTTAGGTAGGCCTCAACGTGCATCACTGGACAACAGGGACTACCCGGAGCGCGCTGCAACACAATGCTACTCCCCTGGGCCTCCTTGTCTGTCTTTGACCTGGCAATCGAGATCAGCAGGGAATCCCCCCTCACTTGCCTATGGTCCCTGCGCAGACCCCCCTCAGTATCCCCTTTATTGGCAGCCACTAGTTCACCTACCCGCAGGGCCCCATAGAATGCCAGTGCAAATGCTGCCCAGAATAGGACAACCTCGCTAGGTGAGGAGCATGTCTCCTCTAGTTTAGCCAGCACGGCGGTCAACCTGTCAAATCCTATCGGATGCCTGGTGTCCTTTTTGCGCCCCTCTAGGCGCCGCCAGCCGCGCAGCGCCTTTCTGACTATAAAGGAGTCCGTCGGGTCCCTGATCCCTTGGAGCTGAGCCATAAATGATATGGCGGCCTTATACCGAATGGCGGTTGCCGCCAACCGGCCCTCCTCATGGAGTGCCACTAAAAATTGGGTAAATGACCCCTCCAGACCCCATCTATGCTCCCATTCAGGGCCCAAAAAGGCGCAGTACGAGCGGAACGCCGCTTCATAAGCTTTCCTTGTCCTGGGCACTAAACTGGCTGCCACGAAGTTTTGTAGTCCGGAGCGCCGATTTGCCATAGTGCCTCAAGAAATGGCGCTGCCGCTAGCTCCGCTGAGGGTAAACAATCCCTGAATGCCTGCATTTTGAAACGAGAGAGCGCATCAGCTGCATTATTCAGTACTCTCGGCACATGTTTTGCCCTGAATTGTACATTTAGCTTCAAGCATTTCTACACAATTTCTTTCAACAATCGCAATATCCAATTGCAGCTTGCTGCCTGCTGGTTAATGCACTCCACCACAGTCATGTTATCAGACCAGAATATCACCGAGTGGTTTCGGAACTCTTCTGGCCAGGCCGACAACGCTACCCAGATCGGGAATAACTCTAGGAAACCAATGTTGCTCGTCAAGCCACTTGCCACCCACCATGCTGGCCACTGCTGGGCCGACCATCGGTTACCAAGGATCGCGCCAAACCCCACACTGCCCGCAGAGTCAGTCCATAGACCTAACTCTGCTGACGAGGCCGGGGCTTTGCTCCAGACTACCCGGCCATTGAAGTCTGCCAGGAATGCCAACCAAATGAGCATGTCCTGGCGAACCTCTGCCGACAGTCTCATGCGATAGTGCCCTTCCTTAAGGTCAACCATGGCCTGAGCAATGGATCGTGAGAAAGGGCGAGCCATCGGTATAACCCTCAGCGCAAAATTCAGCTGTCCCACTGTTTGCTGCAGTTGATGCAGTGTCACCTTGTCGTTCCTAAGACATTGCAGCAAGGAGGCCCTGAATTTGGCGATTAATCTCCGCCAGCAGACGGAAGCAACCCTCCACGGAGTCTAGTTCAATACCCAGAAACTCCAGGGAGGTAGTTGGCCCCACTGTCTTACCTGGCGCCAACGGAACCCCGAAACCCCGCATGAGCACGCAAAATTCCTGCAATGCCCGTGCACAGTCCTGAGAGCCCGCCGGGCCGAGAAACAGGAAAACATCGAGATATTGCATCACATGTTGGTGCCCTGAGGCCCTTGAGAATGCCCACTCCAGGAATGAGCTAAACATTTCAAAGTAAGCACAAGAAATTAAACAACCCATCGGCATGCACATATCCATGTAGTACTTTCCCTGGAATGCGAAACCCAACAAGTGCTGATCCATGGGGTGCACCGGCAATAATCTAAATGTGGATTCAATATCCGATTTTGCTAACAGTTCCCCGGTGTTGCGCAATCACGCTGAGCACTCCGATGTTTCCTTCTTGACGCCGCTAGTCCCAACTCCCTCTTGAACCAGTCAACTGAGCAAGGATTTGAATTCACTTGCTGAACTAACTCGTCCTTAAGGGAAAGGGGAAGTGGATAGAGAAATAAACAAAACACTGGTCTTCGTCCAGTAGTACTTTCTCTGAGAAGTGTTCCGGGCCGTTCGTGTTCTGATGTTCTGGTCACTTGTACAAGAATCTTCTGAATATTACAAGACATACAATAAATAAAGCATTCCTCAAAGCGTAACTTGCAAAACTTATAATGTCTCACTTATTCAATTAACATACCAGCTGAAAGACCGGCCCTAGTATACACTTCGTTGGGTCTGGAGGATGTCTAGCTCTTGACTACTCCTTGAATATAATAACAGGAGAATTCTAAGACTTTAAGATTCATTGAATCAGTCAAGTAGTTAGTGTGGGTTAGTTATCAAAAGTAAGTTAACACTCCATGCACATACCTTGAGACTCAGATTGATTGCCGGAAAAAATGGAGTCTGTAAAAAACTAAAGAAGAAAAAGAAAACACAAACACCTGCACCGAAAACCTCTAGAGAAATGAGCACTTTTGGTATACTCGGTTGCACTATTGGTTAAATGTCACCAATGGCTTTAAATGACAATTGTAGTATTCTCTGCTTATTTAAATCATAAGCTAACTACCAAGTCATAACTCAGATCCTTTGTTGTCTTTTCCTAAGATCAAAGCCCGAACAATAATTATTCACATTGAAACCTTGAATTGTCTTGGGTTTGTTTAAACCACATGAATCTTAATGCATCTACAATAGAAACCTTGAATTGTCTTGGGCTTGTTTAAACTACATACAAGAACAGTTTACTGCATTTACATTAAAACCTTGAATTGTCTTGGGCTTGTTTAAATCACAAGAATCTAGCACTCACCGAGAAACATAACTTTGAAATGCCAGCAATAGTCTTTAAACAATGATTGTAGTCTAATAGCAGATCGAGCTACACTTTAGTCCAAGGTGTTGCCTAGCAACCTAATTCTTACTGTCCTTCCTTTTCAGTGTCCATGAGTAGAAGACGGGTCTCGAAGTAGACTTCCGGTGGACGTCGGCGATGACCACTGGAGGCTGGTCTTGAAAGGTGAGTTGTTGCCAGGGATTCCTCGGGAGATGAGAGGGGGGCAAAATTAGGGACAAGGAAGGGAAAAAGCCAGAGAGAGGTGGAGGGTTCGGAGAAGGCCGCCGAAGCTGGAAGGTCCGGGAGGAGGAGAAGAGGAGCGCTCGTCGTGACGCAATGCAAAGAGACAAAGCACTGTCACAAACGCGAGCACTCCTTTTATGGGCTCAGCAAGTTTTCGGTTCCTAATTTGCATATGTACACGTGCAGCCAAATAAGCGTGTAAAGCTTCTAGAACCCAGAACATAGACATTAAGCCAAAACAACAAGCATTGGCTAATGCAACGACCTGAACAAGAATGTATGAACCTTATTAAACAACTAAAGAGCTGTTAATAGCATGAACATGTGTACCCTTAAAAGTTCTCCCCCCCAAAGGTCGTCTCACTGGGCGTGGCTTGTCTGGGTGTAAGGCGTGGAAAGATCTAATGAGTCTAGAGGCATGTACATTGTTTTCTGGCTCCCATGATCGTTCTGAAGGATCATAACCTTTCCAGTCAATAAGATAGTAGAGACGACCTCGTATACGCTTGGCATCTAGAATCTTTTTTACTTCGTATTCGAGGTGATCTCCCACCACAATCGGTGGAGGGGGATTGTCTGGCCGTGTTGTTGGATCATGAGGTTTTAAAAGGGAGACATGGAATACAGGGTGGATTGCATATTCATCAGGTAGGCACAAAAGAACCGATACAGGATTTACTATTTTCTCAATAGAAAAAGGACCTATGTATCTTGGCTTCAACTTCTTGGGACCTTCTAACTGAATATTTCTAGTGGACAACCAAACCATTTGCCCTTCTTTATACAACGGTGCGGGTATTCTATGTTGATCTGCTGAATTTTTCATTTTTTCCATGCTCTTAACCCATTGTCTTTTTGCTCGTTCTTGGATGTCGAGTAGTGAGGTTAGTCTTTCGAATACCGCAGGCATGGTTTGTTGTTTTGTAGGTAAAAGAATGGGAAGAGATCTAGGATGTTGTCCTGTCAGGAAATAAAATGGAGAACAACCTAAGGCTGAGTGTGAAGTGTTATTGTATGAAAATTCTGCCCAAGGCAGAATCTCGTCCCAATGTGTAGTAGTAGTGGATAATAAACAACGTAAGCCTTGTTCAACATACTGATTCACCTTTTCTGTTTGACCATCAGTCTGAGGGTGACAAAAGGATGACAAAGCCAGTTCTATCCCCAAATGTTTACTGAGTTGCGACCAAAATTTGGACACAAATTGAGGACCTCTGTCAGAAATAATTTTACTTGGCAGACCATGCAATTTTACAATAGTAGACAAGAAAATGGTGCTAAACTCTGCTGCTGATGGTAGTTTTGATAACGGAATAAAGTGTCCCATTTTTGATAATACATCTACCACCACTAAAATCGTGGTGTACCCGTTAGACTCAGGTAGGTCTGTGATAAAATCTAAGCTAATAGTATGCCACGGTTGTGGAGGTAAGTTCATAGGATGAAGTAATCCCATTGGAGGTGTATGTAATGATTTCTGTCTGGAACAAACAGGACAAGACCTTATATATTGTTGGATAACCGGAATCATTTTTTCCCACCAGAAGAAACGTTGACATAATTCTAGTGTTTTGTTAACTCCTGGATGGGCGGCTATAGCCAAATCGTGATTCCATTGTATGACCCTGTCTTGTAATTCCTTAGTAGGAAGAAACAATTTGTCTTGATGGAAGAATAAACCGTCACTAATAGTATTGTGCTTCCTAGATAACCATTCGTGTGTATCATGAGATTCGAGTTCCTTTTTGACTAAGTCAAGAAAATTGGTTGTTTCAATTGCGACTAATATCCTTTCTTTTGGAAGAATACTTGGGGTATCTGTCATCTGATCACAATCCTTTTTACAAACTAAGCGTGAAAGGGTGTCTGAAAGCAATTGTTTATTACCTGGTCGATAAGTTATTATGAAATCGAATTCACTGAAGAATTGCAACTATCGTATTTGCCTTGGAGTAAATGCTTTTACTGTATAATAGAATTGCAAGTTTTTATGATCTGAATAGACGGTTATCGTATGTTTGGCCCCCAATAGATGATGTCTCCATTCTAGGAAAACATCTTTGATAGCCAGTAATTCACGTTCGGCGATTGTGTAATTTTGTTCTGCCAACAGTAATTTTCTAGAATGAAAGGCTACTGGATGTAAGTGGCCTGAATCAGGATTCTTTTGTAGAAGTACTCCTCCGATTGCAGTTTGAGAGGGGTCTGCTTCAACAAAAACGGCCTATCAGGATCTGGATGCACCAAAATGGGTGCAGAAGTGAATGCCTTTTTTAACAAGAGAAAAGCGTTGTTTGCTTCCTCGGTCCAAAGAAAGGATTTCCCTTTTTTCAGTAGCTGTGTGATGGGTGTCACAATTTCAGAGAAATGAGCGATGAACCGTCTGTAGAAATTTGCGAATCCCAGGATTCGTTGTGTATCTTTAACAGTCTTTGGGGTTGGCCAATTTAAAATTGCATCCACCTTTTTTGGATCCATTAAGATCCCATCTGGAGATAAACAATACCCCAAAAATTCCACCTTTGATTTGTTGAATTCGCATTTCTCAAGTTTCACAAATAAAGAATTATCTCTTAATCTTTGCAAAACTGAACGAACATGTTGTATATGATCCTCTGTATTTTTGGAGTAAATCAAGATGTCGTCTATGTACACAATACAGCAGACGTCCAGAAGGTCATGTAAGACTTCATTTATGAAGTACTGGAATGCTGCTGGAGCATTACAGAGACCAAACGGCATGACCGTATACTCGAAAAGACCAAATTGTGTACGGAAGGCAGTCTTCCATTCATCGCCTTCTTTTACACGAATTAGGTGATAAGCCTCTCTGAGATCTAATTTAGTATATATGCTGGAGCCTTTGACTTGATTAAGCAATACTGGGATGAGGGGCAAAGGATACCTATTCTTAATTGTCGCCTTGTTGACACTGCGATAATCGATGCAAGCCCTCAAATCGCCCGTCTTCTTCGCTACGAAGAAAAGTGGCGATGAAACTGGTGAGGTAGAATGTCGAATAAACCCCAACTCCAATAATTCGTCTAAATATTTTCTCAAGTACTCATTTTCAGGTTCTGTCAGAGCGTAAATTCTGCTACACGGTAGTACTGCTCCGGGAACTAAATCAATACGACAGTCATAGACCCTGTGTGGAGGAAGTTTGGTAGCTTTTACAGGGTCGAAGACATCTGAGAAGTCTTGATAGTCGGTAGGCAGACTACTGACTTCAGAAGTCAAGGCTGCACTAAACAGAGGCATTACTGGATCTTTAGTTTCTTGATAGCAATGTAACTTACAGTGAGATGAGTCCAGAATAACAGTTCTTTTTTGCCAATCAATTTTTGGGTTGTGTAATTCCAACCAAGGAATACCCAAAATCACCCCAAAGGTTGGAGTGTCAATTAAATCGAATACTGTATGTTCAGTATGACCGTTGTCAGCTATTATGGTCAAGGGTTCTGTGTGATACCGTATTAGTCCAGAAGACAATGCTGATCCGTCTACTGCCCTCACAGGTTCTGGTTCTTTCTTAAGAACTTGTACTAGATGCAACTTGCGAGCAAGTTCCAAATCAAAAAAGTTCCCTGTGGCCCCTGAATCAAGAAGTACTGGTATACTATGTCTTTGTTGAGTGGATAAAATAAAGATTACCCTGATAGTGAAGTGTTTAGGAACGCAAGAAACTACATTAGTAGCATAGTGAGAGATCTTTACTGGAACCATGTTTCTCGAAGAATCGATCTCGTCTTTCTCCGAGAAATTTAGTTTTCCGACTGCGAATGAGGAATAGAGTCTATCACGAAAACCTTTTTCTTGGCAGGTTTTACCGAACAATCCTTAGCGAAATGTCCGGGCTTCCCGCAATAAAGGCACAGGTTACCCTTGCGCCTTCTTTCTTTTTCTTCGGTCGATAAAGGCCCTTTGACTCCTCCGATTTGCATGGGTTCTACTGAAGAAGATTTATCCTCAATCTCTTTTTTGTCTGTTCTAAAATGTAAATTTCTTATATCTCCTCTGGGTCTTTCATTCCTACGTTCTCCTAATCTATGATCTAATTTTACAACTAAATCCTGAAATTCAGCAAAATCATCAGGTAAGTTCACAATATGAGCCAATGAGTCTTTAAGTTCGTCTTTAAGGCCCCTATAGAATAAAGAAATTCTTTTTTCCTCGGGCCAACGTGACGAAGATTTAAAAGCTCGTTATCCGATGCCTGGATAAATACATGCTTAGCAAACAAAGTGGACATAGCTGCCTTAAAATTGCTTAGGTTATGAAGAAGAGGATCATTAGAGTCAACTAATGGCATGGCCCAGTTAGCAGCAACTCCCCCTAAGTAAGAAATAATGAAAGCAACTTTAGCTGTATCATTGGTAAAGATCTGTGGTTTGCACAAAAAACGCAATTGACACTGACTTATAAAGGTAGTAAACTTACTACTATCGCCGACAAATCTTTCTGGATTAGCTAATGGGACAGGATTAGGAGTGACCACTGTGACCTGTACAGGAGCCTCAGAAGAATGTGTCTGATGTGAAGTGGTACCAAACTTGGAAGGGGTTAAAATTGGTCTCCTCTCCTCGGATGTGTCCCTCCATGTAGTAAAACCTACTCTGGTTTTATCTAATTCCTGTCGAAGGGACTGATTCTCTAATTGCAACTCCTCCATCTCTTCATTCAATTTTTGCACTAATTGTGTGAGCTCAGGGATATCCATGGGAGCGAGACAACGAGGTCAAGAGGAAGCAAGGTGTGGCTTTGTCTTCTGTTGCACAATCACGCTGAGCACTCCGATGTTTCCTTCTTGACGCCGCTAGTCCCAACTTGCTGAACTAACTCGTCCTTAAGGGAAAGGGGAACTGGATAGAGAAATAAACAAAACACTGGTCTTCGTCCAGTAGTTCTTTCTCTGAGAAGTGTTCCCGGCCGTTCGTGTTCTGATGTTCTGGTCACCTGTACAAGAATCTTCTGAATATTACTAGACATAGGCTCAGCAAGTTTTCGGTTCCTAATTTGCATATGTACACGTGCAGCCAAATAAACGTGTAAAGCTTCCAGAACCCAGAACACAGACATTAAGCCAAAACAACAAGCATTGACTAATGCAACGACCTGAACAAGAATGTATGAACCTTATTAAACAACTAAAGAGCTGTTGATAGCATGAACATGTGTACCCTTAACACCCGGGGCCTAGGCGATTCAACATGACCACTGCGTCATCTAACGATGCATAGCTCACACTGCAAATGCCTGGATTTATTGCCTCATTCACGGAAGCCCCCCTTGGTGCAGACAGATTATGTATGAGCCTGAACTCGCCCGGCTCCTTCTTGGGAACCACCCCTAATGGGGAACACACAAAATTGGCAGCTGGTATTTCACCAAACGGTACTGCAACCCGCCCCAAGCGAACGTCTTTTGCAATTTTTGCGGCGACCACAGTCAGGTTGTGCGTAACGGACAGTTGGTTCCTGCATAAGGGGGCCCTCTGAAAATCACCCGCCGGGATCCTGAAGCCATACGAGAAGCCATCCCGCAGGATCCCGGCGGACACATGATCAGGGCATTTGCTCAGCCAGGGGGTCATCGCCAAAATATCCACGGGCGTTTGCTTAGTCATCCGAGCCACCGTGTCAATCCTGCTTGGTACCCCCTTTTCCCCCGGTATCATTGCCTCTGGCTCGGCAGCTAGTATCGGGGTGGGAGGTGTTACCACAACCCGCGCAGGCATGCCTGAACCTGCATGTTCCCTGCGGCCTACTACACGTTCCCTTGTTAAAACCCCAACATACCCCTCGCTTGTTCCCATTCCCGCCCGATCTCGACTGAGTTTCTCCCCCGCGGGCTGGTCGAAAGGGCTGTGGTTGTTTCTGCTGAAAAGCCCTGAAACCATTCGCACTCTACCCTGTTCCTGCCGCCGAGCCTGGCGTGAACTGCGCATGCCATGATACAGTGTCCAAACAATCCCAAGTTAACGATTCATTAAACTCTTTTGCTTTTCTAAACGACACATCGTACCCTTTCCATGCGTCCCCCCCCATATTTCTCATGGAAGCCCGTGATCCTGCTCTGGTAGCAAGCAAGGTCTCCCAAGAATTCTGGTGTTCGTTCACCCATAATTGCCACAAACACAGAAAAAGCCCTGATCCAATTCATCATAGACTCTTCCACCCTGAATTCTGCCATTTTGGCCCTCCATTCACTTGGGTGCAGCCATTCCTTCTGGGTTTTGGCATACTCTAATTCACGATTGTCCATCAACAATGAAAACATATTAATGTACTTGTTTGCCCACACCATCTCTTTTGTGGCCATCGGAACATGTTGGGCCAGGCATTCCCTCCTTGACGGCACAGCGCCCTCCCCCATTATTGGGAGCGACCTCTTACCGTTTTCCATTGTACCTCCGGTCGTGTCCGTCGCCTTATTCTGGTTCTCGACCGCGGCCGTGCTCGTCACCTGCAGAGGAATAGAAGGCATGTTCCCTTCCCCAGAGCCCCTTGCCTGCCTGAGCTGGTCGATAATTTGCCTGGCCTCCTCAGCTGGATCTTCCGCTGCCGCGGATCCCCCCGCTCCCTTCTTCAACCAAGGCAATACCGCCGCTAGATGCATCGCCAGTTCGGGGGGTACCTGATCCTTATCCAGTGGTGTGATAATCACAGGGATTGGCAATCTCCCTTCCGGTGCGGGCACCGGGCTGGCCACTGGGGTTACTGGGAATAGCGGAACTTCCATCGGAACCGGGACCTCGCTAGGACCCCTTTTCTCTTTCTTCTTTTTCCCCTTGCCCCCCCCCCTGAAGTAACGTTTCGCAAAGCAGGCCCCACAATCCTCTTAGGTCTCCCTGAGGGCCCCGCCTGAGCTTCCACTTTCTCCTGGAGTGCCGCTAAGCTGCGACCCAATCGGTCCACTTTACCAAATTTCCTGTCCATTGCCGACACTTGGTTTACCAGTGTGCGAAGCATCCGTTCCATCCCGGAGCTCTTCCCATTCTTCTTTCCAGGCATATCCGACGTTCTGTTTTTCTCTCTGCCTGATTTCCAGCAGCTCCTCGGATCCCAGATACACCTCGACGCCTGAAACAGAAAAAACAACGATTACCACGTTCAAAAAACTGCTGCTTGTCCCTTGAGGGCTCACGAGCGATGAGTGGTGCAGCCTTCAGAGCGCGGGAACAAGAGGACGCCTGCCTCGACCCCCGCGCCTTTTAACTTGCAGTGGGGAGGCAGGGCGGCATCCCCCTCCCGCCCAAAAGTGCACAGACTTCCGGGCAGTTGTTAGGACAACCCTCTTAGGTGGCGGGGGCGTGCTCCAACCACGCCACTTTGGGCATACCGGCCGGGGACACGCCCCCCGCCTGCAAAGGTTTCCCAGGCGGTCGGGGCACCCGGCCATACGTTCGGGGTGACCGAGAGGTCTCCCCTTTCCATTGTGTTAAAAGGGCATACAGCCTTGAACTACATGGATTAATTCGTAATCTTCATTATTTCTTCAATGGACATAGATTTATGGGTTGGCGTGCATTCATGTGAGACATTGTTCTCCTATAACAGAACAGTAGTGTGTGGGCTTCTTCTGTTGCACAGATTCACTGACGTGATCCTTACCTTCACCGCCTGAGGCATGAACACCTGCACATGTAATACTGCATTTCTGAACCCCGACTGTTGCTCAGCCCTGAATGTTGCTGCACACATTGACTTGTGCCAGACAGTAATGACCTTACAACAGTTTGTCTTCATGTGGGTGGTTGTAACATAGGTGTATACAAAAAAGCGATGGATGAAACGCTTGAATTAATCTCAGCCACTGGCAATTGCTGTGGGAAGCATCCCAATCCATTGTTATTTTGCACACCAACCAATTAACAAAATAAAGCCTACATGTCTACTACACATAAACATTGACCTCACAAGTGAATAACTTATAGCCTATTTGTATGAGGTTTCCAAAAAATGTATTTCTTTCGTTGCCCAACCATTGTCAGAGATACATTTTAAACTCTGTAAAAATTTGTATACGTTTTTAATCACTTGCATTAATTGTAGAAACATGCACTCATCTCTTGTTCTCTGCTTTGGGCCTCTGTCCCATCCTCAAATACGCATCTATTTTTTTGCTACAGTTTCCTCCTCCCTTTCCAATTATTTAGACGGTGTACTCAAAGATCCTCAGCAGTCTGGCTATTTTTTATTCTGTGCACCTGAAATGCTAACTCCACTGTGGTTGTTTGGAGTCTTCACTCTTTTTGAGATATGCCTTTATTCCCAAGTACACTGCAGGCAGGTTATAATTGTCTCAAACAGAAGGTCAATTGAATTTTAATTCTGAACTTAAGTGCCTGTCTCCTTGTATTGGATTTTTTTGTTTCTAGTGAAACACTAATTTTCAATTAATTGATCAAAACTCAGACCTCTAATTACAAATTAAACTCCACTGCAATCAGCCTGACAATTATTATCACTTTAATTCAGTATTAATTAAAAGACTTCTAGGTTGCGACTCAAACAAGATGACCCAAAGGCTCTGCAATTCATCATGATCCTTCAATAATTGCCTGCTTTTCAAATTTCATAAACAGAATCACCCACAAAATCTGGAGTTTCTTTGTCTTTTTCTCGTCACCTTGTTTCAACTTTGTCTTTGAGAAGAGGAGCTTCAACTTGTTTTGTGCTCATACTACAATTTTTAGAATTTCAATTTGTAAATAAATATAGGTATATAAAGCCTCTACTTTTTTCGAGATTTTCAAAGTGTTCAACGTCTTGTAAACGCTAAGCTTGTTTTCTAGATGTCAGCAACACTAACTGTATCTATAACCCTACAATATTATGTGGTATGAAGTAATGTCATTGCTTCATTGAGAACAGCACATGCCTTTATCCTTGTCATGGAACTAGGGTCTCTGATTCAAACCGTTATGGTTATTTGACAGAATTTAAACAGCTTTTCTGTTCGTGTAATAAAAGGGCTCTGTCTGTTCGTGTAATAAAAGTGCTCATACTCCTGAATAAGCAGAGACAAATCTCTTATTCATTATAGGCTTTATGAACCTAGTCCTATGCTAGTTTATCTTTTGTGGAACCGAATGTGCGTTATCTCTCTCTCTCTCTCTCTCTCTCTCTCTCTCTCTCTCTCTCTCCATCTCTCTTGTGTTCACTCTAAAGTGCCATGAATGAAATAGTTCAAAAGTTCTTAACGCAGACATCTACCAGGTGCACTTTGAGCACAGTAGATGTTCATTATGGGTGCAAATCACGCCTGTTCACTTTTCACATAGGGGAAGGTGCATTGTGGAAGGGCTTTCCGGGTAGTCCAGGTGCTTTCCTGATTAGTTCAATCTGCACAGCAAACGTGTGTTTGTCTATTATTTCGTTCTGAAGCACCCTGCACCGGATGTATGACGTTACAACGCATACCATTACAACTACCTACCATTACAACGCGACCATTACAACGCATACCATTACAACGCATAGCGCTTAGAGGTGCTGGATAGTGGTAAGTATAATTTACTATTCCAACTCCAGTCCCCCTGGACACTAGGGAAGGTGTTGGATAGTAAATTAAACTTATTCCCTATCCTAGAGCGCCCCCCAGCGCAATGCGTTGTAATGGTATGCGTTGTAAAAGTTGCGTTGTAATGGTAGGTAGTTGTAAAAGTTGCGTTGTAACAGGTGTATACCCCCTGCACCCTACCTACAATGGTTTCTGAAACCCATTTCAGATATCCGAACTAAAGGGACTTACGTTTTAAAACAAGAAGGGCCTAATTTATTACACATGTAAATCAGACATACACATGCAAATAGCCTGCTTAATCAGTGCAAAACCACGTTTAGAATTCATGGAGGGCGACTTTGCACTCAGAAATTAATTTAGTCCTAGGGAGGTCTGCATGTGATAATATTTACTTATATGGACTGTGAGTGTGTTTTCAGCACAGCAAGGCTAGTCTTTTCTTCTTTACATATGCAGGCCTAGCAGCCAATTGCTGAAGCTGCTGAGCCGCTATGTCTGGGCGGTCATACAGTCAAATCGGTCCTGGGCAACTTGAAGGCGGGCAGGCAGAAAAGCCCTGACTGCTGTGGCCGGTGTGCTCGTACCATGGGTCCCAACTGTGGTCTCCTCAGAGGTTTGCTTCCTCCTCACCTGGGGAGTTACCAGTGGCAACAGCACCCACAGGTGCGGACTCCTTGGGGTCCCCCAAGAGATATAAGTGGCACCAGAGTGGCTTGCATCCTATCACCTTGGATGTTCTCCCTGCTCCACCCTCCTCCTCATAACACCACAGAAGCCTGAGAGGAAAATGTTGAATAAAAAGAAAGGCTTGACCCAAACAGGGCCCGGTTATGTGTGTAGGCCCGGCGTACGGCTGTAAAATAATGGACACCACACCAGTAGAGTTGGAACGTAAACTGCCCCGAGACATGGGCTCCCGGGCTCTTTATTTTTTTCCCGTATATCTAGGCCATTCAATCATGATCCGACGCAACGGGGGTAGTTCAATAACACCACCTGCTCGGGAGGCGACATGGAATGACCCCTGTAGCCACCGGAAACATAATATTCCTCCTTAACCTACACAAACGCAAATAAAAAAAAAAAGAAAAACAGTGTGACTGGAAAAACATAAGAATATGTATGTCAGCCGTAGAGCTGGACACTATCTCAGGCCTCAAACTGTGCTTCAGTTTTTGTTTCACTAGATAAAGAATCCCATATGAAAGAATAACTGGTTCAAAAATCAACATTTGCCACTCTGTGTCAGAAGGACAACCTCTTGCAGAATGACATTTTTCAATCTAGCAGGGCGAGCTCTCATATTATATCTGGTCATGCCTTGCCGACAATGTCCAGGACATACACCCTCCATCCCATCTGGTTGTACCGGAGAAACTCCCCTCAGACCACTCTTTTCATGAGTCTCTTGGGCATGGCCCCTTGACTCCGATAGTTCCGCAAAAGGAGGAGGAGAGTCGACCACCACTGACGGAACCCTTGTCGCCTCCCCTCTTGTACATGCTACCATCCTCGCCTTCAAACTCATGTTTCAAAGAGACCTCACCATTACCTGTAGATTGATAAGTCTTGAAGAATGATACATTTCTTGTGATGATCTCACGACCTTTCTGGGCAGTTAGCATCGTTCCTTTCACAGCACTCACTTATCAGGGGTCTACTTCAAAAGGCAATAGGAATTTTCTCTCAGGACGCCAATTTTATACAAGCACCCAGTCACCAACTTGAAAATGCCACCGCTTTGCATGTCTTTTCCTGGACATTTTGTCATTTTTCACCTGTCGCAAGGGTAAAGCATTAGCAACCTGAACATATAGTGTAGATGGTGCGTCAACATGAGGAATTGCATCACCAACAACCCGGTTCAAACATAGAGTGCTGGGAGAGAACTTGGTTGTGGCATGTGGAGTGAGTTGATATTCACAAAGGAAAACATATAGAGGACACTCAAGATTTTGTCCTTTAGCCAGTGCAATTCGCAGAACTTTATTGTGAGTTTGCATACAATGTTCTGCCTCCCCATTGGCCTGTGGCCATCGTGGGGTAATCTTCCGATGATGGATCTCTCTGGATGTCACGTAGTCAGCAAACTCTGGACTAGAAAAAGTAGGTCCACTATCAGTTCTTAGTTCTTTCAACAGACCATGGGTGGCCATGACTTTCTCGAAATGAAGGATAGTCTGGCTTGCAGTGATAGATTTGAGAATTTCAACCTCTGGATATTTTGAAAAGTCATCAATGATCACCAGCATGTGGCGACCATCTGAAATCTTCCATAGTCCGCACTGGCTCACTACCATGGAATAGAGGAAATGGCTTTAGTGATGAGAGGGGCTGGTGAGTCAGCCTGACCAGTGGCTTGACACAGAGAGCATTGCTGCACGGTGCGCTCCACCCTGTATCCAGCCCGGGAACTACTGACTTTGTCCTGACGGTCCCCTGATGAGCTACCTGAGCAAGATCCACCACCTGCTGTTGCAATGTCTCTGGAATCACTAAAGAAGAACCTCTCAGCAAGCACCCTTCCGGTGACACAACCAGGTCATGGCTCACATTATTCTTAAATACCAGCATTGCTCATGCCTCCTCGATACGATGAGAAACGTTCAGGGTAAGAATGTGCCAATTTCCTGAGGTGACTGCAAAGATTGCCAGTTGCAAACATTAATCAGCCCATGTAGCTGAGATAATCTCTTCCAGGGAGATGGGCAGAGGCCTTGAGCGCTCCACCACCAACCTGACGTACTCCTCTATGTCTTCAGGATCTGACATTCCACTAGCTGTGTCCGGTCTCACATTTCTCAAGAGATAATCTGCAGGATTCTGAGACCCTGATCAGTATATTGGAGACAACCAATATTCTTGAAGTGGGAGGATCCATTTTTCTATTCTGGTTGGTGGTGTTGATGACGATCCTGTGAATAGTGATATTAACGGTTTGTGGTCTGTGTGAACCACAAATGGCTGACCATACAGATATAGCTGGAAGTGGCAACATCCCCAATGAATAGCAATTGCTTCTTTTTCAATGTGTGAATAACTCTGTTCAGTAACAGTTAGCCCTCTGCTCGCATATGCTATGGGAGCCCACCCTCCATCATCCTGTCTCTGAGACAAAACATCTCCAAGACCAGTGAGGCTAGCATCCACTAACAACTCAGCGTCACCGTGAGGATCAAAGTATGCCAACATGGTGTGGGCAGACAGTGCTTGTTTGGTTGCTGCAAATGCTTCCTCCTGGGTGGTCCCCCACTCTCATACAGGATTGGCTTTGAGTAGTTCTCTCAGGCAAGAAAAGAGAGCAGTGAGATTTTGGATAAATCTGCCACAAAAGTTGACCATCCCCAGGAAACCACGGACACCACTGAAGATCGTCGGGGAAGGGGCTGATTGAAACGGTAGCCAAAAAAGGCCACTTCTGATTGCAGGAATGCGCACTTCTCACAATGAAGAGTGAGTCCATTTTCTTGCGGACTTCAAAATGTTACCTGCAGCCGATCCCGATGTTCTACAATTGATGGGGCATGCACAAAAATGTCATCACTGACATTTATAACCCTAACCAATGTGACTAAAACTCCTCTTATGGTGTCCTGAAAAACCTCAGCTTCACTAGAAATGCCAAAACTTAGGCATGTATATCTTTATAAACCCACATGAGTGGAGAAGGTGGTAATTGCTTGTGAATCCGAAGCCAGCATCAACTGATAATACCCTGCCCGCAGGTCCATTTTGACCACAATTTTGATCCACTCACTTCCGCCTCAATTTCATCAACAGTGGGGGTCTAATGGCATTCCATCCGTATCGCCATATTGGGCAACCTCATGTCCATTCGAATTCTCACTTTGCCTGTTTGGGTTTACGAGCAACAACGATTGGTGACACCCATGGAGAAGAACCCTCCACCTTTTCAATTATGTCAGCCAGTTTGAGCTTTCTGAGCTCCTCTTCTACTTTTGGGCTCAGATGAAAGGCAACCCAGCAATGTTTCAACGCTACAGTTGAAAGGAGTCATCAATATGAGATGTTTCAGGCGATCTTTGAAATACCCAATGCCCACGGACAGGTGTGCAAACTCCACTACCAACTCATTCACGTTCCCAAGATGAATACTAAAGGCGAATGACAGTGCTCTGTGCCAAGCTAAGAGTGAGTACAGGTAAACTTTGGCGTGTACTACACTTACCTTGACTAGAGTGTGAATCCTTGCTTGGACAGGATGCATAACTCTGCCAACGATAGACCCCATATTTTTAACACTGTATCTATTCTGCTTATCTGGAAATCATTTATTGAGTCATACCTTTAACTTAATTGAATTTACTTTCTGTCTTCTAGTGTGTGGTGAGGTGCCTTAACTCAGGGACAGATTGCCTCATGCAATTGAGGTTTAGCACCGTCTCGATTCATCAAATTGTGGGTGTTTGGACTGAAGTGAATTTTGGGGTGTCAACATTGTGGAGCCTCCAACACCCACAGTGCTAATTTGAAGCATGTCTTGGTCACGGTTTTGGACTGATTGCTATCTTTAATAGTGCATTAGCTATAGCGGTGGTATGTCACCACCTTCAATAGTGGTAAAAGGTTGCTTTACACTTGAACCATAATGCAAGGAGCTGCTTTTATATTGAAAACCCATTCGCCCCATTTAAAATCAACAAAGGGGAGAGTTATATAACAAAAGAAAAACACAGCAACAACAGGATAATAAAAAAATAGGACAAAATTCAAACCCATCAAAACAGCATAATCGGACCCAAATGACAACACAGCCACATTACAATGCAATTACATCCCACAATAACACAATTAGGGCCATATGTAGGTAGCTTAATACCGGTCGGTAACGGCCAAAAATCGGTAAATTTACTGTTACCGACCGGTATTTAGCTTTTTCTAATGTAGGTGGCTGGATGTAAGGATTCAATAATTTACCAATTCGGTAATTTAAGGAATCAGTAAATTACCGAATCCTTACAATACCGAATCGGTAAATTACCGAATCCTTAAATCCTATGTAGGGAGCACTCAAGTGCGTGCATTTTTGATTTAAGGATTCGTTATTTCCCACCAACTACAAGTTGGTGGTAAATATCAAAAACCTTTAAAAAAGCATTTTTGCGCTTTTTTAAAAGTGCCATGTGGCAAACATACATGCCCTTAGGGCATGTATGTGTGCCACATGTGCACACATGCACGATTCAGGGGTGCAACAGGGTGTCAATGTGACACCCTGCCAGCCTTGAATATGTTCCCTCTTTTGAGTTATGTTGTGTTGTTTTTGGTATATTTTTGTGTTGTATTTTTATGTTGCTGTGATATTGTTGTGTTTTTGTGTGTGATATCCTCAGTAGTGTTCTGCAGGTGTGTTTTAGGTTGGTGTGTTTCCTTGTTGTGTTTGAGTGCCGTGTTTTGTAGTTGTTTTCCTGTGTCTGTATTATGTTTTGTTGGTGTGCTGTTTCATCTTATTTGTGTGTGTTATTGCCTAATTATGTGGTGTGTGTGTTCCATTTAACTTTTATTAAATTGCTATTGCATATTGAGGTCTTGTTTTATTGTAATGTTGCATACTGTTCTGGTGCTGTTGTCGGACTGTGGTGTCACTGTAACTCAGCTGTAGTTTTACTGCTTAAATATGAAAAGATATTCCTGTCACATATTACAACATTTACAAGTTTTCTGTCACCCCCAGCAGTGGTTATTAGACCTGTCAGCCTTAGGGTGGTCTTCCACCGAACATTTTGCCTTCCTCATGCACTTGTGTTTGATGGTATTCGTACTCTGCGCACTTTACCACTGCTAACCAGTGGTAAAGTGGTTGCACTTTCTCCACTAAAAATGGTAATATTTGTCTATCCCCAATTGGCACATTTAATTTACTTATAAGTCCCTTTAAAGTGGCACTACATGTACTCAGGGCCTGTAAATTAAATACTACTAGTGGGCCAGCAAAACTGATTTTGACTCGCACTTAAGTAGCCCTTTAAATATGTCTCAGGCCTCTCATTGCAGAGCCTTCGTATGCAGTTTTAAATTACATTTCGACCTGGCGAAATTAACCTTTTGTAAGGCCCAAACCTTCCTTTTTGATACATATAGGTCACCCGTAAAGGTAGGCCCTGGACAACCCAGAGGGCAAGGTGGGATGTCCTGCTAAGTAAAACTTCACTACTGCAAGGTTTTGCTCTTCCATGGGCTAAACTTTGAGTTGCTTCTTTACATTTTATATAATTTCCAAATGGGAAGAGATAACTAGTTCAAGTGTGATGCTTCTGAAATCACAATTAAGACTGACAACTTTTGGTGAAGTAAGAATTTAAATTGCAATTTTGAAAATTCCACTTTTAGAAAGCAGACAATTGTTTGCCTTAGCCATTTGGTTCTTGCAACCTTTCTCTACTCACATGAATGGGTGTAGTTGACAGCTGGGATTTGTGCATTCCTCAAAGTCAGTCACACACAATGGGAGATTAGGTGTGACTGTATGGGCCATCACTGGCAGGATGGAATGGAGGAGCTGGACACACCCTCACTTACACCTGAGTATGCTGTGTCCTGTCCCCAGCCTCGCCTACACCTGAATAGTCTGTGTCCTGTCCCCAAAGGGCCTGATGACCCTGCATTGTCACTTTAGTCAGCTTGGAGCCAGGACAGAGGAGGCAGGGAATTCCTTGCACTTCAAACCAACTGTCTGGATGGTTCTCCCACCTTCTAGAGTCAGGGCACTAGGGAATAAACGATGGACCTCGGACACCACCACTTCAGTACACTTACTGACCTGTGGATAGAGTAGGTGGCAGGCCAGGATGGACCCGTTGCTCCACCCTCAGTATTGGCGATTCATACCTGGCTGGCATTCCAGTGACTTCGCCGGGCGACATCCTTGCGGCTTTCTCGTGCATCTGAAAGTTGTAGACACCGAAGACACCAGGAACCTGTCGAGTGCAGGGACAGGATCTTCTCTGTTCACACTGAGGAGGCGGGGCGATTGCAGGAAGCGGATGCCATCGGTGGAGGTGGGCGGCTGCCTCTGATCTCTGACCGGCGGGGAAGCCTTTCAACGGCCGCTTTGCTGATCAACTGCCGCTTCGTGGATCATTCGCGCCTTTCTGTATCACATTGCCTGCAGCCCCAGCGCAGCAGGGATCTGAGGCCATTTGGATACTTATCTCCCCCTAAACTCCCTGAACTTGTCGGTCTCTTGACGGGCAGAAACGTGAAGTAGAGTGCTGGCAAAGTGCTAAGAGACAGCAACTGGACGGACCGTCGGAGTATGGTGAAGAGCTTCATGAGAAAAAAAAAAAAAAAAAGTTACGGAGGATTCAGGGGGTGACACCTGGAATTAATAGTGATACTAGAGGTAGAAGAGGGACACAAAAGGACACGAAGGGAAAAAAAAGAGACTCGAAAAAATGGGCAAACTTTTGAAGCATGCAAACGCGGTCACCAAAATTGACTCTGCAGCTCGTCTTAAAGCTAAAACACGCTGAGCTCAGGCAAAAGAAGCTCTAAGACTGGCCAACAAGGAGAATACCATCAACTCCCATGGCCTCAATAGTACCCTTGAGAGCTGGGAGGAGGAGATGCCCCCCACCACCTCCCCAGAATACGAGGTACCGGTGATAGATCAGGCAAATGCTGCATCACATTCGATAGAAGGCGCAGCTTTGTCGTCTAAATCACAGCAGGACAATTTTGTATCAGACGTCCCAAAGAAAGTATTAAAAGGAGCAAATGAATTTCCGTTGTTTTTGAAAAAAGCAACCTAACAACCCCTCTTGCCAAGTCCAACCTCCAAAACATCAAAAGGCCTATGAGTGGTACCAGTGTTGCCCGTATCATTAGTAGATCCTGCTTTAAAAGTTCAGGAGAAACCTCACTGCTATCTCGAACCCGATCATCTGGTAGTCCAGGAGTCTTTTTCAGAACAAGGCCAAGACCAGGTGGTCTTGTCAGCACCAACATTATTAAGTCAAGGGGAAACGACTGTCTCTAGTAAAATTCACTCAAAGTTATGAGGAACATTTGATGAAGGTAATGAGTCAGCAATAAATATCTCTTTAAACCCGATGTCACCTCAATCTAAACTTCAGCCGCAACCCCAACCACTGTCTCAGGGTCAAGTATTGGTAGAGGGGTTGTCGGCCCAGGAGGATACCATGGCTGGAAATTCGAATCTTGGTACTACTGAATTGCAAAACAACCCCAGCCAAGATACGGAGGGGTTTATCAATTAGACATCAGAGCCATGCTCAACTTAATATTGGAGGAGGTTAGAGAAATGAAAAAAACAAAAAAATTGGAAATTGCCTCTCTGCACCTACTGCTAAGGAAAATTGAAGAAGTATTGTCTTGCTTCCCCATCAAACTACAAGAGGCCGAAGCTGGAATTTCAGCATTAGAAGATCAAATTAATACGGTTATCGGGGTAGTGAAAGAGGCAGTTAAAAATAAGAACTACATGGAGAATAAACTGGAGGATCTTGAAAACCATTCCCGGAGGTAGGACCTCCGAATAGTTGGGGTCTCACAAGGTATCGAAGGTTCTCAAACTCTGCAATGGGTCTACTACTTCATTAAGCAGAAAGTTCTCCCGGAATTTTGAAAAGATCTTACTATTACTAGGGCACATCGAGTCCTAGCCCACCCCTTCCCCATTTCCACAATGCCACGAACAATTTTGCTGAACGTTGCAGATTTTCGAATAAAGGAAAGAATCTTGACAAAGGCGATACAGCAGAGGCAGTTTTTATCATCAAGTGTTGCATATTTTCATTTGTTCAAAGCCCATGGTGCCCAAGCATCAATTGCCCAACAATCGAAACTGCGAGTTCTTGTTAAGGGAACGTTTTTTATGTTTTCTGATTTGGAAAGGCATTATTAATAGAGATTTCGCACGGATCCGGAGCTTAAGGGAACAGTTTAAAACACTTGGATCCGCTATATGTGAAGAAAAAGGGTTTCTCTTTTTTTTGGTGCTAGGCGTGCTCGCCAGACAGATAATTTTGAATGTTTTTTCTTCTTTTTTTGCTGGGGTAAACGAGGACACCCAGGGTGTAATTTCATGACACCCAGAAGGTTAGATGGGAGGAACAAAATGTGGCTAGCATGGCCAGTGGGGACATTTCCACATTTCGATGGATGTTTTTATTTGGGGTGGGAAGGGTGGGGATGGTAAAGGGTTCACTGCAGGAAATAGAGCAGGAGCAGAAGGTAAAGATTGCAAGCAATTTAGAAATTTGCTATTGAGTAAACCAGGAGTTTACTCTAGAGATAGAAACAACAATAAAAACCAGTAAATGTAAGATCCTATCAGTCAACGCTAACAGAATTTTAAATAAACAAAAGTACAGCGCTCTTATTAAATGACCGATATCATTCAACCCCCAAGTCTTGTTTTTTCAGGAGACACACTTAAAATCTAATTTCCCTAAATTATTTTTATCCAGGGATTTTTCTAATGTTTTCTTTGCGTCTGCAAGCCTTGCGATGAGAGGAGTTGCCATCTTTTTTTCTAGAAAACTACCCTGGGAATTTTTACAAGTTCATAGGGATCTACATGGGAGATGAATATGGGTGGCAACAAGGTTACATGGGAGGACCTTGAATTTCATAAGTTACTATGGCCCTGTCTCGGATGACATTTCTTGGCTGGTCAAAATTAATGAGCTTTTGAGGGGAGCCCCTGGACAGTTTATTGTAGGAGGGGTTTTTAACTTTATATAGGATTTAAAAAAAGACACTTCAAATAAAAATAAAAAACAACTGAAACCAAACACCCAAAAAATGGTGGAGGCCATTAAACAAGAATATCAACTAGTAGATCCATGGCGAAATATTAATCCTGATAAAAAATGTTTTACCTGTTACTCACACCGTTTTCAAACTGCAACTCAAATTGATTTTTTCCTTACATCCAGATCTCTTCAGGTTTTCAAGGCAGATATCAGGTGCAATCCCTTCTTGGACCACGTGTATATTGAGCTCGAACTCATACTTGGGGGCGGGGGGGGAGTAGAGAACAGCCCAGGTGGCAGCTGGACTGCCTCCTCCACCAAGACCAGGATTAGGTGAAAAGCTTTAGAGAATGGATCTGGAAATATTTTAAGGTTAATGAGAACACTGCAGAGCCTTTTTCTGTGTGGGGCGGGTTCAAGGCGGCAGCTCGCAAGCAAATAATTGCCTATACGGCTGCCAAGTCAAATGCTCAGAGGCTTAAAATAGCTGAATTACAACCTGCAGTTGAAAAAGAGTATGCCCTCCAGCTTCAGCAGCACCACAATCAACTCGAGCTGGCAAGAACAGCTCTGAGGGATTTTTTTGTCTTAGAAGAGCTCTGCAGTTCCAAAATGTATCACCATACGGTTTACGAGGATAGCCAGTTAATAGGTAAACTTTTGGCTAATTCGACAAGAAAAAAACAAGAAGCAGCTATAATATCCAAAGTACTTGACCCCCAGACCGGTCACAAAGTTGTCAATGGCAACGATATTCCACAGATCTTTTTAGAACATTTCCACCAACTTTATTCAACAGAATATTCGGTGGGGGAGGAGCTGATCCAGGATTATTTTTCAAATGTGAATATTCCAAATCTTTCAGATAACCGGATCAGTCAACTATTATCTGATGTGGAATCTGCTGAGATATTGGCATCTATTAAAGCAACAGCCGCGGCAAAAGCATGCAGACAGGATCGTTTCCCCATCAAATTTTATAAAACTTTTTCAAAAGAATTAATCGCGCCTTTGAAAAAACTATTTAATTATTATAAAAAGGGTGGTTTGGTTCCCGCACTTTTGAAAGAGGCAATAATTGTGTTCTTTGTCAAAAAAGATAAAAAATCGTGCAAATGTTAATTCTTATAGGCCCATCAGTCTTTTGAATTTGGATTATAAAATGAAAGTATGGGCCAAGAGCTTTTTATTTGTCGCCCAAGAGACAATTAATAGAGACCAGACTGGTTTTATAGCAGGTAGATTTATGGCGGCGAATACCGAGTTTTTAATACATGTCTTGGACTATTCTAATAGCAATCTTATTCCCTGTGTTTTGCCCTCAGTCAATTTGTCTTTCCTTGGCAGGTTATTAACATGCTATGCAACATTTACCAGGGGGGTTCGGCCCTGGTAGCAATAAAATCTAAACGAGCAGGAATTATAAAAATAAACCGGGGGGCAAGATAAGGTTGTCCGCTTTCGCCAATGCTTTTTACATTTTTTATTGAGCCATTGGTAATTAAAATGCGAAATAATGCTGCTATTCAATCCCCCCTCCCCGGCATGGAAACCTGAAACTTTTTGTGGACGATATTATTTTATATTTGATGCCTGACAAAGATAATCTGGAAATGGTACTAAGGGAATTTAGGGATTTTGAGCTAATTGGCGGCTATAAATTAAACTCTAACAAAACTGAAGTCCTTGCCCGCAATACAGATTCAAATCTTTTTCCATCTTGCATGAGGGCTCAAGCCGCTAAGCTAGATCCAATCAGATATTTTGGGATATTCGTGTCCAGCCAATACCAACAGCTATATAAATTGAATTACATAAGAATGAAAGATAGAATTGAGACTTTTGGAACAGTGGCTTTTACCCCCTTTAACGTTGGTGGGTAGAGTTTCATTAATTGAAATGTCCATACTTCAGTTGCTTATATTTCTTTTTGTTAATGTCCCTATAAAAATAAACCTGTCTTTTTTTAAAGAAATGGAAACGCTGTTTAGAGAATTTGTCTGGGGCAAGAAAGTGTCAAGGGTTAAGCTGACTGATGTCCAATTACCTACTTCACAGGGGGGTTTAGCTTTGCCTCATTTAAGAACTTATTATGAGGCAGCATTTTTAGATATAGTGGCTGGCTTGATGGGATCTAAATGTACTCAAGATAGCTTCTTTACTGATAAAATGATACAAGAAATTGGTTCTCAAATTCAAGTGTGTTTAAAAACCTCCAAACTTCCTAAAAAACTAGATACAAGACCTTAAGGGATTACTCTTTTAGACTTCAGTCCTTTTTTAAATAGACGGGCTCCTCGGGTCTGCAATATTTGAGATTGAGATAGTGTACTAGTCTCGGCCTCCAATTTCGAGAAAGCCATCTAAATAATTGGGAAGGTTGTGGGCTGTGGGAGCTAAGACATTTTGTTATTCTAAATAGGGTGATCTCCTGGCAAGAGGTAATGGCAAGGGCTGAGCGCCTTAGGAGACCTGACATTTTTTAATATTTGCAAGTAGTTCATTCTCTAAAAAATACTAATGGCATTTTTGATGCCCCAAATGAACTTGTGGTAGCTCTCTACGGGGCCAAAGTTAATGGCGTAGGGAATTGGTACTGGTTGTTACATCACCAGGGACAAGTACCCCTGATAGAAAGCCATTTGACTAAAATAGGTCGTGAGACACATTGTATTTTTTCTCTTAATGACTGGGAAGCCTATTGCCATCTAGGAAGTAAATCCCTGCGTGCAGCTAATTTTAAAAAGATGGCCTTCTTATCACAATGCTCTCCTACTTGACTCCGGAAGCTTTGGAAAAAAGATATCCGGAGGTCGAAAACTTGTGCTTTCGCTGCCAGGCTAACGGAGAGGGCGAGTGGCCCATTATTCTTTTTACTTGCCGATGGTTGAGGCCCTTTTGGGAGGCAATTTTTGTAGATATAGAGCTGGCAATTGGGAAGAGAGTTCAGCTTGAGGCCGAGGCTGCTCTGTTTGGATTATGTAGAGACAAAATGATGTTAACAGAGGCTGAAAAAGTTTCTCTATTTATTTCTTGTACTGTAGTCCATTCTTTAATTCTTCAGAATTGGAAATCTAGTGATGCTCCCTCACATTTCAAGTGGTTTAATAAAATGAAAAGGACACAACATTTTGAAGAAGCTTATGTAAGACGGGTGGGAGCAACTAAGAAATTTGAAAAAAACGAGAAGTTTTTTTAGTAATTTAGAAAAGCTAAAGGAGGGATATTAACACTCAATTTTAATGTAGAAGTTGTAGCAGTGATTGTGATAAAAGAGAACTAGCACTTTTCTTGCTGTTGCACTTTAGAAGCACTGGCATTTTTCTTGCTGTTGCACTTTACTACATGTTTTTGCACATTGATATTTTTTGTAATCATTGTTGATGTTATTAGCTGCTACAGACATATTTTTTAAAATTTTGTCATGGAAAGAAGAAGCTATTGTATTTTTGTAAGAAATGGTTTCAAGAATTATTTTAATCATAATATGTATATCATGTACTTAATGCTCTACTCAATAAAAAATATATTTAAAAAAAGACCTGTGGATACTCTGCCAGGACGAAGGACAGCTGTGCTGCTTAAAGACTGCCACTCTGCTGGATTCCAGATTTTCTGTGCTGACCCGTTGTTTGCTGCCCTCTTGTGTTGGTGAGAACGACTGTATGTGCACCTCTTTTACCCAGAACTCAAAGTGACTCCAATGGCTAGTTGGCAAGCTTCCTGATCTGAAGCCTCAGGGACGTAGGAGGCTTCCAACAACCTTGCATCTGCACTTGAACTCTGCCATCTGTGAGCCTGCCCTGCCAAGCTGTGCCACCCCAGTCCCAGACCCTTGGAAGTGGGCCTAAGGTGCTCTGATGTGTGGTACAAAATTGAGGGGAACCCATGCTTTGCCACCACTGCATGGAATGGACCTGTTGCATAGACATGATGTGCCGCTGCAACCTGCATTGCCTTTGGAAACTCTGCCATGCAACGGTTCCCGGGCGCGGGCATTGCATCTCTTGACAACGGCAGCCTTGACACCAGACTCCTCATTGTAACTTTGCAGCTCTTCAGAACAGACACATTGCACCAACTACACTTTGCATACCAGACACTAGGAATCACATCACAAGCTCTGTAGACAGGATCCTCGGCGTTGACGCAACAGGACCTCGCATTACAGCCTCGCTGCATCACGGAACCGACATATCACCTCAGCTGTTTCATGTATCTCTGAAATGGATACATGCAACTCACTGCAAACCAGGATTTAACATAGTTATGTTTAGAGGGCATAACTGGGTTCCTGTAACCAGCCTGCGCTCCATCACGGTCAGCCTTAACTTGCGACTTTGTCCTGGTCCTACTTGACCAAATATCCACTGTTGGCAAATATGCCATTTGGTGCTATTTTCTTTAAAAACGTAAACATTTTGATGGATTTTTTTTGTAATGGCCTTGTTTTAGTTATTAAAAACTTCTCTGTTTTTCTAATATTGTTGTGGACTCCTTATGTTGTGTGTTTTCGCTGTGTTACTGTTTGAAATGTTGCACACATACATTACATATTGCCTCTAAGTAAACCTGACAGCTCTGTACCAAGATATCAGGCTTTGAACACAGGTTGATTTGGGGTTTGCCTAATATGCAGTCTGCACGCTTCATTTCAATGTTGGCAGGTCCATGGAAAACACACTGGCAGAGTGATGCCGACTCCACCAGGAATAATCACCCACGTCTATGGTGTCTTATGCAGAAGCGGCTGTCAGCAGGAGTCCAGCCAAGATGACCGACAAGGTAATCACGATTTGGCTTACCATCGAGGCAGCTGTGGCGGAAATACCTCCTAATTTGAGTTGGCGGAATCCTAGGAAATTAAGTAAGAAGGTACTTTTTTTTACTGTTTTCACTTCTGTTTCCATCTAAACCCCATCATCCATGTTACTTCTTTGCAGCTCTGACTTCAACATGACGCCATCACTCAGTTGTTGCTGGGACCTAAGGTAAGCAACTTTTACAAATTCCTTACTACGAAACATTTGTTGATAATTGCTGTCGCCTTGTGTATTTTGCATTGCTCTTATATACAATTTTCTCTTATGTGTATTGCAGTAGTGCTCATTTTCCAACTTATTAAGGTAACATGAACACACCTGTATTGACATTTTAAAAAATATATAGTTTTTGGTGGTTGTGGGAATTGTGCTCGTAGTGCCTGTGGGTGTGCATTCAATAGTGTGTGTATGTTGTGTGTGTGGCATGCACTATGTAGAAAAAGGGGCATAACACATTACTTACATATGTTTTTGAGGCAAACACATGTGTATCAACATGAAAATAATTTGTACTTACCAGTCTTTCCTCCACCAGGGTCTCACTCCATCAGCAAACGGTTACCAGGATAACTGGAACATCTAAATAGACTAAGCTGAATACTGCGAGCTCGACAGCGATGGAGCCTGCAGAGCCAGCAATCATGTAAATAAGGTGGGTGGGACTCTGTCAAGTCAATGGAGATCATTGAACCACCGCCACGGAGGGACAGCAGGAGTACCGCCAAGATCTAAATCAGACCCTCACTCTTACAAGGAATGTGGTTGCCGCTTGACCAAGGTTCACACCCCAGTAAGCCAAAACCCAATTTCTTACACTGGTGTACAGCAGTGAGGATTGGACTTGTGTATGTGCAGTACCATACATTAATTTTGTGTTACGCTACCAACCCACATAAATAATTTAAGACCAATCCCAGTTAAATTCTCCCTGATTGGCCTTTTTGACTTTCCAAAAGTGTCTCTCTGAATCCACCTTTTGGAACTTGGAGTTTTAATTAGCAAACATGGAGTCCTAGGCCATGGCCAAGTTCAAGGATCTGTAAAGCAGGGGGATTCCAACCAAGAGCACCACCAGGAAGGTGGAATGCAAAAGATTCTGGAGGCCTGGGTGGACGTCTACCAGTCTCTTGTTATAACAGCTGAAGGAGATGAGGAGATAGACATACAAGAAGGGGATTTGGATCTCAGTCCTGAGGTCCAAAAGCCTGCTGAAGGGGATGATTTAATCACTAATTTCGAGCTCCATGTCATGATAGGGAGTACCATCTCTTTTCACACCTGTCCCCAGAGAAGCTGGTGGAGAGGAGGGAAGAGAGAGAGTTGAAGATAGAAATGGCCAGACTCAGGATGGAAGAGAACTGACCACAAACGCAGAACAAAAGAAGGTTGAAGCTGAGAGGTCCTTGGAGGAGAAAAGGTTACTATTGGCTCAAGAGATGAGTTTGAGAGAGCTGGATCTCAAGGCCAAGCAGGCAGAGTCCAACAGAAATGGTGACAGCTTACCTTCAGTGTCTGAATGACACAGAAAGATTCACCTACCCAAGGATTTAGTGCCCAATTGTGTGGTGAGTGATGACGTGGACAAGTGTTTTTCTGTTATGAGGTAGACCTGAGGGTTCATAATATCCAAGAAGAGCACTGGGGGTTCGTGGAAAACCATGCCTACAATGGGATGGGATACACTTTTTACTGTAGAGGTTGGGGATCAAGCCAGGTACTCTCCCAATAAGGCCATCTTGATAGCTCAAAAGTATCACCAAAGGTTCAGGGACAGCCAGAACCTCCCCAACCAATCCTAGGAATATTTTGTGGATTGCTTCAACAAGGCACTGAATGGTTGGTTGTGGAGTAGCAAGGTAATGAATATAATGGCTGTACAATCTAATTTCAAAAGAGAGCATAATCTCAGTATTTGTTTTCCAGAGCTGCGCCAGCACCTAGTTAACAGCAAGCTGACTGATCCAAGGACAAAACCAGCATCAAAGTGTGCGAAAAGTAGTGTGGACGGGAAACTATGCTCCGCTGGCAGAGCTTGTGGAGTTTTCCCCACCTCTAGCTCTGCTTGGAGCACGATGGTCGGCAAAAACTCTGCCAACCACCACATGGTGGAGTTTACAGCCCAAAGTGAATTAAAAGTGTTACGAAACCTAGGCGTATGTAACTCTTTTCCCATACTTGTTCAATGTGTCTTTAATGTACAAATCACGCGATGTGACAGAACTGGATGGCAAAAGAAATGTAAATGTTTTGAAACACGTCTAGATTATTGAAGGGAGCAGGAGAGGACTGCGTAAAGTGGATGGGTTTATGTCTCAGTAGGAAATGGGTGGAGATTCAGAGGTGACTGCTATAACCATTTTTGCGAAGAAAGAGAACAGGAACGTGCACTGATTAAGAACATTTGATACTTTTAACTGATTATTTCGACCAGCAAAACAGTAAGGGGCAGGTTTACAAGCCCCTTGCGCCACTTTTGCGTCATTTTTCCTATATTAAAAATTTCACCAAAAGTGGCGCAGGGGCTTGTAAATTTGCCCCTAAGTATTGTAATTCCTTTGGAAACTCCTAATCGTGCAACTGTGGCAACCGCTGACCTATTCATGTGAGGCACCTCTTTTCCAGTAACACATGCATAACATCAACAAAATGTGTTGTAATGTGTGGGAATGATAAACCGGAATTTGCTGCATTAGTTTGCTAACTCTTTAAATGACAGGGTATGTTTTATGCACTTTTAAACAACAATAGAAATCACTTGCCCGGCTAACATTTGTACTGGAAGGGAGATAACCATTTTTTAAATGAATGCATTTTATCTATTGTTTATAACTGATTAAAATTGTAGAGGCATTTACCAGAACTTGCGTGTTTTTACGATATCATTTTTACATTTTTAGTACACTGAATCGATGACAAATAAAGATCTGCAGAGAAGGGGTATCAGTGACAAATAAAAGATGTGCAAAGAAGGGACACTAGACGCCAAGGTTTATTATGGGCTCCAACGCCTTGTGCTGTCTTGGAGATGAGCCCAACTGGTTCACAAATTATGAACTTGTCTCTGCAGTCTTCAAAAGTATCAGGCAAAGAAAGAGAGGGTTGATTGCAGCAGTAACACAGCCAACCTCAGTCTGGCTGCCCAGCAGAGCCTTTACTCCATGCTTATAATACTCAACGTGCTCCCAGGCAACTTGTGTTGACCGGTGCTGGATATAACATAAATCGGTATGGGGTGAGTTTCCTTGCTGCTTTTACCATTTCCTATTAGGCACACTGTTCGATATACTTTAGGTAATCTTTGGTTTTGGTTTACATTTGCCGCTCCCTAGGCCACAGTGTACCGAAATGCTGCAGCTCGCAGAACTCCATGGAATGGTTTTGAGTTTTTAGGTAGCTCCATGGAATTCCAGGAGTTATGTCCACCCCTACAAAAAGGGTATCTGAGGGAGTGTCCCACAAGCGTGGTCAGGGGTCCTACCAGAAGAAAGAGGGGATAAAAACTTAAAAATAAGGAATTCTCTAAAGGACCCCAAAATATTTCCCAAGGGAGTGGTGGTAACCAGTTCCAGTCTGAGCCTAAGAAGGAGGAGTTCTTTGGCAAGCAAATATGTGGGTTTTACCTAAATTCACTTAGTGCTAAAAGTATGGGCACTCCAAGGGTGACTCTAAATGTCCCAGGAGGACACAGTTCCTCACTGGCAGACAGACACCTGTGCTGAAGAGTGCAGCACTCAGGGAGGAGGTAGTCCCAGTTAGCTTTGAGGAGCAGACAGAGGTGACCCTTGTTTCCCTGGGGGATAAGGAGATGGTGCCAAAAGTCCATATGTCTGCAAACACTTTTGAGTACAGGTAGTGGGTCGTCACCAATGGGCAATGGGTGGAGGCTCTGAGAGACACAGAAGCCAGCATGGCTACTTTAGGTGTCAGCTGGTGTGTCAGAGCAGATCCTTCCTAACACATTACACCAAGGCAGTCACCAAGAATCAGGAGAGCCATCTACCTGTAGCTTTGGTTCCCTTTGAGTTATGAAGGGTCTCAGGTTCTCTAAAAATAGCAGTTAGCTATGCCTGTAGATTTTCTGTTGGGCAACAACTAGGACCATACTATCTGGAAGGAGGTAGAGCTCAGGTTGCAAATAAAGAAGTTGGGATTACGTGAATGGGTCTGTATGACCTCAAGGTCCATGGCTCCCCAGGAAGCGAGTCAAGGGCTCCTGGAGCCTGGAACAATGGCCCAGGCAGCTGGCAAGATTGAGAGGGACCAGGGGCACAGGAAACAAGTCCCTAAAGTTTTCAAAGTTGACGAGACATCTAGGGAGGATGCCCCCTAGCCAACTGGGAATGGCATTGCCATCATGGGTGACTTGCCTGAGCTTGCTGTTTGGAATATTGGGGATGGACTCACCAGGGAGGAATTCTGCAAGGTGCAGAAAGAGTGCACCACTCTAGAGGACTTGAGGCAGCAAGCTGAGGCCCAGACAGCACATCTGGGGATCACCTGATCTATTGGGAGAATTACCTCCTATGTAGCAAGTCTAAGGCTTCTGGATCTGGAGCAGCCTGTGTGCTGGTGGTCTCCCAGTGTTACAGGACCACCATCCTACTAGTTTTGGTTCATGACATACCCCTGGCATGACATTTGTGGCAAGTGAAGACCTTTGCAAGACTTATTGTCCACATCTATTGGCCCAAATGAAGACAGCCTCAGATGCATTTGGTAGTTCTGGTCCGACCTGCCAGTCCAGTTGGAAGTCAAGAAAAAACCTCACTGCTCTCCTGACCCCATTAGCTGTTGTTGTCACTCGATTTGAGAGGATGAGCATTGAAATTATTGGACCATTGAACCCCAAGACAGCATTAATCAATCAGTTTTTTCCTGGTATTGGTGAACCACATTACTCGATACCCAGAGGCCATCCCTCTGAGGCCAGTGACTGCACCACCAGTGGCCAGGGCTCTGATGGGGAATTATACCCATGTGGTGTTCTCAAAAGTGGTAGTGTCTGACAGAGGCACTAACTTCATGTCATGTGTCAGTGGATGAGTGTAGAAAAACGTATAGGTTCTCCACACCCTTTCACCCCCAAATCCGCAGTCTTTTGGAGAAATTCAAGAAGACCTTTAAAGGCTTAATACTGGCCCTACCTGAGCCCATGAGGGGTAAGTGGACATCCTCCTTTCATGGCTCCTCTTTGCCTACAGGGAGGTTCCACAGAACAGAGTAGGGTTTAGCCCCCTCAAACATCTCTATGACCACCCTTTTATGGGACCTCTTAGCCTTGTGAGGATGAGTTGGGAGAAAGCTTCCAGGAAACCTCCTCAGGATTTGTTCAGCTAATTGCTGGTCCTCCAAAACCAGATGCACAGCTTCTGGAAAAAGGCAAAATGTAATCTTGAAGCCCGTCAGGAGGTTATAAAGCTTATAAAGCTCTGGTATGACCAGAAGGCCACTCAAGTAGAGTTTCAACCTGGACAGAAAGTGTGGGTTATAGAGCCTGTGGAGCCCAGGGCTCCCCATGGTTGCTGGACAGGCCTATACAAGAGTAAGGGGCAGAAGGGGGAGTCCAACTACTTGGTAGATCTACAGACACCTAGGAGCTCTTTAAGGGTGCTCCATGTGAACTGCCACAACCCGCACTTTGAGAGGTCTGAAGTAAACATGTTACAAGTAGAAGATGAAGAGTGGGTGAGGAGAGCTAGCCTCTCCCTGACCTCCTGTCTGCCTGGGAGTATGATGAGTCAGTGGAGGGTGTCAACCTCTCCCCTACCCTGTCCAAAGAGCAGCAGAGTGACCGTCACCAGTTACTGGGACAGTTTTCCTCTCTGTTTCCCCTCACCCTATGGCTCACACACCTGTGTGTCTATGACATTGACAATGGAGTATGTCCACCTGTTAAATATAAAATATACTGGTTGTCAGACAGGGTGAGGACCAGAATCAAGGATGAGTTCACCAAGATACTGGTGTTAGGGCTGATTGAGCCCTACAACAGTTTCTGGTTCAACCCCTTGGTGCTGGTACCAAAGGCTAGCCCACTGGGTGCCACACCAAAACTTAGGTTCTGCATGGACTACTGGAGACTCAAATCCATCATGAAAACGGATGCACCCCACATCCCCATAGCTAGTGAGTTCATAGACAGACTGGGTTCAGCCAAATTTCTCAGTACTTTTGATTTATCATCAGGGTACTGGCAGATCGCTCTGACTGAGGATGCAAAAGAGAAGTGTGCATTGTCAACCCCAGAGCACCCCTTCCAGTTGAAAGTGATGCTATTTGGGGTAAAGAATGTTCCTGCCACCTTTCAGAGGTTTATGAAACACACAAAGGTGATGGGAGGCTACATGCAAAAAGTCTTTGCACTGGCAATAGTTTGGGGTAGCACTCCAACCCATCTTTCTTTTGCTGACATGCCTCCTCAATTTAGACCCAGCTAAATGCAAATCAGTCTTGACACTGCTCCTCATGGGATTAGTCCTGCATGAACAGCCAAGCCAGGTCTTCCCTGAACTGTAACACAAGCAACCCAGGACCAGTTTCACCCTAGTAATGGGCTCATGAGCTGGGTACAGCTTGGTTTTAGTGACACAGTGAGCATGGGATCCATGTCCCATGCCAAATTATATCAGGGGAAAGGCTAAAAAAAAGGCAAAACATGCAGATTTCAGTGTAATAAATACATATTCTGCATGATATGCCTAATTTGAAACGTAAAAAGTAAGAATAAGAGGTATTTACCTTTGTCTGGGGTAATGGTATTCACCACATGTAGTACATACCTCACCTGTTCAGATTAACTTGCAATCTGGGCATCAGTAGTACATTTACATGTTTGAGAATATCCCCATAGAAATGATTGAACAGATGTATGTGAAGATTTAGACTTGCAGGTTAGTAAATTGCATTTTGCAGTAGGCCCTATAATCTCCTATTTTATGAAGATCATAAAATATGCATACTAACTATGGTATTTCTATAGAAGGAAATGACTGGGGCCTAGATTGGCTGCAGGTAAGTCTATCATATAACACACATTCTGTTATGCTTTTTTGATTCTAGATTTGCAAAGCCCCTGCATTGCCATTGCATCACACAAGGCAGTGCAAGGGTTTCAGTGAGATTTACTAATGTTGCAGGGATTCTTCTCCTACACAGAACTGTGCACACAGACCCAGGACCTCAGTGAATTGTGGTGGACCAAAAAATTCAGCTCAGTACCTAGAAACCCTAACCGGCTAGCATCAGTGTCACATTAGCTCTTCGTCCTATAGCAAAGGGCATGCGACTTAGGTTATACTCAGGAATGGTGGGAATCAAGAACACTCTTTTGTTTGTTATTCTCATACCAGTCCACAACAGGAGTAAAAAGAGACACGGGAAATGTTAAAATATTTATTTTAACGACGTGCTCTAAGATGCAGTATCTTTGCTTACATGAGCAGACATATGATTAAAAATAATATGATCAGCATTGTTACAATTCCATAAAACACAAAAGGGGAAATCATAGTACAATGATGGTGAAGGCAGGTCTCATAGTGCCTAGTGAATCACCCTCCCTAGCTAGGAACAATGTTTTTTAAAATATAGGTCTCTTAGGCTTGTGTGGGGGACCCCATAGCTCCAAGATCAGCAGGAGTAAATCACATTAGGATCTGCAAAAGCTCTCTGTCTCTCTGGAAAAACGGAATTCTTCCAAGTGTCTGAAATCATGCCTACAGTGCAATATTAAAGGCGCCAGAATCTCTGTAGACTGCGGCTGCATGTATGTTATGTCTGAAACGTGAGCCGATCAGCCCGAACAACAGCTACCTTGTTATGATAACTTTGGAGGCTTTAGCACTCACTGTGAAGACTAGGATCGCGATGTACGTCTAGGGATGCCTAAAACAAGCCATTCTCATGTGAAGTATTTCATGCAGCCTAACTTACAATAACAGCTATATGCAGTGTTGTGTGATAAAACCAGCAAAAGTTAAAATGGTGTTTAAACTTCTAATAAGCCTATGCTAACATAGCAATGTGCGCAAACAAGGCCCAGCCCTCACTACACTAAGTCTTGCAAAGCCACCTTGTGCGAATCTGCATGGCTTAGTAAATCTGGAGTAACGCAAGGCAGCACAAATCCCTACCTCATGCTACCTTGCCTTGGAAAGGGGTTGCATGGGTGGACTGTGGTTGTTCCCAAGCATTCACCCATGGATTTTGGTGCATTATCAGATTTACGGGAATGTGTAAATATGCTATGCTTTCCCAGGTGAGGCGTAAAAAGAAGATATATGTTTATTTCTCCTAGTTTATTCTTCTTTCTATTTGTGCTGCATTCTGCAGCACACAAAGAAAGAGAAAAAAGCCCTTGAAGATTATTTTTGCACAGGAAAATGGTTCTTCTGTACAAAAACAAACCTGGCTACAATGCAAGCACCCTTGCACCATGGTGCAAAGTGTCCCTCCATTGGCAGAGAGAGATCAGGAATACACCATTTTTTTTTTTGTATGGCACATTCCTGCTGTTGGAGTAGGCCCCCTTTGCATGGTCGGTCCCAAGTGTTTTACCTTTACGTTCTACATTTTGCGCAAAGTCATTTTTGCTGGCCTTAGCACTTTGCTACTGCTAACCAGTGCTACAGTGCTTGTGCTCTCTTACTTAAACATGGTAAAATGGTAAAATTGGCTTACACCTGTATTGCATATTAATTTCTTTATAAGTACAGTTTAGAGTGGTGTACCACATACCCAGGACCTGTAAATTAAATGCTACTAAAGGGACTGCATCCGATTTCTTGACACCCATTTGAGTAAACTCTTAAAGCATGTCCTAGCCCTGCCATTGCAGCCTGAAGGCAGTTTTAAACTACCACTTCTACTTGGTAATATGACTCCCTTCCCAAAATGAAAAAACTCCCCTTTTATTGCATGTACGTCACCCGTAAAGCAAGCCCTAGGCAGCCCAATAAGGCAGGCTGCATTGGCACGGTAATTACAAGATTGGACATGTACTTTTAAGTTTTACATGTCCTAGTAATGAAAAACTCCCACATTTATTTTCCACTACTGTGAGGTCTACCTCTCTCATAGGATAATATTGGGTTGCCTTCTTACAGTTAAGAAGTGTTACCTTTTGATTGGGAACATCTAAGCATTTTTGGTGTCTGAGAAATTGTTATTAAAATCTTCTTTAAGGATAAAGTCGTATTTTAAGTTACAATTCTGAAAAATCACAATTTTAGAATGTTGGCATTTTTTTGCCCTAACTATTTGGTGCCTGTAGCCTGTTACTGACATATGAGTGGGTGTAGTTGGTAGTTGGACTTTGTTTATTCATCACAGACAGCCACACAATAGAGGGATTATGTGTTCTTGGATGGGCCATCAACTGGCAGGATGGGGTTGGAAGTGCTGAGCACAGCCCCAGTGGCAACTGCATGTGCTGTGATCTGTCTTCACACAAATTACTTGTCACTTCTGCATTGTACATGCAGCCATATTCGAACTAAGGCAGGGGAGTCAAGAAACATCAAGCACTTCAAAAGGAATTCTCTAGAAAAGTCTACTGCTTAAAAGAAGGCACCAGCTGTAAAAATAGGTAAAGCAGACCCACTCTTCAGTTCACTTTCTGGTGTTCCAGAAGGACTGCTGATGTGTACTCCACAAGACTGCCTTGCTGTACCTGGAAGGACTGTGTTAAAACTGGGGGTTTTGTTGGCAGAGGTAGGCACCCTCTCTAAGCATGAACCAACATTCTAGTCAATGTCAGTCAGATGCACACTATAAAGTAGCCTGTTCTCACCAGCCAGTAGCTTGGCACAGAGCTATTAGGCTTATCTAAAGAGGCAATATTCGACATATTTGTGGAACACACACAAACAGCAACAGAATGATAACACCACAGAAATACTCCACACAAGTTTAGAAACACAGAGAATAATTTTCTGAGAAAACAAGACCAAAACAACAAAAGTCCAATAAGTGGAACCAGAGTTATGGATTTTTAAAGAATAAAACAAAAATAGTGCTTAGACATTATTAGTGCTAAAAGGTTACTTGAGGTTGGGCTAGACTGGGGTAAATCCAAACCTCCGACCTACCATGATGGAGGGCATGCTGGCTACAGGGCTCAGACAGTTCCCACACACAAAATTCCTTGGGTAGAGCAAAGCATTGTCATCAAGAGTACGATGCGTCAGTTCAGATTTGTGCAGTCTGTTCAGTGCGTGAAAGTCAAGCCTTGCAGTCGGGACTTCAGATCTGCACGGCATCAAAATCAAACTTCACAGTCAGACCTTGGATGAGCACTGCATCATGGTTAAGCCAAAAAAGTAAGGGGTAGGTTTACAAGCCCCTTGCGCCACTTTTGCGTCATTTTTCCCATATTAAAAATTTCACAAAAAGTGGCGCAAGGGGCTTGTAAATCTGCCCCTAAGTATTGTAATTCCTTTGGAAACTCCTAATCGTGCAACTGTGGCAACCGCTGACCTATGCATGTGAGGCACCTCTTTTCCAGTAACACATGCATAACATCATAAAAATGTGTTGTAATGTGTGGGAATGATAGACCGGAATCTGCTGCATTAGTTTACTAACTCTTTAAATGACAGGGTATGTTTTATGCACTTTTAAACAACAATAGAAATCACTTGCCCGGCTAACATTTGTACTGGAAGGGAGATAACCATTTTTTAAATGAATGCATTTTATCTATTGTTTATAACTGATTAAAATTGTAGAGGCATTTAACAGAACTTGCGTGTTTTTACGATATCATTTTTACATTTTTAGTACACTGAATCGATGACAAATAAAGATCTGCAGAGAAGGGGTATCAGTGACAAATAAAAGATGTGCAAAGAAGGGACACTAGAAGCCAAGGTTTATTATGGGCTCCAACGCCTTGTGCTGTCTTGGAGATGAGCCCAACTGGTTCACAAATTATGAACTTGTCTCTGCAGTCTTCAAAAGTATCAGGCAAAGAAAGAGAGGGTTGATTGCAGCAGTAACACAGCCAACCTCAGTCAGGCTGCCCAGCAGAGCCTTTACTCCATGCTTATAATGCTCAACGTGCTCCCAGGCAACTTGTGTTGACCGGTGCTGGATATAACATAAATCGGTATGGGGTGAGTTTCCTTGCTGCTTTTACCATTTCCTATTAGGCACACTGTTCGATATACTTTAGGTAATCTTTGGTTTTGGTTTACATTTGCCGCTCCCTAGGCCACAGTGTACCGAAATGCTGCAGCTCGCAGAACTCCATGGAATGGTTTTGAGTTTTTAGGTAGCTCCATGGAATTCCAGGAGTTATGTCCACCCCTACGAAAAGGGTATCTGAGGGAGTGTCCCACAAGCGTGGTCAGGGGTCCTACCAGAAGAAAGAGGGGATAAAAACTTAAAAATAAGGAATTCTCTAAAGGACCCCAAAATATTTCCCAAGGGAATGGTGGTAACCAGTTCCAGTCTGAGCCTAAGAAGGAGGAGTTCTTTGGCAAGCAAATATGTGGGTTTTACCTAAATTCACTTAGTGCTAAAAGTATGGGCACTCCAAGGGTGACTCTAAATGTCCCAGGAGGACACAGTTCCTCACTGGCAGACAGACACCTGTGCTGAAGAGTGCAGCACTCAGGGAGGAGGTAGTCCCAGTTAGCTTTGAGGAGCAGACAGAGGTGACCCTTGTTTCCCTGGGGGATAAGGAGATGGTGCCAAAAGTCCATATGTCTGCAAACACTTTTGAGTACAGGTAGTGGGTCGTCACCAATGGGCAATGGGTGGAGGCTCTGAGAGACACAGAAGCCAGCATGGCTACTTTGAGGTGTCAGCTGGTGTGTCAGAGCAGATCCTTCCTAACACATTACACCAAGGCAGTCACCAAGAATCAGGAGAGCCATCTACCTGTAGCTTTGGTTCCCTTTGAGTTATGAAGGGTCTCAGGTTCTCTAAAAATAGCAGTGAGCTATGCCTGTCGATTTTCTGTTGGGCAACAACTAGGACCATACTATCTGGAAGGAGGTAGAGCTCAGGTCGCAATTAAAGAAGTTGGGATTACGTGAATGGGTCTGTATGACCTCAAGGTCCATGGCTCCCCAGGAAGCGAGTCAAGGGCTCCTGGAGCCTGGAACAATGGCCCAGGCAGCTGGCAAGATTGAGAGGGACCAGGGGCACAGGAAACAAGTCCCTAAAGTTTTCAAAGTTGACGAGACATCTAGGGAGGATGCCCCCAAGCCAACTGGGAATGGCATTGCCATCATGGGTGACTTGCCTGAGCTTGCTGTTTGGAATGTTGGGGATGGACTCACGAGGGAGGAATTCTGCAAGGTGCAGAAAGAGTGCACCACTCTAGAGGACTTGAGGCAGCAAGCTGAGGCCCAGACAGCACATCTGGGGATCACCTGATCTATTGGGAGAATTACCTCCTATGTAGCAAGTCTAAGGCTTCTGGATCTGGAGCAGCCTGTGTGCTGGTGGTCTCCCAGTGTTACAGGACCACCATCCTACTAGTTTTGGTTCATGACATACCCCTGGCATGACATTTGTGGCAAGTGAAGACCTTTGCAAGACTTATTGTCCACATCTATTGGCCCAAATGAAGACAGCCTCAGATGCATTTGGTAGTTCTGGTCCGACCTGCCAGTCCAGTTGGAAGTCAAGAAAAAACCTCACTGCTCTCCTGACCCCATTAGCTGTTGTTGTCACTCGATTTGAGAGGGTGAGCATTGAAATTATTGGACCATTGAACCCCAAGACAGCATTAATCAATCAGTTTTTTCCTGGTATTGGTGAACCACATTACTCGATACCCAGAGGCCATCACTCTGAGGCCAGTGACTGCACCACCAGTGGCCAGGGCTCTGATGGGGAATTATACCCATGTGGTGTTCTCAAAAGTGGTAGTGTCTGACAGAGGCACTAACTTCATGTCATGTGTCAGTGGATGAGTGTAGAAAAACGTATAGGTTCTCCACACCCTTTCACCCCCAAATCCGCAGTCTTTTGGAGAAATTCAAGAAGACCTTTAAAGGCTTAATACTGGCCCTACCTGAGCCCATGAGGGGTAAGTGGACATCCTCCTTTCATGGCTCCTCTTTGCCTACAGGGAGGTTCCACAGAACAGAGTAGGGTTTAGCCCCCTCAAACATCTCTATGACCACCCTTTTATGGGACCTCTTAGCCTTGTGAGGATGAGTTGGGAGAAAGCTTCCAGGAAACCTCCTCAGGATTTGTTCAGCTAATTGCTGGTCCTCCAAAACCAGATGCACAGCTTCTGGAAAAAGGCAAAATGTAATCTTGAAGCCCGTCAGGAGGTTATAAAGCTTATAAAGCTCTGGTATGACCAGAAGGCCACTCAAGTAGAGTTTCAACCTGGACAGAAAGTGTGGGTTATAGAGCCTGTGGAGCCCAGGGCTCCCCATGGTTGCTGGACAGGCCTATACAAGAGTAAGGGGCAGAAGGGGGAGTCCAACTACTTGGTAGATCTACAGACACCTAGGAGCTCTTTAAGGGTGCTCCATGTGAACTGCCACAACCCGCACTTTGAGAGGTCTGAAGTAAACATGTTACAAGTAGAAGATGAAGAGTGGGTGAGGAGAGCTAGCCTCTCCCTGACCTCCTGTCTGCCTGGGAGTATGATGAGTCAGTGGAGGGTGTCAACCTCTCCCCTACCCTGTCCAAAGAGCAGCAGAGTGACCGTCACCAGTTACTGGGACAGTTTTCCTCTCTGTTTCCCCTCACCCTATGGCTCACACACCTGTGTGTCTATGACATTGACAATGGAGTATGTCCACCTGTTAAATATAAAATATACTGGTTGTCAGACAGGGTGAGGGCCAGAATCAAGGATGAGTTCACCAAGATACTGGTGTTAGGGCTGATTGAGCCCTACAACAGTTTCTGGTTCAACCCCTTGGTGCTGGTACCAAAGGCTAGCCCACTGGGTGCCACACCAAAACTTAGGTTCTGCATGGACTACTGGAGACTCAAATCCATCATGAAAACGGATGCACCCCACATCCCCATAGCTAGTGAGTTCATAGACAGACTGGGTTCAGCCAAATTTCTCAGTACTTTTGATTTATCATCAGGGTACTGGCAGATCGCTCTGACTGAGGATGCAAAAGAGAAGTGTGCATTGTCAACCCCAGAGCACCCCTTCCAGTTGAAAGTGATGCTATTTGGGGTAAAGAATGTTCCTGCCACCTTTCAGAGGTTTATGAAACACACAAAGGTGATGGGAGGCTACATGCAAAAAGTCTTTGCACTGGCAATAGTTTGGGGTAGCACTCCAACCCATCTTTCTTTTGCTGACATGCCTCCTCAATTTAGACCCAGCTAAATGCAAATCAGTCTTGACACTGCTCCTCATGGGATTAGTCCTGCCTGAACAGCCAAGCCAGGTCTTCCCTGAACTGTAACACAAGCAACCCAGGACCAGTTTCACCCTAGTAATGGGCTCATGAGCTGGGTACAGCTTGGTTTTAGTGACACAGTGAGCATGGGATCCATGTCCCATGCCAAATTATATCAGGGGAAAGGCTAAAAAAAAAGGCAAAACATGCAGATTTCAGTGTAATAAATACATATTCTGCATGATATGCCTAATTTGAAACGTAAAAAGTAAGAATAAGAGGTATTTACCTTTGTCTGGGGTAATGGTATTCACCACATGTAGTACATACCTCACCTGTTCAGATTAACTTGCAATCTGGGCATCAGTAGTACATTTACATGTTTGAGAATATCCCCATAGAAATGATTGAACAGATGTATGTGAAGATTTAGACTTGCAGGTTAGTAAATTGCATTTTGCAGTAGGCCCTATAATCTCCTATTTTATGAAGATCATAAAATACGCATACTAACTATGGTATTTCTATAGAAGGAAATGACTGGGGCCTAGATTGGCTGCAGGTAAGTCTATCATATAACACACATTCTGTTATGCTTTTTTGATTCTAGATTTGCAAAGCCCCTGCATTGCCATTGCATCACACAAGGCAGTGCAAGGGTTTCAGTGAGATTTACTAATGTTGCAGGGATTCTTCTCCTACACAGAACTGTGCACACAGACCCAGGACCTCAGTGAATTGTGGTGGACCAAAAAACTCAGCTCAGTACCTAGAAACCCTAACCGGCTAGCATCAGTGTCACATTAGCTCTTCGTCCTATAGCAAAGGGCATGCGACTTAGGTTATACTCAGGAATGGTGGGAATCAAGAACACTCTTTTGTTTGTTATTCTCATACCAGTCCACAACAGGAGTAAAAAGAGACACGGGAAATGTTAAAATATTTATTTTAACGACGTGCTCTAAGATGCAGTATCTTTGCTTACATGAGCAGACATATGATTAAAATGATCAGCATTGTTACAATTCCATAAAACACAAAAGGGGAAATCATAGTACAATGATGGTGAAGGCAGGTCTTATAGTGCCTAGTGAATCACCCTCCCTAGCTAGGAACAATGTTTTTTAAAATATAGGTCTCTTAGGCTTGTGTGGGGGACCCCATAGCTCCAAGATCAGCAGGAGTAAATCACATTAGGATCTGCAAAAGCTCTCTGTCTCTCTGGAAAAACGGAATTCTTCCAAGTGTCTGAAATCATGCCTACAGTGCAATATTAAAGGCGCCAGAATCTCTGTAGACTGCGGCTGCATGTATGTTATGTCTGAAACGTGAGCCGATCAGCCCGAACAACAGCTACCTTGTTATGATAACTTTGGAGGCTTTAGCACTCACTGTGAAGACTAGGATCGCGATCGATGTACGTCTAGGGATGCCTAAAACAAGCCATTCTCATGTGAAGTATTTCATGCAGCCTAACTTACAATAACAGCTATATGCAGTGTTGTGTGATAAAACCAGCAAAAGTTAAAATGGTGTTTAAACTTCTAATAAGCCTATGCTAACATAGCAATGTGCGCAAACAAGGCCCAGCCCTCACTACACTAAGTCTTGCAAAGCCACCTTGTGCGAATCTGCATGGCTTAGTAAATCTGGAGTAACGCAAGGCAGCACAAATCCCTACCTCATGCTACCTTGCCTTGGAAAGGGGTTGCATGGGTGGACTGTGGTTGTTCCCAAGCATTCACCCATGGATTTTGGTGCATTATCAGATTTACGGGAATGTGTAAATATGCTATGCTTTCCCAGGTGAGGCGTAAAAAGAAGATATATGTTTATTTCTCCTAGTTTATTCTTCTTTCTATTTGTGCTGCATTCTGCAGCACACAAAGAAAGAGAAAAAAGCCCTTGAAGATTATTTTTGCACAGGAAAATGGTTCTTCTGTACAAAAACAAACCTGGCTACAATGCAAGCACCCTTGCACCATGGTGCAAAGTGTCCCTCCATTGGCAGAGAGAGATCAGGAATACACCATTTTTTTTTTTGTATGGCACATTCCTGCTGTTGGAGTAGGCCCCCTTTGCATGGTCGGTCCCAAGTGTTTTACCTTTACGTTCTACATTTTGCGCAAAGTCATTTTTGCTGGCCGTAGCACTTTGCTACTGCTAACCAGTGCTACAGTGCTTGTGCTCTCTTACTTAAACATGGTAAAATGGTAAAATTGGCTTACACCTGTATTGCATATTAATTTCTTTATAAGTACAGTTTAGAGTGGTGTACCACATACCCAGGGCCTGTAAATTAAATGCTACTAAAGGGACTGCATCCGATTTCTTGACACCCATTTGAGTAAACTCTTAAAGCATGTCCTAGCCCTGCCATTGCAGCCTGAAGGCAGTTTTAAACTACCACTTCTACTTGGTAATATGACTCCCTTCCCAAAATGAAAAAACTCCCCTTTTATTGCATGTACGTCACCCGTAAAGCAAGCCCTAGGCAGCCCAATAAGGCAGGCTGCATTGGCACGGTAATTACAAGATTGGACATGTACTTTTAAGTTTTACATGTCCTAGTAATGAAAAACTCCCACATTTATTTTCCACTACTGTGAGGTCTACCTCTCTCATAGGATAATATTGGGTTGCCTTCTTACAGTTAAGAAGTGTTACCTTTTGATTGGGAACATCTAAGCATTTTTGGTGTCTGAGAAATTGTTATTAAAATCTTCTTTAAGGATAAAGTCGTATTTTAAGTTACAATTCTGAAAAATCACAATTTTAAAATGTTGGCTTTTTTTTGCCCTAACTATTTGGTGCCTGTAGCCTGTTACTGACATATGACTGGGTGTAGTTGGTAGTTGGACTTTGTTTATTCATCACAGACAGCCACACAATAGAGGGATTATGTGTTCTTGGATGGGCCATCAACTGGCAGGATGGGGTTGGAAGTGCTGAGCACAGCCCCAGTGGCAACTGCATGTGCTGTGATCTGTCTTCACACAAATTACTTGTCACTTCTGCATTGTACATGCAGCCATATTCGAACTAAGGCAGGGGAGTCAAGAAACATCAAGCACTTCAAAAGGAATTCTCTAGAAAAGTCTACTGCTTAAAAGAAGGCACCAGCTGTAAAAATAGGTAAAGCAGACCCACTCTTCAGTTCACTTTCTGGTGTTCCAGAAGGACTGCTGATGTGTACTCCACAAGACTGCCTTGCTGTACCTGGAAGGACTGTGTTAAAACTGGGGGTTTTGTTGGCAGAGGTAGGCACCCTCTCTAAGCATGAACCAACATTCTAGTCAATGTCAGTCAGATGCACACTATAAAGTAGCCTGTTCTCACCAGCCAGTAGCTTGGCACAGAGCTATCAGGCTTATCTAAAGAGCCAATATGCAACATATTTGTGGAACACACACAAACAGCAACAGAATGATAACACCACAGAAATACTCCACACAAGTTTAGAAACACAGAGAATAATTTTCTGAGAAAACAAGACCAAAACAACAAAAGTCCAATAAGTGGAACCAGAGTTATGGATTTTTAAAGAATAAAACAAAAATAGTGCTTAGACATTATTAGTGCTAAAAGGTTACTTGAGGTTGGGCTAGACTGGGGTAAATCCAAACCTCCGACCTACCATGATGGAGGGCATGCTGGCTACAGGGCTCAGACAGTTCCCACACACAAAATTCCTTGGGTAGAGCAAAGCATTGTCATCAAGAGTACGATGCGTCAGTTCAGATTTGTGCAGTCTGTTCAGTGCGTGAAAGTCAAGCCTTGCAGTCGGGACTTCAGATCTGCACTGCATCAAAATCAAACTTCACAGTCAGACCTTGGATGAGCACTGCATCATGGTTAAGCCAAAAAAGTAAGGGGTAGGTTTTCAAGCCCCCTGCGCCACTTTTGCGTCATTTTTCCCATATTAAAAATTTCACAAAAAGTGGCGCAAGGGGCTTGTAAATCTGCCCCTAAGTATTGTAATTCCTTTGGAAACTCCTAATCGTGCAACTGTGGCAACCGCTGACCTATGCATGTGAGGCACCTCTTTTCCAGTAACACATGCATAACATCATAAATATGTGTTGTAATGTGTGGGAATGATAGACCGGAATCTGCTGCATTAGTTTACTAACTCTTTAAATGACAGGGTATGTTTTATGCACTTTTAAACAACAATAGAAATCACTTGCCCGGCTAACATTTGTACTGGAAGGGAGATAACCATTTTTTAAATGAATGCATTTTATCTATTTTTTATAACTGATTAAAATTGTAGAGGCATTTAACAGAACTTGCGTGTTTTTACGATATCATTTTTACATTTTTAGTACACTGAATCGATGACAAATAAAGATCTGCAGAGAAGGGGTATCAGTGACAAATAAAAGATGTGCAAAGAAGGGACACTAGAAGCCAAGGTTTATTATGGGCTCCAACGCCTTGTGCTGTCTTGGAGATGAGCCCAACTGGTTCACAAATTATGAACTTGTCTCTGCAGTCTTCAAAAGTATCAGGCAAAGAAAGAGAGGGTTGATTGCAGCAGTAACACAGCCAACCTCAGTCTGGCTGCCCAGCAGAGCCTTTACTCCATGCTTATAATACTCAACGTGCTCCCAGGCAACTTGTGTTGACCGGTGCTGGATATAACATAAATCGGTATGGGGTGAGTTTCCTTGCTGCTTTTACCATTTCCTATTAGGCACACTGTTCGATATACTTTAGGTAATCTTTGGTTTTGGTTTACATTTGCCGCTCCCTAGGCCACAGTGTACCGAAATGCTGCAGCTCGCAGAACTCCATGGAATGTTTTTGAGTTTTTAGGTAGCTCCATGGAATTCCAGGAGTTATGTCCACCCCTACGAAAAGGGTATCTGAGGGAGTGTCCCACAAGCGTGGTCAGGGGTCCTACCAGAAGAAAGATGGGATAAAAACTTAAAAATAAGGAATTCTCTAAAGGACCCCAAAATATTTCCCAAGGGAATGGTGGTAACCAGTTCCAGTCTGAGGCTAAGAAGGAGGAGTTCTTTGGCAAGCAAATATGTGGGTTTTACCTAAATTCACTTAGTGCTAAAAGTATGGGCACTCCAAGGGTGACTCTAAATGTCCCAGGAGGACACAGTTCCTCACTGGCAGACAGACACCTGTGCTGAAGAGTGCAGCACTCAGGGAGGAGGTAGTCCCAGTTAGCTTTGAGGAGCAGACAGAGGTGACCCTTGTTTCCCTGGGGGATAAGGAGATGGTGCCAAAAGTCCATATGTCTGCAAACACTTTTGAGTACAGGTAGTGGGTCGTCACCAATGGGCAATGGGTGGAGGCTCTGAGAGACACAGAAGCCAGCATGGCTACTTTAGGTGTCAGCTGGTGTGTCAGAGCAGATCCTTCCTAACACATTACACCAAGGCAGTCACCAAGAATCAGGAGAGCCATCTACCTGTAGCTTTGGTTCCCTTTGAGTTATGAAGGGTCTCAGGTTCTCTAAAAATAGCAGTGAGCTATGCCTGTAGATTTTCTGTTGGGCAACAACTAGGACCATACTATCTGGAAGGAGGTAGAGCTCAGGTTGCAATTAAAGAAGTTGGGATTACGTGAATGGGTCTGTCTGACCTCAAGGTCCATGGCTCCCCAGGAAGCAAGTCAAGGGCTCCTGGAGCCTGGAACAATGGCCCAGGCAGCTGGCAAGATTGAGAGGGACCAGGGGCACAGGAAACAAGTCCCTAAAGTTTTCAAAGTTGACGAGACATCTAGGGAGGATGCCCCCAAGCCAACTGGGAATGGCATTGCCATCATGGGTGACTTGCCTGAGCTTGCTGTTTGGAATGTTGGGGATGGACTCACCAGGGAGGAATTCTGCAAGGTGCAGAAAGAGTGCACCACTCTAGAGGACTTGAGGCAGCAACTGAGGCCCAGACAGCACATCTGGGGATCACCTGATCTATTGGGAGAATTACCTCCTATGTAGCAAGTCTAAGGCTTCTGGATCTGGAGCAGCCTGTGTGCTGGTGGTCTCCCAGTGTTACAGGACCACCATCCTACTAGGTTTGGTTCATGACATACCCCTGGCATGACATTTGTGGCAAGTGAAGACCTTTGCAAGACTTATTGTCCACATCTTTTGGCCCAAATGAAGACAGCCTCAGATGCATTTGGTAGTTCTGGTCCGACCTGCCAGTCCAGTTGGAAGTCAAGAAAAAACCTCACTGCTCTCCTGACCCCGTTAGCTGTTGTTGTCACTCGATTTGAGAGGGTGAGCATTGAAATTATTGGACCATTGAACCCCAAGACAGCATTAATCAATCAGTTTTTTCCTGGTATTGGTGAACCACATTACTCGATACCCAGAGGCCATCCCTCTGAGGCCAGTGACTGCACCACCAGTGGCAGGGCTCTGATGGGGAATTATACCCATGTGGGGTTCTCAAAAGTGGGAGTGTCTGACAGAGGCACTAACTTCATGTCAGTGTACATTAAGTCCATGTGGGATGAGTGTAGAAAAACGTATAGGTTCTCCACACCCTTTCACCCCCAAATCCGCAGTCTTTTGGAGAAATTCAAGAAGACCTTTAAAGGCTTAATACTGGCCCTACCTGAGCCCATGAGGGGTAAGTGGACATCCTCCTTTCATGGCTCCTCTTTGCCCACAGGGAGGTTCCACAGAACAGAGTAGGGTTTAGCCCCCTCAAACATCTCTATGACCACCCTTTTATGGGACCTCTTAGCCTTGTGAGGATGAGTTGGGAGAAAGCTTCCAGGAAACCTCCTCAGGATTTGTTCAGCTAATTGCTGGTCCTCCAAAACCAGATGCACAGCTTCTGGAAAAAGGCAAAATGTAATCTTGAAGCCCGTCAGGAGGTTATGAAGCTTATAAAGCTCTGGTATGACCAGAAGGCCACTCAAGTAGAGTTTCAACCTGGACAGAAAGTGTGGGTTATAGAGCCTGTGGAGCCCAGGGCTCCCCATGGTTGCTGGACAGGCCTATACAAGAGTAAGGGGCAGAAGGGGGAGTCCAACTACTTGGTAGATCTACAGACACCTAGGAGCTCTTTAAGGGTGCTCCATGTGAACTGCCACAACCCGCACTTTGAGAGGTCTGAAGTAAACATGTTACAAGTAGAAGATGAAGAGTGGGTGAGGAGAGCTAGCCTCTCCCTGACCTCCTGTCTGCCTGGGAGTATGATGAGTCAGTGGAGGGTGTCAACCTCTCCCCTACCCTGTCCAAAGAGCAGCAGAGTGACCGTCACCAGTTACTGGGACAGTTTTCCTCTCTGTTTCCCCTCACCCTATGGCTCACACACCTGTGTGTCTATGACATTGGCAATGGAGAATGTCCACCTGTTAAATATAAAATATACTGGTTGTCAGACAGGGTGAGGGCCAGAATCAAGGATGAGTTCACCAAGATACTGGTGTTAGGGCTGATTGAGCCCTACAACAGTTTCTGGTTCAACCCCTTGGTGCTGGTACCAAAGGCTAGCCCACTGGGTGCCACACCAAAACTTAGGTTCTGCATGGACTACTGGAGACTCAAATCCATCATGAAAACGGATGCACCCCACATCCCCATAGCTAGTGAGTTCATAGACAGACTGGGTTCAGCCAAATTTCTCAGTACTTTTGATTTATCATCAGGGTACTGGCAGATCGCTCTGACTGAGGATGCAAAAGAGAAGTGTGCATTGTCAACCCCAGAGCACCCCTTCCAGTTGAAAGTGATGCTATTTGGGGTAAAGAATGTTCCTGCCACCTTTCAGAGGTTTATGAAACACACAAAGGTGATGGGAGGCTACATGCAAAAAGTCTTTGCACTGGCAATAGTTTGGGGTAGCACTCCAACCCATCTTTCTTTTGCTGACATGCCTCCTCAATTTGGACCCAGCTAAATACAAATCAGTCTTGACGCTGCTCCTCATGGGAACAGTCCTGCATGAACAGCCAAGCCAGGTCTTCCCTGAACTGTAACACAAGCAACCCAGGACCAGTTTCACCCTAGTAATGGGCTCATGAGCTGGGTACAGCTTGGTTTTAGTGACACAGTGAGCATGGGATCCATGTCCCATGCCAAATTATATCAGGGGAAAGGCTAAAAAAAAAGGCAAAACATGCAGATTTCAGTGTAATAAATACATATTCTGCATGATATGCCTAATTTGAAACGTAAAAAGTAAGAATAAGAGGGATTTACCTTTGTCTGGGGTAATGGTATTCACCACATGTAGTACATACCTCACCTGTTCAGATTAACTTGCAATCTGGGCATCAGTAGTACATTTACATGTTTGAGAATATCCCCATAGAAATGATTGAACAGATGTATGTGAAGATTTAGACTTGCAGGTTAGTAAATTGCATTTTGCAGTAGGCCCTATAATCTCCTATTTTATGAAGATCATAAAATATGCATACTAACTATGGTATTTCTATAGAAGGAAATGACTGGGGCCTAGATTGGCTGCAGGTAAGTCTATCATATAACACACATTCTGTTATGCTTTTTTGATTCTAGATTTGCAAAGCCCCTGCATTGCCATTGCATCACACAAGGCAGTGCAAGGGTTTCAGTGAGATTTACTAATGTTGCAGGGATTCTTCTCCTACACAGAACTGTGCACACAGACCCAGGACCTCAGTGAATTGTGGTGGACCAAAAAACTCAGCTCAGTACCTAGAAACCCTAACCGGCTAGCATCAGTGTCACATTAGCTCTTCGTCCTATAGCAAAGGACATGCGACTTAGGTTATACTCAGGAATGGTGGGAATCAAGAACACTCTTTTGTTTGTTATTCTCATACCAGTCCACAACAGGAGTAAAAAGAGACACGGAAATGTTAAAATATTTATTTTAACGACGTGCTCTAAGATGCAGTATCTTTGCTTACATGAGCAGACATATGATTAAAAATAATATGATCAGCATTGTTACAATTCCATAAAACACAAAAGGGGAAATCATAGTACAACGATGGTGAAAGCAGGTCTTATAGTGCCTAGTGAATCACCCTCCCTAGCTAGGAACAATGTTTTTTAAGATATAGGTCTCTTAGGCTTGCGTGGGGGACCCCATAGCTCCAAGATCAGCAGGAGTAAATCACATTAGGATCTGCAAAAGCTCTCTGTCTCTCTGGAAAAACGGAATTCTTCCAAGTGTCTGAAATCATGCCTACAGTGCAATATTAAAGGCGCCAGAATCTCTGTAGACTGCGGCTGCATGTATGTTATGTCTGAAACGTGAGCCGATCAGCCCGAACAACAGCTACCTTGTTATGATAACTTTGGAGGCTTTAGCACTCACTGTGAAGACTAGGGTCACGATGTACGTCTAGGGATGCCTAAAACAAGCCATTCTCATGTGAAGTATTTCACGCAGCCTAACTTACAATAACAGCTATATGCAGTGTTGTGTGCAAAAACCAGCAAAAATTAAAATGGTGTTTAAACTTCTAATAAGCCTATGCTAACATAGCAATGTGCGCAAACAAGGCCCAGCCCTCACTACACTAAGTCTTGCAAAGCCACCTTGTGCGAATCTGCATGGCTTAGTAAATCTGGAGTAACGCAAGGCAGCACAAATCCCTACCTCATGCTACCTTGCCTTGGAAAGGGGTTGCATGGGTGGACTGTGGTTGTTCCCAAGCATTCACCCATGGATTTTGGTGCATTATCAGATTTACGGGAATGTGTAAATATGCTATGCTTTCCCAGGTGAGGCGTAAAAAGAAGATATATGTTTATTTCTCCTAGTTTATTCTTCTTTCTATTTGTGCTGCATTCTGCAGCACACAAAGAAAGAGAAAAAGCCCTTGAAGATTATTTTTGCACAGGAAAATGGTTCTTCTGTACAAAAACAAACCTGGCTACAATGCAAGCACCCTTGCACCATGGTGCAAAGTGTCTCTCCATTGGCAGAGAGAGATCAGGAATACACCATATTTTTTTTTGTATGGCACATTCCTGCTGTTGGAGTAGGCCCCCTTTGCGTGGTCGGTCCCAAGTGTTTTACCTTTACGTTCTACATTTTGCACAAAGTCATTTTTGCTGGCCTTAGCACTTTGCTACTGCTAACCAGTGCTACAGTGCTTGTGCTCTCTTACTTAAACATGGTAAAATGGTAAAATTGGCTTACACCTGTATTGCATATTAATTTCTTTATAAGTACAGTTTAGAGTGGTGTACCACATACCCAGGACCTGTAAATTAAATGCTACTAAAGGGACTGCATCCGATTTCTTGACACCCATTTGAGTAAACTCTTAAAGCATGTCCTAGCCCTGCCATTGCAGCCTGAAGGCAGTTTTAAACTACCACTTCTACTTGGTAATATGACTCCCTTCCCAAAATGAAAAAACTCCCCTTTTATTGCATGTACGTCACCCGTAAAGCAAGCCCTAGGCAGCCCAATAAGGCAGGCTGCATTGGCACGGTAATTACAAGATTGGACATGTACTTTTAAGTTTTACATGTCCTAGTAATAAAAAACTCCCAGAGAAATTGTTATTAAAATCTTCTTTAAGGATAAAGTCGTATTTTAAGTTACAATTCTGAAAAAATCACAATTTTAGAATGTTGGCATTTTTTTGCCCTAACTATTTGGTGCCTGTAGCCTGTTACTGACATATGACTGGGTGTAGTTGGTAGTTGGACTTTGTTTATTCATCACAGACAGCCACACAATAGAGGGATTATGTGTTCTTGGATGGGCCATCAACTGGCAGGATGGGGTTGGAAGTGCTGAGCACAGCCCCAGTGGCAACTGCATGTGCTGTGATCTGTCTTCACACAAATTACTTGTCACTTCTGCATTGTACATGCAGCCATATTCGAACTAAGGCAGGGGAGTCAAGAAACATCAAGCACTTCAAAAGGAATTCTCTAGAAAAGTCTACTGCTTAAAAGAAGGCACCAGCTGTAAAAATAGGTAAAGCAGACCCACTCTTCAGTTCACTTTCTGGTGTTCCAGAAGGACTGCTGATGTGTACTCCACAAGACTGCCTTGCTGTACCTGGAAGGACTGTGTTAAAACTGGGGGTTTTGTTGGCAGAGGTAGGCACCCTCTCTAAGCATGAACCAACATTCTAGTCAATGTCAGTCAGATGCACACTATAAAGTAGCCTGTTCTCACCAGCCAGTAGCTTGGCACAGAGCTATCAGGCTTATCTAAAGAGGCAATATGCGACATATTTGTGGAACACACACAAACAGCAACAGAATGATAACACCACAGAAATACTCCACACAAGTTTAGAAACACAGAGAATAATTTTCTGAGAAAACAGGACCAAAACAACAAAAGTCCAATAAGTGGAACCAGAGTTATGGATTTTTAAAGAATAAAACAAAAATAGTGCTTAGACATTATTAGTGCTAAAAGGTTACTTGAGGTTGGGCTAGACTGGGGTAAATCCAAACCTCCGACCTAACATGATGGAGGGCATGCTGGCTACAGGGCTCAGACAGTTCCCACACACAAATTTCCTTGGGTAGAGCAAAGCATTGTCATCAAGAGTACGATGCGTCAGTTCAGATTTGTGCAGTCTGTTCAGTGCGTGAAAGTCAAGCCTTGCAGTCGGGACTTCAGATCTGCACTGCATCAAAATCAAACTTCACAGTCAGACCTTGGATGAGCACTGCATCATGCTTAAGCCACGCAGCAATCTTTTCTGATAGCCACTGCGTTGGCATCAAAGGGCACTGCATTGGTTCCCATCGGCACAGTGGTGATGATGCCCAGGGCTGGAGATGCGCCTCAGGCAAGAGTAAGGCTCACAGGTGGCAGAGTTCAGCAGCACCAGCAGATTTGCAAGAAGTATTTTATGACCGTGAGACTTTAGAAAACAGGAGTCAAGCCAGCAAGATTTTGGAGTCACTCGGGATTCAAGTGAGATGTACCAATCCCTGTCCCCAAGGCAGCTCAGCACAACGGCGAAGCAGGTCCTTAGAACAGGGCAAAAGTAACAGGCCCCCGGGCCAAACGGCATACCGCCAGCTGTTTTCAAAGATGCACCGGAATATTGGGGCACATTACTTGAGAAACTCTTTGCAGACATCCAAACATACAACCTAGTGCCTGAAAGCTGGCGCGGTTCTATCACAATGCCAATATACAAGGGCGGTGAGAGATCCAACCCTGCAAATTACAGATTAATCGCCCTGCAGGACGTCGGAGCCAAATACTTTGCATTGCTATTATTAGTTGATCTGGTAAATTGGTCAGGAGAGAGGGATCTGATCCCACTTAATCAAACAGGATTTAGAGAAGGGATCGGGACTATAACAAATATTTTATCCATCTCCATGATCGCGGATAAATGTAAGCGCATTAAACAAGATCTGAACTTGTGCTTCATTGACCTCCAAGCAGCATTCGACAGCGTGGATAGGAACCTATTATGGGCGAAATTAAGAGCCTGGATGATTCCAGAAAACGTATTAAGGGGTCTGCTGCTATTTTACTCCGACACCTGGACGCAAGTATGGCTAGGAGACGGGTCACGACTATCAAAAAAAGTGCACACAACATCTGGCTTAAAACAGTTATGCGTCCTGGCCCTGCATCTGTTTAATTTATTCATTTCGGACCTCTCAGCAAAGTTAAATGGATGTAACGCCCACCCGCCAAAATTAGGCGACATACAATTGACACATCTGGCTTACGCCGACGATATCGTCCTCATGAGTCAGACAAAGGTTGGCTTATCAAGACAGCTATCGGTTCTATCAGCTTTTCTGTCTGCAAACAACTTGGCTCTTAATTTTTCAAAATCTAAAACAATGCTAATTACTAATCGGCATATAACTTCACACAATGTTTGGCTAGAAGGAAAACAGTTGGAAAGGGTGAAAAGTTACAAATACTTGGGATATTACATCGATGATAAGCTCACCTTAAAGGCCCAGAAAACCTATTTACTTATAGATCAACAGCACTAAAATTTGCACTTAGCACTTTATCGAAAAAGCTTGAAGGTCCCTCTTTAAAACCCTTACTTACGGTGATAGCCAATAAAGCTCTTCCAACGCTAACCTACGGTAGTGTAGCAATGAATGGCAAGGATTCCGTTCTCCTAAACAGTTTAATTACCAAAATTTACAAACATGTACTACAATTGCCGAACTCTGCTTAACCAGCGCAAATTCGCCTAGAGTTTGGACTAAAGAATGAAAGCTTGGGACGGCTTTATTCATGCATAAAAGAGTGGTATTGGATCAAAAAGAGAGCAGCAGCTAATAATTTGAACAAATATCTATGGCAGGAATTAGAAACTCAAAAAAAAAAATCAGAAGCAAACAAATATCTGACTAGTGCATTGGAGATAACATGCACCGCTAAAATTTGGGACAAAAACCTGCCATTTTCAGCATTCAAAATAGCACTAAATAAGGCCGCAAAATTTCACTCTCTGATTATGGACAAAGCCATTTTTTTGCACCGTTCACATTCTTGGATGCTGATCAATAGCTACAGATTTTTAACCCCAGCGGCTTATCTGGATGCAACATACTCAATCTTTATCAAAAGAAAGCTGATGGCATTGAGGTTCGGTAAATTTCCAACATTGGCCGACGAGCCAGCCTGGAAACATACAGAATCCGTCTCCTGCCGCCTCTGTGGGCATGTAAAAGAAGATCTTATTCATATAATATGTATCTGTAAACCGTTGACAATGGAGCGAAGGCGCTTTTTAAGGAACATATTCCTAGCAAGGAAACTACGTACTTGTAGGACTGCTGTAATTGGTTGTCTGGACGCAACGTCACCACAATCAAATTGCAAGACTGTAAAGTTCATGAGGACTTTCGAAAAACTTGTGAACGCAATGTAAATACTAAGTTTTTGTTTTATTTCTTTAATATTTCCAGTTATTTGTTTAAATATAATTATTAGGTTTTAAATAGAAGACCAAATTCAATTATCAAAATTTTAATTTAAGTTGAGATGATAATGGAAATGTGTTGTATTTGTTCTTATTCATTGATCACATTTTAATTATGCTTAAGACCGATAAGGAAATTTTGTTAAGGTTTTAATTAACTGAACAATAAAATAAATATACAGTTCTCCAGCGCAGTCAGTCAAGCAGAGTAAAATCCTTGTAGCACAGCAGTCTTACTCCTGACAGAGTTGTTCACAGGTCCTGTGTTTGTTACACACACGTTTGCCAAAGCTGCACACACCCCCCAGGTTACATTCATCTGGGCAGTTTATGACCCTCAGTTTACCCTTACTCGGTATGGAGAGACGTTATCCCACCTGGTGGGGTGGTGGAGAGGAGTAGGTGCCCCCATTGAGATGACAGAGCTTCCTTCGTGCAGAGCAGTGGATGCCTGATGCACGGCAAAGGACTACAGGGGCATATTACCAACAACTAGCGATAATTTTTGTCTCTAACTTGTTTAGAGACAAAAATTATCGCCGCACATCGGCGATTTTTATCGCAGATAAACCTTGCTATTAGCAAGGTTTATCGCAAATGCGATAAAAAACGGAGCAATGCATGAATATCGCTGAATAGTCCGCGATATTCATGCATTATCGAGCAAATGCTCTTAGCCATGTTATCCACCTCCCATTGGATAACATGGCTAAGAACTGCTCAGGGCAGGTGTTAGCTTTTGGAGATATTCGCGCTTAGCGCGAATATCTCCAAAAGTTGGTAATAGGAGATAGCGATGTTAGGGACTGTTTCCAGTCGCTAACATCTTGGCACGCCCACTTTGCATGTCATTAGTGATAAATATCACTGACATGCAAAGCGGGGCCCAAGATGGTCGCTATCTCCTATTAGCTGTCACTAACTGGTGTTAGCGACAGCTTGGTAATAGGGAGATAATTTTATCTCCGCTTTCTTGGCTTTTAAAGCCAAAAAAGCGGAGATAAACCCCCTTGATAATATGCCCCACAGTTCCTATGAGGCAAAGCGGAAATGACCGTGTTTGCTTGGGAATGAGCCCGTGTATAGGCCTGGGCGGTAAATTCCGTTACGCTCGCGTAATTTGCGGAATTTGGGTAATTTCGCGTTCCGCGGAGAACGCAAAATTGCCCAAAATTCTGGGTTCCGCGACTTCGTGACATTTTTTGCTTGTTCGCGTTCTAAAATGCGTGTTCGCAAGATATTTCACCCCGAGCACGCAAACAGCGATTGCGAACAGTAAAAAAGCATCGCGAACAAGCAATTCCGCATGTTCGCAGAATTTCTGCGTGTTCACAGAGATTTTTTACCGTTTTGCAGAGATTTGCGTAACGCGATTACGCAAATTCCGCCCATCCCTACCCGTGTAACCTGAAATTGAAGTACAGCATAAAAGTGCCCTGGCTAGGAAAGACGCTGCTGATTATTCCACCAAGCAGCGAGTTCTACATGCTGCCCTCTAATGCTTTTTGCCTGGTAAAGGTGCATGCAGGATAGGGGAAGTATTATTTTCATTTACAGATACTAAGGCTATTATTTACTATGTTCGGAAAGATATGATTATAGAGAGTTACCATTTATCTGTATTGCTTGTTTTTCAGGTCTCCATCCCAGCTGATCCTACCCTTTCCTTCTCCCACTTGGTCATCCCAAATCCCTGTGCGATTACCATAATCAGGGTTGGGACTATCGAGAGGGGGATCCCTTTTTCCATTGAACCATTCCTGAGGAATAACCAGGCTAACAGAAGCTGACATTGTTGTTCTGTCTTGGTAGGGTCAGAGCCATAGTACTAATACCCAAATGTGCCTTTGGTGTGGGGGCACTTCAAAGCAGCTCCTTAAATTGCACAGGGCTCCTTTCACCCCAGTCCTGTCTGTCAGGCTATCTTTGGGGGTTAATCAGCCCTTATTGTGGGACACAGGAGACTGCCTATTCAGATGTGAGTGTCAGCTCCCACTCCTCCTTCCTGCTCAGGAAGGCTTACAGAATGCAGATGAATTTAGATAAGTCCTCTGTCACACCAACCCTTCCTGTGTTTGTGGCTTTCTGGAGGGAATGCACAAAGTGAATCTATCACCCAGCCCACACATGTATTGCAGACAGGATGTAAGGCACATAGAGCAGGCAGAGCAGAGTAATGTCCTCTTTGTAAAAGTGACATTTCTAAAATAGTAATGTTGAATCCAACTTTATCAATAAAGAGGATTTGTCTTTACTATTCCAAAGATATGAAACATGATGCAACTACCCCTTCCTAAACAGGAATTACAGCTTTAAAAAGTTTTAAGGAATTCCCAATGCTAGCGTATTAGAGGAGTAGGCCTTACAGTAGCAAAACATGAATGTAGCTGTTTGTCACTACCAGGACTTGCAAAACAAAAAAGCACATGTCCTACCTTTTACTTCCACAGAAACCTGACATTAGGCCTTCAAAGGGTCTACTTTAGGGGTGACCTGCAGGTAATAAAAGGGGAGCTTAAGGCTTGGCAAGTGGTTTTAAATAGCAAGTCGAAGTGACAGTAAAATACACACACAAACAGGTCTTGCAATGGTAGGCCAGAGACAGGTTTGAAAGGCTATTTGTGTAAGTGGCATAACCATTGCCGCAGGCCCATTTGTAGGATTTAGATTACAGGTCCTGTATATATGGTATACCACCTTACAAGGGACTTAAAAGTATCCTAAATATGCCAATCAATCAATCAATCAATCAACCAATCAAAGCATTTATATAGCGCACTACTCACCCAGAGGGTCTCAAATGTCATCATGCCTTAGGGGAGAAGATTGTGCACTTTAGCACTAGTTAGCTGTGGTAAGGTCCTCAGTGTCCTATGGCCAACAAAAAGATACAGCAAAAAGTGGGGGTCAGCAGACAAAAAGTTGGGGGTAGATCACCCTAAAGATGACAGGTCTAGCAGACAGCTTTGCTGTCTTGATACTGCCTTGGACCCTCAGCGGCTTGCCCTGTTGCTTGATCTCTATTTCATCACTTGAAACCAGGACTACTAGCGTGACTCTGAGGGCTAGTTGGCTGGACTCCTGATCATAGCCTGATCAGAACCTCAGGAGCAAAATAGGCTCCAACCAACTTGAACCTGTACCTGACCCAGCCTGAGTGAGTCCTAGCCCCCCAAGTGGTGCTCAAGTGGTGCCTCTCTAGTCCCCAATGCTTGGTGGTCATGCTAAAAGTGGCCAAATAGGCAACATCTAAAACTTGGGAGTGTTTGGCTAGAAACTGCTCTGAGAAGGAGGGAAGACCAAGATCACCTGCTAATATTTCCGACCAAGGTGCATCTCCGATCCGCCTGACTTCGTAGCAGCTCCTGCATTTTTCTCCTCAGCCGCAAACTCTGTTCAGCAATCCTTAACCGTAGGCGTGTCCAGCCTTGTGGAACTCTTATAGGCTATAGCCTCAAGCCTCATCCTTCTGGAGACTTTCAACTTCCAAACTTCATCCAGCAGGTCCCCAAAAATGATGCTCCCTCCTCGGACACTGCCTGCAGCCTTGCCCTGCTGAACTTTAGCGTCTCAGAACATTTCTCTTTGAAATTTCTTCCAAATCTTGAAAGTAAGCGCCAAATGGTATTTTGAATCTGACTCGCACTCCATTGCGATCGGCCATATCTTTTGACTTTGCTTTGGTCTCATGCAATTAGATGTCCGTGGTTGGTGCTTTGACATTTTTCACATTAGTTTTTGCCTTAAACTAAAAAAAAAAAACATACCTCCGGTTCTACTAACTGGATTTTTGTCATTTGTTTCGGTGTCAAATAATTTAATAAAATGTAGTCTGTTGTTCTTATTTGGTATGGGTTTTTTCTTGTGTTTTCACTTCATTGCTATTTGTATGCTGCATTAATACTGTACACATTGGGCCCGATTCCCAGAATGAATTTACTACTTTTGGCATTCACAGAATGCACTTACTACTTTTGGTGTTCACAGAATGCACTTACTCATTTCGGTATTCACAGAAGTTAGGACTACTAACTTTAGGACTCTTAAATGCCTTCTGTGAATACCGAAAGTCTTAAAATTAGGATTTTTCTCAATTTAGTAGTAGTAAAGTTAGGACTACTAACTTTAGGACGCCTAAATGCCTTCTGTGAATACCGAAAGTCTTAAAATTAGGATTTTTCTCAATTTAGTAGTAGTAAAGTTAGGACTACTAACTTTAAGACTCCTAAATGCCTTCTGTGAATACCGAAAGTCTTAAAATTACGATTTTTCTCAATTTAATAGTAGTAAAGTTAGGACTCTTAACTTTAGGACTCCTAAATGCCTTCTTTGAATACTGAAAGTCTTAAAATTAGGATTTTTCTCAATTTAGTAGTAGTAAAGTTAGTAGTCCTAACTTTACTACTACTAAATTGAGAAAAATCGTAATTTTAAGACTTTCGGTATTCACAGAAGGCATTTAGGCATCCTAAAGTTAGTTGTCCTAACTTTACTACTACTAAATTGAGAAAAATCGTAATTTTAAGGGTACACAGACAAAATATCGAGATTTAAATTTCGATATACAATTATATCGAAGTTTAAATATCGATGGGACAAAATATCGAAGGTAAGTAATATCGACAGTCTTAATATCGATATTAGTATGATATCAGTAATATCGAAGTTTTAAATATCGATGTCAATAATATCGAAATAAATAACTTCGATGTTACTAATATCAATTTTTAAATAAATTTAGTGTATATTATATTGTATTTATTATGTTTTATTATTTATTTTTAATGTAATTTAATTAAATATTGTCTTTTACTACTGTAGCGGGTTGTGAGTTTATAGGGGAATAGGGTGGGAAGTAATTTAATTATGTTAAACTAATTATTAATTAGTAGGAATTATTAATTAATTAATTGAGAATTAATTGAGAATTAATTTAAATTAATTGATTAATTGATAAATATGTTCTGTAGCGGGTTATGGGTTTATAGGGGAATAGGGTGGGAAGTAATTTAATAATAATTAATTAATTAATATATGTTTGTACATATTTTAATTAATAATTAATTGGTAATTAATTTATATTAATTAGTTAATTAATTAATATAATTTTGTACATATTTTTAATTAATAATTAGTTGGTAATTAATTAATATTAATTAGTTAATTACATTAATTAGAGTAATTTTTTTATATATATAATTTTTTGTTATTCTTAATTAATTAATTGGGAAAAATAATATTAATTATTAAATTAAATTAATTACAGCTAATGTGCTAATATATTTACTTTATTGTTATTGTTAATTAATAATTAATTGGTAATTAAATAATATTAATTAATTTTGGGTAAAGGAGTTTTTTTAGGGTTCAGGGTCAGTTTTCAGTTTTTGGGTAAAGGGGTATTTTTAGGGTTCAGGGTCAGTTTTCAGTTTTTTGGGTAAAGGGGTATTTTTAGGGTTCAGGGTCAGTTTTCAGTTCTTGGGTAAAGGGGTATTTTTAGGGTTCAGGGTCAGTTTTCAGTTTTTGGGTAAAGGGGTATTTTTAGGGTTCAGGGTCAGTTTTCAGTTTTTGGGTAAAGGGGTATTTTTAGGGTTCAAGGTCAGTTTTCAGTTCTTGGGTAAAGGGGTATTTTTAGGGTTCAGGGTCAGTTTTCAGTTTTTGAGTAAAGGGGTATTTTTAGGGTTCAGGGTCAGTTTTCAGTTTTTGGGTAAATGGGTATTTTTAGGGTTCAGGGTCAGTTTTGGGTTTTTGGGGTACAGGGATATTTTTAGGGTTCAGGGTCAGTTTTGGGTTTTTGGGGTACAGGGATATTTTTAGGGTTCAGGGTCAGTTTTGGGTTTTTGGGGTACAGGCGTACAGGGTAAAAATAAAAAAAAATTACATTAAATCAATTAAATGAAATTAAAAAAAAGAAAATTACATTAAATTATTAAGTGTTTTATTTATTTTAAATGTATATGTATTACTTTTAATTTTGTTTTAATATTTTTATTTAATATTTGTAAAATTATATGTATTTTAAAATTATGTTTACATTATTATTAATACATTTAAAAAAACGATATTTTTAATTTCGATATTTTTGTACTACGATATTATTTTTTCGATATTTTTGTACTTACCTTTATGAAGATATGACTCCGATATTTTTGATGTCGATATTTTTGTGCCGATATTTTTGTATTTCGATATTCTGTCTGTCGATATTATGTCAGACATTCAATTTTAAGACTTTCGGTATTCACAGAAGGCATTTAGGCATCCTAAAGTTAGTAGTCCTAACTTTACTACTACTAAATTGAGAACAATCGTAATTTTAAGACTTTCGGTATTCACAGAAGGCATTTAGGCATCCTAAAGTTAGTAGTCCTAACTTTACTACTACTAAATTGAGAAAAATCGTAATTTTAGGACTTTGGGTATTCACAGAAGGCATTTAGGAGTCCTAAAGTAAGGAGTCCTAACTTTACTACTACTAAATATAGAAAAATCCTAATTTTAAGACTTTCGGTATTCACAGAAGGCATTTAGGAGTCCTAAAGTTAGTAGTCCTAACTTCTGTGAATACCGAAATGAGGAAGTTCATTCTGTGAATACCAAAAGTATTAAGTGCATTCTGTGAATACCAAAAGTAGTAAGTGCATTCTGTGAATGCCAAAAGTAGTAAGTTCATTCTGTGAATCGGGCCCAATGCCTCTAATGCCTGACTGCTTTTGTGCTAAGCTACCAAAGCTTTAAGGATGGATTAATTTAGTGAATCTTCTGGTTCACCCTGACATTGATTGAGGCTGTTGCTTTACCAAGGTTAACACCTCAGTCAACCAACAACCTAATTTCTCCACCTACTCTCTCCCTGTCATGGAACACAGTACGGCATTGAGTGATTTACTAGTAAATCTGCCCTGTAATGTCAATTGTGCCTCGATCCATGTATGTCATGTCTTACTTTTCTGACACAAGAATGCAGATCTCCTTCCCCATACTTTGACATGATCTTCATCTTTGCCACACTAAATTGTAATGGAGCATAGTGCAAAGCAATCATGCAAGTAGATTTTTAAATATTAGCCTATTATTATCAAAAGAGGTATCACACCACTAACCTTTCTTATGCCATTAAAAATGCTATTAAAAGATTAGCATGAGACTTTGTACATATTACTTACCATTGACTCAACATCAGAACACTTAGGAATATTTTTGCGTGTGACACTGGACATTTTCGGATTAAATGAAGCAAAAGTGCATGAAGAAAGCCGGTTGTGGGATAATCCTCCTTTAGCGTGTATCATTAAGCATTACTAAGGATTTTTATAAAGAGCCATTAATATTAAGCATTAAGAGACAGCAGCAGCTGCCCCCATAGTAAGTTGGTAGGGAGGTGGGAGGGGGAGCTTGGGGTTGGGTTTTAAAAATAAAATAAAATAAAAAGACTTATCTGCCTCTCTGCTACTGCTGCTGGCCACCTCGATGCTGATTGTAAATCAAATACCTTGTCAGATGGTTGTAAATAATTTTTTGTGAGATTTTTTTTATAATATACTGGATTGCGTAAGTATATGCAGGGTAAATAATTTGAAAAAATCCTCATTGGATTTCTTTGTGATGCATATTTTTAGGCTTATTTTCACATATAACCTAGCAGAGTTAACTTTGCGAACTTCCGGGTATATTTACAAGCCCATATCGCCACCAACATGTCACTTTTAGTTACATTGTGGTGGCGATAGTGGCTTTGCCTTATTTACAAGGCAAAACGAGGTGAAATGTTTTATTTCTCCTCGTTTTTGCTGTTTCTATGTGTGTTGTGCAGCACACATAGAAACAGCAAAACCCCATTGATTATGTGCAGGAAATCATCCCTTCCTGCACATAAACAATATAAAAAAAGAGGTTTTGCAACTTCTATGTGTGCTGGATTAAGCAGCACACATAAAAGTTTTGATGGAGCCGGTTTCCACTTTCTAGACTTACCCTGGAACCCCTGGCTAATGGATCTTTATTACCTGCTTTGCAAGCGTGGAGGGGAGAGAAAATCATTAGCCAATTATACATCACCATTACCCATTGATCTAAAGAACACAGACTCCTGATCTAAAATGTTAGTATATTTATTATAGAGCCAAGAAAAGTTGGACATACAAATACCTCAAAACAAAAGTGCAAAAATACATGGGCACTATTAGGAAACCAAATCTATGTATGACATTTAGACGATGCAACATACATAAAATAGCCAATTCAAGAATCAGAACACAAATAATTCAAGAGACTGCATCAAAAGCCTTCTTCATTTGTAAAAGGGTTAGTCTGTACCTACAATACTGCTCGCAGGACATCCCTGCTTATCATTTTCGCTAGGCAAGTCCCTAGAAGGTCTCTCTAGTAAAAGAGAGGGACCCACAGACCAAAGGGGTAGGGTACCAAAAGACAAATGTCAAAACAGGATTTCTCCTTTGGGCAAAATTACTATAGCATCTACACTTGCATACACAACATTAAATTCAGAGAGGAACAAGGAGGAAAATATAAAAATAATAGCTTCATAGAAAAATAATAGGTTCATAAAAAAAGTACAATTTATTCAAACATATATTAAAAATATAATATACATTATTAATTAATAAAAATGATACACATAAAAATATCAAATGATACAAGTTTAAAAACACACAGAAGTGGGAAACAGAAGAAAGGAATAAATGGTTCCTATTGTAATGAAGCAAATACAGTAGTCCGAAGCGCAATCAAACTCTAATACATATGTAGCTTTTGTAATTAGAGTCATTGTTTCATAGACTTAACGTATTGGAACTCAAAGATTGCATCAACGCGTTTTGGTGGGAACGTATTTAGAGAGCCAACACCTTCTTCAGGATATAAAATGTGAATCCCACATACACAGTAATTATATCGCAAGGGGTCGCAAAGAACCTCAATATATCCAAACTGTCAACGCGATACCACTTTATGGTTATCTTTATACGGATTGTTGCTCCGTTTACTTCAGAGAGTCAGGATTCGCAATAATTCACTGACATAATCACTAGTCTTCAATCTGCTAACCACAGTCATTCAGTACATGCAGTATATCCCAAACGGAGGTACCCGTATGCTTAGAATAGTTATGGGCGTTGCGGGTTACGTTGTAATCCCGACCACCATGAATGCAGGACCGCCAGCAGTCTGCTTAGTTCCAGAAATGCAGGTTGTCGGGTCAGACGCCTCAGTAGATCTGTACCCGACAACTGAGGTGACGAAGGGAGCTAAAGAACGATGATGAATTCAACCCAGATCTGTGACGGGGGGTGAGTGTCTGAAAAGTTTCAGTGCTCCATCCATTGTCTCCTTGCGTTAACTTTCTAATCTTCACATCACTTAGAACTACTCCCTGGCTCTGTATCATTCCTCCAAACATATCTCTACAATCTCTCCTGCACTTGTGCCACGCTTCTTTCGACAAGTCATTCTCATTTCCAAGGGCCACATATCCTCCACATGATAAAGCTTGGGAAATATGAAAGCCAAATAACATGTAAGGCTGGGTGGTTAACTCCGCTCCGCCATCGAAGTTTGTGGATTTTTAAAACTGCACTCCGTTTGGAGTGAGAAGCTTTCTAAAACTCTGCAATCGCAGCAGAGCGGAGTTAACCATTCTGCTGGGAGACTTACCTTCCTCCCAAATCGGTGTCCTGCTCCTGCTGCTGGCTCCACTCGACTTTCGCTGCTCTGGTTAAATTAACAGGAAAACTGCAGTGCTCATGGCATACTGCGCGAAGGCATGCCTGACCCAATGAAATCTCATGATAGGGTTAGGCAATGTGATCACACACGCTCTGTCCCACAAATATTACATTATAATATGTCTGTGTCTGTCTGATGCAAAGCTTTCCTAGGAGTTAGAAATCTAAAACTATTGGACCATAACTTCCCCTTGCCTTATGGGCTAACTCCTCCTCAGTACACTGAATTTTTACATCTCTACTATTAGGCCTACATAATGATTGTCTAAGCCTATCTTCTATCTGATCTACAAATTTCTTTTCTATGTCAGTCAACATACAAGTCAGATTGTGTAAATGCGCCTAAGCTGTATCCAATGTAATGTTGGTACAAAATATTTTGCCATTCTCTCTTCTTGTTTATAATAGTCATACTCATTCAGGTTCTTATAAGTTGGTACTTTTGAAAACACTACGTCATAGTTGGAAAAATAATACTCATAATGTCCTTTGCTATAAAACATGCTAAGCAATATACTACAAGTGATACCATATGTCAGGGGTAGGTGGTGATATCTTATTCCCTCCTCTACTGATGCTGGTAACTGCATGCACACATAACAATCTCTCACATCCATAGTGTCCACATACTCATATAACAGCTTCACATATACATTCAATGTGTAATCACCTTTATACAAATCTACATGCAATATGCAACTAGTTTGTTCTATCATAGCTCTGTCAGCTCCTAAAGTACCCTCCTTTGTGCTAAAAGTAGAAGTCGGGGATGTCCCTCGTATCCTCACACCCTCAGTTTCTCTTTCATGTGACTCTACAAGGGATATAACAATGACTACACCTATAACTATGATTACTCCTACTATGAGTGTGCCCATTGCACACGTCTTCCTACAATTCGAATTTCCAGACTCTATTTTTAATTGATTTTAGGTGGCAACCTGTAAGAGGATCAAGCAAAGTCTTTTCTCTGCCTCTCACTTGTCGTACACAAAGTTCATACACGATCTTAAAATCTTGCACTTAATATGAACTAAGGTTATAGTACAGATATTTGCACTGCTTAAAAGAGTTCTGTAGTCCTTTTTCTTCTTCTGCCAAAAGGTACCTACATTTATTCTTTTCCCACCCGTCCTAGGTTATCTTCTTGCAACAACAGCTTTTCATTTACAGTTCAATTTACATCATGAATGAGATCGGAGCCAACTTCTTCAACCACAAGCTGTAAGATTTCCATACAAAATGCTGCCATCTCCTGAGCTGAAGGCTGGTGCCCAAAACTTGGAAACGAAAGCTCGCTTAGAAACAGATTCTGCAAGCTATTCAGTCTTGGACAATCATGCATAGTCAGTGTCAGAACTCAGTGAGCTTTTACTCCACGTACCAACAATTCAATCTCAATTATCAGCACTGAGGTTCTGTGCCTCACTCGTCCAGATCTCAGTTTCCCCAATCTTTCTGTTCCCTGCATTTGTGATCAGATACGTTCACTCTGATGCAGCTTATCTCTAGCACAGTACTCTTGGTCTCCTTCTTCTTCACTGACTTCCTGGATTTTGCTCTGTATCACTCTGCTCTGATTCAGGCGTTTCACATATGGGGGAAAGATCTCTTTCAGATACAAGTCTCAAATTCAGCCTTTCTTGTCTCACCAGCCACGGTTCTCTTTCAAACTTTGTACTTCTCTGCAGCACTCGACCAGGACCCACACCAGTCTCCTTAGCTGAGACTGACTCTATACCAATCACAACGTTACTGTCTCCCTCAGAGTTTATACCTGGGCCCGGTTTGACCTGGGCCCCTGTTAGAAATGGGGGTTTCTAGTTGGCAAAAGTTTGCACCTTTGTCCAAGTAGGGACCATTCTTTCTAGTCAGGATAAGGGAGTTACACTCCTAAAATAACCCCTGCTCACCCCAGTGGTAGCTTGGCACGTGCAGTCAGGCTTATCTTAGAGGCTGTGTGTAAAGCAGCTGCACATAACCAACAGTAAAACCGTGAAAGGACTACAAAAAGACACCACACCAGTTTTGAAAAATATCCAATATTTTGATATATCCAAAACAAGACCAAAAGTGATAAAAATCGACCATACAGTTCTCAGAAATCTTCAGTAATCAAAATAGACTTGAAATACAGTTCCTTGAAGTCAATAGCGCTGTCTGGGGCTATCACGGTGTAGTAAACAACAAATCCAATGGTGTTGGGAAGACCCGTAAAACAGTACCTTTAGAAATGCCGGGCATCAGCGACCTCTTGATGAGCTGTAAAGAGCCGACATTTGCAAGCGTCTGTTCAGGAGGTCGGTGAAGGAGTTGTTGGGCCCTTGAAATCACACAAGTTGCAAATCGAACTCCTCAGGTTGAAGTCAGGAGGGCCGGCATCAGCACGTGTCCCGGCTGCGGTGTGAAGTGCCCACAGGTCATGGCGCAGGCAGCAGCTTGGTGACAGTCGTCTTGCGGTGTTGGCGAGACCAGGGCTGGGGTGCAAAGTGATGTGGTGCTCATTGTGGTGCTGGCAGGTCACAAGGCAGGCATCCGCGTCTTTACTGAAGCGCTGTTGTCGGCTAACGAATTGGAGTCGATTGTGCTATCATTGGTAGGCCAAGATTGTGATGTGGGATGAGGACAGTGCGTTGTGTAACTTACGATCGGTGCTCTCGAACCACAGTGCAAGCAGCGGCGTCAATGTTGGCATGGAGCTTCATCAACAGGGATACCAAGGCTGTGTCATGAAGCGAGGTGGTGCAAAGTGAGGTGCCCAAAGGTCGCGGTGCAAGCAGTGGATCGGTGGCGGCGTCTGGTGGAGTTATCGGTGAGATCATGGTTGCGGTGCAGCAGTGCCCTCTGCAGGGCCTTCAGGACATGGAGTCAGCAGCAGCATCGTAGATGGCGTTGGGTTGCTTTTTCTTCTGTTGCAGCACAAAACACACAGTCCCCAGTGCTGGAAACAGATAAACTTGAAGTGTTTTCTGTTCCTGAGACTACTTGAACAGGGGGAAAGCTCTACCTCAAGCCCTTGGAGAAAGTTGAAAAAAGTTCAGTACAGTCATTTCACTGCCCAAGACAGAAACAGTCACTGCAGCGCAACACAGCAAAGCACCAAGCAACATGGTAGTCCCTCCTTACAGCTTCTCCAGCTCTTCTATGTTGGCAGTCTTCTTGGTTCCAAAAGAGTTGTAAAGTTCTAGGTTATGTGCCCCAATATTTATACTTCAAATTCCTTTGTTTAATCAGGCAGAGTGTCTGTGCTTTGTCCAAACTAGTTTGGTCCTCTCTGGCCCAGCTTCCCAGCAAGAGGCAGAGACAGCATGGTCCAAGGCAGACAGGGCCTATTTAGGTGCAAGGGAAATCTCCTCCTACCACTCTCAATGCAGGCCGGGCCTATTCAGGTGCTAGTGAAAGCTCCTCCCACTACTCTGAATGCAGCCCACGCCTATTCAGCCCAACCCTGACTCATACAGATACTCTGGAGCATCTTCACATCCCCAGCCCATGTCACTCCAAAGCCAGACAGTCAATATACATCCTACCAGAGGCACACTGGCTGGCTAAGCAAGAAAATACCTACTTTTTAAAAGTTGTGTTTTCAAACACAGAATGTAAAAATCACCCTCACTAAAAGATGCATTTTAATTTTCTGAGTTCAGTCGTACTAAACTTTGTCTTCCTATCTGGTCCCAATGGGATGTTATATTTATAAGATGTTATAAATTAACTCCCATGCTTTCCTATCGGCCAGACAGCCTTTCAATAGTGAAAAACGAAATCTGCAGTATTTCACTATCAGGACATGCAACACATATATGGACATGTCCTACCTTTCACATACACTGCACGCTGCCCATAGTGGTACCTTAGGCCTACCTTAGGGGTGACTCACATGTAAGAAAAGGGAAGGTTAGGGCATGGCAAGTGGGTACACTTGATATTAGAAAATGAAGTGAGCGGTGCACATTGGAATTTAACAGGTTTGAGAGTATGCTGAGAAAATAGGATGTGTATTTTTGCCAAAATTGATTAATGTTCTACGTGTGCTACACAGTGTTTGTGGGCTGCCTGTCCCACATTTATATGAATCTCCAAAAAATTCAAGAGAACTCTCACTTGATTATCTGTGTGCACTACCGTTAATCTTTCAACATATTAAACACTCTGTTCAAAATTAAAACAATGTTAAGCCATGGGATGTATCATAGCACACAAAAGAAATATTAACACCAAATGAATATGCAATTTAGTGGCCCCCGAGGGAGGGACTGGTGTCCCAAAATGCATCGGGCTATCTCAAAATGTTTTTTTTGCTCTACAAAATATGTGAAAACCGGATAGGCATGATGTATAGAAGAAATATCTGATGTTCATTATGTGACATGTATTGTTAATGTACAATAAGGTTATGTACATGAAATTGTTGATTGTGAAAATAACAATTTTTTTTGTGTACAATGATACATCCCATGGATTAACATTGTTTTAATTTTGAACAGAGTGTTTAATATGTTGAAAGATTAACGGTAGTGCACACAGCTAATCAAGTGAGAGTTCTCTTGAATTTTTGGGCGTATAAGTGGGTGCACTTGCCAAGTCGAAATGACAGTTAGAAACTGCTTGCAGACTCCACAGTGGCAGGTCTGAGTTACCTTTTCTGGACTACTCATGTGGGTGGCACAATCAGTGCTGCAGGCCCACTAGTAGCATTTGATTTACAGGCCCTGGCACACTCAGTACACTTACTAGGGGCTTACACAATTCATAATACAAATTTCAGAGAGAGCATATGTCCTTTAGCACTGAATAGCAGTGGTAAAGTGCCCAGAGTCCTGAAACTAACAGCAGCAGGTCAGGAAAAAATAGGAGGAAGAAGCAAAATGTTTGAGGATAACCTTGCAAAAAGGGCCATTTCCCAAAAAAAACTCAGCTCGACTTGGTGGGTAACCATTCTCGTCAGGAACCCCCACAGTTTGCCGTGGCCTTACCACCACAGCTGGATTCTTTTCAGGGAGAGGAGCTGTGTCTTCCAATGGTTCTGGAACTCTGCGGGTGAAGGGAGGTAGAAATACAGTTTTGCAAACCTTCACACTTCACAGCAGTATTCATCAATAAGATCACCTGATAAATACCTTGCCACCAGGTATCAAGACAGTTCTTCCTCAAGTACTTACAAACCAATACCCAGTCTCCCGGGCATAGGTCATGCAAGAGGTCCTTCGAGGTTGGTGCAGTCATAGCTTCAACCTGGTGAGACACAGAAAGAACCAAATCAGCTAATCTCTTGCAATAATAAAGGATCAAATCATCAGTGATGCTTATAAATGCTGTGGCTGGCACTGCAGGCAAGCGCATCGCCCTCCCATCCGTATCTCATGAGGTGAAAGTCCTGTTCTCCTATCAGGAGTACTACGCAAAATCATCAGCAGCAAAAGCAACATATCAGGCCAGTTCAAAGACATCGAAGAGCACACTTTCGCCATCCTCAATTTAAGAGTCCTGTTAATGTGGTCCACCATTCCGGACGCCTCCAGGTTATAACTACAACGTAGTCTCTGGTTAACTTTAAGGCAGTGCACAACAGTTTCATAATCTTGTTGTGGAAATGCTTTGCTCTATCTGATTCCAATGAGGATGGAAATCTGACCCGTGGTAGCAGCTCTCTAAGCAATAACTTTGCTACCATGAGACTATTACATCTCCTAGTTGGATAAGCCTCAACTCACTGTGAAAAAAAACATACACCACCACCAAGATGTACCTCAGGCATCTCAATAAAATCAAACTGAATCCTGTTAAAAGGACCCCCTGACCTCCCAATATGACTCAAAGCAACCACAGTTTTCTTTCCAGCATTCATCTGTGGACATGTAACACACCTGTGGCACACTGCTTCAACAAACACACAAAACTTCGGATTAAACCAGGTTTGTCATAGGACTCATCAAGCAATCTGGTAACACTACTCTACCATCGGTTGAGACCCAAATGCCATCATCTCTTTTCTCACAACCTGCCTTAGTCCAACCAGCTTCTACTTGGTCTGACATTTCTGCAGACGGTTGACCTCATCCCAAGTTTCCGCTATGGCTAGCATTATGCTGAGCTCGGTCCCTACAGTGCTTTCTCCTGAGTATACCCCATTGCAAATGCAAGCATGTTCAGTGCAAAAGCATGCAACTAAACCTGTGTAATAGTTACCCATAGTAACAAGGTCTTCCACCTTCCCATGAGCAATGCATTTTACTACCCCCACTTCATTTGGTTCCTACAAAGCTTCCAACAGTTGTCTCATGTATTCCCCATTCCTAATAGGAGATCCTGAGGACGTTAAGAACCCCCTCTGTGACCATAGCTGTCTGAAGTTATGAACCACACAAATCCATCTTGGCTATTCGTATAGATGGTGACTCGAATGTAATCAGAAACAAGATATGCATGTTTCAAGGCAATGATTTCAGCTACTTTTGCGGAGTGTGCCCCCTGTAACCAAGCAGCTTCCACAACTACAGAAATAGTACAAACAGTAAACGCTGCACTCAAGTTACCCTCATTGTCTCTTAAGCATATTCCATCTACAAAAAGAACTTGATCTGATTCAGGCAGTTGTTCTTCCACAATGTTGGGCCTTGGTTTGGTACAAAGCTCAGTCACATACAGACAGTCAAGGTCCTCACAATCTTCCCCTTCAGGATTCGTAATAGGCATCAAGGTTGCAGGATTTAGTATAGAGCATCTCTTCAAGATAACATGTGCAGAGGCCAATATGATCTGTTCATAACGAGTAAGCCTATTATTAGTCAAAAGCTGTGCTTTGGTTCTTGTCATCAGGAGCTCAAATGAGTGTGAAACATAAGCAGTAAGTGGATGACCCATCACAATACTTTCACATCTTTCGATGCTGACACCAGTTGCAGCAACGGATCTGAGACATCCGGGCAATGCAGAAGCTACTGGATTTAATGTAGCTAAAAAATAGGCCACTGTTCTACGGACACCCCCATGTGCCTGGGTAAGTACAGCTAGTGTACAACCCTCACTTTGGCAGCAAAAGAGCGAAAATGCTCTGGTGTAATCATGCATTCCCAAAGACGGAGCACAACACAGGCTCTCTCTCAGCTCCAGGAGTGCTACCAGACAGTCATTTTCCCATGGTACAGAAGCACTCACATTCTTGCACCTCAACCTCTATAACCACTGTCAACAATAGCTGGACTTTCCCAAAAACATCCGGATTTCCTTTTGAGTAGTGGGTGGATTCATTTGCAAGATCGCATCAATGTGATCTGTTGACACCTTCATCTTGCCTTTCTCAATACGGTGACCCAAATACTGGACTGAGGTGAACAGTACTGGAGTGTGCTGGGGGGACACCCCGTGCCCATTTTCTGCCAGATGGGTCAACAAAGCAACAGTATCAACTCTACAAGCATCCTCAGTCTCTGAAGCAATCCAGAGATCGGCAATATATTTTAATCAATCAAAAACACTTGTATAGCGCGCTATTCACCCGGAAGGGTCTCAAGGCGCTAGGGGGGAGGGGGCTGCTACTGCTCGAACAGCCAGGTCTTGAGTTGTCTCCTGAAGGCGAGGTGGTCCTGGGTCAGCCGAAGGTGGATGGGGAGGGAGTTCCATGTCTTGGCCGCCAGGTATGAGAAGGATCTTCCTCCGGCGGTGGCTCTTCGGATGCGTGGTACGGTGGTGAGGGCGAGGCTGGCGGACCGTAGCTGGCGGGTGGGCGTGTGGAAGGTCAGGCAGTCGTTGAGGTACTTGGGGCCTAGGTTGTGGAGAGACTTGTGTGCGTGGGTGAGGAGCCTGAAGGTGATCCTCTTGTTGACGGGGAGCCAGTGCAGGTTCCTCTGGTGGCTGGAGATGTGGCTGCGTCGAAGGATGTCCAGGATGAGTCGGGCTGAGGCGTTCTGGACGCGTTCTAGTCTTTTCTGTAGCTTGGCTGTGGTTCCTGCGTAGAGGGTGTTTCCGTAGTCCAGCCGGCTGGTGACGAGGGCCTGGGTGACAGTCTTCCTGGTTTCGATCGGGACCCATCGGAAGATCTTGCGGAGCATGCGGAGGGTGTGAAAGCAAGAAGAGGAGACGGCGTTGACATGTCTGGTCATCGAGAGGGTGGAGTCCAGGATGAAGCCTAGGTTGCGTGCGTGGTCTGTCGGCTTGGGGGCGGTGCCCAGGGCTGGGGGCCACCAGGAGTCGTCCCTGGCGAAGGGTGATGGTCCAAGGAGGAGGACTTCCGTCTTGTCTGAGTTCAGTTTCAAGTGGCTGCTGTTCATCCACTCGGCGACGTCTTTCATCCTTTCGTGGAGGCTGGTTCTGGCGGTGTCGGGGTCTCTGGTGAGGGAGAGGATCAGCTGGGTGTCGTCGGCGTAGGAGATGATGTTGAGGTTGTGTTGGCATGCGATGGCTGCAAGAGGTCTCATGTAGACTTTGAAGAGGGTGGGGCTGAGTGATGATCCTTGCGGGACGCCGCAGATGACTTCAGTGGCCTCGGAACAAAACGGGGGGAGGCGGACTCTCTGTGTTCTTCCAGCGAGGAATGAGACGATCCACTTCAATGCCTTCTCTTGGATGCCGGCGTTGCTGAGGCGTTGGACTAGGGTGCGGTGGCAGACAGTGTCGAACACGGCGGAGAGGTCCAGGAGGATGAGTGCCGCTGTTTCCACGTTGTCGAGAAGGGCTCGGATGTCGTCGGTGGCTGCGATGAGGGCGGTCTCGGTGCTGTGGTTGGCTCTAAAACCGGACTGCGAGGGGTCGAGTGATCCATTCGTCTCGAGGAAGGTGGCAAGCTGTCTGTTGGCGATCTTCTCGATGGCTTTGGCAGGAAACGGGAGGAGTGAGATGGGGCGGAAGTTTTTGAGGTCAGTGGGGTCCGCTGTTGGTTTCTTCAGGAGGGCGCTGAGCTCGGCGTGCTTCCAGCTCTCTGGGAAGATGGCGGTGTCGAAGGAGGTGTTGATGACATCTCGGAGTTGGGGTGCGATGGTGGAGTCGGCCTTGTTGAAGATGTGGTGGGGGCAGGGGTCAGTCGGAGATCCAGAGTCGATGGTGTTCATCGTGCGGGCTGTGTCTTCGGTGGTCACTGCGGTCCAGGTGCGGAGGGTCGTGGCGGGGTGCGTTGGTTCGACGGTAGGGTGCGAGGATGGTGTGCCGAAGCTGTTGTGGATGTCGGCAATCTTGCAGTGGAAGAACGAGGCGAGGGAGTCACAGAGATCTTGTGAAGGGGTGATGTCGTTGTTGCCGGTGCTGGGGTTGGAGAACTCCTTGACGATGCTGAAGAGTTCCTTGCTGTCGTGAGCGTTGTTGTCCAGTCGATCCTTCAGTGATGTCTTCTTGGTGGTGCGGATGAGCTGGTCGTGCTTGTGGGTCGCGTGTTTGAGGGCGGTCATGTTGTCAGTGGTCCGGTCGAGGAACCAGGCTTTCTCGAGGGTGCGGCAGGTCTTCTTGGAGCCCTTGAGTTCGTCGGTGAACCAGGGGGCCTTCTTGCTATTCGGTTTGCTGGGGGGGTTCTTCAGTGGTGCGAGGTCGTCAGCGCAGGCTGTCAGCCACTGCGTGAAGTTGCGGGCTGCTTCGTTGGGGTCCGGTGTGCTGGTAGGTTGGTTCTGGATGAGGGAGGTGGTGAGCTGGTCGGGGGTGATCTTGCTCCAGCTTCTGTGAGGACCCTGTTGCGGGTGGTGGTGGGTAGTGGTTTTTCTGAAGCTGAAGTGGACGCAGCTGTGGTCGGTCCAGTGAAGTTCGGTGGAGTGGCTGAAGGAGATGTGCTTGCTGGATGAGAAGACGGGGTCAAGCATGTGGCCGGTGTAGTGGGTGGGGGTGTTGACCAGTTGCTTGAGTCCGAGGTTTGCCAGGTTGTCCAGCAGGGCGGCGGTGTTGCTGTCCTTGCTGTTCTCCAGGTGGAAGTTGAAGTCCCCTAGGAGGATGTAGTCGGCGGAGGGGAGGGCGTGTGGGCTGATGAAGTCTGTGATGTCTTCGCTGAATTGTGTGCGTGGTCCCGGGGGCCTGTAGATGAGGGTGCCTCTGAGGGTCGTCTTTGGGTCGGTGTGAATCTGGAAGTGGAGGTGTTCAGCGGCGGTGAAGGTGTCGTCGGCGTCGGTCATGATGCGGATGGTGTTCTTGTGGATTATGGCGATGCCTCCTCCGGTTTGGTTGACGCGGTCCCTCCTGATGATCTTGTATCCATCCGGGATGGCGATGGCGATGTCGGGGGATGAGGAGGCGTTCATCCATGTTTCGGTGAGGAAGGCAACGTCTGGTGATGTTGTGTCGAGCAGGTTCCAGAGCTCGACGGCGTGCCTGTGGACGGAGCGGGTGTTGAGCAGGATGCACTTGAGATCGCTGCTGGGGTTTGGCCTTGCTGGTGCGGTGTATGTTCGGAGGCAGGTGAACTTGCAGGTTGTGCAGGTGAAGGGTCCGTGGAAGCGTTTCGGGGCGGCTCGGCAGCAGGCGGGGTTCCGGCCGGCATCCAGTGCGTTGAAGGTGGCGGCGTCGTAGGTCTGTCGGGTCGTCTTGCATCGTCGGTGGGGCCAGGGGTCCTGGCACTGGGCGCAGTCCAGGCGTGGACGGGCGCAGACGGGCTTACTTTTGGCGCGCCTTCGGCGCACAATCGGCGCGCCCACTGCGCGTGATATGGCAGAATCGACTCCACATGTCACAGCCCCTGCATGTGCTGCCATCCCTGTTCTTTCTGGCCCCATTGAAATCTTTCCCACGACTCTCGCACTAGAGGCTTTCTGTGGTGCTTCCATTCCTTCCATGCTCGCTGTACTTGCCAGTTCTCACCTTCCCTCCTCTGAAAGTGGATTATAGGGAGGAGGGCGCTCCGCTAATAGTTTGTCTAACAGACAGTCAACAGTGTCACTTGCATCCTCCCCATTCCTATTGCTAGTGTCTCCATCCTTCATTAATAATGGGTACAGTTTTTACCCCTCAATGGTGTCTACTCTCCACCTCTTCAACTGTGCATCCCATTGTGCATCCTGATATGCTTTCATTGCTTTTTTTTACCCTTCCTTGAGATTTTTCCCTGTTCCTTGCATGTGCAGCTCACATCCAAGCATTGAATGCTTCGAAATGTGTTGTCCTAGGTGGAGGCCATAATGAAGACATCACTCCCCTCAACTGGTATCATACATCCAAACGGAATGACCCATAATGAGGGAAAGCCAAATCTCCCTCGCTCTTCGTAATCTTGTGCCAATTTTGAAGCCAAACTATAGTATGGAGACCTACGTTCATTGCCATGTAATGTGCCGGAGTATCCTAGGGTGGTGCTTCCTCACCCACTTGAGTTATCACACATGTCTCCCCTGCACAAATCTCATAGTAACCCACATTATTTTTCATGACAAATTCCTAACTTCGACTTCCTGATGACAGCTCACCAATCCCAGTGTGGTGTTACACCAACCAACCTATCGCATCAAAGCGCACCCTGACATCACTTTTTCCTCCTCACAGCAATTCACCCTTCTTCACAATCACACCATTCACATTCAATTTTGCACTCATAAAACAAAGTAGCTGTCTGCCTTCCAAATGAGGGGACAGACACAATAAACCAAAAGAAAGTAACTGTCTGCCTTCCAAATGACCGGAAAGTTTCAGTAAACCAAGCAATTGTCTGCCTTACTAAAAGATTGATAGAATTCAATCACTCAAGCACATTCATCCCCCATGACCCACGACCTGTGCTGGCCACTCAAATCGCTGGAGTCCTCGCCTGCGCAAAAGGCTTTCCACACACAATTCTAAAAAGTCCACTCACACAAAGTTCCCTGTCTCAAGCGCTTCGTCGATAGTGCTCCACGCCTTTCCAACAAACCAATGGTCAGGCAATTACAACAAATCAGTGTTTCCTACATCACAAATATATCCCGGGATCTTACGCTACACTTGAGCCCGATAAACCAAAACCAAACCGAAACCTCATGGACCATGCGCGTTTGGCCTGATAAACCACATTCATCCGACTATCATCTCAACTCTGCAAGACATCACAAACTGAAATTACCACAATGTAATACACACATCCCGTTTCATACTCACACCACCATTCACCGCTGTCCTTGCCACACCATCAATCTTCACCGACATCCACCAAAGCCCGTCATTGTCCACTCTCAATCATTGGGCTCTATTTTGGGACTCTGTGGGTCTAAATCTAACTAGCTTTTCTGGATTCTCCCCTCATTTCAAGAGGTAACCGTCCTCTGCTACCAACTGATAGAGCCAGGTTCCATTTTCTGGACTTACTCTGAACCCTTGGCCGATGGGTCTTTGTTACCTTCTTTGCAAGCATGGAGGGGAGAGAAAATCATTAGCCACTTATACATTGCCATTACCCATGGCTCTAAAGAACACAGACTCCTGATCCAAAGTTGTAGTATATTTATTATAGAGTAGGCATGGGCGGTGAACTCTGCTCTGTTCGCAGAGTTTGTAGAGTTTTCTGCCCTCCGTGGAGCTTGCAGAGTTCAGAAAACTCCACTCCACGTAGTGCAGCGGAGCTTTTTCCCGCTTGTGCTTGAACAAGGTAAGTTGGCGAGCACGAGCTGCCACATGGATAGAATTTCTACCCGAGCTGCAGGAAGATCAGCGCAAATGGCAGTTCGCACTCCACTGCTTTCGAAACTACGCAAAGGTTTTTTGTCCCTTTGGAGGGTTTTGCATAGGGAAACTCCGCGAACCACGCCCAGACCTATTATACTGCCAAGAAAAGTTGGACATAAAAACACCTTCAAACAAAAGCGTAAAAATACATGAGCACTATTATGAAACCAAATCTATGTATGAAATTTAGACAATGCAAAATACGTAAAATAGACAATTAAAGAAGCAGAACACAAATAATTATAGAAACTACATCAAGGGGTTTCTTCATTTGTATTTCGTAAACAAAATGGATTAGTCTGTCCCTACACTACTGCTAGCAGGACATCCCTACTTAACATTTTCCCCAGGCAAATCCCCAGGAGGAGTCAGCACATGAAGTCTTCCTAAGAAGCGCACTCATGTTCAATGGGTCAAGTAGCTTAAAGCTACTGAGCTCGGTCTAAGATACTCTCTTCTCTCCAGGTAAGGCAAATTAGCCCGGTGGGAGCAGAGAGCTCCGAAAGTGCGTCCTACAGCCACGCAATCTTGGCTCGCCCCCCCAGTGAAACATTTTTGTTTGCCCATCAAAAGTAGTGATTTGTTAAAGACACCATAAAGAAATCAGTAGTTGGAAAAGGTTATAGCACCAAGGATGGGATTTGACTTTCTAAACTTAGTAGTATACTTATTATTTGTCTCTGGTCTACACGTTTTGACATCATTTGATGGAATCAGAGCAGTGCCAAAGATGCTTGGTGTCTAGGTGTGATGATGCTTATAGATAGGGTTGCATATTAATAACAGATTAACCAATAGGGATGTCGATCTTCTCAGGTAGCAGATGCATATGGCCAAATTAAATACCATGAAGGCGTGGATGCATTTCTTCTGCACTTTACAGAATATCTGGGCGGCTCTCTTTCAAAGGTCCCCACCCGCATCTATTGGATGGATACACAAGAAGGAAGAAAACCAAATACTTTAACGTCCTTCGAAACGAATGTGATCCCTAATAAAGCTAAAGAGGGTTTTATTGCCAATTGTATCAAAGCTTGCCTATGAATGGGAGGGCCAGAAAGAATCATTTCAAGTGCAACATGCGACTGCCTTCATCAATTGCACGCCCACATTTGTTCCCAGAATATTACTTGTATGTATGTATGTATGTATGACACACTTATAAAGCGCTCCTGTCACCCAACGGGCATCCTGGCGCTGTGATCTAACAGATCCTGAAACACTGTCAATACTATATCACCAAGCTACACTATCCTAGGGAACAGGTGAGTTTTTAGTTCTTTTTTAAAGGAGAGAAGGTCTCCTAAGCATCTGAGCGACAGTGGCAGATCATTCCACAACTTGGATGCCGTAAAGCCAAAGGAACGGCCCCCCATTCGCTTTCTCCAGATCTTGGGAACAACTACCAAGTAGGCTGAGGCAGAGCGGAGAGATCTAGTAGGGATGTACCAAGAGAACATCTCCTGTAGGGGCAGCGGTCCCAAGCCATGAAGGGCCCGGAAGACCAAGCATAAAGCTTTAAACTCAACCCGCTGAGAGATGGGCAGGGCAATTATTGAGGTATAATTTCTCACCCCTGTGTCAAATTGCACAGATATAGTCAGGAGTGACGTGACAAAAGTCAGTTTAAAACAATTGAGGAATAGTTTGTTAGTGAAAAGATGTTACTTGACTATACCCAGCTAATAAAGATGGATGCTTTTACTGATCAAGTGGAAGGCAGCAGACTGCGCTCTCTTTACATTCTTCACCTGAACTAGGGTAGAAATCTGTTCAGGTTCTGTCAAAAGTGGAGTGTGCATTTCTGAACTAGTGCCAATGCTTGCTTGCTGTATCATTTTGCCTCGTAGTAAGTCTTTCCATTGCAATATATGAGTTGGTCTGTTTTCATTTGATGGCAGGGAATATTTCTTAAATGCCACAGTCATCTGAAGGCTTTTGCCTATGAAAGTGACATGTTCTGCATTAAAAGAAATCTTTACTGAAATTATGATTACATAATACGTATGTAGATGCTCTATGTAAAGTGTCATGGGTTACTTTTAATGAAAATTTATTCACTTTTGATGCCGCTTAAAATTAAAAAATATTTTCAATAAAAAGAACAATTGTCTTCTATTTTGTAGCATTTTTATAGTTTTGTCAATCATTTGTCTTTTTACTCAGGTTCCCAATTCATTTTTGAGTTTGATCGGCTTGTTTCTTTTTAAATTGAACTTCTTTAGTTTTTCTGCCAGTTATATGAGCCACTGTTGACCTTTTATGTTACTTATATGTGCATTTATGCATAGAAAATGTGTAATAATTTACACTTAGATATTCTGGTCACGAAATGGTGACCCTTCAAATATTCCCGACCCTTAGGGGTCCATTATGATATCGGGCGGATTGCCTCCGCCAGGCTGGCGGTAGCCACTTCCAGCCTGGATGGAGGCAATCCGCCCGATATCATAACCAGATTTCCCCCCGCCATATTAGGATGGCGGGGGGGACCACGGTGGATGGAAAGACCGTCCGCCGCTTTTCCGCCCCGGTCCCCTTGCGGCCGGGGCGGAAAAGGAATAATATGGTGTCGGTGTCTAATAGACACCGCCAGCCATATCATGATGTCTGGTTTACAGTGCCTTTCCGTGGCGGCGATGCCACCACAAAAAGGCATGCGGTCTTCATTCTGGGGGCCCCCTGCAGGCCCCCAGAATGAAGTACAGGTGGGGGGTGCACATGGGGATACCTGTGGTACCCCCCCTTCATTGTCATTTACAAAGCGGCAGGCACCGCACAGGGCCTGCCGCTTTGTAAATGACAATGTGAAAGTGCATTTTCAGCATTGTGGCGGGCGGTGCAGAGAGCACCGCCCACCACAATGCTGAAAATACAGGATGTGCCCGCCACTGTGGCGGGCACATCCTAATAGCACCCCCGGGACCCCCTCCCTTATGGCGGGCGGTCCCCATTTACGATGGGATGACGGGCGGGTAAAGTCCGCCTGTCATCCTAATGAGGCCCTTAGTCTTTCTGGGTGGGTCTGGGATGACTTTGTGGCTGCATTCAGAAGAGCTATGAAAAGTTTATATTAAAAGGCAACAACTGTATTATTCACCAATCAAATAATGTCAAATATCTATACAGGCGTAGCAGACTTTCTATGTTTAGCCTGTAAATAAAACAAGCACTGGCGTTGCCAATAGGTCTCGCAGTAGGAAAGTTGGAGCTATTACAATTGCAAATAACAATGCCTTTTATTTTTGTTTTCATTTTAAAAACATAAAGGGCTTTGTCATTTACAAAACCAATAGCTCCAACTTTCCTACTGCGAGACCTATTGTGCACTGCACAGTGTGGGTGAAAGTGGCACTGCGTGTGTGTGAGTGGCTTTGAGTGAGTTGCGTTGCGTGGGTGAGTGGCGTTGCATGTGTGAGTGTTGTTGCGTGGGTGAGTGGCGTTGCGTGGGTGAGTGGCGTTGCGTGGGTGAGTTGCGTTGCGTGGGTGAGTGGCATTGCATGGGTGAGAGTGGTGTTGCGTGTGTGAGAGTGGGCTTGCGTGGGTGTGAGTGGCGTTGTGTGTCTGAAAGTGGTGCTGTGTGGGTAAAAGTGGCACTGCGTGGGTGTGAGTGGATTTGCGTGTGTGAGTGGCGTTGTGTGTGTGAGTGGTGTTGCGTGTGTGAGTGGCGTTGCGTGTGTGAGTGGCATTGCGTGTGTGAGTGGTGTTGCGTGTGTGAGTGGCGTTGCATGTGTGAGTGGCGTTGCATGTGTGAGTGGCATTGAATGGGTGAGAGTGGCGTTGCGTGTGTGAGAGTGGGCTTGCGTGGGTGTGAGTGGCGTTGTGTGGCTGAAAGTGGTGCTGTGTGGGTAAAAGTGGCACTGCGTGGGTGTGAGTGGATTTGCGTGTGTGAGTGGCATTGCGTGTGTGAGTGGCGTTGCGTGTGTGAGTGTCGTTGCGTGTGTGAGTGGCGGTGCATGTGTGAGTGGCGTTGCGTGTGTGAGTGGTGTTGCGTGTGTGAGTGGCGTTGCGTGGGTGAGTGGCGTTGCGTGGGTGAGTGGCATTGCGTGGGTGAGTGGCATTGCGTGGATGAGTGGCGTTGCGTGGGTGAGTGGCGTTGTGTGGGTGAGTGGCATTGCGTGTGTGAGTGGCGTTGCATATGTGAGTGGCCTTGCATGTTTGAGTGGCGTTGCATGTGTGAGTGGCGTTGCGTGTGTGAGTGGCGTTGCGTGGGTGAGTGGCGTTGCGTGTGTGAGTGGCGTTGCATGGGTGAGTGGCGTTGCGTGTGTGAGTGGCATTGCGTGGGTGAGTGGCGTTGCGTGGCTGAGTGGCGTTGCATGTGTGAGTGGCGTTGCATGTGTGAGTGGCGTTGCGTGTGTGAGTGGCGTTGCGTGTGTGAGTGGCGTTGCATGGGTGAGTGGCGTTGCGTGGGTGAGTGGCGTTGCGTGGGTGAGTGGTGTTGCGTGGGTGAGTGGCGTTGCGTGGTTGGGTGGCATTGCGTGGGTGAGTGGCATTGCGTGTGTGAGTGGCGTTGCGTGTGTGAGTGGCGTTGTGTGTGTGAGTGGCGTTGCATGTGTGAGTGGCGTTGCATGTGTGAGTGGCGTTGCATGTGTGAGTGGCATTGAATGGGTGAGAGTGGCGTTGCGTGTGTGAGAGTGGGCTTGCGTGGGTGTGAGTGGCGTTGTGTGGCTGAAAGTGGTGCTGTGTGGGTAAAAGTGGCACTGCGTGGGTGTGAGTGGATTTGCGTGTGTGAGTGGCGTTGCGTGTGTGAGTGGCGTTGCGTGTGTGAGTGTCGTTGCGTGTGTGAGTGGCGTTGCATGTGTGAGTGGCAATGCGTGTGTGAGTGGTGTTGCGTGTGTGAGTGGCGTTGCGTGGGTGAGTGGCGTTGCGTGGGTGAGTGGCATTGCGTGGGTGAGTGGCTTTGCGTGGATGAGTGGCGTTGCGTGGGTGAGTGGCGTTGTGTGGGTGAGTGGCGTTGCGTGTGTGAGTGGCGTTGCATATGTGAGTGGCCTTGCATGTGTGAGTGGCGTTGCATGTGTGAGTGGCGTTGCGTGTGTGAGTGGCGTTGCGTGGGTGAGTGGCGTTGCATGTGTGAGTGGCATTGCGTGGGTGAGTGATGTTGCGTGTGTGAGTGGCGTTGCGTGTGTGAGTGGCGTTGCGTGGGTGAGTGGCGTTGCGTGGCTGAGTGGCATTGCATGTGTGAGTGGCGTTGCATGTGTGAGTGGCGTTGCATGTGTGAGTGGCGTTGCGTGTGTGAGTGGCGTTGCATGGGTGAGTGGCGTTGTGTGGGTGAGTGGCGTTGCGTGGGTGAGTGGTGTTGCGTGTGTGAGTGGCGTTGCGTGGTTGGGTGGCGTTGCGTGGGTGAGTGGCATTGCGTGCGTGAGTGGTGTTGCGTGTGTGAGTGGCGTTGCGTGGATGAGTGGCGTTGCGTGGATGAGTGGCGCTGCGTGGATGAGTGGCGTTGCGTGGATGAGTGGCGTTGCGTGGATGAGTGGGGTTGCGTGGATGAGTGGGGTTGCGTGGGTGAGTGGTGTTGCTTGGGTGAGTGTGGCATTGCGTGGGTGATAATGGGCTTGCGTGGGTGTGAGTGGCGTTGCGTGTCTGAAAGTGGTGCTGTGTGGGTGAAAGTGGCACTGCGTGGGTGTGAGTGGCTTTGCGTGAGTGAGTGAGTGAGTGGCGTTGCGTGGGTGAGTGTGGTGTTGCGTGGATGATAGTGGGCTTGCGTGGGTGTGAGTGGCGTTGCGTGTCTGTAAGTGTTGCTGTGTGGGTGAAAGTGGCACAGAGCCTTTGATGTGGCCTGGCGCAGGAGAAATGCTGCTGCTGCTAATCAAATATAAAACGTGTTTAGGGACTCACGGCTGCCGAGAGTAACAAGGCAGTGCTGGGAGGGGGGCTGCACACCAACTGAAGTGCTCTGGTTGCACGGCCTGCGGCCAGCCGTGTGAAGTGATAAGCCTTTGAAGTACACAGGCATGCTGTGATGGAGGTGTGAGAGGTCTGGCAGGGAACAGATGGCCTGGCTGTGAAGCAGGGGGCGGGGCAGCGCTGGGGAAGCCTGTGGGAGGGTGATTGATGCCTTTGATGTGGGGAGGGAGGAGAGCCTTTTGCGAGCCTGCAGGAGAAATGCTGCTGATGCGCGTGCATGTTTAATCACGTGATTCACGTGAACTTAAAGAAAACCGCGGCTGAAAGCCCGTGGTTTGAAGAGGGTTTTGCCGACTTGAATTCTCCCCATTTCCCATTCCTGCGGAATGGTAAAGGCGAGACTTAAAAACTAATTTGCACTCTAAGAGATAGTGGAGAGATAACTTTGTATGTAGCTCCAGATGTTAAAATCATTTTGCAGTATTTTCTGATGATATATTGCTAATAGCTCTCGGGGGTCAAATGTTGAAATAGCTATTCAGCTTGGTGTTGCCTCTGGGAATAAGTTTATTGATGGTAAGATAAAGATCTTGGCTGGTTACACCCATAATACACGATGTTGTTCTTGTCCACAATCAACCGTTTTCTCACTTTCAAGCTCCATAAAAACTAACGCAAATGTCCACTGTTTATGATTGAAAGGATTAGTTTGAACCAAATGTCATCAGCATGAGGGATTTATTTCTGGTTTGTGCCCTTCGGTTCCTGCTCCTTCAAGAAATGAACAGGAATTCGAACCAGTTAATGTGAGGGAGCAAGGGCAAGTGGGTACTGAAAGTGATTAATTGTAGCTGTAATGCAAAGGTACAGGTTAAGGGGATTTACTAAGATTTTACAATGTGTTTGCGTCGGGCAAAATCATTTTTTTTCGATTTACTTACCAGAGCTAAACTTCTTTAATGTGGAAATAATGTGAAACTAACAAAAAGCAGCACCCTGTTTCCAGCATTACTTGGCGGCAAGGGGCCGTACCTTGGGTGGAGCATGGGCATTTCCATGAGCCACCCAAGGTTTCTGATACTAAACCCAATTTACTAAATAAAGTAGACAGGGTTTAGCATCAGAAACTGTGCCTTTTTTCAGTGGGCGCGAGGTAGGAGAAATGCTTTAATTTCTCCTTCCTTTTCCGAAATTCCACATGTGCTGCACTGTACAGCACACACACAAAGAGGAAAAATGGATTAACCCCTTCGATGTGGATGACAAAGCCAGCTCGTCACGGGCGTTACCTGCGCTGTGCGCATGACGAGCTGGCTTTGTCACGTAACCCGCGAATTTCGAATCTTCAGCGCGCAGTGGGAAAACCCGCTAGCGCGCATGCCGTTGAGTCAGTCAATGCATAGTATTTGGTACCCATTCATTACAAAACTTATGCTAGACTTGCGGAGACGCCCTTGCACCATGGCACATATCAGCTGATTTCAGCGCCGGTGCTAGGGCCAGGGGAGGAGAGCGCCATATTTCAGTATATGTAGAACTCTCCGCCTCTCTCCTTTCCACGCAGTGCTACACAGCACAGCTTTTTGGCTGCTGTGCTACGTGAAAGAGTGGTCTATCTGCCCCTTAATGCATTGGACTTGAAGCTATACCCGGGAAGCTCTAGCAGATAGAATCTGTCGGAGCATGAATTCATCAACCTCCCTGTCCCCAGCTGGTGCTATCGTGTTCTTCTGCCAAGGCAATAACCATAAGCACTCAAGTTCAATGGCCTTTTATACTACCAATAAGTGAGACTGCATTGCGCAGATGCAATCTGTCAAGCTTAGGCTAAATGTTTTCTAGAATTCACTTTAACTGCACCCTTCAGCCCATAATCTTCTGTGGCAAAACAATGTGACATGCCCATATCTAAGGGAAACCGTGACAGAGGTCTGAAAAGATAAAACCCTTCTCATTTTCTCTGATGTCTTTTAAAGAAAGTTGAGACCCAGATCAATCTACACAGAACTCATTTCTTTAAATATTTTTTGGTTCTTTCTGCAGTGACACCCCTGCTGAACTTCGAATGAACTCCAACATTTCATATGAGAAGCTCGCTAAAGAGGAATCAATCTTAAAGGAGAACTTCATTAGGCAGTTCTACACCGTTCAATTAGATCTGTGAGAAAATCTGGATGTCATCTGGAGCAGATGGGATCTCACGTTGGACTCGGAAATGTGACCAAGCAAATGACAGATTCACTGGATCAGGCCAGTTGCCTTTGGCAAACAGGCATTACAACGCAGCTGTTACCATGCATAGCCTTTACCACGCGTTTGGTGCAACATATGTACCGTTATCAGGCATAGCCTTTACCATGCAGGATTTTACAATGCATATGCCTTCACCGAGCATGCGTGTACACCGAACAACGTTGTAAAGGTATGAATGGTAAGAGCATATGCGTGGTACTGGTGGTAAGGGCATATGTGTGGTAACAGTGGTAAAGGCATATATGTGTCAGTCAGCATCATTAGAGGTGCGAAGAGAGCCTCCGCCTTCCTCTTTAGGGGAGAAATAACCTGCAGTGTGTCAGCCTTGAAGGGCTGTCTCGTAATGGGGTAAGGAGAATTGCACAGGAAAGTGTGGGACGGGGAGTTTTCAGGGCCAGGGCATGGCTTTCAGGCTTTGAGCTGCGGGTAGTTTTTTTGAGCGGGCAGTGGGGTTGAGCCATGGACATGTTTTAGGGATTTTATTTGGGACCAGCTTTTTTTATAAGGGCAGGAAGCTGACAGGATTGCGCTAGGGACCCAGTATTAGGGCTTAGGGCTCAGGGCTGTGGCCTGGATCCTTTAAACAGATGGGGCCAGGGGGTGTTGCACCAGGATCCAGTTTTACTGAGCTTTTGATTCTGACTGAACATGTATTTATTTTGCCCAGTTTAGAATGATTTACACTCACTCCCATAGGGAAATGGGAGGTGAGGTTCATCCCTGCACCCCGTGGCAGGCAACGAAATGTGGCTGCCATGGGGAGCAGGGACCAACAGGGGGGCACCGTAGGTGCAACCTCGGCCTCTAACCGAGAACCCTTACACACATGGGGACCATGCCGGAAACCGAGCATTGTAATCCCAAGGGCAGAAAGGCCCGCCCTTTGGGATTATGAGCCTATTCCAACCAGCCGAAGGGCTCCTTGAGCCCATTCGGAAGCCAGCCAGAATAAAGTACACGTTCATCCACAAAGGGGCATCTTGGCACAGAATAACAGATGTTTATTGTTACCCAACACAATGGGACTCACTTTATCGACCTCAAAAAGGATGAGAGACTGAGTGGACCCCCGGGATTTGAACCTGTGACCACGAGGTCGAACACAGGCCCTGCAGTAGATGCTTTAATCCACTGAGCCAACGCTCCCATGGACTGGCTGGTTTCAATTCAGACCCGCTGCATCATAATCAGCCGGTCAGAATTGAAACCGACGATGATGGTTGGAAAGCCTTTGAGTGAATGTTGGAGGTTTTTATCATCGTAATAGGCCCCTAAGTGTGCAAAAAACATATTGCCATGCAATTAGAAATTTGGTTATTGGTTTTCGGGGGAGGAAGCCCAACTCAGGCAACAACCTCAACCCTTATCATGGTGAACCACAGAAAGTCACTAAAGTAACATGCTTAGCTCTCTGGTAGCTTGGCACAAAAGTAATACGCCTTAATTTAGAGGCAATGCGCAAAGTATTTATGTTGCACACAAACAGTAATAAAGTGAAATCACAACTCAAGAAAAATCCAAAACCAATTTAGAACAATAAAGTACATTTCAATAAACAAAATTACCCCACAACAAATTAAATCCAATATCCAAAACCAAAGTAATGAATTGTTAGAAAAATAGTGCCAAAAGAACAAAGCACCAACTGCGGGTATCTGGTAATGCAAGACAGGGCCAAAGTCAGAAGTTAAGCTAGACTGTGATAGAGTGCGGGTTAACTACATGTTTGCCCTGGTCTAAGAGTTACCTCCAGGCATAGAACAATTCTTGAAGATTTCCTGGCAAAGGTAGGGTTTTTAGCGAGTTAAAGGCAGCAAGCTATATCCAAGATGAGGCCGTTGTTGTCAAGGAGATACTGGACGAGGTCATGGTGAAGATTTCTACCTTCTGACTTTTTTCAGAAGTCAGATTCCATCAGAGGGTCAAAGCTGCAGGCTATAGTTGAAGAGAGCTCCACGAAGCCAGGTATCTTCATCGGAGAAGAACATAGTGGAAGCTTCAGCGAGGTCAATTCCACCGGCTATGCACCATCTGTGGATCGACTTGTAGATATTTCCCATACTCCTGTTGGTTCTCAGAGCAGAATTTCTGAAAAAGTTTCTTAAAAACAGAGTTTGGGCTAAGGCAGGAGGAGTGCTACCAACAGCAATATAAAGTGTCCAGGAACTTGGGGCACCACTTGGGGGCTTCGGACGCACTCCAGCTGAGGCAAACAGCAGGGTCAGGGCATCTGCAAGATTGTTGTGCTCCTGTAGCTCACAGAGGAGGCTAGCCAACTAGCCCTTGGAGTCACTCTTTTGATCCTGACCTCAAGAGAGCAGGTCCAGGTTTCCTTTTTCAAAAAGCAGGACAGCAGCACAGTCCTTCCAGCAGCAGGGCAGTCCATCTTGCAGCAGGGCAACAATACAGTTCTTCTGAATCTACCACAGGTCCAGAGGTGATCAGATATGGGGTCTGACAGTACCACCTTTTATCCCCAGTGCTGGCCTTTGTGTGGTGGGACCATGCCGGAAACCGAGCATTGTAATCCCCCACAACTGGGTCCGGAAAGTTCTTCCCTTGAGGAAGATCCAAATGGACTAACTTGGCAAAAAGCAGGGCAGTCTTTGTGCAAGGTTCACCTTGTGTGTGATGTAGGCAAAGCCATTTGAAGTGTTAGTGGGATTGGCTACAACTTCAACCTGCCAATCCGTGCAGGATGGCCCATTCGGTCCACATCTCTCCCCCTATGAATCATTGTCTGGCAGCAATACACTGCTGAACTGAGGTGGCGAAGTAAGCTAAAGAATGATGAGGGATTCAACCCAGATCCGTGACTGGGGGTGAGTGTCTGAAAAGTTTCAGTGCTCCGTCCATCATCTCATTGTGTTGTTTTTGTTTGTCCTATATTGGCAGGGTATGCCCAGACGTGGGTCTGTCGCTCACTTTGCCACTAGATTCAAGCTAGCCTGGCTGAAGAAGGGTGTTACCCAGAAACCGGTCCCTGAATGCTTGTTTCCGGATCAGGAAAGACCTGGCTTGGCAGTTTGGGCTGGGTCATAGACTTATTTGCATATAGCTGGGTCTGACCTGAGGTGGTGAACTGAACTAAAGATCGATAGTGGATTCAACCCAGATCTGTGACGGGGGGTGAGTGTCTAAAAAGTTTCAGCGCTCCGTCCAACATCTCCTTGTGTTTGCTTTGTTTAACCTAAGATGGCAAGGTATGCCCAGGTATGGGTCCCTTGCTCACTTTGCCACTGAATTCCAGCTAGCCTGGCTGGCGAAGGGTGTTACCCGGAAACCGGTCCCAGGATGCTTGTTTCTGGTTCAGGGAAGACCTGGCTTGGCAGTTTAGGCTGGATTGTTCCCATGAGGCACAAGGTCAAGACAGATTTGCATATAGCTGGTTCTGAACTGAGGTGGAAGTGAGCTAAAGAATGATGATGGATGCAACCCATATCTGTGACTGGGGTGTGTCTGAAAAGTTTCAGCGCTCAGTCTATCATCTCCTTGTGTTTGCTTTGTTTACCCTAAGATCGCAGGGTATGCCCAGATGTGGGTCCCTGGCTCACTTTGCCACTGCAGTCAAGTTAGTATGGATGATGAAGGGTGTTACCCAGAAACCAATCCCAGGATGCTTGTTTCCAGTTCTTGTAGAGTTGGCTTGGCAGTTCGGGCTGTGCTATTCCCATGGGGCACTGGGTCACGACTGATTTGCATATAGCTGGATCTGAACTGTAGTGGCGAAGTGAGCTAAAGAATGATGATGGATTCAATCCAGATCTGTGACTTGAGGTGAGTGTCTGAAAAGTTTCAGCGCACCGTCACTCATCTCCTTGTGTTCACTTTGTTTGGCCTAGTTGGCTGGGTATGCCCAGACGTGGGTCCCTTGCTCACTTTACCACTAGATTCAAGCTAGCCAGGCGGATGAAGGGTTTTACCCAGAAACAGGTCCGAGGATGCTTGTTTCTGGAGCAGGCTTGGCAGTTTGGGCTGGACTGTTCCCTTAAGGTGCAGGTCCAGACTGATTTGCACATAGCTGATTCTGAACTGAGGTGGCGAACTGAGCTAAAGAATGACAATGGATTCAACGCAGAAATGTGACTGTGGGTGAGTGTCTGGAAAGTTTCAGCGCTCCGTCCATCATCTCTTTGTGTTTGCTTTGTTTGCCCTAAGTTGGCAGAGTATGCCCAGACGTGGGTCTTTTGCCTTGTTTGCCACTGGATTCAAGCTAGCCTGGCTGATGAAGCGTGTTACCCAGAAAACGGTCCCATGATGCTTGTTTCCAGTTCAGGGAAGCCCTTTGTAGTTCACACTGCACCATTCCCAAGAGGCACAGGTCCAGACTGATTTGCATATAGCTGGTTCTGAACTGAGGTGGCAAAGTGAGCTAACGAATGATGATGGATTCAACCCAGATCTGTGACTGGGGGTGAGTGTCTGAAAAGTTTCAGTTCTCCGTCTATCATCTCCTTGTGTTTGCTTTGTTTGCCCTAGTTGGCAGGGTATGCCCAGATGTGGGTCCCTTGCTCACTTTGCCACTGGATTCAAGCTTGCATGGCTGAGAAGGGTGTTACCCAGAAACCGGTCCCAGGATGTTTGTTTCTGGTTGTGGGAAGACCTGACATGGCAGTTCGGGTTGGACTGCTCCCATGAAAAAAGAAGAATGCGGAACACCGTCATACATTCACCCCAGTACAGAGATCTGGGCCTAAATCCATTGTCGTTTTGCTCACCATGGCATTCCAGTTTGGACCCAGCTATATGCAAATAAGTCTCGACTTTGCGCCCAATGAGACCAATCCAGCCCTAAGTGCCAGGCCCTCCCTGAACCCGAAAGAAGCATCCTAGGACCGTTTTGGGCTTTCAGCCCTCATCAGCCCAGATAGTTTGACTCCAGTGAGATGGAGAGCAGGGGACCCACGTCCGGGCATACCATTCCGACTCGGGGTGACAAATGCAAAAAGAACAATTGAGGGACAGAATGCAGAACAATGGCATACATTCACCCCAGTACAGAGATCTGGGCCTAAATTCATAGTTTTTTGCTCACCTTGCCATTCCAGTTTGGACTCAGCCATAAGCAAATCAGTCTTGTCCTTGCACCCAATGGGAACAGTCCAGCCCGAACTGCCAGGCCAGGTCCTCCATGGCCTGGAAAGAAGCATCCTAGGAATGATATTCATTCTTTCAGCCCTCATCAGCCAGGATTGCTTGACTCCAGTGGCATATAAAGCACGGGACCCACGTCTGGGTATACCTATCCCACTCGGGGTGACAAATGCAAAAAGAACAATTGATGGACAGAATACAAAACAATGTCATACATTCACCCCAGCACAGAGATCTGGACCTAAATCCGTTGTTTTTTTTCTCACCATTCTATTCCAGTTTGGACTCAGCCATATGCAAATAAGTAGACCTTAAGGCCAATGAGACCAATCCAGCCCAAACTGCCGGGCCAGGTCCTCCCTGGACTGGAAACTATCAGCCTAGGACTAGTTTTGGGCTTTTGGCCCTCATTAGCCAGGATAGCTTGACTCCAGTGGCATGGAGAGCACAGGACCCACGTCTGGGCATACCCATCCCACTCAGGGTGACAAACGAAAGGATGCTTGTTTTCGTTCCACGAAGGACCTGGCTTGGCAGTTCGGTCTGGACTGTTCCCATGCGGCACAGGGTCAAGACTGATTTGCATATGGCTGGGTCCAAACTGGGGTGGTGTAGTGGGCAAAAGAACAATGAATTTAACCCAGATTTCTTGACTGAGGGAGAATGTTTGAATCATTTAGCATTCCGTTCATCATTTGTTGCAGTTAGACTAATCTCGTAAGGCACAGGGTCAAGACTGATTTGCATATAGCTGGGTCTGAACTGAGGTGGCGAAGTGAGCTAAAGAAGGATGCTGGATTCAACCCAGACCTGTGACTGGGGTTGAGTGTCTGAAAAGTTTCAGAGCTCCGTCCATCATCTCTTTGTGTTAGCTTTGTTTCCCCTAAGTTGGCATGGTATGCCCAGACGTGGGCCCCTTGCTCACTTTGCCACTGGATTCAAGCTAGCATGGCTGATGAAGGGTGTTACCCAGAAACCGGTCCCAGAATGCTTGTGATGATGATGGATTCAACCCAGATCTGTGATTGGGTGTGAGTGTCTGAAAAGTTTCAGAGCTCTGTCCATCATCTCCTTGTTTTAGCAAACACAACCCACAACAGCAGAGTCATGTGACCCAGGCTCCTCGCAGAACAGCACATTTTATCAATTGCAATTTTTTAAAAATGGCATTTTTACAGTTATAATTCAAAATCCAACTTTATTATTAAAGAGGATTTTAAATTACAATTCAAAAGAGTCAAAGAAATATTTTATTACCTGCTCCTAATTCAAAGTTAATTCTTATTGAATGTAATAAAGCAACTCTATGTAAATCTATGGGAGAGTTTGGCCATATAAATAGTGAAAAACAACGTTTGGAGTTTTTCACTACCAGGACCTGTAAAACTTCACCCTGCATGCCCTGCTTTTTTAAAGGCCATCAAACCGTGCCCTAAGAGCATTCAGTGTCTTCCTTAGGATTGACTTAGAAGTATTATAAAGGAAGGTTTAGGCCTGGCAAAAGGTTTAGTTTGCCAGGGCGAAATGGCAGTTTAATACTGCACACACATGCTGCAGTGAGTGGCATGCCTGAGACATGTTTAATAGGGCTACTTTAGTGATTAGCACAATGAGTGCTGCAAGCACACTAATGGCATTTGTTGTACCTATAGTACCAGATACTAGGGACTTATCAGTAAACTAAATGTGGCAATTAGGTATAGACCAATTTTATAATGTTTTCGGAAGAGAACACAAGCACTTTAGTACTTGTTAGCAGTGGTAAAGTTCATAGGGGATATTATCAAGAAGTGGCAATAATTATCGTTAAACGCCATTAGCGTGACTTTTTTATCGCTGTCTACAGCGGGAAATTATAACCTTGTTAGCGGCGTATTAACAACACATCGCTAACAGGCGATAGTTTCTCTTACAGGCTGAAATGTCCAGCGATAAAATTAGCGCGTCTGCGATAAAAATCCTCACCCTAACGTTAAAAAGTGGTGATATGCCCATTAGCGATAAAAAAAACGCACGTTAGGCAGCCCAACATGAGTGATTTTTCCCTCTAACTTCAAAAATAGCCTCACAGTTCACCTCCCATAGAAAAGATTACCAAAAAAAGTTTAATGCAGATTGGAGCAACCAGTGCCAAGTGAAGCACACATCAACAGCCCCCTCAAGCCACCCAACATCCGGGATGACCAGGATGAGAGCCTGGATGCCGTGCTGGACCTACATCTTGAGCCAGGATGCCTCCCTGGACCTTCGTCAGGAGCATGGATGCTTCCCTGGACCTGTGCCTGGCTGCCCCACTGGACCTGTATCTTGAGCCTGGATGACTCCCTGGACCTGCATCTGAAGCCTGGATGCCCAGCTGGACCTGCGTCTGGAGCCTGGATGCCTCGCTGGACCTGCGTCTTGAGCCTGGATGCCTACCAGGACTTGCGTCTGGAGCCTAAATGCCCCGCTGGACCTGCGTCTGGAGCCTGGATGCCTCGCTGGACCTGCGTCTTGAGCCTGGATGCTTCCCTGGGCCTGCTTCTGGAGCCTGGATGCCCCGCTGGACCTGCGTCTTGAGCCCGGATGCTTCACTGGACCTGGGTCTGGAGCCTGGAGTTGGATGTGGAGGAGCTGTGGAGTCGATGAGACATGGTGGGAGACATTGATGCACGACGATTGCCAGTACCTGGTTGTGAAGTCTGGCAGGTCGCATGGAGCCAAGTAGCTGACCTGTGTGAGAAGACCACCTTGCGACCCTTGGAGCAGTTAATGTTAGAGGCGCTCCTGCGCACTAACGTAGTGAGGTCTGCATCACATACTACAATCCACCACTACACCGGGGTGCACGGAGGGGATTACCAATGATGTGTGCCATCTCCCTGCATCACAGGCCGGAAGATGTTGGGCTGGCCATACACTGTGGAGGCTGAGGCCCCTGTTCTACAGTGAATTTGTGTGGTGTGAGCACTGCACTTTCACAGCTAAGTGGACCCTGCTGCATCATCAGCATCAGGAGGTCCACCAGTGTACTAGGCGGTGACTGCTGTACCCAGCCAAGTGAAATCACACCAGGCTGAGGCTCCTGCTGGCTCAGTCACAGATTTGGAGAGAGTGCAGTGGATTGCGCCACAGTCTTAATGTCTAGGTAAGGAGAAGGTGGGACGCGTAGTGCAAGAGGGCCAGGGGTGAGTCGCTCAGGCCTAACACACATTGATGACAACCCCCAGTGGCGGCCCTTCCGCTATGGCGGAATAGCGTTACCCACCGCCTCAAGCAGTGCAGAAGAGGAACAATCACCATATGATGATATCTCAATCAATGAATCAATCAGGGGAATTGTAAGCGTGCTACTACCCCTTGAGGGTATCAAGGCGCTGAGGGGGGAGGGGGGGGGGGAGGCGCATAACTGTTAGCCGAAGAGCCAGGTCTCGTGGGTCTTCCTGATGGTGTTCAGGGAGGGGGCGTGTCTGATATCTGCCGGCAGCTTCCTTCAGGTCATAGATGGAATGTGGGGGAAGGATCGTCCACCTGCTCTGGCTCTGTTGATGCTTGGGTTTTTGGCCAGGGCGATTTTGGAAGATCGAATGTCTCTTTTGGGGACTTGAAAGTTGATTCTGTCATTGAGGTATTTGGGTCCTGTTTGTGTAGGCCTTTGTCGGCGTGAGTGAGGATTTTTAAGGTGACTCTTTTCTCCACGGGGAGCCAGTGGAGTCTACATAGGTGTTGGCTGATGTGTTTGTGCCAGGGGATGGCGAGGATGAGTCTGGTGGCGTTGTTCTGTAATTTGCGGAGTAGGGACTAGTACATGTTGGCATAGTATGTGTTTCATTAGTTCAGTCTGCTGGTGATGAGTGCATGGGTAAATGTCTTCCTTGACTCCAGGGGGCTCTATTTGAAGGTCTTGTGGAGGATGCAGAGGGTGTTGAAGCAGCTGGAGGTGACGTGTAGACCTGTCGGTTCATGGTGAAGGATGAGTCGAGCAAGATGCTGAGGTTTTTGGTGTTGTCTGAGAGGGTAGGTGGGCTTCCAAGGGCAGCAGACACCAGTTGCCATCCCATGCTGAAGGGGTGGTTTCAAAGACGAGGACAACTGTCTTCTCGGCATTGAGCTACATGCCGCTGGTGGTCATCCAGACCAACGTCATGCATTCCTTTCAGGAAGTTTAGTCTGGCAGTGGTGGGGTCTTTGGTGAGGGAGAGGATGAGCTGGGTGTCATCAGCATAGGATACGATGTTGAGGCTGTGTTGTCAGATGATGGCGGCGAAGGAGGCCATGTAGATGTTGAAGAGGGTTGGGCTCAGAGATGACCCCTGTGGGACTCTGCAGGTGATTTACGTGGGATCGGAGAGGAAGGGTGGCAGTCTGATCCTTTGGCATCTTCCGGGGAGGAATGATTGGATCCAGTCTAGGGCTGTTCCTTGTATGCCGGCGTCGTGAAGACTGGCGACTAGTGTGTGGTGGGGGATGGTGTCGAAGGCCACTGAAAAGGTTGAGTAGGATGAGGGCTGTGGAGTGGCTTTGATCCAGGAGGATGCAGATGTCGTCTGTGGCAGCGAGTAGAGCAATCTCGGTGCTGTGATAAATGTAAGGAGGGCAGGGGTCAGTGGGGGCCCCCGAGTGGATGCCTTTCATGGTCTAAGCGGTGTATTCGGTTGTGACCGGCGTCCAGGTGGAGATGGCGGACTGGCTGTTGTGTCAGGGGCCAGCTGTGGTGTCTGGTGGATGGTCGGCGAAGATGTTGTAGAGTTTTTTAATCTTGAGGTTGAAGTAGGTTCCATGCTTATTGAAGAGGTCTTGGCATGGGTTGATGTCTGTGGCTTTGCTGCGTGGGTTCCTGAATTCATGAATGACCTTGAAGAGTTGCTTGTAGTTGGTGGAGTTGTTGAGGATTTGGTTGTGGTAGTCCGTCATGGCGTCCTTGTAGGTATTGTAGTATTGTAAATATCTGGTGTCTTGGTGTTTCTCCAGTTCTTCTCTAGGCATCTGCAGGTGGTTCTTGATTCTTGGAGATCGGTGGTGAACCAGGCGGCTTTCCTGGGGTGCTGTTTGTCAGACTTGTGTAGCGACGAGTTTGCATGCGCAGTTGGAGAGCCATGTGTGGAGTTCTCTGGCTGCAACTCTGGCGTCGGATGTGTGGGAGCCCAGGGTTTTGGTTAAGGTCTGGCAGCAGTAAAGGCAGGAGAACTGGACGTGAGTTGTGTTTGGCGAGGCCTGTTGTCAGTCTCTGAGTTTACCGTGGTTAAGTGCGTGGATGGTGGCTTTGCTGTAGCAGTGGCTGGTTCGAGATCCAGGGTTCCTGGCGCTGGTCATGGTCAGGTCACAGACGGATGCAGACGGGCTTGGCTTAGGTGCATTTTCTGCCCACCAGCGGCGCACGCCCACTGCGCAACCGCCATTTAGTAGGGGGGAGGAACGATCAGCTAGGAAGCAGCAATTGGCGAGGACAAGGGTGCGGGCCACAGGGGCAGCAGCTGCAGGAAGCAGGAAGTGCGGGCTCCGAGAAGCCAACAAAACAGATCACAAGTTAAAAACAAGGGATAACTAACTGATGTAATCATGCTATGTATCCTAAGGGGGTGGGTGGATGGATAGGATGGCTCCAAACACAGGGCAGGGCATGGGCAAATTGGCATGCCCACTCAAGTGTGCAATGACTGTTTGGTCGGCCCATTCAGGCTGCCCAAAGCAGTCAGGCACACTTCCCTGTTCGCAATGCAGGCTGCATTAAAGCCTGCATGGAGAACATGGCCACCCCCCAGTCCCTGGCTGCATGACTTGTCCTGTTACCGATTACCAATCACACTGCTGCATCGCAGGGGAGGGAGCCTGGCTGCCTACTTCCTTTTCCTAGAAGCAGACGCAGTAGAGAAGGAGCTACAAAGACACGGATCACAGCTTCAAGGTAAGACTTCCCTCAATACATTTTTAACAACACACGCTCCCACACACATCCCCGCGTCTACGCACCATCCAGTGTTATTTCCGGCATTTACCACCTCTCAGCAGTCCAGCACACCCGTACTTCTCAATGGTGGCTGATGTGCGCCCATGCACAGCGGGCGTAACACTTGTGTGCCAAAGGCACATACGTAGTTGCGACGCATGCCATCACCTCGCATTCCATTCCAATGCATACTAATACTAGGCACATTGCCACAGTAGAGTGGGTGTTGCATAGCGGAGACATAAAGATCACTGTTCCCACTTCAGTGAGAGCAACCCAAAACTAACCTTTGCACCACAAACCCAACCGTGAACCCTGGAATTCCTTTTTTGATCCCCAATATACACACACACAAATCACATTTGAGATAAATGCAAACCCCATTTTTCATATTTTACCCCAACAAATACCCAATTTTTCATATTTTACTCACAAAAACACCCCATTTGTCCTCTTTTATCCCAACAAACACCACATTTTTCATATTGTACCCCCCATTTTTCATATTTTATCCCAGAAAACACACAATTTTTTATATTTTACCCCAACAAACACCCCATTTTTCATAGTGTTAACCCTACAAACACCTAATTTTTCATATTTTACCCCAAGAAAAATTTACATTTCAAAATTTTACCCAAAAACCTTTACACACCTGAGAAATTTTAAATTACCCCATTTACTGACCTCACAATGCGTTGTGATCAAATGCGATGTTAAGGCACCCACGTTGTCGGAGTTGCGTTTTTAACAATGTACTACCTGCGTTGTAATGGTCTTCTTCCATGCCAAAGGCAACCCAAAGGCTACGCTGTTTGTGTCCGTCTGTCCCTGGACCTCGCTCAGCACCAAGGAGCCAAGGAGCATTCCTCTTGGACACTCAACCGATACGACACCAGCACCCTCCTCGCCATCAACACTGGACACCATTTCGCCTGCCAGGACAAACCTCTGTTCCATGCTGGACATCGCCTTCACCATCACTGACGGCTGCAGTTTCACCCACAAGGAGCTCCCCGACCATAAAGGAGGAGGCATTGCCTTCACCTACAGAGGCACACTCCGACAGACAATGCACTCTAATGTGCCAAGGGTGCCCATGGACCAGGTCAACTCCCAGATCCGGGCCAAGCCCAAGAAGATCCTCTGCAGCACCCTCATGTGGAGGCCCCCCAGGCCATGGCCCCCCATTCTCAAATACCATTGAAGACCTCATTGCACCCCAGGGTCTCCCATCCACTGATCACATCTAACTCGGTGAACTCAAATTCCACCTGGACAACCACAGTGACGAGAGCACCAGCCCTTCCTGGGGGGGAGGAGTCACTGACATCAGACGCAAGCAGCAAGTCACCTCAACAGGCCACATAGCAGGACACACGGTCGAGCACGTCACCTCCGCCAGCGGGTACTTCAACTAAACCACAACACCAGACTCTTCTTGACCGGCCATTATTGGTAACATCACGTCTTCACCTTGCCCACCAGACGCCACCGCCATCATCACACCCCCTCACCTCTGGATCAAGGCCAGCAAAGAACATAGCGTCAACTCCCTCCGCGTCAACACTCCACCAATGCTTCCAAATGATGACACCGCAGCGCGCAACCACCACTGATGGATCTCCAACAGCGCCGAGATTCAGGCACCCCTTATGAACCACACTGCACCAGTACCTTCCGCCTGCCTGATGGCAGGCATGAGGGTGAGGCAGTGCCACAGGGATAGGCTGGCCCCATGCATTGCTGGAGTTGCGCCCTGGTTGTGACACAACTGCAGCAATGTGTGACTTTAGCACAGGCAGATACGTAAGTTTTCCTGACGTATCTTTCATTACTTGTGTCATGGAGTGCTGTCCAGATATTACAGCGCACCCATGCTTTCGCAAGAAGGGCATAGTGAGAAGTGTTGCAATGCTGTCTTGTCGCAGCGCAGCAACACTTTTCATGACTGTGGCATAGGAATGCACAGTATCTTATTGATTGTGTGCATTCCTGCATTGTAGTTTTGTCGCAGGGAAGCACTGTAACTTTGCTTGCAACACTGGCCAGCACCAAAACCTGCAGAGATATGGGCCCAAGTTTTATCACCATTTTTAGGACCAGCTATTTTCTGGTCTTAAGTAACTGGCTTTAACTGCAGCTAGAGCCATTTTTTTGGCTCTTCAAAATTTCAAGGAGCCCCTTGATAATATCGAGTAGTGGTGTTTGTGTGCCTTTTTGCACGGGAACGCCTACTTTGCATGTAATTAGCGATAAATATCGCTAACATGCTTTGAGATTAAAAAAAACGGGCCGCTATCACCCAAAAACTTTTCCTAAGGCCCGTTAGCTGCAGCTGGCCAATAGGCGATAGGCCCTTGATAATATGCCCCATAGAATCCTAAAAAAACAGGAAGGATGAAGGTAAAGGGGTGTGAGTGACTCTGCTTAGAGGACCACGGCCAACACATACCTATCACTGTTGTGCTTATCACTGTTTGTTTTACAAAATCAAATTAGAAGTAACTTCTCTCCTCGCTCTGGAACGCATTACCCACAGCACTCCGTAACGAGACGAACTACATTCAGTTTTGCAAGTCCTTAAAAACATGGCTCTTTGACATATAATCTGCCTCTCCTGTTTCATAAAAAGCCCTGGACTTACTTCTTGCGCCGGGAAACCCTTTTTGGGTAGCTGTTGCGCGCTATAAATGTAATAACTAAACTAAACTCAACTCCAGTTCCCCTTTTTCTTGTTTAATCTGTGGCTTGAGTTATGCTTCATGACCTGCCTTTAACTATTACAGCTGGCTCTGAAAAAATGCGCTGTAACATCATAACAGGAAAACCCTATCTCTGTATGATAAATTGATTTGCGAATATGAATAACGTATCTGAAAATTACCTTTGAATTTTAATTGTGAATATTTGCTCTGTTGCTGTTTTTATTAAATTGAATTTATGGATGGTGAAAAATGGGATAGGAACAACTTTCTCCTCAGTGTGATAAAATTGGTATATGATAATGTATGATGCATTTGTGAATCTAATCTCCAGGTTTTTAAAATACTTACATTTTATCTTTGATATGTTTGTATTGCTGAATTGTATATCTTATGTAGGAATGCATGAATGTGTTTTAACTCTGCTTGCTTTTATGATTATCAGATTTGAAATCGAATAAAGTTCTTCTTTTGATTTTTTTTTACTTATTACAGTTGGACTGCTACATTATTTCATTATTGCAGGTGACTAGAAAGTCACACAGTGTCTGTAGTAAGAAAATTAGAGGTGGGAATTGCAGGCTCCGGAGTATTTTGCTATTATAACTCTGTAGCACTTTATCAAACTTTTTTTCAGGACTATCTATTTCTTCTTTCTTAATTGTTTTATGCGTAGTTTTATTCTTGTTATTCGAACTTGGATACTGTGATGCACAGATGCAATTTTCTGCTTCAACTTTTCTTCTTTCTCTTTTTATTCCCATTCATCATGAACAATTTTGCATATCAAATATTTGCTGTATATTGTATGACTAATCTTTGGAATAATAAATTAAAACAACGTGCCACACTATGACATTTTGTTGTTTCTAATTCCCTATATTGGAAAGCATGTCTTAGATGACATTTAATGCTAGTCATAGTATATTGTCAAGCTTTGCAATTATTAGACTTTGGGGCATATGTACAAGCCCCTATCACCACGGGAACCTTACTTTTTCTGACGTTCCTGCAACGATAGGCGCCTTCCCTTACTTTAAGCCACTTAATGTGGCTTAACGCTGCCTTGTACAGAAGGCACCCTTTCACACTAACTTAGCATGAAAGGGGCATGCAGTGGGTATTGTGGTGGGCGTTCCACCGCAATCCCCTTTGTATTTGATGCTGCCCCCTATGTACAAGGATGGCGTACATAGGAGGCAGTGCCAAATTTAAAACCAGGAACATCCTGGTCTTAAGTTGGCGAAACGAGGAGAAATGAATTATTTCTCCTTGTTTTTGCTTTTTCCATGTGTACTACCTTGTGCAGCACACATGGAAAAAGCTAAATGCCATGGTTTGTTTATGTACAAGACAGTGTCCCTTACTGTATATGAACAAACCTTTTTAAAAAACTTAAATTTTGCAACTTTCATATGTGCTGCACGAAGCAACACACATGAAAGTTACAAAATGGCATTTTAGGATTGTTTATGCGCAGGAAGGGACACCTTCCTACACATCACCAATCCTCCCCTGCAGACAGACACTCTTGCCCTCTGGTGCAAGGATGCCTGCGTTGGCGCTAAGTTGTTAAACTAGGCACCATTGCAGGGGTAAACGCAAGGCTGCACCACATTCTTGTAAATACGGTGCAGCCTTTTGTTTCCAAAATACGCTCTGCCACTTCATTGTACCTATCCCCCTGTCTTTATTAAGAGGGGATAAACGTAAGGCACACCTGATCTAAAGGCGTTAAAGTGCTGCATACTGTCTATCTACCAATGTGGATATAGATCTCTTGAGTTTCTCAACATACATAAAGGACGCCTGAGCTGATGCCAGGAATTTTGAACTGTAGATTAATTGAAATAATTAAAGCAGAACCGTTAAATAACCATATAAATTTAGAGTTATACATAAACACATTTCCTGTTGGGTGTGGCCTGTATTTCTATCCACTTAATTACAGAGATCAAAGCGTATTTTGTCTTAAGTTTGACTTAAGACAAACTTAAGACAAACTTAAGACAGACTTAAGACAAAATCCTAACTTAAGTCTCTCTTAAGTCTGTCCTAAGTCTGTCTTAAGTTTGTCTTAAGTCTGTCTTAGATCTGTCTTAAGTCTGTCTTAAGTTTGTCAAAAGTAGTACGTTTAGAATGTTGTCTTAAGTTAGTTCCATGAATCGGGCCCAATGTATGCAGGGTGGGCGTTCTGGCGCAGGAAGCCTCGCAGAAGTGACGCAGTGAAATCTATGAGATTTCACTGCATCATTTCTAGGACGCAAATGCGTCAATATCTTACTCCTGCCTCACAGCAGGCGTAAGGCTGACGCAGGCCCTTTCACATGGGGCTTGCCCCATGTGAAATGGCAAATTTGCAAATATGGCTCAACCAGCATTTTGCAAGGAGGGCGCAATGAAAAGTAACGCATCGCTGTTTTCACACAGCAATGCGCCACTTTTCATAAATGAGGCCCTGAATATTTTGGAAAAAACGATGGGCAGCTTTTTTGCTTCATATCTTTATATCAGTGCTGATTTGAAAAACAAAAAATACATCCTTTAATGATAAAATACTAAACACTATTTAGAATTTCTCCAAAAGAAATGACACAAATAGAAACAGAACAAACTAGCATGACTCGCATAAATATGTAGGTATGTTTCTCAGTTACTCATTGGTGCAAATTTACACCACTAGGGTAATTTAGAGAACATTGACCCAAAATGTCAACATTGTTAGTGGTCCCCTCAACAAATACGCAAAATATTTAGCTCAAGATTCTGAATACAAGACTTGAAGGATATTTTTTTAGATTTTGCATCACCTTTGGGCCACGCAACGGGGTGCAAGGGTGATGCAAAACCTAACTGAGATTTTTCAAGTCACGCACGGCCATCTTACATAGCTCTGCATGGCTTGATAATTCTAGAGTAACTCACGGAAGCCCAAATCACTGCCTCGTGTTACTCTGCCGCAAGGAGGCATTCCATGGTCAAGTGTTGGTTTTCTCAAGCATCTACCCATGGATTTTGGCATTCCCAAAGTTACCATTAGTGGTAGACCTGGGAATGTGTTAAAATGATATGTCTCCCAAGGCGAGACATAAGAAGGAGAAATATCTTTCATTCTTCTTGTTTTTTCCTTGACTCCTTGTTTTTCCACTGCAACACCCATGGATTGTGATGCTTCCCCCTATTTACAAGGGCAGCGTAAATAGAATGCAGCGCCAAAATTAAGACCTGGGAAAACCTGGTCTTAAGTTGGCGAAATTAGGAGAAATGCTATATTTTTCCTCGTTTTTGCTTTTTCCATGTGTGCTGCCTTGTGCAGCACACATGGAAAAAGCAAAAAACCTTTTATTGTTTATGTACAAGAAGGTCTGTCTTCCTGCACATAAACTATCTTTGAAAAAAATGATATTTTGTGACTTCAATGTGTGCGGTATTAAGCAGCACACATAGAAGTTACAATGCTGCATTTAAAGATTGTTTATGCACAGGAAGGGGGACCTTCCTGTACATAAACAGTCTCCTCCTGAACGCTAAATTTAGTGCTAGCGCAGGGGGAAATGCAGGGCTGCACCATATTCTTGTAAATATGGGGCAGCCCTGCATTTCAGAAGTGGCAGAGCGTGTCGTTAAGCCAAGGGGCTAAAAGCACACTCCCCCACTTCTTTGGACTCATGCCCCTGGTCTTAAACAGGCGAAATGCTTTGTTTCTCCTCATTTTTGCTGTTTCCTTGGGCAGCACACATAGAAATGTCAACATACATGGAAACAGCAAATTGGCTATGATTGTCTATGTGCAGGAAGGTCCACCTTCCTGCACATAAACAATCATTTAAAAAAAATTATGTTTTGCAACTTTTATGTGTGATGCATTAAGCAGCACACACAGAAGTTACAAAACGGCATTTAAAGATTGTTTATGTGCAGGAGGGGGGACCTTCCTGTGCATAAACAATCTTCCCCTCAACACAGGCATCCTTGCTCTATGGTGCAAGGGTATCTGCATTGGCGCTAGGCAGCTAAAGTTAGTGCCAGTGCAGGGGGAAACCCAGGGCTGCACCATATTCTAGTGAATATGATGCAGCCCTGCATTTCTGAAGTGAGGAAGCGTGTTGTTAACCTTCTTGGCTTAATGACACTTTCCGCCACTGTATTGTAAAAATGCCCCTAGGTTCAGAATCTTGGAAGAACAGCAAAACAAGCCTTATTTAAGTTTGATTGGGGTTTTGACTGTCTGCCTGAGGGCTTCATTTAAAAAAAATGAAACCAGAAAGTTTATAAGCTCACATGGATGCATATTTACATATTTCAGAAATTCAGAAAAGCTTTGAGGTTACACGTGGAAATCCGTAACATTGCAGCTTTGCAAGTGCGATGTGAGTTCCTTTTTCATATGCGAGATTACACGTGTACATTCTCACCTGCAAATTAACAAAACAAGTGCAAATGAACTTGCTTTTTTCTGTATTTTGCACACAGGGAATTTTTTTTCCACATTGTAGCGCAGCGTGGTTCGGGAAAGGAAGACCGCAGTGGCGCTTAAATGAGGGTACGCCACACTAGTTAGTTTTACTTTGGCCGGAAGACCCCAGGTGGTCTCCTGACGTTTATTTATCCCCTCAGGTTGATCCCGCCCGAGAGGTGTATGCTGTGCGTGTGCATACTACAATGTATTGGAGAGCCCGATGGCTCTCTACATCCCTCCTTCTTTTAGTGGCTGACCATCAGGTTCCTAAGGTTCACATGGATCTACACACGAAGTCTCTCAGTCTCTGGCTGGGTGCAGGGTTCAGCCGGAGACCATAATTCTGGCTCCGGGAACTGGAACTGACCACTGCATCCGATTGAGTGTTCAAGGGTAGCCCAGTCACCACATCTTGACTGAGCCTGCCAGCATCTGGGGCAGCCTCTTCACTCCCTGCTTGCGAGCTTCTCGGTGGGGAAATCAGTAGCTCTGGCTAGCTGGGTGGAGTAAGACTTAGGGTATCATCAGGACCCTCTGACTCTTCTTGGCCAGGGTTTTGATCATAAGTTCTCTTGAAGCTGGACACATTCCTTTTGATGACCTGCGACCCTCACTGGGCGGTGACCATGGTTCCTTGTATCTTCACAACAGTCCACCCTTCTGGCTTATAGGGTGTCCTAAATTTCATGCCAGGGTGTCTGTTCTTGACCACAACGTAGTTAACGACTTTCAGCTGAGGCTCTCTTGCCCGCCGGGCTTCACTCGCTTTCCGATTAGTCATTGTCTTTCTTGCTTGGATGGCCGCGTTGTCCCATTCTGAGGGCTTCCACATTGGATCAGTCAGGATGCTATCCCACGGGGACCTTTTGAAGAGTAAGTGTGAGGGAGCACACTTGGTCATGCTGTGTGGCGTCTGCCTATAGGCATCAAGGAACCGGTCGAGTGCAGACTCCGCATTCTCCCTTTGATCCACGGCAATGCGCAGGGCCCAGTTGAGTGTTCGCATGAGACGTTCCACCGCCCCATTGGCTTAGGGCCACAGAGGGGTGATCTTCCGGTGGTGGATTGCCTTTTTCTCTAAATACTCTTGGAACTCCCGGCCTTGGAACGGGGGTCCATTAGCTGAACGATTTTCATCCGGCAAACCCATGAGTGCAAATGTCTTGTTGAGGACTCTCCTGACATGCACGAATGTCGTTATGCTACTACCTCCACAATTTGAAACTGTGAGAAGGAGACGACCATCACCAACATGGCGTGCCCATCCGGGAAGCTCCCAAAATCAAAGGCTGATTTTGGCCCATGGGATTTCTCTTGGCTCTTCAGTGATCACCGGCTCTAGCGCCGGGTATCCCCCAGTGATGGTGCACGCCTGACATTGCCTCACCATGTCTTCTACCATGGACTTCATAGCTGGGGACCAGACTTTGTTCCGTAGTCTGGCCTTTGTCTTCGCCATCCCTTGGTGCCCGACATGCGCCAGCTGAAGAATCCGTTGTTGTAGTCTCTTTGGAATTATGATGACATGTCCTCTCAGAACAACTCCCTGTTCTCCCACACTCAGTTAGTGGTGTACCTGCCAGATCTGTTGCCGAGTGTGGCAGTCTTCTGCTCGGAGTGCCTGAGTCCAGTCCTTGAAGTGAGCCCATCCATCGCTCAGCAGGGTGGATTTCAATTCAATATAATACAATACAACAACATTTATAAAGCGCATCAGCTAGCTCAACAGAGGTGTCCGGGCACTAGCTGTCACGATGCTCTGGTGCTCCAACTCTTCGCGGGGGCAGTAGTGACGAATGTCCCAATCCCCCCTCCACCGGTACCCTCGCTTCAAGAGCAAGACCACCAGCAGAAGGGAAAGGGGAATTGGACAGAGAAGAGAATACCTTAACTTCGACTGACACCCATATCTTCGAGAGACTGCTATATTTCCTGCTGTCTACTCTGGAGGTGCCTAATACACAGAAAAGGGAGAGAAAGAGAATATACCACAAACCTTTCTTCAATACGCAGACTGTTCTTAAAGGTAAACAAAACTTGTCCTACCAGTTCTAGCCAAGGTATTTGCCCCTCTTCTATAATGTTGATAAATATCTGGCTGGGCTTCTAGCTGTGAAGAAATACATAAACATTAGTCTCTCTACCTCGGAGAAACCCTTCTACTCTCTCTCTCTCTGACCAAACTAATACCTGTGAAGCCTTCTGCCAGACTTGGTCTTGGGGATTCTGTAGAAGGTTGGAATTCTTAAAAGCAGTACAAGGAATTGTTCCATCCAGTCTTTTCCTAAGCGCGCAAAAAGGAAATAGGGAGGAAGAAAGGGGAGGGAAAAAAGAGGGGGAAGCGCAAGGGGAATGTCCAGGGACAATCCGTAAGGAAGTCAAATTAAGTTCTTGTACAAGGAGGCTTCGGTTATTTAGAGCGTTAACACCTTACTTGTCGAATTCTGCAACCTCTTCTCCGGAATAGAAGGTCTTACTCCTTATAGTCGGGTCTTCTAGGATTCAGGAATTTCTATGGAACCTACTATGACGTTCTCGCTGGTCAACCTCTTGCCCCTTCAGAATGTAGGGTGGTCTGAACACAGAACCACTGAATTCTGTCAGAAACGCTGTTGCCTCTCTGGACTGTGAGAGCGCACTGCGTGAAATTTACTGTTCACAATTGTCTCTGAGATACTCTGCTTCTATCTCTAAACTCTCTACTGTTCCTTACTCTGACTTCTCCCGTCATGAATTTCTGACGCGGAGCGGCGGCAAGGAACAGCTTCTCAAACGGAATCTTTGTTGAAGTGTGCAGTTTGAAGCGCGCGACTTCCTGATACCCATTAGAGGGCGCACCTCCCAGATTACTCATAACGGGACATTGCGCGGCCATCTTAGGGAGGTGAACTATTTACAATCTTAAGCAGCTTTCTGTTTAATATTCCCGATTCCCCCCAGAATTTCTAAGCTTCCCAGAGGAGCAAGGGAACCAAACATTGGCCCGTGTAAAACGGGGCATAGCAGGGAAACTAACTAGCTGTCTTGAGGAAACTACTGTAGCTACCTGGTGAATCCTGACAGTACCCCCTCTCAAGGACCGAGTCATCGGTCCTGGTTTGTGTGGAAATCTGAAATGAAAACGTTTTAGCAGTTGAGGGGCATGGATATTATTTACAGGTTCCCAAGACCTTTCTTCTGGGCCAAACCCCTTCCAATCCACTAAGTATTTCAATTTCCCTTTCTGGTACTTGGAATCAAAAATATCTTTGACCTCATACTCAGTATGTCCTTGAATGTTAAGTGGGTCAGGAGGTTTATTTAGTCGAATGGGTGATTGGATCTTTTTCAATAAGGACACATGGAAAACTGGATGCACACCTATCTTGGCCGGTAGTTTCAATCGCACAGTAACTGGTCCTAACACCTTGTCTACCATATACGGACCCACAAATCTCGGTTGGAACTTCCTGTTACCCTTCAAATGTAGATTCTTAGTGGACAACCACACCTGATCTCCTTCCTGGTACTGTGGGGACTTTTGTCTATGTGAATCTGCAAATCTTTTGTAGGAAGCCTTAGCTTTTTCCAGATTTTGCTCTGCCGATTTATGCAAAGAACTCAGATTTGTAAGGGCTCTCTTGGCTGCTGGAACACCTAACTCTGAGGGGGGGGGGGGGGGGGGAGGCGCATAACTGTTAGCCGAAGAGCCAGGTCTCGTGGGTCTTCCTGATGGTGTTCAGGGAGGGGGCGTGTCTGATATCTGCCGGCAGCTTCCTTCAGGTCATAGATGGAATGTGGGGGAAGGATCGTCCACCTGCTCTGGCTCTGTTGATGCTTGGGTTTTTGGCCAGTGCGATTTTGGAAGATCGAATGTCTCTTTTGGGGACTTGAAAGTTGATTCTGTCATTGAGGTATTTGGGTCCTGTTGTGTAGGCCTTTGTCGGCGTGAGTGAGGATTTTTAAGGTGACTCTTTTCTCCACGGGGAGCCAGTGGAGTCTACATAGGTGTTGGCTGATGTGTTTGTGCCAGGGGATGGCGAGGATGAGTCTGGTGGCGTTGTTCTGTAATTTGCGGAGTAGGGACTAGTACATGTTGGCATAGTAGGTGTTTCATTAGTTCAGTCTGCTGGTGATGAGTGCATGGGTAAATGTCTTCCTTGACTCCAGGGGGCTCTATTTGAAGGTCTTGTGGAGGATGCAGAGGGTGTTGAAGCAGCTGGAGGTGACGTGTAGACCTGTCGGTTCATGGTGAAGGATGAGTCGAGCAAGATGCTGAGGTTTTTGGTGTTGTCTGAGAGGGTAGGTGGGCTTCCAAGGGCAGCAGACACCAGTTGCCATCCCATGCTGAAGGGGTGGTTTCAAAGACGAGGACAACTGTCTTCTCGGCATGTGTGCTGCCTTGTGCAGCACACTTGGAAAAAGCAAAAAACCTTTTATTGTTTATGTACAAGAAGGTCTGTCTTCCTGCACATAAACTATCTTTGAAAAAAATGATATTTTGTGACTTCAATGTGTGCGGTATTAAGCAGCACACATAGAAGTTACAATGCTGCATTTAAAGATTGTTTATGCGCAGGAAGGGGGACCTTCCTGTACATAAACAGTCTCCTCCTGAACGCTAAATTTAGTGCTAGCGCAGGGGGAAATGCAGGGCTGCACCATATTCTTGTAAATATGGGGCAGCCCTGCATTTCAGAAGTGGCAGAGCGTGTCGTTAAGCCAAGGGGGCTAAAAGCACACTCCCTCACTTCTTTAGACTCATGCCCCTGGTCCTAAACAGGCGAAATGCTTTGTTTCTCCTCATTTTTGCTGTTTCCTTGGGCAGCACACATAGAAATGTCAACATACATGGAAACAGCAAATTGGCTATGATTGTCTATGTGCAGGAAGGTCCACCTTCCTGCACATAAACAATCATTTAAAAAAAATTATGTTTTGCAACTTTTATGTGTGATGCATTAAGCAGCACACACAGAAGTTACAAAACGGCATTTAAAGATTGTTTATGTGCAGGAGGGGGGACCTTCCTGTGCATAAACAATCTTCCCCTCAACACAGGCATCCTTGCTCTATGGTGCAAGGGTATCTGCATTGGCGCTAGGCAGCTAAAGTTAGTGCCAGTGCAGGGGGAAACCCAGGGCTGCACCATATTCTAGTGAATATGGTGCAGCCCTGCATTTCTGAAGTGAGGAAGCGTGTCGTTAGCCTTCTTGGCTCAATGACACTTTCCGCCACTGTATTGTAAAAATGCCCCTAGGTTCTGAATCTTGGAAGAACAGCAAAACAAGCCTTATTTAAGTTTGATTGGGGTTTTGACTGTCTGCCTGAGGGCTTCATTTAAAAAAAAAATGAAACCAGAAAATTTATAAGCTCACATGGATGCATATTTACATATTTCAGAAATTCAGAAAAGCTTTGAGGTTACACGTGGAAATCTGTAACATTGCAGCTTTGCAAGTGCGATGTGAGTTCCTTTTTCATATGCGAGATTACACGTGTACATTCTCACCTGCAAATTAACAAAACAAGTGCAAATGAACTTGCTTTTTTCTGTATTATGCACACAGGGAATTTTTTTTCCACATTGTAGCGCAGCGTGGTTCGGGAAAGGAAGACCGCAGTGGCGCTTAAATGAAGGTACGCCACACTAGTTAGTTTTACTTTGGCCGGAAGACCCCAGGCGGTCTCCTGCCGTTTATTTATCCCCTCAGGTTGATCCCGCCCGAGAGGTGTATGCTGTGCGTGTGCATACTACAATGTATTGGAGAGCCCGATGGCTCTCTACATCCCTCCTTCTTTTAGTGGCTGACCATCAGGTTCCTAAGGTTCACATGGATCTACACACGAAGTCTCTCAGTCTCTGGCTGGGTGCAGGGTTCAGCCGGAGACCATAATTCTGGCTCCGGGAACTGGAACTGACCACTGCATCCGATTGAGTGTTCAAGGGTAGCCCAGTCACCACATCTTGACTGAGCCTGCCAGCATCTGGGGCAGCCTCTTCACTCCCTGCTTGCGAGCTTCTCGGTGGGGAAATCAGTAGCTCTGGCTAGCTGGGTGGAGTAAGACTTAGGGTATCATCAGGACCCTCTGACTCTTCTTGGCCAGGGTTTTGATCATAAGTTCTCTTGAAGCTGGACACATTCCTTTTGATGACCTGCGACCCTCACTGGGCGGTGTCCATGGTTCCTTGTATCTTCACAACAGTCCACCCTTCTGGCTTATAGGGTGTCCTAAATTTCATGCCAGGGTGTCTGTTCTTGACCACAATGTAGTTAACCACTTTCAGCTGAGGCTCTCTTGCCCGCCGGGCTTCACTCGCTTTCCGATTAGTCATTGTCTTTCTTGCTTGGATGGCCGTGTTGTCCCATTCTGAGGGCTTCCACATTGGATCAGTCAGGATGCTATCCCACGGGGACCTTTTGAAGAGTAAGTGTGAGGGAGCACACTTGGTCATGCTGTGTGGCGTCTGCCTATAGGCATCAAGGAACCGGTCGAGTGCAGACTCCACATTCTCCCTTTGATCCACGGCAATGCGCAGGGCCCAGTTGAGTGTTCGCATGAGACGTTCCACCGCCCCATTGGCTTAGGGCCACAGAGGGGTGATCTTCCGGTGGTGGATTGCCTTTTTCTCTAAATACTCTTGGAACTCCCGGCCTTGGAACGGGGGTCCATTAGCTGAACGATTTTCATCCGGCAAACCCATGAGTGCAAATGTCTTGTTGAGGACTCTCCTGACATGCACGAATGCCGTTATGCTACTACCTCCACAATTTGAAACTGTGAGAAGGAGACGACCATCACCAACATGGCGTGCCCATCCGGGAAGCTCCCAAAATCAAAGGCTGATTTTGGCCCATGGGATTTCTCTTGGCTCTTCAGTGATCACCGGCTCTAGCGCCGGGTATCCCCCAGTGATGGTGCACGCCTGACATTGCCTCACCATGCCTTCTACCATGGACTTCATAGCTGGGGACCAGACTTTGTTCCGTAGTCTGGCCTTTGTCTTCGCCATCCCTTGGTGCCCGACATGCGCCAGCTGAAGAATCCGTTGTTGTAGTCTCTTTGGAATTATGATGACATATCCTCTCAGAACAACTCCCTGTTCTCCCACACTCAGTCAGTGGTGTACCTGCCAGATCTGTTGCCGAGTGTGGCAGTCTTCTGCTCGGAGTGCCTGAGTCCAGTCCTTGAAGTGAGCCCATCCATCGCTCAGCAGGGTGGATTTCAATTCAATATAATACAATACAACAACATTTATAAAGCGCATCAGCTAGCTCAACAGAGGTGTCCGAGCACTAGCTGTCACGATGCTCTGGTGCTCCAACTCTTCGCGGGGGCAGTAGTGACGAATGTCCCAATCACCCCTCCACCGGTACCTTCGCTTCAAGAGCAAGACCACCAGCAGAAGGGAAAGGGGAATTGGACAGAGAAGAGAATACCTTAACTTCGACTGACACCCATATCTTCGAGAGACTGCTATATTTCCTGCCGTCTACTCTGGAGGTGCCTAATACACAGAAAAGGGAGAGAAAGAGAATATACCACAAACCTTTCTTCAATACGCAGACTGTTCTTAAAGGTAAAAAAAACTTGTCCTACCAGTTCTAGCCAAGGTATTTGCCCCTCTTCTGTAATGTTGATAAATATCTGGCTGGGCTTCTGTCTGTGAAGAAATACATAAACATTAGTCTCTCTACCACGGAGAAACCCTTCTACTCTCTCTCTCTCTGACCGAACTAATACCTGTGAAGCCTTCTGCCAGACTTGGTCTTGGGGGTTCTGTAGAAGGTTGGAATTCTTAAAAGCAGTACAAGGAATTGTTCCATTCAGTCTTTTCCGAAGCGCGCAAAAAGGAAATAGGGAGGAAGAAAGGGGAGGGAAAAAAGAGGGGAAGCGCAAGGGGAATGTCCAGGGACAATCCGTAGTGAAGTCAAATTAAGTTCTTGTACAAGGAGCCTTCAGTTATTTAGAGCGTTACCACCTTACTTGTCGAATTCTGCAACCTCTTCTCCGGAATAGAAGGTCTTACTCCTTATAGTCGGGTCTTCTAGGATTCAGGAATTTCTCTGGAACCTGCTATGACGTTCTCGCTGGTCAACCTCTTGCCCCTTCAGAATGTAGGGCGGTCTGAACACAGAACCACTGAATTCTGTCAGAAACGCTGTTGCCTCTCTGGACTGTGAGAGCGCACTGCATGAAATTTACTGTTCACAATTGTCTCTGAGATACTCTGCTTCTATCTCTAAACTCTCTACTGTTCCTTACTCCGACTTCTCCCGTCATGAATTTCTGATGCGGAGCGGCGGCAAGGAACAGCCTCTCGAACGGAATCTTTGTTGAAGTGCGCAGTTCGAAGCGCGCGACTTCCTGATACCCACTAGAGGGCGCACCTCCCAGATTACTCATAACGGGACATTGCGCGGCCATCTTTGGGAAGTGAACTATTTACAATCTTAAGCAGTTATCTGTTTAATATTCCCGATTCCCCCAGAATTTCTAAGCTTCCCAGAGGAGCAAGGGAACCAAACATTGGCCCGTGTAAAACGGGGCATAGCAGGGAAACTAACTAGCTGTCTTGAGGAAACTACTGTAGCTACCTGGTGAATCCTGACAGTACCCCCTCTCAAGGACCGAGTCATCGGTCCTGGTTTGTGTGGAAATCTGGAATGAAAACGTTTTAGCAGTTGAGGGGCATGGATATTATTTACAGGTTCCCAAGACCTTTCTTCTGGGCCAAACCCCTTCCAATCCACTAAGTATTTCAATTTCCCTTTCTGGAACTTGGAATCAAAAATATCTTTGACCTCATACTCAGTATGTCCTTGAATGTTAAGTGGGTCAGGAGGTTTATTTAGTCGAATGGGTGATTGGATCTTTTTCAATAAGGACACATGGAAAACTGGATGCACACCTATCTTGGCCGGTAGTTTCAATCGCACAGTAACTGGTCCTAACACCTTGTCTACCATATACGGACCCACAAATCTCGGTTGGAACTTCCTGTTACCCTTCAAATGTAGATTCTTAGTGGACAACCACACCTGATCTCCTTCCTGGTACTGTGGGGACTTTTGTCTATGTGAATCTGCAAATCTTTTGTAGGAAGCCTTAGCTTTTTCCAGATCGCCAGAAGTGAGAAATAAATTGGGTCCACGATCTGAAACCACATTCTTGGGGACACCATGAATCTTTACAATATTCTCACTGAAAACTCGAGCTAGATCTACTGCGGTTGGAGTACCTGACATAGGGATGAAATGACTCATTTTGGTGAAGGTATCTACGATCACCAATATTGTATCAAATCCTTTACTTACGGCAGATCTACTATGAGATCCAGGGAAATAGTATGCCATGGAGAAGTTGGAGTGGGCAGTGGCTGCAACAAACCCTGTGGAGCCTGTCTACTAGGTTTACTTTGACAACAAGACTCACAAGACTGAACATATCTCTTGATCTGATTGGACATCCCAGGCCACCAAAAATAACGCTGCACCAACTTTCGGGTCTTAGCAACTCCTTTGTGACCAGCCAGCGGATGATCATGGCAGCTCTGCAAGGCCTTTTCCTGAAGACTGATTGTAGGAAGATATAAAGCTTCTTTGAAATAGGGTAGCTGATGCCGACACTGTCTTTCTTCTCCTTGTTGGACCCACTGCTGAATCTCCTCTGTGGTTAAACTCTTACGAACCTCTTCCTGGAAATTATCTAAAGAAAGTGCACACACTATCTTTGCTTCCGGAATGATTGGTTTAGCTTCTACAGTATGCTCGGATTCCTCAGTATGCGATCGGGAAAGTGCGTCCGCTTTCCCATTCTTAGGACCTGGTCGATAGGTAATCACGAAATCAAAATCTGCAAAATAAAGAGACCAACGCAGCTGTCGTGGTGTCAAGGTTTTGGCGGTTTTTAGTAACTGTAAGTTTTTGTGATCTGAAAAGACTGTGACAGTATGCTGAGCTCCAAGCAAGTAATGTCTCCAATCCTCGAAGGCATCTTTCACTGCTAATAACTCTTTCCCAGTGATGGTGTACTTCACTTCGGCAGAATTCAATTTCCTTGAACGATAAGCCACTGGATGAAGTTGTCCAGTTGCTGAGTGGCGCTGCGAAAGAACTCCCCCAATAGCCTGATCTGAAGCATCAGCTTCCACGTAAAAAGGTTCAGCAGGATCTGCATGCAAAAGAATGGGGGCTGATACAAATTTTTTCTTCAGAACCAAAAAAGCTGTATTAGTCTCAGTAGTCCATTCAAATTTTACTCCTTTCTTCAGAAGACCAGTGATGGGAGTGATCAACTGAGAAAATCCCTGAATAAATCGTCGGTAAAAATTGGCAAAGCCCAGAAATCTTTGAATTTCTTTAACATTCTTGGGTGCCGGCCAATCCTCCACTGCTTTTACCTTTCCAGGATCCATAGTAACTCCCTGAGGAGAGATAACAAATCCCAGAAACTCCACCTTGGAAGCATGAAATACACACTTTTCCAGTTTTACAAAGAGATGATTAGCTTGCAATCGCTCCAAAACCATCCGTACATGCCGAGTGTGTTCCTGAGTGTTTTGAGAGTAAATTAAAATATCATCCAAATAGATGATCTCAATCTTATCAATCAAATCACTCATGATGTCATTGATGAAATGTTGGAACACCGCAGGAGCATTACAAAGACCGAATGGCATGACACAGTATTCAAAAAGACCAAACTTGGTTCGAAAAGCGGTCTTCCATTCATGCCCTTCCTTCATGCGGACCAAGTGATAAGCTCCTCGCAAATCAAGTTTGGTGAAAATTTGAGCTTCTTTTATTTGATCCAGCAAGACAGAAATCAACGGAAACAGGTATCGATTTTTAATGGTGATCTGATTTAGTGCTCGATAGTCTATACAAGTTCTCAAACTACCTTCTTGCTTCTTCGGTATAAAGAACAGCGGCGAAGATACTGGAGACTGGGATGGTCTAATAAAGCCGTTTGCAAGATATCGATCTAGGTATTCCTTTAGATGCTCGTTTTCGGCTTCCGTAAGGGCATAAATCCAACTACAAGGGAGAACTGCTCCGGGTTCCAAATCAATAATGCAATCATAAGCACAGTGTGGTGGCAACAAATCTGCTTCCTGCTCACTAAATACGGTCTCTAAATCTCGATACTCTTGGAGGAATTTCTTCAGTAGTTACCGCTCCAATGGATTGACCTCCAAATAGACAACAGCATAGATTGTGTGGGTTCTTTCACCAGGGTTTTAGAACCATAACAGTGAGATAAGCAAAATTTCGAATGCAGACTGACGGTTCGATTCTACCAATCTATGGTCGGATTATGAAGGGCTAACCACGGCAATCCAAGAATCAGCTTGAATTGTGGAGCGTCGATTAAATTAAATTGTAACACCTCACGATGACCATCCACTTGAGTTATTTCCAATTCCTCCGTGTGACTAGTAATGGGACCGGAAGTCAGATTGGTACCATCTACTGCACGTACAGGCTCTGGACGGTCTTTCTCAATTGCTCTAATTCCCATCTGTCTAGCATATCGTATATCGCAAAAATTTCCAGTGGCACCAGAATCAAGCATGATAGCCACTCCTAATATTTGATGTTCACGAAATTGCATTGTCACATGGAGAATCACGTGAGGTGTCATTGTTTGGAGAGTATTCAAAATTAGATGAGGTTCAGGAGTCGTCTTGTCTTCCTTCACCACCAGAGCGACTCCGCCTACTGATGGTTCACCTCGTTTCCCTTAAACGGAGTCTTAGGCCGCTTGATGCACTCCTTGACAAAATGGCAGGAAGCGCCACAATATAAGCACAACTTCTTTAACCTCCGTTGTTCCTTTTCTTCTTTGCTCAATGGACCACAAACTGATCCTATCTGCATTGGCTCCAATTCTGAGTTTCCTCCTGAACCTTTCTCAATCTTTGCTCTGTCAAAACGAGGGAAATTCATCTTCCAATCTCTCTTCTTTTCACCTTTACGTTCAGAATTGCGAAAATCCAATTCTAACACCAAATCCACCAAAACTGATAATTCTGTGGGTCTATTGGGAATTTGAGCCAACGTATCCTTGATTTCGTCTCTTAATCCACGATAGAATAGGGCTGCTCTTTTTTCCTCCGTCCAGCTGGTCTCCAGGATCAATTTGTTAAACTGCGTAAGGTAAGTAATTAGATCTTTAGACCCCTGACGCAGCTCCAACAACTCATTATCGGTGGCCTGAGAGATCCTTCTCCGATCAAAAATTCTGAGAAACTCAGCCTTGAATTTGGTAAAGTCACAAAGCAAAGGATCATCCTCACTAACCAAGGTCATAGCCCAATTGGCGGCATCCCCACTCAAATATGATAAAATAAACGCTACTCTAGATTGAGCATCTGGGAAAAGGGTGGGACGGCACATGAAGTGGAGGGAGCACTGGGTCAAAAAATATTGGGCCTTTTGTGGATCCCCGGAAAACCTTTCTGGAGCAGCCAAAGGAATCAAAGGTGATACGGAATGGATTACCTGAGCAACGAACTTAGGGTCCGTAGTTACACCACTAGGACCAGGGACTGCGGAACTCTGCACTGGATTTCCCATAGCTAACCCATCTACCTTTTGTGCTAATAGTCTTGTCTCCTGACGGGAGGCCACTAACTCTAATTTTAAACTCTGATTTTCCTCCCGAACTGCTCCCAAATCCCTTTGAATTCCTACTAATATAGCGCCTAACTCCTTCAAATCCATCCCTTCAGCCATACTGCCAAGGCGAAGAAAAATACGTGGGCACTTCAATCTGTCACGATGCTCTGGTGCTCCAACTCTTCGCGGGGGCAGTAGTGACGAATGTCCCAATCACCCCTCCACCGGTACCTTCGCTTCAAGAGCAAGACCACCAGCAGAAGGGAAAGGGGAATTGGACAGAGAAGAGAATACCTTAACTTCGACTGACACCCATATCTTCGAGAGACTGCTATATTTCCTGCCGTCTACTCTGGAGGTGCCTAATACACAGAAAAGGGAGAGAAAGAGAATATACCACAAACCTTTCTTCAATACGCAGACTGTTCTTAAAGGTAAAAAAAACTTGTCCTACCAGTTCTAGCCAAGGTATTTGCCCCTCTTCTGTAATGTTGATAAATATCTGGCTGGGCTTCTAGCTGTGAAGAAATACATAAACATTAGTCTCTCTACCACGGAGAAACCCTTCTACTCTCTCTCTCTCTGACCGAACTAATACCTGTGAAGCCTTCTGCCAGACTTGGTCTTGGGGGTTCTGTAGAAGGTTGGAATTCTTAAAAGCAGTACAAGGAATTGTTCCATTCAGTCTTTTCCGAAGCGCGCAAAAAGGAAATAGGGAGGAAGAAAGGGGAGGGAAAAAAGAGGGGAAGCGCAAGGGGAATGTCCAGGGACAATCCGTAAGGAAGTCAAATTAAGTTCTTGTACAAGGAGGCTTCGGTTATTTAGAGCGTTACCACCTTACTTGTCGAATTCTGCAACCTCTTCTCCGGAATAGAAGGTCTTACTCCTTATAGTCGGGTCTTCTAGGATTCAGGAATTTCTCTGGAACCTGCTATGACGTTCTCGCTGGTCAACCTCTTGCCCCTTCAGAATGTAGGGCGGTCTGAACACAGAACCACTGAATTTTGTCAGAAACGCTGTTGCCTCTCTGGACTGTGAGAGCGCACTGCATGAAATTTACTGTTCACAATTGTCTCTGAGATACTCTGCTTCTATCTCTAAACTCTCTACTGTTCCTTACTCCGACTTCTCCCGTCATGAATTTCTGACGCGGAGCGGCGGCAAGGAACAGCTTCTCGAACGGAATCTGTGTTGAAGTGCGCAGTTCGAAGCGCGCGACTTCCTGATACCCACTAGAGGGCGCACCTCCCAGATTACTTATAACGGGACATTGCGCGGCCATCTTAGGGAAGTGAACTATTTACAATCTTAAGCAGTTTTCTGTTTAATATTCCCGATTCCCCCCAGAATTTCTAAGCTTCCCAGAGGAGCAAGGGAACCAAACATTGGCCCGTGTAAAACGGGGCATAGCAGGGAAACTAACTAGCTGTCTTGAGGAAACTACTGTAGCTACCTGGTGAATCCTGACACTAGCGTGAACCAGCAAGACATGGGAGGAAGAGGATAAGAAGCAGAATTTTTTTTGAAGCTAACCATGGCTAAAAAGCCATGTCTTTAAAGCTTTCCTGAACTCCCCTTCTGCCGGTATAAACCGAAGTCTGTCAGGGAGGGAGTTCCATAATCTGGTTGCTACTACTGAGAAGGCCCTGCCACCAATTCGAGCTTTCACAAATTAGGGAAGCCACAGCAGATTCTGCGAGTTAGAGTGTAACGAGCGCATTTGCTTATGGGACCGGATGTGTATAATGATGTAGTTGGGTCAGCTGCCTATCTGGGCCTTGAACGCAATTGTCAAGGCCTTGAATTCTATCAGCTCCACAACGAGTAACCAATGGAGCTGTTTGACATGCCGAGTGATATTTTGTCTAAATGACACTCTTCTAATCAATCTTGCAGTCACATTCTGCACCATCTGCAGTCTCTGTATCAAGATACGCTGGAAGACCAAGAAACAGACTGTTGGCATAGTCAAGCCTTGAAGTCACCGTGGCATGAACAGCTAATTTTCGACAACTCTCCGGGAGTAGATATAGAAATTTCCTCAACCCCCTTCAGAATTCCGAAGCAGGTGGATGTAATGGACCGTATTTGGGATGCAAATGTCATATCAGAGTCGCATTTTACACCTAACGTTTTTGCCGTAGAAATCAGACAGGGTGAGAAGCCCATTTCCTCCGGCTACCACAGACCAGGCAGCGGTGGGGAATTCTTGCAGAAGAACAAAACTGTTTCTCTGTGTTCAGTTTTACCTATTGTTATTCATCCAGCTGGAGACGTCACACAGGCAGCCCCTAAACCTCTCAAAAGAGTTTCCCGACTGGTCCTTAAAGGAGAACACCAACTGTGTATGGTCTGCATAGGAGATGGTTTTTATTCCCCATTTTGCACACACAAAGGAGCCAGATAGGTATTAAAAAGTAGCGGGCTCAGCGCTGAGCCCTGCGGCCCCCCACACCAGAGGGGTTTAGCTTCTGATTTAAAAGGGTGTAATATGACTCTGCGTTCGATCACTGAGATAGGATCCAGCGCCGTTCCCTTCATTCCCACCCACTTCAGTCTAGCCAGCAATATTGAATGGTCCACCCTATCAAAAGCGGCGGAAAGGTCCAATAGCAATAGCGTAGCCGAGGCTCCACCGTCCACCTCCATTCATATAGATTTGGCCACCTCCAGCAAAACCGTCTCGGTGTTAAAGACCGTCCCAAAACCAGACTGTGTTTCATGTAATATATCATTGCTGGTAATGAGTTTGCTAAGTTGATGTTCAACCAGTTTTTCCAACATCCTCGCTGGTGCCGGGAGAAGAGAAATAGGGCGATTGTTGTTTTAAATCCACTGGGTCAACATTAGGATTGTTTAGAATGGGTAGGAGTATAGCATGTTTCCATGAATCTGGAAAGATGCCAGTGGTTAGTGAATTGTTCCATATGTGGTTGAGGGTTGGATTCAGCTTATAGGCAAGAGCTTCCCACAGTTTCGGGGTCAGGGGCCTGCTGGGGATCCTGACTTACATTTCAAAATTACACCCAAGGATACCTCAAGTGAGATGGGAAGATATACAGACAAGGAAGCATCCCCAGCATGGCTCTTCTCATCTACGGACTCGATGGTGTCCTGCTTAGGCGAGAAGGCATCGTAAACCTTATGTATTTTTTCCTCAAAAAAATCTGACAGTTTTTCACAAAGTAAAGGGGATGAAGGTATCTTACTCTCTAGCGCTGTGGGTTTGGTGAAGGAGCAGACAATCTTAAAAATGTCTCTGCTAGAATTATCTGACATATTAATACGCTTCACAAAGTGGTCTCTTCTAGTGATTTTCATGGCTTTCTGGAGATCATTTAAGGCATCCCTGTAGGTCTTTTTTGCCAATGGACAATATGCTTTTCTCTAGAGCCGCTCTATGCGCTTACAGTTGCTCTTTGCTATTCTCAGCTCCTCAGTGAACCATGGCACCTAAAGTGCCCTTCTAGGAGAGCTGACTAATTTAGCTGGAGTAAGCTTTTCCAGAGCACCCGACATCCACACATCCAAGGTCATAGCGTCCTTATTAGGGTTGTTGGACCATTGGGGTTGGCTGTCCAGCAATACCGGGCCTAAGGAGACTGGCATCAATTTCTTCCAGTTCCTTTTGAGCGTTTGTATAGGTTTTCCTTTACATTGAGGTATTGCTCTGCTGCAAGAGAATGGGATCAGAAAATGATCAGCCCAAATCTGTTGTTGCAGGGGCTCAACGACCATAGAAGAGATGTTGGAAACCACCAGGTCAAGTGTATTACCAGCACAATGGGTAGAAAACCTTACGGGTTGTGTAAGATTGGCTCCCTCAAGTGACATCAGTAATTGTGATGCTTGAGTACACTTCACGTCTGAAATGTGAAGCTTAAAATCTCCTAAGGCCAAAAAGTTTTTATATTGTAAAGACTTTTGCGTAATAAGGTTGCAAAGGTCTGAAGTGAGACAGGGGGGAGCTAGGAGGCCTATAAATAAAAAGTTTGGCTAGGGATGCCGTTGGACCAGTCTTAATACAAAAATGTAGTCCCGCAATCTCTCTAAGGTTAGAAACCTCAGAGGTTGTAATCTCGCAGGAGTCTCTCACACTAATAGCAACCCCAGTGCCCCTTTTATCTCCTAGCCTGTTTGCAGAGCAAATTTGAAAGCCCGGCGGAATGGCAAGTGTTTAACAGGATTAAACTCCTCTTTTAACCATGTTTCAGTACGAAACTACATGTCCCAGTCATTATTAGACAGGGACATCCATACATCCTCCGAGTGTTTACTTAGACAGGCTCTAAGTCTGTCTTCTGAATGTTTTGACTCTGAGTGAGTGAGCAAGGCTCGGGTAGTATTGCCAATCCCCTCAGAGAGCCCAATAGCCAATTTACAGTGAGCGCAGACAGATGGAAAAGCTGCATGCGCTATAATAGTAACAAGGCAGTTAGAATGTTTCTCCTTCCTTAAATTCATTAGACCTTCGCAAGTCAAGTAGGAGGGCTTACTTTTTTTACAACGAGCGGCATGGCTGGCGCTGGCGCAGACGGGCATGCCTTTGGCATGCCTTTCACTCAGGTCGATGTCTCGTCTTCATCCTTTACTTGGCCAATCTCCTCTAGCGTCATGGGTGTGGGGCATGCTTCCTGCGAGGTCATTTTCACAAACGCATCAGAGTGTGCCACATCAATTGGTGAACTTCGAGGTATCATGGACTCAGGGTGTCAAGTGAGGTAGTCTGCTGGGTTGTGTGCTTCCAGGTGAAAGACAATTTTGTAATAATATGCCTGTAGCTGCACGGCCCATCTCTCTATTCTTGGGGGCGCCAGCCTCGATGTCCCTGCAAAGAGCAGGAGAAGTGGCTTGTGGTAAGTGACCACTCGGAATTCCTGTCTGTACAAGTATTGGTGAAAGTGCTTTCACGCCCATTTTATGGATAGCGCCTCCCTCTCAATTTGGGTGTACAACACCCCAATACTCAGTTTCTTGTAGATCCTGAGGCCAACGTGAGTTGAGAACATGGTGATGTACCTGCCCTCAGGTTTGAGCTCTAACTGGTGGTACCCTGTGTAAAGGTCCAGATTCGAAAACTATTTGGCTCCGTTCAGATCCGCCACGATGTCGTCCCTGGTGGGCGTGAGGTGTCCTTCCCTCTTGACTGCCAGGTTCGGGAGTCTCATGTCCACGCAGAGCCAGATGGCTCCGGGCTGCTTGGGTTTGGGAGCAATGACCAGCGGGGATACCCACAGAGTTGGTCCAGACACCTTCTCGATGACATCGAGGTCCTCCAGTTTCTTCAGCTCTACTTCCACTTGCGGGTGGGGTTGGAACAGTCCCCTCAGGTGTCTCTGGGCGATGGGCCTCACTGTAGTGTCAATGTGGAGCTTGAACTGTTTTCCTTTTAACTTGCCAAGCCTGATAAACAGTGCTGGGTACTCCCTCAGGATGGTTTCAGCTTGGGAGTTGTGAATCTCGACCAGGTCTTCCTCCATATGGCAGCTGAGTAGCGTGCCTTTTCTCCCTTCCATGCCGTGGAACCAGGCCACTGTGGCATGTTTCGGCTGGCTATTTTTGCCTTGGGGGGGAGTGGGTCTGTCCCTCCGTAGGTGTAGGTTCAGGCTTTGGTGGGTGCGAACGGGGGCCGTGGTGACAGACGGTCATACTGCTCCGAGTCCATGATGTTGACTGATGCGCCCGTGTGGATGAGCGCCCGGACAGCAGTCCCTTCTACCAGGAAAGAACACATCGGTGGCGGACCTAATCCCCAAATTTACAATGTGCCAGGGGGTGCATTTGCAGACTTGCTATGTCAGGCCAGCCCCCTCCCTGCACCATTGTGCAAATGCACCCCCTGTCACGTTGTAAATTGGGGGATTAATTCCCCTTTAGTCCTGAGGGTCCCTGGGGGCCAACTAGCCCACCAGGTACCTCCAGTAAGCGCCACAGAGCTGCGTTGCAGAAAGGTTTAAAAAGGGGCATGGCCTCTGAACACCTCTCTGCAACGCAGCTCTGTGGTGCATACTGGAGGTACTTGGTGGGCTAGTTGGCACCCAGGGACCCTCAGTGTTCAAGGGTAATTAATTCCCCAACTTACAATGCGCCAGGGGGCACGGTTGCAGTGCTGCAGTGAGGGGTCGGGCCTCTGCCGCTATGCCATTTTTTTTATTCTACAAGGGGGCTGTGTTGCCCCCCCTTATTTTACATTATTTGGGGCTCTGAGTGGTCTCAAATATATGAAGTCATGCAATGCAGCACAAAGTGCTGCATTGCGTTACTCTGCCCTGGGAAGGCATTCCATGCAACGCCCATGGAATTTGACACATCCCCATATTTACAAGAACTCGTGAACCTGGGTATATGCCAAAATCTTACACCTTCCCAGGGGAGGTGTACTGAGGAGAAATAGAATGCAGCACACATAGAAAGAAGAATGTGCCTCCTAGGACAGATTTTGTGTAGGAAGGTGTGGGGAAGGACTGAATGTAGACATATTTGATTAAATACAGCACATTCCTATCCTTTCCCTGTCACACAGTGCAGAGCCGCAAGGTGAATTGCTGCACTGCACTGTGTCACTTTCACATAAATGAGCCCCTTTATTTCTAAAAGCACCAGTCGGCCAACAACCAAACTAACAGATAATAAATGAACATGTAAAAGATGAAATCCCTTTTCTGAGCCAGTTAAACAAACAAACTCAAGAGTTCCTTTTGTATGCTATATACTATATACAATAAATGTGTCATAAATGACACAGATCCAATACTAAAACTAGAGTCTAACTGCACCAACTAGCAGCCACTGGGGGGCTGTGTGTAGGTTTTTTTCACACACAGAAGGACCAGAAGGCCCGATTTTAGTATGGGAGTAGGTGAGTTAAAACTACAACATGTGCATGTTTTGTACCAATCATAACTACAAAACAAGATGGAGAGCCACATACCAGCACAGAGACCACTTCAGAATTAACAGGAAAATTAACTATTGTTGATGGTAAGGACGAGATGACAGTTCTCTGAAGCGTTCAGATCTCTTTTACTCCCTTATCATTTCTGAATAGGCTTTCTGCTAGGTCTTCTGAATCCCAGGAGCAGAGTGTTCTCACTCCATAAAGCTGTGTGACCCTGACCCACTTGCTCCAGTGGTTAAGGAGGTTGCTGTGCCTGTAAGGAAGATCTGCTAGCAGGGATTCTGTAAGAATTGTTTCTATCCACCAGAATGCTCTTTGTTGTTTGACTAATCGTATAATGTATAGTGATCATTTGGACCCTGTTAGGAGATACCCTAATCTACCAGGTTCATGAGACCAGGTTAACGGAGAACTGTATTAGGGATTCCTCCAGGCCTTCAGCATAGTCCTAAACTGCAAAAGCAGGAGTGCTTTTCTTGAAACTGAAAAATAGTAATCGCCCTGACCCTCACATGGCTTTTTCTTGGTGCGTGGTGCAAAATCTTCTCAACTGGGGACAGTCGTGCCTCACAAGACAATCATTGGCAGGAAAAAGAAGTGATGGTTGCCGTGCTCGAACTATGGTGGGGCGAATGACATTCGACCTAACATTCCTATGGTGAACAGACCACCAGGTCAAATGTTTATGCTGACGGAATATGCTGAAGCTCCACCACCAAAAACACTGAACTTCCCTCAACTCTATTCAGAGCAGGGGGACTGCAAGTTTAGCTTAGGTATAGCTTCGACATTTTTATGGCAGTTCTGCCAATACAACAAAGTCTGAATGAAACCCATGGCTTTCTTATGCTCCCTCTTTTTCTGGAGTGCATTTGTGTCATCAAATAAGGGCCAACATTTACTAAGGTTTTGAGTTGGGTTTGAATAACTTATTTGGTGCAGCACTGACCAAACATTTATTTTGGGACTTACAAAGCCACACACGATTTGATTGACTGTGTAAAATAAAAAGTAACTCAACACACTACCTTGCATTACTTTATTTCAGGTAGACGTTACATGGCTAGAACATGGTGCTTACTGTGCCCCCACCCTTGTATTTTGATGCAAATCCATATTTACAAAGACTTGTAAACATGGGTTTGTGCCAAAATGGTGTGGCTACCCGAGGCTGGTATAACAAGGAAAAATATCTTTATTTCTCCTCGTTACTTCCTCTTTGCATGTGTGCTGTATTCTGCAGCACACAAACAAAGAAGAATAAGCCTCAAAGGATACTTTCTGTGTGGGAAGGTACACTTTATCACACAAAAACTATCCTGACACTAACACTAGCACCCTCAAGCCATGGTGCAAGGGTGCCTGCATTGGCGCTAGGTGCCCCAAAGTGAGCCAGCACAAAGAGAGAGCGGACCTGCACCATACCTTTGTAAAATGGATTAATACTCTATGCTGAAGATCTGAAATCTGAAACCAATAATGTAAGAATATATCACCAGAATATAAAACTGTTATGGTATTCACTAACATGAGGTATAACCGAAAAAGTTAAAATTGAATAAAAAAACATTTTGAAAAAATATTTTTAAAATAAACCCAGTTCTGCTGTCTCCCTTCACTCAACACAGTGTACCAATTTCCCTTCCTGCGGTGCATTAAATCCTAGTAAATCCGGTCCAATGTTTGTCATTAAATATCTCATCTGTGTTGCTTTGGTGTTTAAAGTCTTAGGAAACATCAAATCTGTTGAAAAATAATACAGGGAGCGATCGTCCGCCTCTGGAATCTCTGGTGTGATCTGAAAAATGCTTAAGGTTTTCATTACATGCAAAAAGTTTTAGTTTTTCCACTGAAATGCCAATATGATGCTCCAGCCTTGTATGTTAATTTCCAGCTAGAGGGTAGAAGTGCTTCAATTACTTACCGGTAATTGCATTACTCTGAGTCCCGCTCCCTCGCTTCCCTTACTTACAGAATTGAGGCATCCCTGCCTCACCAGAAACCCGTACCCACGTGATTTGTCACGTGGGGACTATATATAACCCCCAGCCCCCTCATACCTCCTGTAATACCACATAGATCGAAACCACACCAAAAGGTTGGCCTGGACCATCAGGGAGGGAGGGAGGGATGTAAGTAAGGGAAGCGAGGGAGCAGGACTCAGAGTAATGCAATTACCGGTAAGTAATTGAAGCATTACTTCATCGTCCCTCCCTCGCTTCCCTTCCTTATAGAATTGAGATGTACAAAGCCAAACAGGACAACCAAAGAAGGTATGCAAAAAACAGGTTTATTAAAAAACACAGGAGACAAGGGAAAAACACTATTCAAGAACCATAGTGGAAAGAACCATGTGTCCAAAGACATCAACACAGTCAACCTCCTGTCCAATCCTGTAATGAGAGGCAAAGGTCAACGGGGAAGCCCAGGTTGCAGCCCGGCAAATCTCAGAAATGGAAGCCCCTTGGACCTCCGCACAGAAAGCAGCCATGGAGCGAGTGGAACAACCCTGAACCCCCAAAGGAGAAAGGTGACCCCCCTCTTTGCAAGCCAAAGAAATCAGTGAACGAACCCAACGACTCAAGGAAGGAGTAGAAGGATGCAAACCCCGATTCACAGGACCAAAATGAACAAAAAGGGAATCCGAGAGACGGAAAGGAGTTCCCCGCTCCAAATAGACTAGGAGAGCCCTCCTAACATCCAAAGAGTGAAGCCGGACCTCAGACTCCGAGGACGGAGAATCAAAAAAGGAAGGAAGAACCAACTCCTGATCTCTGTGGAACTGAGAATCTATCTTAGGACGAAAGGAAAGAATCGGCCGCAACACGATTCTGTCATCAAAAACCCAACAAAAAGGGTGCTTGGGAGAAAGAGCACCCAGTTCCACCAGGCGGCGAGCAGAGGAAATGGCCACGAAAAAGAAGGTCTTGAAGGACAAGAGGCGCAGATCCACCGAAAGCAATGGCTCAAAGGGAGAAGACATCAAGGCGTCTAAGACCAGAGAGAGATCCCAGGTCGGAAAATGCCTCCGAGGGGCAGGAAGAACATTACTCAAACCCTTAAAAAGGCGACTGACCAACCCCTCAGAATCAGAGAGATTGCCCCAAGAGCTCCAAAACGCCTTAATCGCCGCCCAATGCAAACGGAAGACACCTTCAAGCCCAAGGCAGCACCCTCCTGAAGAAACAACATCACCTCAAACAAAGAAGAGGTAGTAGGGTCCAAACCCCTGACAAGACACCATCGACTGAAAGAACGCCAGTGACGTAAATAAGACTTGTTGGTCGAAGCGCGCCTAGCCACCTGCAGAGTAGAGGTCAAACCAGCCGGAACCCCTAGTCGCAGAAGACCTATGCGTTCAACCTCCAAGCCGCCAAGCGCATCCGGCCCAGAACATCCAGTTGCAATGCCGGGAAGACCAAAGGGGGAGGAGACAGAGGCAGTAACCACTCCCCCTCTGACCTCATCTCCACCAGGAGAGGAAACCAGGAGGCACGAGGCCACGCCAGAGCCACCAGAATCACAGAAGCCTCCGAGGACCGGACCCATAGTAGGAAGGGGAGAAGAAGGGGGAAAGGAGGAAACGCATACAGAAGCCTGCGGGCCCAAAGGCAGGAGAGAGCATCCACCACCCAGGCCGACCCGTCCCGACAGCGGGAGACAAACCGGGACACCAAGGCATTTCCCACATCCGCAAAGAGGTCCACCACCGGAACACCCCAACGCATCGTCAGAGCCACAAACAACTCCCGACAAAGGCAGAAATCCACAGAAGACAGAATGGCCCTGCTGAGGGCATCCGCCCGGGAATTGGACAACCCCTGAATATGGATCGCCGAGAGCGCCAACAGATGAGATTCCGCCCAAACAAACAACTGTCTCGCTACTAGGGCTAGAGAAGAGGACCTCGTCCCCCCCTGCCTGTTGACGTAAGCCATGGCAGTGATGTTGTCCGTCCTGATCAGGAACACGGAACCCCGCAGAAACTGGGAGAAGGCTAACAGAGCCAAACGGACCGCCTCCAACTCCCTCCAGTTCGACGACATCCCGCTCTGAGCGGGAGACCAGAAGCCCCTGGACGGATGAACCCCCAGCCAAGCCCCCCATCCCGACAGGCTGGCATCGGTGGTCACCACAACCGAAGCCGGAGGAGAGAGAGAGACACCCTTCAGCAAATGACCTCGAACCAGCCACCAACCCAGAGATGACCTGATCTGAGGGGAGACCGGGATTGGAGAAGAGAGGGGAAGGCAAAGGGGAGACCAATGCGCCAGAACATGAGCCATCAGAGTGTGTAAATGAAACCTGGCCCAAGGAACCAGAAAAACCGTGGCCGCCATATCCCCCTGAACCTGTAGCCAACGTGCCGCCACCTGCACCGGACCGAACAGAAGAGACAGGATGTGAGCTTGAATCTTGGCCACCCAAGCCTCGGGCAGAGTGACCACCCCCAAATCTGTCCAAAACCTTGCCCCAATGAAGAGACAATCCTGGGATGGAACAAGGAACGATTTGCCCAGATTGACAAGAAAGCCGTGCTCCCTCAAAACGGCCAGTACCATGTCTGTGTGATCGAGAGTCAACTGGAAAGAGGGAGCATGAACCAACCAGTTGTCCAGATATGGATGCAGAAATATCCCCTGACAGTGGACCAGGGCTACCAAAGGGGCCAAGAGCTTGGTGAAGACCCGAGGGGCGGACTTCAGCCCGAATGGCAAAACCGCAAACTGGAAGTGGAAGCTGCCAATCGCAAAACGAAGAAACTGCTGATGAGTCCAAGCCACAGGAACGTGCAGGTAGGCGTCCTGTAAATCGATAGACGTCCTGAAGTCCCGGACCCCCACCAATGGGATGATGGACTGCAAAGTCACAATTTCGAAGTGGACGGTCCGAACCCAACCATTCACCCTCTTTAGGTCCAGAACCGGCCGGAATCCCCCTGACACCTTCTGGACCAGAAACAAAATGGAATAACATCCCAGACCTCGCTGTGCCAGCGGGACCGGAACGATCGCCTTCTTCGACAGAAGATCCCGAACCCCCTCCAGAAGAGCCTCCCTCTTGGTCGTAGACTTGGGGATAGGAGTAAGGATGGTGCCCCAGCCGGGTGGAACGGCGACAAAGTCTATAAGATAGCCTCTCCTGATAATAGTCAATGCCCAGAGATCCCTTACATCCAGCCACCAAGCATCCAGGAAAGACATCAGCCTCCCACCCACAGGACTTGCGGAAGAAACACAGTCGACGTCAGGACTTCCTCTTGAAGGTATCCGCCGGAAGCTTGGGACCAGGCAAGGCTGAAGATTTCCTGGGCCTGAACTGGCTTTGACGAGCAGAAAAGTTTCTAGAGGACTGGCGGGAAGACTGAAAAGACGCAGAGGAGGAAGGAGCCGGATTCCAAAAACGGCGAGAACCAGAGGCAGACGCCTTGCCCTTGTAAGGCAGTGCATGCTTACGGTCCTTGAAGGCCTTAGTGATCATACCATCCAGCTGATCACCAAAGAGCATCTTGCCATCAAAGGGGATTTTAAGGAGCGAGGACTTCTCAGAAGAATCAGCCTTCCAGCCACGCATCCACAAGTTCCGACGAGCCAATACCAAGGAGCCAGAGGCCATGGCCGCAGACCGAAGCACATCTGAAGAGACGTCAGCCAAGAGCTTACCCTGTTGCTCCATGTGGACAAGCAGGCCAGAGCAGTCCGTCTCCTCCTGAATAGCCGTGGCCAGTTTGCCAAAGTCAGACACCAAGGACTGTGCCGCATACGCCGAGTAGACGCCTGCACGCAAAGACAAATTCCCAGCGGAAAAGGCCTTCTTCAGTGCACCATCCACCTTCTTACCCGTGGCATCTGAAGGCGAACAATCTTCAGGATTGATAGAAGTGCGACCAATAAGAGTGGCCAACATGGCATCCACCTTCACAGAGTGAGGAAGAGAGACCTCCCCCTCCTCCAGGGAATAAAGCTTCTGCAAAAAGCGAGGAACAGAGGCGCGCTCAAGGTCCCGCCACTCCCCCAATATCAAGTCTTTGATGCGGCCATGAAAGGGCATAGCGAGCGCAGGAGGCTTAACATATTGGGGGAAAATTTCCTCAGACCCCACGGGAGCAGTCAAAGGAGAAAACCCCAAGTTCTCCCTGATGTGTTGGAGAATAGCAGGCACCTCCTCCCTACACACAAACTTCCCCGAAGACGTAGAAGGCATGGCAGAGTCCAAAGAAGAAGAGGAGTCCTCAGAGGGAGAGTCCACCGGACCCCCCGCAGCACGAGAAGACCTGCGCCTCGTCTTAGCACCTCTCACCTCCAGAGCATGAGACACAGAAGCCTCAATCATGGTCTGCGCCGGGGGCAGAAGAATCCATCGGACCCTGGGACCTGGTCCGACGAGCCGGGACAGGCACCTCACCATCATCATCAGAGGAAGACAAAACTCTCAAGAGCTTAGAAGTCCGCTTAGCCATATTGCAACTGACAGGGTAGAACAGCCGAGGAAAGCACTTAAATAACGTGCAACACAGCCCCAGCCGGGAGACAACCAATAGATTCAAAAATCCACGAGGCAACCAATGAAGAAACCTGAAAAATGCATAAAAAACGAGCATTGGAAACAGCTAGCCGGGAAGCCACAGCACATCCGCCAGCCGCCGTCTCCCATTCCGGTCCTCGAACCGGAACCACAGCCCCAGCCCCAGCCACTCAGAGCCGGAGACCCCGTCACCCGGAACACGACCATCCAGCCGCCGAGAAGTGCACCGCAACTCCAGAAACGCGATGGGGAAGGCTCACGAACACCAGGCCAGCGTCGCCAGACCCAGCAGGCAACAGCAAGTGAGGGAGAAGCCCTCTAAACCGAAGAAAAGACCGCAGCTCCGCAGAACGGCCAGCGCGTGGGACGCGCGTCTCACAATGGTGAGACAGAAAAAAACAGAAGGTATGAGGGGGCTGGGGGCTATATATAGTCCCCACGTGACAAATCACGTGGGTAGGGGTGTCTGGTAGGCAGGGATGCCTCAATTCTGTAAGGAAGGGAAGTGAGGGAGGGACGATGAGGTAATGGACTTTTACCCATTCAAGATAGTCAAGTAGTTCATAAGATCAAGCTACATCATTCCCACACCTTTGTTCAGGGGCACTGCCACTCAGGGGGGCAAATCTCTTCCAGTGAAAAAGGGGTGGGTCAGGATTTCTTGGAGTCCTTATGTCTGTGAAATAATTTTCAACTGATGTACCACTAAACAATTTGAATGAGCAAACCAATGTAACAAGGCTTATTGAACCAGCAATGGCAACCCAACTTTCCACTGGTGATGCAGGCTTTTATCAAGAAGACCCAAAAAGACCTACAAACCTTGCTAAATGAATTTGTAAAAAAACAACATTTATATTGGTTAGTGGCTTAATGGATACCGTGCTCATTTTTACTAGAAGGAGATTGTTTTCAGATTTTCCCGTTCCTAGGTCTTGCCTCATTGATGCTGCCTAACTGCAGGTTGAGGTAATGAGATATGCTTGTTTTTCATAAGGACGTCGGACACATGTTCAAAGGGAAACACGCTTCCCTGCTGCTATGTAACTCGAAAAAAAAAATCCGCCATTGTAGCAAATAGAAAAAGAAGATATCCCCCCCCCAAAAATCACTCTGGCAATGGAAGAAGCTTCTCTCACCAAGAGAAGCATGACAGTTCCAAGTCCCGGGCAGCTCAGGGACCCTTGGTCCCGCTGTATAAGTCTTTCATGCTTGGCTATCACCAGCACTCATGCTGGCCTTACCCACCCAGCACCCCATCTCCCCCCACCTTTGGAACTCCCACTTGCTCTTCCCTCTTTTTCCAGGCATTACCTTTTGCTCCCCTGTTTACGCACATTCATCGTTCACCCCAGGCCCCCTAATACATTCAGTCCACCCCTCATGAATCCCAGTTTTAACTTTCAGCACCAGAAGGCGTCTGTCTGAAAAAAAGATGTGCGAGTCTAGAGCAGCTGTTCGAGTCGAGACAGCAGTGCCGAGTTAAAGGCACAAATATGCTGATGTCCTATGCTTGTGTATGTTCATATGCTGCCTATGCTAGCGTATGAATCTGTGTGTGCCTGCATGTGTGACCTTGGCAAAGATGTGGGAATTTAAAACAACTTCTATGGCTCCAGCTGATGATGCTCACTTCGCATCCATGGTAAAATGCTGACTCTTTCATAATAGGGATAATTCTTGGCAACCTATGGGAATCCATTAAATGAATACTCATTGCCTATAACTGGTAAAGTGGTAGCTCTCAGATTATGGTGGTAACTTGTTATCATACATGGGATGATGGCCATTGCCCACTCTGGTAAATGGTGCCCGGGCACAATGGTGGATTTCTAGTAACATGAGGGTATCAGTGGTTGTGTGTTAATTGCCCCTCTATGGGGAAATGCTGGCTTTTATCTAATTGTGAAATTATTGGCAGCTTTTGCACATCCATCCCATGATGGTATGCACTAATACAATGCTGGCCTTGGCAAAATGGCGGTAGTACTTAAACAAGCATGTGCAATGCAATAGGTCTTGCATTTGCAAGAGTTTAAGCTATTGGCTTTCTAAATGACCATATTATTTATTTATCTGTTTTGATAGTTAACATATAAATAAAAGGCATTGTCATTTGCAATGCCAATAGCTCAAACTCTTGTAAATGCGAGACCTATTGCATTTCAAAGAAGCGGCCACCATTGCCCCAGGCTGTTTTGAAAGTGAAACCACGCATGGCACGCTGAATGTTGCAGGAAAGCATGTTGTGCTTGCACTAGGAGAAACTCATTAAATAAAATAGTGCTTACAGATTAAATAAAACGTACTGTGTATCAACTGAAGTAAAAGGGCCACTCCAAATGGGAGGTTACAAATGAATGTTAGGAGGGACTAACAAGCCTAATAACGAATCAAAAGCTAGCATTTACCAAGGACAAGGACACAAGCCAATGACAAATATGGGCGGGTGATCTTAAGACTAGTTACTTGTGTGTCTCCCCTCTTCCCCTTCAACCTTCTATTTTTTGGGGTCGCCCACTCTCCTGTATCCACATCCACTTGCTTCAAGGGGGCGTATTCCTTAATTGCATTGTTTGTTTGAGACTTGCTTTGTATACCCTTGATACAAGTTTTCCCCCTTCCACTTCTCCATTGATATCTACGTTGTTGAGCTTTCTTCTCTACTGCCCCTTCCACTTTTCCTATGGGTTGAAATGCCCCTATGTCTCATTTCTCCACTCCTTTTTTACCTGGCAGATCCCTTTGTTTCTTGTTTGGTGCACTTAAATGGCCTCTGCTTTGAACCCCAATCTTGTCTCTCCCTGCTAACTTTCCCTCAGCACCTACCTTCACATCCTCCTCTTTTCCAACATTTCTCTGACAGGTACCTGCACAGTGTGATGTCCTACAAAGGTTCCCCTCTGCTTCCAAATTGTCCCAAAATACGTGACCTGCGTGGAGTACTGGCTCTTTCTGTATGCCTGCTCCGTATATGCCTTCACCCTGCAAGCCTTTCACGCTTGTGCTGACACTGCCCAGACATCCATGGCTGGAGCGCTGAGCCAGCGCCCTCCAGCCCCTGCTGAATTCCTGAGCAGCTAGAGCCCAGCAGGAGTCCCGGATCGGGAACCCTGCGAACTCCACCGACATCTGCAAGGGTACCAGGGCTTCCGCCTCCACAGCCAGTCAAACCAGCCCCTGCCTTCAAAAACACCGACACTGCCGGAAAAACACCAGTACACCAAAGCCCAGCTCCACACCATAAAAGAAAACAGTTCAGTTATTCCTATTCTCCTCGAAGCCTTTCTGCACTCCTCACATTTATTTCCGCGTTTTAAACTCTTTTTTATCATTTCGGGCATTAGCTCACGCTAGATCTCCATGTTTCGGGAGCCTCCGCGACTGTGTCCTAAGCGGCCGCCATGTTTTCCCCTTTCTCATGTATATTTTTAAGGACTTAATGCTTCAATCAGAGGTTAACACGAAAGAGATCAAAATCCTTATGGGAAATGAGATGGTATTGAAAGAAAAAATAGAGTCATTGGAGAACAATCAAAGAAGAAGTAACCTTTGTATCCTAAAAATCCCAGAAGGAGTGGAGAGGGTACTGAGTACGAACAAAGCCAAACCAAGGAAAATCTTGGTAAATTTTCACACTAATAAAATAAAGGAAGAAATTCTCTCCAAAGCATTGAAACAGAAAACATTGACAGTGGATGGAACTCACTTTGAAATTAGATCAGATATCTCCCAATTCACGGCAAACAAGTAATGGGAATTCGGCAATCTGATTGAGCCTTTTAAGAAACTAGGTGCAACGGCACAGTTAAATTCCCTGCCAGCTTAAGTGTAATGCATAACAGCAGGATACAGACCTTTGCAGAATAGAGAAAGCAGAGGAATTCCTTAAATCAATATCAGGGGCAGGTGCAAGACAAGAAGGGCTGAACGTATCCCCTTTTTATCTTCTATATACTACCTCCTTCAAATGTTTTCTTTTTTTCTGTGAGTTTTTTTTCTTCCTTCTCTCCTTTTCTCCTCCTTTGGTTATTGTAGAAGGTGAATGCGGGGCTTATAGGGTGTTCCAGTTTTAGATTTAGAACTAAACAAGAGAAGGGCTTAGGCTGTAATTAAATTGAAGGGGCAAAATTAACTGTCAAATTTGAGAATAGATCTTTGGGGATACGGAGGACCTCCTTAGGCTTAGGCCATTAAGGAAGAAGAGGAGGGTTTTCCAGGGGAGAGGGGGAGGGACTCTCGGGTAGTATTTTGTGCACGGGTGGGGGAGCTTTGGGAGAGAATTTTAAAAAAATTGGTCCTCAGTAAACTAAGTCAGAACTCAGGATGTAATAGAGCTATGAGGTTAAGAAATAAAAAATGACAACTAGTCAAAAGCCACAGATAGAATTTCCATCTTGGAATGTGAATGGCCTCAGGGTGAGACATAGAAGAGAAAAGATTTTGCAGTATCTAAAAGACACCCCGGTTCAAATTATAATCCTTCAAGAGACTCATCTAACCAGTAAGGAAATGAATGGGGTGCTCAAGAATAGAAAATGGCTACAGAAAGTGGTATGCACAGAACAGCAACTTACTATAAGAGGGATGGCGATTCTTGTAAAAAGTAACCCTCAGATAATAATAGTGGAAAGCAGGGTGGACAAGCCTGGTAGATAGGTGATTGCTAAGGTGAGACTCTATAATCAACCGTATACTGTAGTTGGATATTATGGGCCTAACCTCGATGATCCTATCCCATTTGGTAATCTACTTTCAGAACTTTTGGATTTCCCCGATCCTGTTATAATGGCAGGGGTCTTTAATGTGGTTTTGGATGGAATCTAGATCGTTCCACTAAAAGTAGAGGCATGGTACATAATAAATCAAGATCTCTGATAATAAATTCAATAAATAATTTAGGATGGTGTGATATTTGGAGAGAAAGGAAGGAAGCTCTAAAGAGATTTACTTTTAATAACAAAAAGTATGGACACCAATCCAGAATAGATCTGTTTCTAGTTAACCAAAATATAAAAGATCAGGTTAGAGATGCCAATCATGTGGGTTCACATATGTCAGATCAATCAGCTATAACTATGCTTTTGGTCCCTCCGAATACTGTGATACAAAGGAGATGGACTATGGACCGCAATATATTGTCCGATGAAGAAAATATAGATTAGCTAGGGTTGAAATCTCAAGAGTTTTTTTGAAACAATTTGGATAGTACACCAGTTGGGATAATGTGGGATACTTGTACGGCCATCTTAAGGTGTAAAATGATATCAATTCAGTCTTCTTTAAATAAACAATGAAGGGTGGAGATAGCGAATATTGAGAACAAAATTCAAAAGGTACAACAAATACAAAGTAATGAGGTAGAATATGGGGTGGGTCAAATATCTATTCAGACTCTTAAATGAACCTTTTGACAGTAGTGGAAGAACGACTACAGGAAAGGTGGCAAGCAAGTAAAATGGCCCATTTTAATTATGGGTAAGGCTGTGGCAGGTTACTTGCATGGAAGGGGAAAAACGATCAGGCAAGAAATTTTATAAAGGAACTACAATATGGAGGGTCAGGCTGTCCTATTAAAGTGGGGGATTGTACAGAGGATACTCCACTAAAATATTTTGGGGAAGTGTACTCATAATATCTAAGTACGACAAGAAGGGAGGTAGAAGATTGGCTAGGCCAAGAAGCCCCCTGTAGAATCTCTGAGCTCCAAAATGAGCTCTTAACAGTTCAATAACCGTGCAGGAAATTGGGAATGTCATCAAAGCAGGGAAAATGAGCAAGGCGGCAAGTCCAGATAGTCTTCTGGTTGAGATATACACAAAGTTAGGAAAGTATCTAGTGCCGGTTTTTGTTAAGCTTTTCTCAGAGGTTTTCGAAAATGCAAAAGAGATTCCCCCATCAATGAATGAAGCCACTGTCACTTTGATACCTAAACCTGATAAACCGACTGACTGTTGTGAGTCCTATAGGCCTATCTTGCTGCTAAACTTGGACTACAAGATCTTCATGAAAATATTAGCAGATAGATTGAATGGGGCAGTTGGAGTACTCCCCCATGAAGAACAGAAAGGCTTTGTGCGGGATAGAGGTATTAAAGGCCTAACCTATAGTTTAATTGGAGCTATGGATATAGCATCTACCTATAAAAAGCCACTAGAGGTCATTACAGTTGACGCGACAAAAGCATTTGATCGCATAAACTGGACTGACCTGCAGGAAATTTTAAGACTGTCTAACTTAGGGGAGAACTTTTGTTGGGCAAACAACCGGCTATATAAAGACCCCATAGCCAGAATACTAGTAAATGGGAAAATATCTAAAGCCTTAAATATTCACAGGGGACAAGACAGGGGTGTCCAATATGCCCCTTACTTTTTAACCTTTATATTGAACCCTGAGCGGAGAAAATAAGAAAACTCGAGGTTGGGAAAAGAAAGTGAGATTATATGCAGATGATCTGATGATATACACATCAGATCTTGTTCTTGCATTACCAGTTGTATATGATCTGGCGGCTTGTTTTGGGCGGATCTCAGGTTATAAGAGAACTAAATGCAAAACGGTCATAATGGCATGGAATATTGTTACACAATTGAGCTGTGTTAAAGAGGAAATGAGATACCTAGGTATTAGGATTGTTAAAAATATAGAGCAAATACCTGAAACCAACATTCAGAAGATCAATAAGGAAATGGGGAAACTTTTACTTGGTTTGGTCTCATTTGCCTCTGTCTATTTGTGGAAGGGTTAATCTTGTTAAGATGTCAATCCTTCCAAAGATTACCTTTCTATTTCAAAATAGCCCCATTGCCTTTAAGGAAGATTGGCTTAAAAAGATCCAGTCAAAAATCACTAGTTTTAGTTGGGCCTTTAAGGGTGTAAGAAGATCATAGAAAAAGTTAGGATGGCAATATGACAAAGGGGGCCTAAGGTTGCCTGACGTATCCTACTATGCCTGGGTCTTGTTTGGTTAAAGGAGAGAAATGCTTTTTTAATATACAAGATAGTTTGGAAGTTGGGAAGATGTTTACAGCAATGCTTAGAAGCGTAAAAGGGTGCAAGTATGGCTTTGCATATAAATATGGAGATCCACAATATTTTTAAAAGGTGCGTCTTAAAACTCTACAAGGCTTTGCAACTACTACTAAAGGCAGGAGAGAATCAAAACTTAAACACTATAGTTGAATGGCTCCTATTTTTGACTCTCCGGGATCTCCGGAGTGGTCTAAGGACTGTTTGGCCCTTCCATTAAAAAAGCCGGAATAACAGTATGGAGACAACTGATGAAGAACAGAGTTTTAATTTCCTGGGAAGAAGGTCAAGAGATAACTAATGGTTAACTGTCTAGATTTAGGTATCTTCAAATAAAGAGCTGGAGCCTTACGGATGGTCTTGGTGCGGGACTGCCTAATGAATTGGAAGATTGCCTGATAAGTGGTACAATAAGGAAAAACATGGCAATATGGTACTGGCTGTTAGTGGAGATATAAAACAGAGATTTCAAGTAACCAACAGTACGGTGGTAAAAGAACTTGCCAGGAGAGCATATAGAAGATTTATGGCAAGTATCCTGTGACAAGCTATACTCCATGGTACTTTTTGCAAGTTTAAGGTGGGACCACCTTTTTTCTTCACAGGGTTTATTGGACGCCACATAAATGATCAAAACTGGGAAAAGGAGATATGCCAAGATGTCCCAAATTTAGTAAAGAAAACAGTGATGATATACATATGTTCTTGGAATGCCCGGTGATCCAAGGGTTCTGGCTGGATGTGAGTAAGACGCTACTTTTAATACTTGGAGAAATTCTCCTGGTAAGCAAAACTTTGGTTTTCTTTGGGATTCTGGGAAATCAGGAATCCTTGTTAAAAAATACTAAACAATTGATATTCTATCCAATATTGCTTGCCCATAGGGAAATATGTAAAAATTGGGTAAAAACAATTCCCCCAACAAAAATAGAATGGTTGGCCTCAATAAAATATGTTAATCGGTTAGATAGAGCATGTAAAAGTAAACAAAGTGAGTTCTGGCTCCCCTATGAGAACGGGGAACATTCATTTATAAAACAATTTAATGATTAGGCCTCTATACCATATTGCTTAAATACAAAGGTGGTGGCTTTAAAGATGGTCTAAAGAAACTAGCCACCTATGGTAGGGTATAGAAAGTAAGGTGTAGAGCAGAGTTTTTTAATCTGTGGGGCGCCCCCCTGGGTGGGCGCGCCACCATCCATGGGGGGGGGCGCACATTCCTGCCTAAGCTCTTACCTTTGTTGTAATCATTTTCCTCTACTGTCCCACTTCGCAAGTCTTCATCCATTTCTAATGGTGATGTTAGATTCGCTGCTGCTCGGCTTTCTCCAATCAGCATGTCAATGAGGGGGACAGCAGCTGAGATTGCCGGAAGTGCTGAGAAATTTGCGGGCATAAAACTTCTGCATCCATAACTTGCTGCCTTTTATTCCTGGTTTCCAGTGGAGGCTTTCCTACGGCACCGCACTCTGAAGGACTGCTGAAATCATGACGTCTGAAACAGGTGAGAGGGCTTTTTCGAAATTTGGTGGGGGGGGGGAGTTGATTGTTGTGCAGAGGTTCCGCCGTAACAGAGGGTTAGAGGGGGTGGAAGAAGGGGAAATCGGGCCCATGCTCCTGCACTTTCACGAGGTTAATGCCTAGAGCTGAAATGCTTTAAGTGGGAGGCAAGGAGTCTCCTCTGCTGAAACAGAAAGTGAACGAACTGACAGTCCACAGTGAACTCTCTGCTCATTTGCTTAGGGTTTTAGCAGAGGAGACCCCTTGCCTCCCACTGCAGCCTGAGCATTTCAGCTGTATGAATTTAAACCCCTCCTGGGAGTATTAGCTTTTCCCAGTACGTAAACAAAGTTTCTTTTATAATTATTAGGCAGTAAAGTATCTATTAGCTTCCTAAACTGTATTGCTCTGGCAATTATAGTCCTTTTTTTGCTTACTGTGAGGGCTGAAGTACTTTTGGGGGTTATAAGGTACTCCTAGTCTTGTCTTCAGAGGTACCTTTAGGGCAGCAGCCCCTGGGTCTGCACAGAGAAGCAAAATTACGTTTGAAACCTGTTTGAAAATATTTATTGAATGTTTAACTTTCTCTAAAATATTCACGGACTGGAATTCAACTATTACATAAGCCTCCCAGACAATTGTGTGGAATGTTGCACTTGGGCTGCTTTAGAAGAGCACAGCAGCCAAGCTGGAAAGTTAGTAGTTTCTTTTAGAATTATACAGGCATGCGGCAACATCCACAGGGCTAAAAGGTCTTCAAGTTGCCAAAAGAAAAATGCTAGCCATGTGTTGCATAAACAGCCTGCAAATTGCTTGTTTTGGCACTAAATACGGTTTATAAATAAAGAAGTATGTATTTATTTGTAATGTGACTATTCTGTCCTTGTTCCTTTTAGTTATCAGTCATGGATCTTTCAGGCAGCCCTAGAACACAATTTAACCCCTTCCATGCTCATGACGGAACGGTTCCGTCATGAGCGTCGGTTGGCCTGTGCTCATGACGGAACCGTTCCGTCATGAGTCCATAGCTTCTTTAGAACCTTCAGCACCGCAGCGGAATTCGCGCAGCGATGAAGGGGTTAAAGTGCTTTCTATTTATATTTGTTGTTCGAAGTATGCAATCATAAAACTGGAAGTTTGTTGCAGGATCAGCATGTTATTTATTTCCTCCACCCTCGAAACCTGGTTGATGCCATAATAGCAACTGTTTAACTTATATGTGAAACCGTACGCTGCCGTCAATAACATGCTGACATAGTTTAAGTCTCTGGGAATGCACCCTGCATTCAGACAAAACACTCCTCATTTTCGCACTTCACTTTCACACTCACCCTGCACTCAAAGCAATCACAATGCGCTCACACTGTTCCCATTCACTCACACCACTCAGCCCCACCCTACACTCACTATGATCACTCTGCACTCACAATGCACTTGCGCTGTTCACCCTGGAGTCGCACAAGCACACTACTCACCCTGCACTCATGTGACAGTTCACTCGCCTGTCCCGCTCGCTGCTCACTCTGCAATCTCACTCCAATAAGCCCATCACTAACCGTACCTTCATTTGTCCCACTCTGCGCTTACATCCGCACCCAATTTTGTACCGTCACCTCACTCACCTTGCAGTCACTACTCTTACCCTACTCTCTCACTGTTGCATGGCTCACATTCCACTCACATCGGCATTCCTGCCACCTACATAGAGGGTTAATGTGCCTGCTGCAAAGAACTTGTACTATGCAGATCAATGTACTGAGTGTGAGTAAACTATGAGTAGATAAAATAAAAAAGTGAAATGTTTGTCAGAAAGGTGGTATAAAGAGATGAGGTGCATTGTTGGTGAGTGGTAGTGATGAAATTCATGGAGGAGGAGGAAATGGGGGAGGGGTACCAAAAAAGACTATTGAACCGTGTGCGACCAGTGCTTGGGCCATCCCTTGCTGAGAGTGTTAGCCCCTCCTCTGCCCCCAAAGTTCGGGCCTAGTTGCGCCCCAGGTGTGCTGGCAGGGTCAAAGAGGTTGCTAAAAAAAAGCCTAAGTGTTTTGTGTTTTCAGTCATGCAAGTGTGTATAAAATAATGCAATAACAGCTTAATTGGATAATAAACGAACTGGTTGTAAATGCACGCTTTTAGGTCATGGAACCTTAGCTTGCTACTACCATAGCTGCAGATGCCTGTGTGTGTTAAAGCGGAGCAACACATAATTGAACTCTAGTTGGTGAAGAGGAATATTGACCTTTTTATTTACAGTCCAGGCTACTGGAATTAAGAAAATGTGGCCTGTTACGCATATTTATGGATTTCCCGCATTTGCCACATAATCAATTATCTGCTGCATGATTTAAAAAAAAAAATTGTTTCTAGCTCAAACGGTTTCAAAAGTCACTAAAAATGCAGCAACACATGTTACCTTGCAGTGGAAGGCCCTTTCTAAAGGTTGGCGGTCACCTTTCTGTTGCTTATTGCTATATGTTGGTGTTAATAGGGTACTTATGAGGGGCAATAAAGCCAGGACAGTGTTAACAAGTGTAAAAATGGCAAAATAATGCAGTAATGCTATCACAAAATATGCAGCATTTTGCAGCATAATTTGCCTTTGCTGGCTGCAGAATTTAGTCAACCCTGCTGCAGAATTTGTCCCAGCCTGTGGCAGAAAGCACTGTGAATATAGAAGTCATTATTTTAAAAACGTATTTACATACTCTAAGCTAGTATGCTGCAAAATGATGCAGTGATTGAGATAAAACAAGTTCTTACAAAATATACTTTTTAGTAATAAGTAATCAAACTGAATTGAATGCAGACATTTTTGTAAGTGTCTCTACTATTCCAGATCTCAGCTGATAACACCCTTATATTACATCTCAAAAAGAACACATCTTTGTCACCATGAAGCTTTAAGCAGAGCCACTGGAATTATTCAGCAGAAGAGGACCACATCTCTTTATGCTGCAGGTTTAACTAAATTATGCAGCAAGAAAAGGTAAATTATGCGACTCAATGTGCCACATTTTGTGGTTGGCATTACTTCATTATTTTGTCCTTTTAACTCAAGGTAATGCGGTCAAGGGAAATATTTCAACTAGTTTGTTCCAGTTTAACACCCAAATACAGCAGTAAGTAACTACAAGATCACCAGTCAAACTATGAAAAGGGCCTTCCACTGCTCCGGAACACTTTGTCACGCTTTACTTGTGGTCCATTTGAGCTAAAATCAAGGTTTTTTTGTTTTTTGAAAAATGCAGATTATGTAGCAAATGCAGTAAACTGATAATTATGTAAAAAACGCTACTGCTGCAGAAACTCAGAATTCCAGTGGCCCTGGCTTTAAGTGACTCAATCAATTTATGGCTGGTAACAAGGCTGCTTTCTTTAACTTTCATCACTACCACCTCACCCTTTGCTTTGAGAGAGAGACTCCTCAAAGTTTGTTTTAACCATTCAGGGGCAGCTTTTTGTGAAAGCGGAGTCCATGGGGTGCAGGTAGAAGCCCAGCAGGGTTGCATTCAGATGCAGAGCCCTAATCCTCTTGATCCCTGGGGCCTCACAGCAATGGTCTAGGAGACAGGAAAGGAGCGAGATTCATAGATATTGTCAAAGAGAAAGCCCAGAATAGGGAGCACTGTATGAGTACTCATTTTTATGTTTACAAATGGCCAGAGACATCTTCTTCAGAGAGATACCCTAAAGAAGGGGACAAAGGGACATTCATTAGTGAAGCTGGTACTGCTGCCAAGTGTGTAAGTGGCCGCTGCTGGTTATCATTAAGGAAGCAGATGCAGCAGGACTGAGGCCCAGGGATTTAAGGGGCCCACTGCATCACAGTTATGACTGTCTACCTTTAAAAAAGCGTCATCTGAGCTTATTTTCTTTTCAATCATTTTGACCGAGGTGATGATCCGTCATGGTGGGGTAGAGGTAAAAGATGCAGAGAAGATGGACTGCAGTTATCATTAGTGAGGCAGGTGTAGTTGCATGAGTATTAACGAGTGTGAGGGGCTCACAACCTCCCAATTATGCGGAGCAGTTTGTTTGGGGTGCAATCAGTTTTTGTTTGATGCATTTGCTGTTTTATAAGTCTCATATTTAGTGCAGTTTGTAAGCTATAGAAAAAGAATTCCTGATATCCTCTCATAGCCCCGCTCCCTGGACGCAGCCATGTCCCTACCGCTCCCCAATGCTTGCCATAAAGTTTTGGAGGGGGGCTCGACCTCAAAACATTTTGCTTAGGGGGGGCTCAGAGTAAAAAAGTTTGAAGACCTCTGGTGTAGAGTGTACTATCCCGGGCCTAAAAAAACCAAAAGATCACCGGATGGTGCCATCTCGAGGGAGACCACGGTGTTGGGATACTTATCTTTTGTAAACCTGGGCAATGAGGACTAAAAAAATATATATATTGACATTTTGTGAATTGATGTTTCCTCATTCATTGTTGAATTTTTGCAATCATGAAATGTTTTAACTCTCTTAGGGCCATATGTATCAAGCTAATTAGCATTCGCAAAAGGCCGAAATTCTGCGAATTTCGGCATTTGCGAATGCTAATTACCTAAATGGTATGTATCAAACATTTTTGCATCAAAATAAGGAATCGCAAAATTTGCTATTCCTTATTTTGCGATTGCACTTAAGGAATCGCAAATTTTGCGATTCCTTAAACGCAATGTATCAAAGAAAAAACATGCAAAAATAGCCATTAAGGAATCGCAAATTACCACCAACTTCTAGTTGGTGGTAAGTTGGGAATTCTTTTAATAAAGCTTTTTTCCCAAAAAACAAAAGTGCCATATGACGCCCATATATGCCCTTAGGGCATGTATGTGCGCCATATGCCCCCAAATGTCTTTTTCAGGGGTGCAGCAGGGTGTTCTTGAGACACCCCTGCACCCTTGAAAAAATTCCTAATTTGCGATTAGCAAATTGCTAATCGCAAATTGCCCCTTCATTCCTATGGGCCTCCTGGCCCATAGAAATGAATGGGTAATTTGTGATTAGCAATTTGCTAATCGCAAATTAGGAATGGTAAGGAATCGCTATAAAAAAGCGATTTTGTACATACATACCGTTTTGCGAATTCCAAATAGCGATTCCTTAAAATTCGCTATTTGGAATTCGCAAAACGGAACTATGATACAAATGGCCCCTAGAGATTTGATGAGAGATGCTGTGCGAGTTCTTGTTCAGGACGGTGAAGAGGCTCCACAAGAAGGTACGCCAGGTCATTTTAGAGCGACAAATGTAGGGTGTCATACATGGCTGTTGTTTCGGCAATGGCACAAGTTGATTGAAAACAAAGAAGCATTCAGATTTATACATTACAACACTTAAAGATTATTGAACATTTGAGGAAAAAATTATGTGAAATGAAGCCACCTCCTGGATCCAAACAGTACAACGCATTAAATGCTTAGTTGCGAACAGCTCTTGCCAAACAGAAAGAAAGGTATCAAGATAGAGCAAAGAGAGCACTGGGAAATTATGCAGATGTTCAATGGCATAAAGGACAACAGAGTTGGTGGAAATGCGTAATTGAGGGAGCCAGAAAGTATCAAGAAATAACAACAGAAAAGCCTTAAAAGAATTGGGAGTGGCATAAAATGCCATTACAAAGAGGTGTCAAACACTCAATCCAGCTACACTGTTACCATTGCCTGAAATGAAACTGTTTGAGATAAAGTTAAAAATGACTGTCTTGTTGTCACAGATTTATGCACTAAGCCAAGACCAGACATTAGAGATGAACCTCTTGATGAGTTCGAATATGTATTTTTTGTGGACAACTCATGTTTAGGAGGCAACAGGGGGAGTTTGAGAGCAGCTTATGCTGCGTGTATGATTCAGGAAACAGTGGAAGCTTCCTGGCTTCAAGGTTTTAGCCCTGCACAAGTGGCGAATTTTATCACACTTACACGAGCATGCAATCTTTCAGCTCAGTTGAGAGTGACTATATTTATAGATAGTCAGTATGGCTTAGGTGTGATTCATGACTTTGGGCAGTTGTAGTCACACAGGGGATTCCTGATACCAGCTGGATTCCATACAAAATGGAGAATAAGCCATGAAACTGTTGGAATCTAAGCAATTGCCGCATGAAATTTCTGTAGTTAAATGTGCAGTACCTGGAAGTGGAAATTATGATGTCACCGTTATAAATAGATATGCTGATGAAGTTGCATGGTATTGTGCAATTGTGGCATGCACATTTAATGGAGAATATGCAAATTAATATGAGGAGGACACCACATTTTCAAAGCTGTTGTCAGTAGCTGATACCTGGGAAGACATTGAAATATTACAGGAAGTAGTTTCAGAGGCAGAACAGCAAGGATGGATCAGAGCAGAATGTGTTAAAAATGCACATGGCATTTGGGTTTCAGCAGATGGAAGACCGGTGTTGCCAGATAGTCTGTTATTTCCCATGGCACTACATTTCCATTGCCCTGCACACATTGGGAGGGATGCAATGGTTACAGTTAGAATTAGATATGCTGATGAAATTGCACGGTATTGTGCAATTGTGGCATTCACATTTAATGGCAAATATGCAAATTAATCTGAGGAAGACACCACCTTTTCAATGCTGCTGTCAGAAGCTGATATGTGGAAGAAATCCAAAGATTACAGGAAGAAGTTTCAGACGCAGAACAGCAAGGATGGATCAGAGCAGGATGTGGTAAAAATGCAAATGGCATTTAGGTTTCAGCAGATGGAAGACCAGTGTTGCCAGATAGTCTGTTGTTTCCTATGGCACTTCATTTCCATTGCCCTGCACACATTGTTCAGTCAGAACTTGTTCAATCTTTGATTCTGAATTTTAGCTGAAGAACTATGCCATAGGTACGAGACATGTTAGCAGATTAATGAAGGAAGGAGAACCCCTGTAACATTAAGCCACAAATGAAGAGGACCCTTTAATAGGATGCAGTTGGATTTTATTTAGATGCCTGTTTGTAACGGGCTGAGATATGTCCTTGTTATAGTGTGCATTTTCCCCTGATGGGTGGAAACCTACTCAACACAGAAAAATGACAGTCTCACTGTTGTCTTACTGCTGTTATGAGAACTCATTCCACGGTTTAGATTTCTGGTTTCTCTGGGGTCACATGAGGGATCTATTTCAACAAAGAGGTCCTTAGAAGGCTGGCTGTGGCCCTTCAAGTTGAACAGAGATTGTATGGTAGCTATCATCTGGAAGCTTCAGGGATAGTTGAACAGCTAAATGGGATGGTGAAATCATCTTTAGCCAAAGTCCGTGCATATACTGCATTGAAATGGCCAGATGTCTTCCAATTGGTACTGATGAGTCTTCAAAGCACCCATGACAGGAGGACTGGATTATCTCCCTGCAAGATTCTCATGGGATGTGTTATGCGTCTAGCTGCTCTGCTTTCTAAAGCATGTGTAAACATCACAGATGACATGATACCCAACTACTGCAAAGGACTAGTTGGTGTTGTGCATTCTGTTTCTCACCATGTTGGAGCTGCTACTGCCAGTCAGAACCAGGAGCAGCGCCACAATCTTAACCCAGGAAACTAGGTTTTGATCAAGTAGCATGTTCCGAAATCTTGTTTGGAGCTGAGGTGGAAAGGCTTCTACCAGGTGATCCTGAATACCAACACTGATGTCAAATGTATCAGAATACCTAATTTGGTGCATGCTTTCCCCCACCCAATAAGTGAGCTGCCCTTTTGGAAAAGCAGTGTTCTTTGAGATAAGTCCAAAACCTCCTGTGTCCATACGTCCTGAAGGGCCAGAGGAGGAGTGAAATACAGCAAAATCTCTTAACTGTACAAGTTCCTGAAATCTTGCAAAGTGGTATGAAATACCCACTGAAAATGGTGAAGTGAGAGCTGAAAATAGGGGAGCTTTTGTATTGCCACCAGAGCAACCAAATGACCCTGATGAAGAAATGATTGTAAGAAGAGAAAGATTCCTATGAAGATCCGAATGGCCATATTGTAGGAGGCAATTGAGATCTAGTGTGTCAGTTGAATGAATACCATTGAAGAAACAGAATCCAGTGGTATAAGTGAGTAGGAAGAAGATCAACAGACACCAAGGAGATCCAAGAGGGAAAGAGCACCTTGTTGCAAGTATTTATCACCCAAATGTACTTACTACTCGGCTAACGTGTCTAATTCATCAGATCAAAATCCTAATGAACTGAGATCAAAATAATTTAAACCTTCACGAATATGCCATGCTAAAACAGCATTTGATTTAAATTCCTGAGACAATATTACAAACAAAAATTGACACGCGCTATTTAGTGAATTCAAAACTGGAAAACCTGATACAACAAACGATGAACTCTGTCTAAATGCAATTATAAGAGACTGTGATAATCATGACACATTTTTTCTAACAAATACAAATCATCAAGAAGTATTCCCTAGGGCCATGGCTGCAATAGAAGGGTAGGGATAACACATAGAAGAAGACAGAGTAGGGCTAGGGATGACTCATGAAAACGAATGTTCTTAAGCTGAAAGAAATAACTGTAAGCTAATCATGAACGTTTTGCTTGTATTGCACAGGTAGACATTTATGCAGATTATTGAGTCTGCCTGCTGCCATATTCTACTAAAGGTCTGACATTACACAAACGTGTTTGCTTAGCAATGCTAGGTGTCAAATAGTGATTACTGTCACATTATTAGTTGTTTTGATAGCAGTTATGGTTCTTCTAGTTGGAATGAGTTATACTGCAGAAGCAGAAACTTTTAGGTCTACGCCTGCACCTATGTCATCTTCACACACAATAGATGAAAAGAAACAAAAAGCTTCATTTGTAGATGTCTCAAGAGAGGGTTCCTCAACTGATGATTATTCTACATAAGTTCAGGAATACACTCAAGCTTTAGACATTAAGGATTGCCATGCTTGAGCCCACTTACCTTCTTCAGCCACAGAAGATTAAACGTTATCAGCACACCCCACTCTCATATGCAATACATGTAGTATATTACTTCGTTTATTTTATAGTTCGGAACATATTGAATATTATTTTTCCAAATGTGGCATGATTCTTTATGAAGTTCCACGTCAGAAAAGAATGAATCCTCATCCACAAGCTATGGATATGGAATTTGCATGGTATTTATTTAAGTTCCCTAAAGTTGTAGACACTGTCAATGCATACGGAAATAATCTAAAATGTTTAATGGACCATTAGAAAATACATTTATTTTAACATTTGAAGAAAGAAGAGCTGAAATGTTTCAGAAGGCAAGCAAGGAGGAGGATGTTTTAAATAATATTTTAATGTAACAGGGAGGTTAGGTAGATGACAGAAAGAGTATCTGTGTTTACAAGAGGAGAAACCAATTCAGAAAGCGACACATTAGGATAATATACCCATTTGAAGTTCTGAAAGTGCCTTTTCAAATGTGAACAGGGGAAGAGACAGCTATTTTGTTTGTGGACAGGATGCATATTTGGAGTTACCTGCTGATTGGGAGGGTGTTTGCTATTTAGCTTCATTGTTTTCCATGTATCATGTAAATAGTATAGATGCTTTGACCATGGCCCTATGTCACAGACACACACGTAGTACCACTGATGGGACACAATTGGTGGGGATATTTTTGGAACATTCATTCCACCATTGGGACTAGTTCTAAAACACAAGAAGATTGAAAAGTTGTCTTCTCTAGTGGATAAACGTGCTACTAGTACATCTGGTGCTTTGTTAGCAGTTAATACACAATTAGTAGCTATCAGATTGATGTTTTTACAAGATAGATTAGAACAGCAAAGTCTGTAAAATGTTGAATGCTCTACATTGCTGTTTATACATACATGAACAAGGTAGAAGAATTTGCAAAACATTTTTTTATCTGAAACCTGAATAAGAATCCTTAAAGACTACTAGTGTAGTAGGAACCTTAGTCAAAGGAGCTTCTGCATCAGCAATTGGCTTGCAACTGTAGGAGGAGGACTTTTTTTTAATCATATTGAATGCTATATAAATCATTGACATTGGCTTAAAATGCTTATATGCTCTATATAAAGGACTTAGATGCTGTATAAAAAGAATAAATAAAAAGAAAGACAAATGAGATTACAATTAACAATGGAAGAGAGACAGAATAGAGAATACAATAAAAATTGAAAGAAATTAACCTCTGAAAAATAAAGTTGATGACACAGCAAAGAAGGAACGTGTGCCCTAGAGATTCATTTGTAGAACATTTTGATGGTTATTTAACCATCAGAGGTGGGACACTGACCCAAATAATTTCTTCATATTGCAAATAACCATATTTAACCAAAAAAGTGCAAAAGTCCTTGTTAACTAGCATGTAAATTTAAATGCAATTTGTAGTAGATAATATGAACATATATAAGGAATAATAATTCACTGATTTAAGTTAGCTTAACTACTGATGTCATATTCACTGCAAAATAATACACTAACATTGAAAGGCCCGTTTTAATTGCTGAGTAGTTGTTTTGCCCAACCAAAATAATTTTGTAAAGGCAATTGTTTTGTATTATACAGCTGATAGTGAGTTTCTCTCTGGGAGGAGACAACAGGAAGCAGAATTCATGGGAAGAACTGTCTGAACCCCAATTTGTGGATGAAGTATCTTTTCAAGGACTTACAGCTAGATTCATCAAAGTCCCGATTTGCGAGTCCTTAATAGCGATTATTAAGGAATCGCTATTAAGGACTTGCAAATCGGGATTCATGCAGAAATCGCAAAAAAAATTGGGATTCCTACAGCCTCCTTATTTGAATGGGGAGTCAATCCTTATTTGCGATTAGCAATTTGCTAATCGCAAATAAGGATGTGATTTCAAGGGTGCAGGGGTGTCCGAAGGACACCCTGTAGCACCCCTGAAATGTGAATTTACACTGATGCTGTGCACACACATGTCCAAAGGACATGTGTGTGTGTAACATGCAACTTAGAAAAATGCATTTAAAAGCATTTTTCTAAGTTTTCGCTACTTACCACGAGGTGTGACTTCGTGGTAAATAGCGCTCCTAAATTGCGAATTCGCAAGTTTTTAAATGTTTCATGAGTAGCATTTAAGGAATCTCTAATAGAGATTCCTTAAATGCTAATCCTGGCAAATTTGTGAATTCTTTATTAGCGATTTTTGCATTTGGGATGATGAATCCCAAATGCAAAAATTGCACTCACAAAGGGCCAGATTCTCAGAATCTGGCCCTTTTGCGAGCGCATTTCGCTTGATGAATCTGGCTGTTAGATCTTTAGCCCATTTTGCAGACATGACAAATTACGGTGTTTACCTCTTCCAGAACAACATTGGACGTTATGAACGATGAGAAAGAAACATGTTACTATCAAGAATTTTATGTTTATAATAGTGTGTGTTCCTAAAGTAGAAGGGGTTTCTGTCACTAGCATTTGCTGGAGACTCATATCTGAGTTTCTTGAGATTATAACTCTCTTCATGGGAGATTGCTCAGCATATTTTCTGAATGTATTAGATGTTATGTTATGTTATGTTATGTTATGTTATGTTATTTATTTTTTTGTATAGCGCAACGGTTACTCAAAAAGAGTGTCCCGGCGCTTTAGGTAAGGCGCACAGATTTCAGAATAACACAACATAGATAAAAACAATTAGGAAGTCCACAGAAAAAACGGAACTACTGGCAGACCTATTGAGAAAACAGCCAGGTTTTGAGACCTCTTCTAAAATCAAGAAGAGTAGTCGCCCCCCGCAAAGGGAGCGGTAATGAATTCCACATCTGTGGAGCCAGCAAACTGAAGGAGCGGCCCCCTAGGCGAGCCCTCTTCACGCGCGGAACAGCCGCAAGAAGTAGAGATTCCGACCTCAACGAGCGAGTAGGGTGGTAAAAGGTCAGTCTCTTTTGAAGATGTTTAGCTCCCACAGCATGGAGCGCTTTATAGGCCAAGGTCAGAGCCTTAAAGGCAATCCGTTTGCGGATGGGTAGCCAGTGTAGCGTCGCCAACAACCCAGAGACGCTGGTGCGTCTACTTAGGCCGAAAATGGCCCTGGCAGCCGCATTCTGTGCAACTTGAAGCCTCTGCAGCAGATACTCTGGCAGGCCCAGGTAAAGAATGTTGGCATAATCCAACCTGGAGCCTATCAGGGCCTGCACCGTCATCCTCTTGTGCTCCTCGGACAAGAGAGGCAGAAACTTCCGCAACATTTTTAAAAGGCCGAAGCAGGTGCCGGTTACCCCCAGAATCTGGGCTTTCATCGTCAGCCCCTTGTCCATCTTAACCCCCAAGTTTTTAGCCATGGGAGAAGAGCCGGACGGAGGGAACATGTCGATGGGCCACCAGGCCTGCCAGCTGGGCTCCGTATCGCACCCGAAGAAGAGCACCTCCGATTTATCGGAATTGCACTTGAGGCTGTGCAGTTGGAACCATGCGAACACAGCCCCAAGGCAATTCTGGATACTCTCCCCGTCAAAGTCAGCCCCCCTCTCACATGAGAAGAGGAGCTGGGTGTCGTCGGCATACGACACGATCCGGGCACCAAATGACTCCGCCACCACCGCCAAAGGGGTCATATAGATATTAAAAAGGGTCGGGCTCAATATAGAGCCCTGAGGGACCCCGACTCCCAAAGGCGGCATTACAGCGGTGTCAGATGATGTCCAGATCGTTTGCCGGCGGCCGGCCAAGAAGGAAGAAAACCATTTGAGCACCGTCCCCCGCAGGCCAATCTCAAAGAGTCTTGCGAGCAGGCCCTCATGGGGGACGGTGTCAAAAGCCGCCGACAAGTCCAACAACACCAGCATGACTTTGCCCCCGGTATCCAGCACCCCTTTAATGGTTTCTGAAACCTCCAGGAGCGCGGTCTCGGTGCTGCGATTTGAACGGAAGCCCGACTGGGAGTCATGTAAGATCTCATGGGACTCCAGAAAATTGGAGAGCACCGACTGAACGTGCTTCTCCAAAATTTTTACAAGAGCCGGCAGCAGCGAAATTGGCCTGTAATTGGCTGGGGCTTTCGGGTCAAGTCCCGGCTTTTTAAGCAACGGGATGACCATTGCCTGCTTCCATGCTGGCGGCACCTCTCCCAAACTCAACGAAAGGTTGAGAAGAGGGTGCGCCAGCGGATTAACCACCTCCGCCAATTTACCCAGGAGCTTAGCTGGGCATGGGTCAAGCGGAGACCCAGATTTTAAATTGCCCATGAGCGCTAGGGAGGCGGAGGCTGGCAAAGATGGAAACTCCGCCAATATGGCGCCCTGCATAACTGGGAGAGGCGTACCCGCCTCGGGCATCGGCAGAGTGAGCGGTCCACTCGATAGAAAGGAGTCCTGGATGAGTTTGATCTTGCCTGTGAAAAAACACGCAAGATCCGCCGCCCAGGATTCTACGGGGCCCTCTTCCGAGGCGATAGTCCGAGGTGAGATGAATTCTCGAACGATAGTAAAAATCTCCTTACTGGAGTTCGAAGCTGCTTCGATTCTCCCCGCAAGATAGGCTTTCTTTTCGAGGCGGATGTCTCGGTGGTAAGCTTTAACCACAGCCTTATAGGCAGACCTGTCCTTACTGTCATAATGTGCCCGCCAGGCCCTTTCAGCTACCTTGCACTGCTGCCGCGTAGCCCACAGAGCAGTGGTAAACCATGGGGCCGAGACCCGCTTAGGTGTCGGGCGGGGGGGCAGAACAGGGGCCAGGTCATTCAGCCTCTCCGTCAGCCAATTTTGCAGGGACTCCAAGTCTCTCTCTAGGTCGCCAGACAGAGGGCAAGGGTGAGTCGCAGAAGCCTGAGCCAGCATCTCAGGGGTCACCCTGCTAAATGCTCTAAAGGCTCGTCCCCGCTGCTGTGAGACAGGGTTAGGCGCCCTGACATTGCCGCTGATTGCAAATTTGGCAAGCCAATGATCCGACCACAGGACCGGGAGAATCTCTTTCACTACCAAAGGAGAAGTCGAGAAGACCTGGTCTAGGATGCCTGTCAATTTATAGCTTAGAATACTTTCCAGCTTGAACTCTCCTTTTAATTGACTTGCAAAGTCTTTATGTATCTATTCTATCATCAGAACTCTTTATTTGGTATCTGAACTGACACCTTATTCTATTTCAATTAGAAGTAATTTAGATTATGGCAACTCCTTTATGGAACACGTTTTCTGTACTATTATAATATTAACTTTTATATTGACAAATATTGTATTTTTCCTTATGAACAGTACTGGGACTTGATCTCCAAGCCTCTAGATAGGAAATTGTTCTTCCAGTTCAGAGTCGGCACCCTGCCCCTAAATGCTTTTACTGTTAAGTGGTCCCCAGACAACGTAAACACATGCTCCCATTGTAAATCCCATGTAGAAGATATTTTGCACTTTTTATTTGTATGTCCACTATACGGTGCCCCAAGGAATAGATGGCTGAAACCGGCATGCAGAAACTTGGGCACAAGGAGATGTATTGAGGCTTTTAGGATCCTAAAATCAAATTGTGCCCCTCAACTTGCAATTGCTGTGGCTAAATTCCTAGGTTGGGCCTGGATAATCCGCACGCGCACTTTAAAACCCCCATGAACTACATGAGCTTCCTTTGGTCTGTGATGATTCTCTTTTTAAAAAAGAATGTGTAATTTTAAAGATCGTTATTCGTCAACTATGTATAAATGTATGGTATTTAATACGTTTTTATTATTAGATTAGTATTTATTCTGTTTAGGTTAGGGAAGAAAGCTTTTATGACAATGTTGTCGAATAAAGTATTTAAACTTGAAACTTGTATTTTTCCTTATATTGAAATACTAAATATTAGATTATATTCATATTTAATGCTGATGTTTAAAAGACTCATATTTATTGAATAAATCATGAAACTAAAGAATTAAAAAATAAAACTCTTTCATTCGCTCAATTCTTTTTCATTGACAACAAGGTCCCTGAGTCCATCGTGGTTTCACTCCTCGTGGACCCTCTGATATCGCCTGCAGCCTCCACATGCAGGCCCACTCTACTGCGACTATGCGGTAAAGAATAACCTGATGCCTAATGACACCTCTGCACTGTCACCCCTGGGCCATGGAGAAGAGGACCAAAGGTGTCCCTACGTCCTCAACCATCGCCAGGCCTGAGCCCTGCAGTTGGTTCAGCCTGACTGGACTTCCAGCCAGAACCTGCAGCCTCTTTCAACAGAGACCAATCTCCATGGTATAATATTGGGCTCCCAACGCTGTTTTTCACTTTGTACCCGGCCGCCCTCATGGCGCAGGTGGTGTACTGTTGGTGCTGCCTTGGACCTTTCTCACCACTCACCTTAATTCCTGTAGATTGGTCCTGTTAGTCACTGTACTATACATGTTTGCTGAACTTGTTCTTCATCTTATAGGATACCATTACAGTACTCATAAATTGCAATGTGTGCACTTTTTCTACTGAAAAGAATTTATATTTAAAAACGGACTTACCTGAACAATTTCTGTCTGATGCCTTAACATATGTAAAGATACTTGCTATTTTTATAAATTTGTGTGGATCTCCTTCTTGAGTTGTGTGTGTCATTTATTGATCATTGTGCGTATTTGCAGTTGTCCTGCACTCTTTTCCGTTAAGCCTAAGGCTGTTTGATCACACTACCCCAATACAGCACATTGGCATTGTTGGAGCAAGACCTTGTTCACTTATAAGGGAAATAGGAATGAAGAAGAGTTCTCCCAGTTAGTTTAAGGTCCAGAGGGGGGAGACAAAAGTGAACTAGGCATAAAGGGTACCTCTTAAAGGACCTATATTGCTTTTACCAAAGGAATATATCCAAAAAACATTTACATGTGAAGGATGCTAAAGACAGAAGCCAAGACATATAGATATTACTAAAACATATTTTTATTTATCTTTTTTTGGGGTTTTGATTTAAGCTATTACTTTATAGAGATTTATGCATCTGTACATTTTATTTTGTCACATAACATCACTGACAGAAATTCGTAAACATTCATTATACATTTTAAGGATTTCAAACAGTGTAATTGAATAAAGTGCAATTAGGAAAATGTGGTGCCCCTAACAATACAGTATCTTACTAACATGCATACACTCTCACAAACCAGTCATACCTCTACATTCATTTAAAAATACATGACAACATATGAACAGAACTAAACAGAATAAGACAGTAACCCGAAGGTACAGTTGGTGGTTCACTGTTGGAACATAGATTTGAGAATTCCACCAATTAATCATTGATCTGTGTGTTGTTGATCAATCTTTGATTCATTGTCCAGGTCTTATTTGGATGTACGGCCTACGTACGTTTCGGTGATAGTGTGTTATTGGATCACCTTCCTCAGGGCCAGGAAAATTAAACAAGAAAAAACTAACATATATACTCGATCAAAAGGTTAAAAAAGGCAGGGGCAGTGCGATTTTTTTTTTTCTGCAAGTAAAAGAAACATTTGTAAACATATAATCATTCTATTAGATTTTGCTTAGAAAAATATAACTTTTAACATTTTGTAAACTAGCATCCTATACATACAATGGTCAAGTAGATCGCTATTTTGTCATAAAACTAATTTGCACCGACTGCTATAATATAGCATCTATAACGATGTAGGTGAAGACATAGGAAATAAGGAGGGAGAGTAGAGAGTTAACCAGAGGGGTTAAGCATGAATACACCCAGTGAGGTCATACTGATCTGAGAAGGGATGATAGTGCTTAGGACAGTCCAGCATCAAGAGTCTCCCTCCAAGGATGATAGATATGGTCAAAAACATGTAGATAGCAAAAAGGGTTACCTATTTTTATTCACATATGTACAGATGACATGTACATATACAAAGGTGGAGGTTATATTACCCTCTTACTGCTACAGGTAGAATACTGTCTGGAAAAAATAATAATAGGACTGATAAGGTGATGTGTTGCAGAGAAAGAGGGGACCTATAGAGATTATTCTAGAGAGTATTACCTGCTATTCAGAGTAGGTCGGTATTATAGATTGATCCAGGAGTTGGTAGTGGGTTAAGGAACTCTGTATATTAGTGGTTGGAATGATGTGCTTTTTTAGTAGTATTGTGTCATCATGTGGTTCTGCATTAAAGAGATGCCATCACTATTATTACAGACTGTATTTAAACACAACTAGCAATATTAATTTAGATACATGGTGGAAAGGAGTGCTGGGTTTACCTGGACATTTGGCTTTATACATTCAGATGCCAGAATATGATGAAGAAGAATGGCCTCTTCACCTGTAATACAATAAAGTGTATTGTAGGGTTACTGCTAATGGTCGTTGTAAAAAATAAGCATGTTGACTTTATAAGGGGTCTGTGGGTTCGGCTTGCTATAATGGCCGGAGATGCATAATATTTAGTATTTACTGATAATTTGAAGAGCTGGGGCATACGCGTTGTAAACAGGGTGGTGGGAGGATGAAAGGATAAAGTGCAAAAGAATATCATATGGTTAAAGAGCTCTTAAGATATGGCATAGGCTGCGCGCGCGCCCTCTAGTAGAAGAAGCCTCTGATTTAGCCGAGCCTAAACGTTGATGGATGGTGGCGGTCGGGAATGGATTTTAAAGCGCAAGCCGTATGCATGTCGATACTGAGTTGTGGAAGTGACTGCGAGCGCGTTGCTCTGTAGGGATGCCAGCAAGTCATCTAGGACGCTAGCGGTATTGATGCAAATACTGGGGATACGACGGCATTTACGATAGGTGTCATAAGTAAAAACGAGTTATGAACGGCCAGAGCCAAACATGATATAGACGAAGTGGTTATACATAGTGCTACATGTGCACTAATGGCTGGATAGAGTTCTTACCTTTGGTGTTTAAGCAGTCATTGTAGCAGTGGGTCCCAGGCGTGTCCGCACAACGTACAAAGTGACGAGGGTAGAGACGCCGATTTAAATAGGGCAGTTCCCGCCAGCTGAAATATAATCTGTTGCAGCTGAGTGTGGAGATTGAAGGGGAATGAACAAGGAAGTAGGACTAACAGCAATAATGAAGACCCCACAGGCTCTGGGTGTAGTTAGAGAACACAGAAAAAGGACTGCTGTAGCAGCAAGACGTGAGCGCCATCATAGATGAGGACATCTAGCCGTGATAGATGTCACAAAAATGAAGCAATTGATGAGTGCTTGAAAATAAACCTATTGTACATTAAAATGGATGACATGATAAACCAACTAGAGCTGTAAGAAAGGATAATGAAACGTTTTAGGCGGCGGATCATTGTAAGTAAAAGTTGTAAAATGATTATGGAGTATTAGTTTTAGAGTATTTAGCAGGGAAAGACAAAGGAATTTCTCACTTGCAATTAGTGAAAGTAGATGGGAACCTAAATCTTTGTGGAGGTCTGCAGCTAAATGGCACGTCGGTCAGTCCTCAAACTGAACTGTAAGGAAAGATGTATATATAAAAGAAAGTAAATATCTATATATACATGACGGTTATTGAAAGCCGGAATTATGAACTAAGCGGAAAGAGCAGTTATAGGGTCACTATCCCGGAAATCTCTTCATTGTGACCATATCGTACTGTATCTAGATGGTATATCCAGAATGTCTCGCGTTTTTTTCTGACATTCATGGAGTCTTTACCTGGTGATACATGAATGCGTTCTAAGATCTGCCATCTCATACTTTTTCGGTGTGACCATATTGCAAAAAATGTGATACCATAGGAGCATTTGTTTTCTGTGTTCTTACAGCAGACTTATGTTCTGAGAATCTTTTCCGAAATTCCCTAGATGTTTCTCCTATGTACCCTATTTGGCAAGGGCACATGATAAGGTATATTACATTTGCTGTTTTGCAGTTAGTCATTTCTTTCAGGTTTCCTTTTTTTTGGCCGTATGTCCACTTATCTCCTGGGATTATTTGGTCACATGCGTGGCAATTGCCACATTTGTGGTTGCCTTTAGGTAGAGGGTCCCCATCAATAGTGCTCTGTCTCATGGAATCTTTGTTTTTCCATCTGCTGTGCACCAGTTTGTCCCTTAAATTCTGGTTTCGTCTGAATGCTATGGTTGGTTTGCTTAGTTCTCCTTCTTGGTCATTGGTGTAGAGAATCTTCCAATTGCTGTTAATCACTTTTCTTATCTTGTTGTTGATGGTTGAATGATTTAAGACACATACAAGTTTCTGATCCGAAGGTTTTGGTGTTGAATTAAGCAGGGCATCTCTGTTATAGTACTTTGCTCTCTTCATGGAATTTCGTACCAGTCTTTTGGGATACCCTCGCGCAAGTAGGCATTCTGTTAGCTTGCTTGCATGTGTCATAAAGTCTTTCATGGTAGTACAATTTCTTTTTATCCTTAAGAATTCTCCAAAAGGGATGGAATCCTTCTGACAGCTGGGATGAAAACTCCCGTGTTCCAGGATGGTGTTTTTGGCTGTCGGTTTTCTATATAGGTCGACAGTTAGTTCTCCTTCTATGTGTCGTATCCATATATCAAGAAATTCTACCTTGTCAGGTGAGAAATTGCAGGTAAATTTTAGGTTTCTATCGGCCAGATTGAGCCATTCGATAAATTCTTTGAGCATGTCCTCTGTCCCAGTCCAGATGAAGAAAACATCATCAATAAATCTGTGCCATCTGGAGATATTTTCGAAAAATGGGGCGATCTCATTGAAGATGTTTTTAAGCTCGAATTCTCCCATGTATATGTTAGCTATGCTGGGGGCACAAGAGGCCCCGATGCTAACACCTTTGATCTGGTGATATAAGTCCTCTTTAAATTCAAAAAAATAGTTTTGAAGGACTAGTCTGAGGCATTCCAATATGAACATGTTAGGTCTGGATCCTGGTGTTCTGGCTAAGAGTGCTGCCACCGCCTCTATAGCTTTGTCCTGAGGTATGTTGGTGTATAAGGATTCAATGTCACACGTGACAAGCAACTGTGTGACATTGATGAAGGGAGAATGTTCTAGGACTCTGATCATGTGTCCAGTGTCTTTAATGTAGGACGCATAAGTGGTGGTGAGTGGACATATAAAGGAGTCCAAGTATTTCGACAGGGGTTCCGTACTGGAATTGATGGATGCAACAATGGGTCTGAGCGTGGGGTCAGATACACTTTTGTGTGTCTTTGGGACACCATAGATGGCAGGAACCACTGGGTTGGTGTTAATGAGATAATCCATTTCTTTTTGGCAGATGTATCCTTCTGTGAAGGCATTGGAGACTGCTTCCTTTATTTCTTCTGATAGAGCAACTAAGGCTCGTCTGTTTGTTTTTTTATAGTGTTCTTCTATTCTTAACATCTGGTTAATTTTATCCGTGTAGTGGTTGGTGTTCATAACTACAATTCCTCCCGCTTTGTCGCATGGTTTGATTATGATATCTTCATTTTCCTGTAGTGTTTTCAACGCCTGTCTTTCTTTTACTTCTAGGTTGGTGTAGGGTTTCGGAATGTATTTCAGCATTCTGTCTAGTTCTTTGAGAACACTTTTCTCAAAAACACTGACCTCTGGACCTAGCATGTCTAAGGTTGGAGTGAATGTCGAAGGCGGTTTACATCCTGACTGATTTTCTTCTTCTTCTCTATTTTCGATCCTGTCAAAGTATTTCTTCAATCTGATTTTTCTGAAGAGAGAAAAGATGTCCTGATGGATTCTGAATTTGTTTACTCCTATACTGGGGACAAAAGAGAGCCCTTTACTTAAGACTCTGATTTCCTCTGATGATAGAATGTGCGAGGATGAATTGAAGATAGGTATGGAGGTGTTACTGTGATTTTTCACTGTTTCCAATATTGCTGTCTTCTCGTTTGTACATATGGTTGAGGATGTGGAGGGTTCGGCTGTTGGTATTGATTCGAGTTCACCGTCGGATAGCGGGGTCTCCCCCGTCCTCTGCCCCTCGATAAAAAAGGTTGCCGTGGGCCTCTGTTGGATCTTCCAGAAAAATGGCCTCTTTGGTTGCTGTTTGGATAGCCATAGTCATAATCGTCCTCAACCATTCGTCCTTCTTGGTCAGAGTCTGAAGAGTTAGTTTCAGAAAAAATTTGAATTCTGACTCTTTTGTTGTATCTTGGATTATAGTGGGTCTGTTCGTATGGTCTGGCTCCTCCAGTTGTATCTTCTTGGTGTTGTGTGTAAAAATCCGGTTTTAAGTATGGGTAAATTTTCTCTTGTGAGAACCATCGGACATCTTTTTTCAGTTTGTCCATTTTCTTTTTGGTGAGGTACGTGTCAAATTCTTCTATCTCATCGTTTATTTCTTGAAGCGCTTTTTTTGCTTCTTCTAATGCTGGATTTGCCTTGAGTTTTTCCTCTAATTCTAGAATTTCTTTATATAATGCAGCCACCATTTCTCGCACTGTATTAATGATGAGGAGCATCCAGTCTCGCGAACAGCGATTTGCGATGAGAGACCAACGCTCCAAGAAACTACGTACCTCCACAAATAAAGCCGACATATTTCTGACTCTTAGGCCTATGGTAATAGCTCCTGCTTTTAGATATTCTCCCATGAAAAAAACATGGGATTCCATGCGTTTAGCTTTCTTTTTTAGATTTAAAAGTTTGAGCCAATCACTGTTAGTATTGGGCATGGCGTTGGAGCTAGTTTTACTTCCACCTGTGATTTGGTCCATCATGTTTAGGAAGTCTTCATCTGAAAAACCAAAGGTTTTCAGATTGTCCATGATGGTAAAAGAGTAAAGTAAATGAGAAGGTAATTAGAAGCTAAAGGGGTTGACAGAGTTAAAGATAAGAGAGAGGGTGTGTGATGGAACTCTCCTATAATACTTTCCACTTAGTCTTCAAAAAGATGTATACTATATGCAGTACAGTGACAGGAAAGAAGAATTACTCTACAGTGAACACTGTTGAGACAAATAGGAATGAAGAAAAGTTCTCCCTGTTAGTTTAAGGTCCAGAGGGGGGAGACAAAAGTGAACTAGGCATAAAGGGTACCTCTTAAAGGACCTATATTGCTTTTACCAAAGGAATATATCCAAAAAACATTTACATGTGAAGGATGCTAAAGACAGAAGCCAAGACATATAGATATTACTAAAACATATTTTTATTTATCTTTTTTTTGGGTTTTGATTTAAGCTATTACTTTATATATGCTCTTTTCGCTTAGTTCATAATTTCGGCTTTCAATAACCGTCATGTATATATAGATATTTACTTTCTTTTATATATACATCTTTCCTTACAGTTCAGTTTGAGGACTGACCGACGTGCCATTTAGCTGCAGACCTCCACAAAGATTTTGGTTCCCATCTACTTTCACTAATTGCAAGTGAGAAATTCCTTTGTCTTTCCCTGCTAAATACTCTAAAACTAATACTCCATAATCATTTTACAACTTTTACTTACAATGATCCGCCGCCTAAAACGTTTCATTATCCTTTCTTACAGCTCTAGTTGGTTTATCATGTCATCCATTTTAATGTACAATAGGTTTATTTTCAAGCACTCATCAATTGCTTCATTTTTGTGACATCTATCAGGGCTAGATGTCCTCATCTATGATGGCGCTCACGTCTTGCTGCTACAGCAGTCCTTTTTCTGTGTTCTCTAACTACAGCCAGAGCCTGTGGGCTCTTCATTATTGCTGTTAGTCCTACCTCCTTGTTCATTCCCCTTCAATCACCACACTCAGCTGCAACAGATTATATTTCAGCTGGCGGGAACTGCCCTATTTAAATCGGCGTCTCTACCCTCGTCACTTTGTACGTTGTGCGGACACGCCTGGAACCCACTGCTACAATGACTGCTTATACACCAAAGGTAAGAACTCTATCCAGCCATTAGTGCACATGTAGCACTATGTATAACCGCTTCGTCTATATCATGTTTGGCTCTGGCCGTTCATAACTCGTTTTTACTTATGACACCTATCGTAAATGCCGTCGTATCCCCAGAATTTGCATCAATACCGCTAGCGTCCTAGACGACTTGCTGGCATCCCTACAGAGCAACGCGCTCGCAGTCACTTCCACAACTCAGTATCGACATACATACGGCTTGCGCTTTAAAATCCATTCCCGACCGCCACCATCCATCAACGTTTAGGCTCAGCTAAATCAGAGGCTTCTTCTACTAGAGGGCGCGCGCAGCCTATGCCATATCTTAAGAGCTCTTTAACCGTATGATATTCTTTTGCACTTTATCCTTTCATCGGCCCACCACCCTGTTTACAACGCGTATGCCCCAGCTCTTCACATTTTCAGTAAAAACTAAATATTATGCATCTCCGGCCATTATAGCAAGCCGAACCCACGGACCCCTTATAAAGTCAACATGCTTATTATTTACAACGACCATTAGTAGTAACCCTACAATACACTTTATTGTATTACAGGTGAAGAGGCCATTCTTCTTCATCATATTCTGGCATCTGAATGTATAAAGCCAAATGTCCAGGTAAACCCAGCACTCCTTTCCACCATGTATCTAAATTAATATTGCTAGTTGTGGTTAAATACAGTCTTTAATAATAGTGATGGCATCTCTTTAATGCAGAACCACATGATGACACAATACTACTAAAAAAGCACATCGTTCCAACCACTAATTTACGGAGTTCCTTAACCCACTACCAACTCCTGGATCAATCTATAATACCGACCTACACTGCATAGCAGGTAATACTCTCTATAATAATCTCTATAGGTCCCCTCTTTCTCTGCAAAACATTACCTTATCAGTCCTATTATAATTTTTTTCAGACAGTATTCTACCTGTAGCAGTAAGAGGGTAATATAACCTCCACCTTTGTATATGTACATGTCATCTGTACATATGTGACTAAAAATAGGTAACCCTTTTTAGTATCTACATGTTTTTGACCATATCTATCATCCTTGGAAAGAGACTCTTGATGCTGGACTGTCCTAAGCACTATCATCCCTTCTCAGATCAGTATGACCTCACTGGGTGTATTCATGCTTAACCCCTCTGGTTAACTCTCTACTCTCCCTCCTTATTTCCTATGTCTTCACCTACATCGTTATAGATGCTATATTATAGCAGTCTGTGCAAATCAGTTTTATGACAAAATAGCGATCTACTTGACCATTGTATGTATAGGATGCTAGTTTACAAAATGTTACAAGTTATATTTTTCTAAGCAAAATCTAATAGAATGATTATATGTTTACAAATGTTTCTTTTACTTGCAGAAAAAAGAAAAAATCACACTGACCCTGCCTTTTTTAACCTTTTGATCGAGTATATATGTTAGTTTTTTCTTGTTTAATTTTCCTGGCCCTGAGGAAGGTGATCCAATAACACACTATTACCGAAACGTACGTAGGCCGTACATCCAAATAAGACCTGGACAATGAATCAAAGATTGGTCAACAACACACAGATCAATTATTAATTGGTGGAATTCTCAAATCTATGTTCCAACAGTGAACCACCAACTGTACCTTTGGTTTACTGTCTTATTCTGTTTAGTTCTGTTCATATGTTGTCATGTATTTTTAAAGGAATGTAGAGGTATGACTGGTATGTGAGAATGTATGCATGTTAGTAAGATACTGTATTGTTAGGGGCATCACATTTTCCTAATTGCACTTTATTCAATTGCACTGTTTGAAATCCTTAAAATGTATAATGAATGTTTACGAATTTCTGTCAGTGATGTTATGTGACAAAATAAAATGTACAGATGCATAAATCTCTATAAAGTAATAGCTTAAATCAAAACCCCAAAAAAAGATAAATAAAAATATGTTTTAGTAATATCTATATGTCTTGGCTTCTGTCTTTAGCATCCTTCACATGTAAATGGTTTTTGGATATATTCCTTTGGTAAAAGCAATATAGGTCCTTTAAGAGGTACCCTTTATGCCTAGTTCACTTATAAGGGAACCCATGAACACTTTATAGGGTAGTTAAGATTCTAGAATTATCATATAAAGAGACAGCTTCCTCCATAGGCATACTGACTTTATCAACGTATAAGCTGTCACATAGTCAAGTCGCACACTTGAGATACCTTTGGGGTTGTTCATGGTCCCAGAGACAGCAGCTTAAGGTCCTGCATGGGGGTGCAATCACACAATGCACCCAACTGCGAGGGAATCTCTGCTTTCAATGCAAAATGACCCTGGTCACTGCCTGCGGACAAAGGTGAACAGAGCTTCAAACAGGCTTCCTAGCTTTTGCTAATGCGCTCACTGTCACAGTGCAGTTGTGAGTTTGTGGCTGCATTGTGAGCATGGCAATTTGTGTAATCAAGCACACTGCCCCATCTGTGCCAAGAACATCCACTTAAGGATGTGCCACAGAGCAAACAGGAACAATGAGCACACACTGTAATTCAGGCCAAATTGTGTAAGAAGCCCATGGACCCCCAGTCCCTCTTACTTTTTTATTTTTATGTGTGCGTTTGTGTGTGTGTAGGCACACATACTTCTGTATAGATAAACACACATTTAGATACACATGCATATGCATATATATTTTCTTTAACCCCAAAAAACACTTTCCTCAATTACCTCTACCATCCCCTCAACCCTAAAAACCCCTTCCTTCCCATTACCTCTCCCCACCCCTAAAACCTACAAATCTCTTTCTTTCATAACTCCTGCCTGCCCGTAAACCCTAAAGCTCTTACCTCACTTCACCTTTACTTACCTGTGAATCCTAAAACCCCTGTACACCATTTACCTCTACCCACCTCTGAACTTTGAAAAAACCTTACCTTCCTTAACATCTACCCAAACCTGCAATACCTCTACTTACACCTCAACACTAAAAACCTTATACCTCTATTTTCTTCTACACACCCCCTAAAGCCTCAAAACCATTACCTCCCTTTACCCATCCCTGAACCTTAAGAAATCCTTGCAATCTTTTACCTATACCCATCACTGGCCCCTTAATACCCCATCACTGGAGCTAAAATCCCTCCCTCTTTTTAAATGACAAAACAAATATGCAATTTAAAAATATGCTTACCTGTGCTGTAAATTCTTGTGCTGTAAAACTCTTAAAACTGCATCTTGTTGTGCCTACCTGCATTGTAAAGGGTTGCGCTGTAATGGCCATCATGGTAAACACCATGGGGCCAGATTCATCAAAGGCTTGCATTGGCCTTGTGTCATGCACGATGACTTAACCGCATCGCTGCGGCGGCTTTTCCCGCTGTGTGCGGCATTTTTAAAAATACCGGGTTACATGACGAGCTCAGCTCGTCATTAGAATATGAGCACCGTAGCAGATGACGAGCTGAGCTCGTCATCAGCATCGAAGGGGTTAAGGGCATTACAAGACCTTACCTGTCATTTACTAATAAATCTGGCATAACACAAGTCAGCACAAGCCACTGTCTTGCATTACTTCATAATGGGAAAGGCATTTCATGGGTAGAGGATGGATGTTCCCATGCATCCACCTGCAGTGTATGCCACATTTCCACACTTACTAACACTAGCAAACCTGGCAATACATTAAAATGATACTCCTTCCCAGGGGAGACATAACAGGGAGAAATATGTTTGTGTCTCTTTGTTTTTTTTATCTTTCTATGTGTGCTACATTCTGCAGCACATATGGAAAGATGAAAAAGCCTCAGAGTATTATTTTTGTGCATGAAGGTGTCCCCTTCCTCACGAAAACAATTATGACTGTAACACAGGCACACTTGTACCATGATACAAGGGGGTCTGCGTTGGCGCTTGGCAGCCACAAGTGCACCAGTGCAGAGGGAGAGCAGAAATGTGCCATATCTTGGTAGATATGGCACATTCCTGCCCTCTCTCTTTGACGTAGTGCAGCAAGCAAGTTGTTTAGCTGTGTATATTAGTAACTCTGCCCCCATGTTCTACATGCTACGTAGTGCATGAACTAGCAGAGAGTGAGATAAATAGGGGTGGGCGGTGTTGCACTACGCGGAATTCAGCTGAGTTGTCTAAAAACTCAGTGAAATTCTGAATTTACTCTCCGCGCTATGGCAGCACGTAGACCTACCTGACGGCGCATAGCTCATTTGTCTGCCCTTCGAATTCAACATTAGCTCCTCTCCACTGGCCACTGATCCCAACCTCCATCCACTCCCCAAACACTCTCGTTGCTCAAAGCACCTAACAATCAGCCTTGGCTTTCATCTGTTCACACTATGCACACTTCATGATTTACCTAATGGAATGACCTATTTTATACTTCGGTGGCAGGTGGGCGGCAGGGACAAACTCCTTCGCGCAGTAGAATCAGAGTTTTTTGCTGAACTCCACACTCCCAGCAGAGCGCAGAGTTGGCAAAACTCTGAAAACTCCGCTGGCGTAGCAGAGCTCGCCGCTCACCCTTAGAGAAGAAACCCCACAGTCTCCTTGTAGGCTTAAACCATCACATGGTGCCAACACATTCTGTGCTATCACCTACTGAGACATGACTGAGGGCTGTGTAGCACTTTACGTACTTCTTGCAACTACTACCTAGAGATGGATGAAAACACTGGGCAGATTGCGAAACTAACGACATCCACTTGTTTTTTAAACCAAATTTGGAGCAACATTGGGCTATAAAAACAGCCCAAGTAGTGTCCATGGGAGAATCTGAGAAACTTGCCGATTTTGGCTAATTTGTGAGGTGTTTGTGAATCTCACTGACAAGGAAAGGAAAAAACCTGGTTCAAGGACAACCCGATAACCTGCGGAACTGAATGCATAGTGGGCTGAAGGCAGTAAGGGCCATATGTATCATGCACATTCGCAATCGCAAAGGCCGAAATTCGCAGAATGATAAACGGTGATGGATTAAACCCAGATCCTTTGACTGGGTGTGAGTGTTTGATTGATTCAGATGCTCCATCCATCACCAACCCCTTTTGTACCGAGTTTTCCCATTTAGCAGGACTGATATTTCCAATTGGTGATTTCAGATTAGAGGAGATGGCATGAACGTTGAACTAACCCTCCAAAAATTTGTCAAACGACAAGATTTGAGTGTGCCACGAAGCAATTTACATATTTCTACTGTTTAATTAATTATGTTTTATTGATTTATCTGACTGTATAAGCTTCTATTTAATGCCTGTTTTTTTATGGAGATATTCATTGTCGAGCTTTGCAACTCGGAAGGCAAAACATTGGATCCCAGTGTTATGAATGCTAAAATTAAAATAACACTGCCACCCTTCTTGAGCAAAAGTGCCAAATGGTTTATTTAAATAGATCAATTACGAGATGTACTTATTTAGATGTCAGGAACATGGAGAGAACCAGCACATTATGAAATATGATGCCCTTTTTTAAGAGCGTGTTTATATAGTAATAATGTTTTATGAGTGCTGCAAATAAATCATTTATATTTGCTCAGTAAAGTAACTCAGATTTCCTTTGAAAGTAAATCTTCATAAAAGTAGTAGGATGAGCAGTTTAGCATGAAACCATCATATTTAAAGCTTGTTAAAGAATCCGATTAATCTATTCATTTATATTAGGAGGAAAAAATATCATATTCCCAATGGTCGTTATGCTCATCAGTACTTAGTCACGACTATTTTGAAATACAATAATGCATTACTGCAGCACTGTAAACGCAAGCTGAAAACTGCTTGTTGTCACATTGCTGTCATTTTATCTTACTTAGCGTGAAGTGCGTCCCCACATTAGAATTGGAAAAATTACAGGAAACTACGTGAAATGAAAACCTTGGGCCTCATTTATGAGAAATGACGCATCGCTGGGTGAAAGCAGCGATACGTCACTTCTCAGTGCGCACTCCTTGCGACATTCCTGATGCGTCATATTTAATGTATGACGCATCATGTCGCAAGTATTTCTGACGTATCTGTAAGCGCAAAAGTGACGCATTGCTGGAGTGTGTCACAAAAGTGACGCAACTCCAGCAATAAGTCCTTGAAAGGGCCTGCGTTAGTCTTACGCCTGCTGTGAGGCAGTGTAACGACTGGATTCTCAGACCAGATAGAATCAGCTCACCAGAGCACCACCAACCCAGCCGAAACGCAACCACCTCCCTCCTCAGGACCCATCTATCCAGGCACCTGGGTACCTACCTGAGGATGGGGAATTAGCAATATACAAGCTCATATCATCAGAAGCACCACTAAATCTATAGGGATTACTAGGAATACTCACTGATTACTAAGGACGTCCATGCCCTACACCACACTCATACCTCATAGTCTCGCGACCACATGGGCCCAGACTAATCTACCCTGGGGCAGTTCTGATTATTTACCATTACACACTGGCCGCAACCAGTGCTCACTCAAGCCACGATCCTGTGGAAACAGGCATCAGTATCCCCCCTGATGCCCTCTCTATAATCGCCAAGCCACAATCCTGTGGGTTTACACATCAGTTTCCCCCCTGATGCTCTCTATAATCTCCAAGCCACAATCCTGTGGGTATACACACTGACTACAATCAGTGCTCTCATTAACGCCGCTACACAACGACGTTCACTTTCCTATGAATACCTTCAGCTCTCTCTCTCTATGTTGGGAAGTTTCTCTCACTATTCACTAGAGGTTCACTACTACAATAATATTATGGAATGGCCGAATTACATGGTGTACAACATATTCTCTAGTTAAAGGGCTCCTCTCTCCCTAATTATTCAGTTACCGCTTGCATGATCAGGGGTAGCATCTGTTCAAATAGTAGTACCTGACTAGAAGACAAGGTTACCTTTCCTATACAAGAACAAGAGGTACAATAATATTATGGAATGGCCGAATTACATAGTGTATAACTTATTCTCTGAGCTCAAGGGCTCCTCTCTCCCTAATTATTCAGTGGTCACTTACCTGATCGGGGGTCGCTTCCGTTCGTGCACTGGCACCTGACTAGAAGAAAAGGTTACCTGCACTATATAAGAACAAGGCATACGCTGGTTCACTAAGAACTAGGGTATCTTTATTACAATAACAATAACAATATAACACTACACTATAACACATAGCCTGCAAAGTAAAATGGGAATAGACACATACACAGATCTGCGGGGTCTCTGTAAAGCTTTATTACTATCCCACATCCACATCTAACTAACAGGGACTGTAAATAGACTGCACACCGCTGAAAGGAAAAGGATTAGCAATACAGTAGGGACAAGGTTAATGTTTAAATGTGAAGGACAAATATCACCTGATTAGTATGAAGTCTTGCTCTAGCTGTCATCTGGGTTCCTCTCTCGTCTGTGCCTTAGCTTGTCTCAGATACACGCATCTGCGCTGATCACTCTGCACTGGATTCCTCTCCCCCACGAACTCTCTCCACCTTCCAACTTCAGCCTAATAGTTTCTGCCACTCTGATAACCGTTCGCTCCACTAGCTTCTTCACTCTCTCTGATTATCTCAGCTCCAATGTCCAATTCACTCCAGCTGCTCCCACAGACTAATCCACGATATAACTTCAGTCTCTTCCAAAAGGCATCACTTCAGACTCCAGCTGATCACAACTCCGTCTGATAAGTAACTGCTTCTGACTGCTTCCTTCAGTTCCAAACATCATCTCACTTCTCTCTGCTCAAAACACCATCTGCTCACATCTGCTTCTGGCTTCTCTCTCTGGTTCCAGCTCACTGAGTGTCTGTCTGTCTTCTCTCTATTCCAAGCATCTTCTTCTTTCTACAATGAGACTCCAACTGTCTCACTGACAAACTGACTAACTGACTTCTCTCTGTTCCAAGCATCCACTGTCTCTTCTCCTCTGCTCCAACTCCTTCTGCTTCCAACTGCACTCCTTCTGCTTCTGAACTCAACTCTTTCTGCAACTCAACTCAACTCTTTCTGCTTCCAACTCAAACTCTTTCTAACTGACTCCGCCTCTGCACTTCACTAATATGGAATGCTCTCTCCTCATGGAAAGTTCCAGCCAGCAGCCTCCTCCCACCGATTCCATGTACCAGGCTCCTTGCGCTAGACGCTCCCACAGTGACCAGCTGCTTGTTTCGTCTAGAGACCTGAGCCCAGAGACACTTCCTGATTAGATTAAGCTCTGGCCGGTTCTCTCCAGTTCGCATAGGGCGAACAACACCTCATAACTAAAACATCACCTTTACCCTGCAAGCATCTCAGTCTGCAGGGACAGAAAGCAAAATGGAGTCTCTCTAGTTCTGGGCCTTGTAGGCCTGAGAAGGATGAAATAACACTTAGCTCTGTCAGAGTACATACACAAACCATACCAATATGTAATATAAAGTCAGGACTACAGGATCCACCCTCTACTATAGGTGGGATGATGAAAGGACACATAATTATGTCAAAGCCAATAGGCAATAGATGGATTAGAGTCAAGAATAAGGGATCTATCATCATATTAAGCAGCTATCCTCTAGTTTATGCTTCTAGGTTCTGAAAAAGGCCTGAAAAGGACCAACACAAGGCAAGAATAGAGATTCAGGATGGTAGCAAGCTTAAAGTCACAATCACTCAGAAACAGAGCCAAAGATACGGTCACAACAGGCAGGCGCAGGATTTTGACGCAACAGTGTCCTAAAAGTGACGCAGTGAAATCTCATAGATTTCACTGCGTCACTTCTACGACCCTTCCTTGCGTCAATACGCCCCCCTTGCATACATTATACCTGGCGCAGGTATAATGGGGCGCAGGGGTTTACAAAGTGACGCATCTACCTAGATGCGTCACTTTGTAAATATGACGCAACAAGGCGCATTTTTTACGCCACTGGTGCATCACAAAAAGTGATGCACCGACGGCGTAAAAGTGACGCAAGGGCTCATAAATGAGGCCCCTTGAATTTTATGCTTTTTGAGCGTGAAGCGCATGTCCCAAAAAGACAAGAGCCTGTACTTTGCGCTAAAAAAATAGGGCCTAAAAGACAAGTGTGGCGAAAAAGATACATTTTCGTTCTGTCTATTACATTATTCTAATGCCTAAGTGATGCGAATATTAATATGGGCGGCAACCAAATTTGCCATTTGCTTTAATGGTGTAACTGTGCTGAATTTCACAGAAAAGGCGTGCCAAAACACCTTTCAGAGTCCCACGGGCCACGCAGGAGTTACTGGGCCCAACCATGTGTGCTGAGGCCTTTTTCTCTTGATGTCCCTGGGCCTGTTCTACTATGGATCCTGAACAACTGTGCCAAGTACTCTTTCTGCACTTGACTCTCAGCAGGGCCGGACTGGGAAATGAAACCGGCCCTGGCAAACTGCTCGGCCGCTGCCCCTGAGGGGGGAGTAGAGGGGTGCAGCCGAGCTGTTTGCTAGGGCCTGTTTTAGACATTTTTGTTACAGGGGGCTGATATTGCCGACCCCCAGTAACAAAAACAGCCCCACAGGGGCCTAAAAATGGCCCCACCCTGGCGGTCCACAAGTAAAACGCCTGGTGCCCGCTATGACCAGTCATGCCCTGACTCTAAGTAGTAGACTTGAACAAGCAGTCAAAGGCTCCCTCACAGGGAGGAGGGGGAGTGGGGATACAGAATAGTGAACACAGCTTATAACTCAAAAAGTGCACAGCTGCAGCAATAAATCAACTTCGAGCCAAATAGTTACTTTTTTTACTCAAAAAAGTATTTTATTACTCACTCTACTTACTTAATGAAAGGTTACAACCTTCACAGACAACAGCACATTTCCCCCTTGAGTGTGGGGCTTTAGTGTTTCATTGAAAAGTCATGTCTCACCTGTTCCTTGCAAGTTGATTGTGGTTATTCTCCATTCACTGGTGGCTGCATCCAGGAAAAACTCATTAACTGGACTTATCTAAAAAAGTGCACTCTGACTCCTAGAATACAGTCAAAGTTGTATTAGTGCTGCAACGCTTTCAGCAGTGAGTCCCCAGGGCCTGGGTGGCACGTCTTACCCACTCCGGCATGAAGAAAATATGCAGTGTCCTGGATGGTCGTCCATCTGCGGGTGCTCTCAACAGCTCCTGCCCTGCTCAGATGAGTTGTCTGCAGCTGAGTTAGCGGCAGCACTCGCTTAAGCTAAGACTCTATCCTTAACCTATGCAGTTGTGCTCCAGCAGTGATCATGGATGTTTCTGCATTCTTCTTGCAGGGTACGTTTCTACACTCAGAAAAAAGGGTTTATTCTGATGCTCCTGATCTTGATCCTGCTGAGGTGGTAATTCTTTCATGGCAACCTCACTCAGTTCATGGAGTCAGGCCAGTTTCAGTTCTGGTTGCTCCTGGAGATCTATGGGTCGTCCCGGCTAACAGTTCATGCGCTCCTGTCCGATTCAGAAGGGAAAATTATTTTAAACAGCCCCACCTGTCATATGTGGTCACCATGCCTCTGCCATGCAAGACACAAGTCAGTCCTTACCACGGAATCCCCTCCTGGCATACAAGGTTGATGCTACAGTGTTGTGCAGGCTTCAGCCCTGTTGCCAAGGAAGTATTTTCCTCTGCCCCCCAGCTTATGGATTGCCACAACAGTGCCACACTTGCTTCCTCCCTTACCACACCGCAAGTGCTTTACACTGCTCTCTTCACACTGGCCCTATCCTTGCATATGAGGGTTGTCGACTCATTCCTGCAGACAGACAATGGCTGTATCTGTGCTGTAGCTGTTTCCTCACTCCTCGCACTGAGTGCCCACTCAATAGGACACCTCACTGGACCCCACTCCCTCCAATGTTCCCCTCTTCTTCACAGGGCACACTGAACAGAACTCTGTCTGGAAGGACGCCTCCACCTCCTCATGTCTTCACCTGGCAGGGCTGGGCCTCCCAAAATGAAACCTAGGGTCTACCATGTAATGTACCATTACAGGCACACAGGGCCGGACTGACGACCGGGCAATTTGGAATGCCTCCAGGCTGGGGGCTGATTTCACTGTGGTGGGGGCCTATTTCGTTCATAGAGACCTGCGTGTTCTTCGAAATAATTAAAGCTAAACGAATTTAGTTTAGCACACGCAGGTCTCCATGTACTATATCATCCCCCAGCTCAGCAGTATTCCAAACTGCCCAGTAGCCAGTCCGGCCCTGCAGGCACACTTGCACTTAGTGTATGTACGCAGCACACACACTGTCCAGCACTGTTTCCCACAATGTATTGTGCCACCATAAGTACACATACAGTCAGATCACACATTCAGTCTGCGGGCAGAGCTCAATACTATAGCCTGTCTGTAATTTGCCACTTCCGGGCAAACATAGACCTAGCACACACATTCACCGTGTGCACATGGCACAACACTACACCTTTCAAGTAATGTACTCCTTTAAGGTACACATACACCCAGTACATGCACTTTCCATGTACATAATGCATTGCACTACATCGTTCATGCACTGCACTCCTTGCCGTTACACATACAGTGAGTAAATGCATTCACCATGCAAGAACTGCACAGCACTGCTCTATCCTTTTACTATGCCATTCCTAGGCACACATACAACCAGTGCAGAATCACCACTCCTGCACTACACAGCACTTCACTTCTATCTGATGTAGGCCAAGGGTGAGTTAACCACACAGCAGCAGAACTTTGAAAAGTGAGTGAGCCTGTAGGCCTCACTCTAGTTAAGGTAAAAGGGACCTATTCAGTTTTACTGATCACTACACATAAGCTGCTTTCACTGAGCACCTTGCTTAACTCCCGGTGAAGGCAGTAACCTTCCACCACTATGGAAGCATTAGGGATCCAGACAACTGTGTAGTTGGTCACTCAGGGCAGGAGTACATGTCCATTACCCTGTAGAGGACTTTTCCGTCCCAAAAATGTGAAAAGCGAAATATCAAAAATTTCGCAAATTCCACTGAATAATTGAAATTTTTCCCTGGTGTAATTTTATCTTGAATTTAAATTGTACATATTTCCTATTTTTCCATTTCACTAAGTACCAAAGAGTGCCTTCACGAATTCTACACCCCAAAGTGATAGATTTGTATTATTAGCAATTACAGCAGAAATGCTTCCTTGAGTATTCAACTTTGTACATTTTACTTTTCCGAGTAGATGTGTCTCAGCACTTAGTATGTTTTTAAGTATCTTTCAACCTTAATTGGAATCTGGGGCCCAATTAGCAATTGGGTACAGTACCTTAGGCTGTGGAGTGCCACGCCTTAGTTGGATGTACACTCCCCAGTACAGGTAACAACTCTGCTTGTTTTAATCTGTACTTGTTTTTCATATTATATTATGCAGATTTGTATAAGGCACTATCATCCAGGAGGTTATCGTGGTGCTGAAGAGGTGTGAGTCTAGGTACACATAGAGTGTGAGCGTGTTAAATCTGTGTTTGATTGATGCATAAGCTGCACAACCATTTGCAACTCTGTGTGTCTAGGTGCACAAAGTGGGCAAACCTTTGCTCCTGCGAATTTTGACACATCTATGGGCCCGATTCCAATCTCGGTCGGAAGGGCTCCGAATTGGATTTGGTTTTACCGGAGCCGTTGTTTCTGACCGACTCAATCCCAGTTCTGAATGACCAAGTACAATGCCTGGAAACACTTAGCATTGACAGAATTGTTTCTGGAAGGCATACAAAGAGATAGAGGCCTTTGGAGCCGAATCGTACAGCTCTATGGAGTATCAATCAATCAATCAGTACATTTATAGAGCGCACTACTCACCCGTGAGGGTTTCAAAGCACTGAGGGTGTGGGGGGGTGCTGCTACTGCTCGAACAGCCAGGTCTTGAGGTGTCTCCTGAAGGTGAGAAGGTCATGGGTCAGTCGGAGGTGGGTGGGGAGGGAGTTCCAGGTCTTGGCGGTGAGGTAGGAAAAAGATCTGCCGCCTGTTGTTGTTCTTCTGGTGCGTGGTACGGTGGCGAGGGCGAGGCTGGCTGAGCAGAGTTGGCGAGTCGGGGCGTAGAATGAGAGTGAAGAGCCTTGGGGTACGCCGCAGATGATCTTGGTCGCCTCTGAGTCGAACGGGGGTAGGCGGACTCTCTGGGTTCTGTCGGTGAGGAAGGAGGAGATCCAGTCCAGGGTCTTTCCCCGGATCCCTGTGTTGTGGAGACTAGTTTTTAGGGTGCAGTGGCAGACCGTGTCTAAGGCAGCTGAGAGGTCTAGGAGGATGAGGGCTGCGGTTTCTCCGTTGTCGAGCAGGGTTCTGATGTCGTCGGTGACGGCGATGAGGGCGGTCTCGGTGCTGTGGTTGCTGCGGAAGCCAGACTGGGATGAGTTGAGGGAGCCGTTGGTTTCGAGGAAGTTGGTCAGTTGCTTGTTGACTGCTTTCTCAGTGACCTTCGCCGGGAAGGGGAGCAGGGAGATGGGCCGTAAATTCTTGAGGTCCTTGGGGTCTGCTGTCGGCTTCTTAAGGAGGGCGTTGATTTCAGCGTGTTTCCAACTCTCAGGGAAGGTGGCAGATTCGAAGGAGCTGTTGATGATGTCTCGGAGGTGGGGTGCGATGATGGTGTCTGCTTTGTTGAAGATGTAGTGAGGACAGGGTTCAGATGGAGAGCCGGAGTGGATGGTGTTCATGATCTGGGTGATGTCTTTGGTGTAGACGGGGGTTCAGCGACTGAGGAGGGCGGTGGGGGGCGTTGGTTCTGCGGCTGGTGGAGGCGTCTGGTTTGCGAAGCTGTCGTGTATGTTGGCGATCTTGCGGTGGAAGAAAGCTGCAAGGGAGTCTCAGAGGTCCTGTGGGGGGGAATGTCATTGGAGTTGGAGCTTGGGTTAGAGAGTTCCTTCACGATGCTGAAGAGCTCCTTGCTGTTGTGTGCGTTATTGTCTATGCGCTCTCTGAAGGCAGTTCTCTTGGCGATGCGGATGAGGTGGTGGTGTTTGCGTGTGGCCGTCTTAAGGGCCTCGAGCTTTTCTGCTGTCCGTTCTTGGCGCTAGGCTTTCTCTAGGTTTCGGCGGGATCTTTTGGTGTCCTTGAGGTCTGTGGTGAACCATTTGGTTCTCCTGCTGTTGTGCTTGATCGGAGGGTTCTTGATAGGGGCGAGGGTGTCGGCGCAGTTGCTGATTCACTGTGTGAGGTTTCGGGCGGGGTGTTGGTGTCCGAGGCGTTGACCGGGGGGCCCTGGGTGAGGGATGCGGTCAGCTGGTCAGTGGTGACTTTGCTCCAGCATCTTCGGGGGATCTGCGGCGGTTGGATCTGTGTGGTGAGTTTCTTGTAGGAGAAGTGGATGTATCGGTGGTCGGTCCAGTGGAGAGTGGTGGTGTGGCTGACCGTGACGTTGGTGCTTGTGGAGAAGATGGTGTCCAGCGTGTGGCCTGAGTGGTGGGTCGGGGTGTTCACTAGTTGCTTCAGTCCAAAGTTGGAGAGGTTGTCAAGCAGAGTGGTGGTGTTGTTGTCGTTGTTGTTCTCCAGGTGGAAGTTCAGGTCCCCCAGGAGGATGTAGTCTGTGGTGGCAAGGGCGTGCGTGCTGACAAAGTCAGCGATGGATTCACTGAATTGTGGGAGTGGACCCGGTGGTCTGTAGATGAGTGTTCCTCTGAGGGTGGTCTTGGGGTCGGTGTGGATCTGGAAGTGTAGGTGCTTGGCGGTGCTGAGAGTTTCTTCGGTGCTGGATGTGACTCTGAGGGTGTTCCTGTGGACGATGGCGATTCCTCTTCCGGGCTTGTTGGTACGGTCCCTCTGGATGATTTTGTAGCCGTCCGGGATGGCAATGGCGATGTCAGGGCCGAGGAGGCGTTCATCCAGGTTTCCGTCAGGAACGCGACGTCCGGGGCTGTTGAGTCGAGGAGGTCCCAGAGTTCGATGGCCTGCTTGTGTACGGAGCGGGTGTTTAGTAGGATGCACTTGAGGTCGTTGTTGTTTCCTGGGCTGGTGTGGGAGGTGGTGGTTCGGGTTCTGGTGTAGCAGCAGTTTCGGCAGGAGAATGGTCCGTGTGTACGCTTCAGGGTGGCTTGGTAGCAGGCAGTCGAGCGGCCGGTGTTGAGTGCGAGGAGGGTGGCGGCGTGGAAGGTCAGACGTGCGTGGTGGGCCTGTCGGGGGCCAGGGGTTCTGGCGCTGGGCGCGGTCTAGGAACGGACAGGCACAGCGCGCGGCCGCGCAGCGGCCTGCATTAAGAAGGGGTGGAGGGAGGGAGGAGCAGCTGGGAGGCGGGTAGCAGGAGTCAATGGGAGGAAGGGGTCGGGCCGCAGGGGACGCAGCTGCAGGGAAGAGCGGAATGCGGGCTGCGGGGAAAGGAGGAAAGGAAGGTGAAAAAAAGCAAAAAAGACAAGGAGGAAACTTTATTCACTCGGGAGGAGGCGGAGGGGAGCAGAGGCAGCACAACGGGGGATCACGAATAACGGAAAGAAAGCGAGGTAGACCTGGACACAACACAATCAGATGGACAGAAAACCAAGCGCAGATGAGCAGAGAGAGTGAAAGCAGACAGAATACAATCGGATGGACAGAGCAAGCACAAATGAGCAAAAAAGAGAGAAAGCAGACAGAAACAGGCAGAACAATACTTGCAATACTTATAGCCCACCACGGGGCCACCAGGGATGAGGCGCAGGCAGGAGCCTGCGGGTGGAGGAGGGCCTCGAACTTCCAACAGTAGCAGCAGTAGCGAGGGGCAGGGACACAGCACCAGCAGGGTGTGCTGATGCAGTGGGGGAGCGGCCTGGCCTGAAACAGGGTCAGGGGAGTAGGTTTTCCAAGCAAACAAGTTTGATGAACGATTAGGACAGCCTTTCTGATTCCTTTTTCCCGGATCGAAAAGGCTGGCGGGATTGGTCTTTGGGGTCCATAGCAGGCCCCCCTTCACCTGGGGCCCTCCGACTCATGCCCTGTGGAGTACCCATAGGTCCCCCCTTTCAGACCATGCACAGTGTGGCTGGCACCAAGGGGTGCCCGCCACAGGGTGCACAATGATCCCCACTAGTCCCTTTTGTCAATGGGACTCCAACTGAATCGTATCTGGATGCATTCAAATGCATCATACTTGTTCGGTCTGACTCCCCTGACACGAGTCGTACCGGAAGCATTCCAGACACTAGTCATTTGGTTTGCTTTCAGAATGAGATCGGAATCGGGCCCTATGTTTTAAACTCTCTTGGGATTTCAGGCAGTGGGCGGGGAAGCATTGTTTTGGATAACTGGTATCATGTTAAGTGCATCTGTATAATGTAATACCACGATTTGTGTGGTCAAAATGTGCTTTCAGAATCTGGGTACACTTTACAACTCGGGGACTCACACTGACAGAAGATAAATGGGCCATTTGATATTCTATTTGTTTGTTATCTTTTCTAGCTTCTATGATACATTGAAGCAGGGCTATAATTTTTGAGAGAAGCATAAAGAGACAATATGCATGCCTTCTTATCACCACTCAACACAGATCAAAAGGAATTACTTCTATGTCCCCCAGGTGTCAACAAAGATACCAAGAATCAATACATGAGCATATAACTAGTATTTGGGTCTCTCCTTTTGACTGAAAGACATTTGAAATAAATAAACCTAAGACTTCTGGTTTATAGAAATGCATCTGCTCTTTTGCTCCTTGCCTCATTCCCTTCTGGCTAAGCGTCAGTGAGCATCCAAGAAAGCCAGAGATCAAAGACATGGCTGTATGAAGAGTTGTACATATAGGGCATTATTCACAAACTGCACTTTTGAGTAAGTTTACACTTTTGAGTAAGTTCACTACTTTTCGATATTCAAATACTGCACTTTGTAGTATCTTACACTTTGCAGTAAGTCCAGCACTACACATGGCCAACCAATGGCATTAAATTAATTTTGAATTAAATATCTAATTGATGAAACTAAATTTAATCAAATTAACCCTAATTTTGTGAAGTTGAAATTAAAAAAAAATGCGCACTTGAAAAAATATCTTTTTCACATGCATTAAGAATTACTATAATAAATGTATAGAATGAACTAAAATTAATTTAATCATTTTTTGATAAATGCATTGATACATTTTTTTTAAATTCAAAACAAGTTATTAAAATGTGTTTTTAGGAAATAATTATTGTGCACTATTTTGATGTTTTTACATTAGTGTATATTTATTTGTAAATATTTGAATTAATCTTATTTCATTCAACATTATTTCTATGGTGTTTTAAGTTCCTTATTCCATTATTTTCTATGCGTAGGTGTTGCAGTATCATTGATTGGCCATGTGCAGTTGTCAAGTTTCCCAGGTTCTTCACAGGAGCAGAATGGCGACTGTTCCCAATACCTCCCTGAGCCTTCCTCCATGCGCTCACCTATAAAGTAGGGCAGTATGAAGAAATTTCCAGGGGGGAAAGGGGTATGGGACAGAGAAGAGACAGCCACATCTTCTATATCTGGTGTCTTCAATAACCGCTACGTCTAGCTGTTCATTGTGCTGTTCTCAGTATTAGACACTGTAACACAAAAGACACACATTATTACTGTCTAAGTAAAACTTGACATTTAATTATATTCAGCTAAACCTCCTAATAACATACCCAAAGGAGACCAGGCAATTGCCCCTCCTCTACTAATGTTGTCCTTAATTATACTTCACTCTTTAGTGAATTGTGCGTAGCAGTTCTGCGGAGATAAGCAAATGCTTAGAATATACTCATTGGTCTTTCTGTCTCTATTTATTATTACTGGCTAAAACTATTAACCTTTTGCTTTCTTGTTTATTGAGCTAATTATCTTTCTTTTCTTTTTCAAGGCGGTCTATTAACTGGAACTCAACAGGAGCTGAACCCTAATGTAAGGCTAGCGAGATTTAAACCCATTAGCGCTCTAAATACCCTTTTAAACTGTTCCTTCAGCTAAGCGATAACAATTAGATTTGGTTCATGAAAATAATTACTCCAGACAAATACAATTAAGGAAAATCAACAGCCTTCCTCTGCGATTTACTTGGGTGACTGACAGAAGGCTGGGCTGACGAAGGAACGCAGGAACTTGACTGGAATCTCAGGAATGCCTAAACAGTGAAAGGAAGGCTTTTCTCACTGCGGAAACTGCCAACCCTCCAATTGGGGGCCATGGGGGCACCTATGGTGCACTCCTGTTGATCCCTGCATCGTGTGGCAAACACCTTGTGGTGTCTGCTGCACAGTGCAGGGATGAACACAATCTCTCATTTCCCTATGGGAGCCTGTGCTACGGCCTGTTTACGGCCATAGCAGAAGCTCCGACAGGGACATCGGAGTATGCGTTCGCACCATGTGCGGTCGCATTGTAAATAACAGGAGGTTGGTCAGTACCAATTCCGTGATGATGCTGGTCAGAGGCAACTCCGACGGACATCATAATTGGGTCATAGGGGTTTGAGAATACCGAAAAGTAAAGTTACTCAAAACTGTAGGTAACATTTGTGAATCGGGTCCTACATGCGTTGGTTAGCACATAATAGTTCCAAGCAGGAATTGTGAGAGAGTTTTACACCATGTTGTACCATAGTTAACTAAACCTCCCCCACTCTGAAGGAGAGACCCTGTTTTCAAGACATTAGGCCAACACAAAAGACTCTATGGGGACGAGAGGAAGTATGGAGGTGATGCTGGGGACAAAGAGAGTGAGAAATTCAAGGACAGAAATTGAGGTGGGAACAAGGTGCAACACTAGGTAAGTAGCTGGTGGAGGCCAGTGGGGTACTGAGTGCAGCTAAGGAGGAGATTTAACATCCCCATTAAATACTAAACATTTTAATCATGTGGTTCCATTGTGCTCCATAATGGAACTATAATATTAGGCTGGAAAATATTCACCATGCCCTAGCACTTAGAGCAACAAAAACCAAACTGGCTTCCACATTTCTAGTTGCTTGTGAAATAATTAAACTCAATAGCTTGAGATGGCGAAACACTTGTCATTACTTTTGGCTTTAGACATATATTATGGGTCTGATTCATGAATATAAACTTATACTTTAGTGTCAATTTACAATTTTTTTGATATTCACAAACTATGAGTTGAATTTTAACTAATAGTAATTTTAAGACTGCTGAGACTCCTCGATCAAGACAAAGACTTTGCAGATAAAACATAGGCCGGCCTAGTATTATACGAGTCAGCGGAGTTGAAAGATTTCTATTGGTAAAAATAACCCTGTAGTTTGTGACTGCCCCGAAAAATAGTAAACTTACACAAACGTGTATGTTTCCCTTCTATGAATCAGGTCCTAAATGATTAAAAATGCACGTTTCAGTATAAAAAAAGTTCAATTGTTAGTGTGAGTTATGGTCGAGTCAGGTCTTAAGGTGAAGAGTCTCACTCCACCGAGATAAATGTAGGACTTCAAGCTCCAGAATGCAAAGATGGCACTTTGAATAAGTAACTCAAAATCGAAAGTTCTATTGCTTTGGTTAGTCAAATCTTTATAAAATAAAAAAATATTGCTCTTGGTCCTTTTTACATCTAATATGCCTTAATAAGGTGTGGGGTATGACAGTGCAGTCTTTCTTCTATGTCAGTAGATGCTGCACAGTCATTTTTCATCTATTTATAGTCCAAATGTGCTCAACTTCCATATCTGCTACATTTCCTGATTTTGGTTTTCAAAATATCACCCTATAATTCAAGTGTGCTAATGCCTGGTAAAAAAGTGTATATAAATTATTATGTAAAAGCATGTCTGTGGATATATAATCATACAAGAAAGTGCTACAGAACCCACCAAATAACCAGGTGAAGCCACCTAGTAGATGCTGACAGACCACAATCCATGACCGTGTGGAACAGAACTGCATTCTCCTTCTTAACCCAGCACATCGATAAACACATAGGGGTGTAGCTTCTGGGGGATGTTTGAGGTGTCACTCCCCCCTAAAAAATATTTCTGTAGTAAACATTTGGGTACAAGTGCTTTCAGTCGGGTATGGTGAAGTGTCTGTCAGATTTCACCTAGGATTTTCATGCCCACACTGACAATAAACACACACTCACACACACATACTCTCTCATCTCACTTTTGAAGGCCTTAAAAATGTTGATTATTTAGAAAAATGTTGTGCACTAAGTGCCCAAACAAGTCACCCTTCTCTCACTTTCCATTGCCTCTTAATCCCACTTCATGTCCTGCTTCGCATATATTGTGATTGAACGAGATATCTAAGTGTGACTCTTGGGAAATCTGAAGTTTACACCTCTCAATCTTATTGACCAAGCTAACCCCTTGTAAATTCTGCTCAGAGATTACATATTGCTTGGGTGAGCTAGATGGAAACAAGTTGTGATTTTGAAGGCAAGCTCGGTTATCCAGTAGCTTCTCCCCTTCATAACAAGTGGTGGGGCAGGAGGGAGGTATTCGAGGTAGGGGGTAAATTATAAAAAAAATACCCTTACCTGCTGCTGCCGTCTCAGGTTTCTCCTGATCCGGTCCCTGCACACTGCACAGGCTCCTGGATGCCGATCAAGACTCTGCTCTCACACTGGTAATACAGCATGAGAGCAGCAACGTGATTGGCCTGAGCGGGCTTGTATGAAGCTCTCTCAGGTTCTAGGAGTCTGTGCCTCTACTTTACCTGGCTTAGGTGGAGAGAGATCAAAGTGTGAATGACGGTTTGGCCAGTCTTAGACAGCTGGTCAAACCGTCATGCGCACTTGCAGTGTGCACTACCCCTCCACCTGCTATAATCATGGCCCGCCCCCTGGACTTAGCTACCTTCAGCAGAAAGGAAAAAAAATGATAATAAAATGGCTTTATCATCATTTTATTTTTCCCATTTCCGTCAGCTGCCTGACTCTCAGCAATGGGGCGACACTCCCCTTCCAAAGCGGAGGAGCCTTTGGTGTAGTTACTATCTAAGCTAATTACAGATTTATGTTTAGCACCCTCAGTGAGATTATTGATCAATGAGTCACATATGTATGTTAATGAAAAATACAAAGAAAATATTGAATTTCTATAAATGTTGCATTTCCCTAGCTCTACACATGCAGATAAGGAATCCTACCCTTATGAAAATAGGATTAAGCCTCTAGTGTACAAACATACTTTACAATAATAATAATAATTTTCCCTGAGTTAAGGATACCATGCATCTATTAACTCCAGGAGCAGGAGGGAGTTGCCTGTAGATTAAAACTTGGACCTTGAAAGTTGCTTTAGAAATGAAGAATCTCTTTAACTACACCTTGAGGTCATCGACAATCCCGGACTCATGGAGGGGCGCAATAATCCATCCCATTCACAAAGCTGGATCCCGAGCTATGCAGAACAACTACAGATTAATCGCCCTACTGGATATAGAGGCGAAACATTTTGCAGGACTAATTCTGGAGGACTTGAGGCAATGGGCAAAGGATAACGATCTGATTCCTCTGAATCAAACAGGGTTTGTCGCCAAATCAGGTACCATGACAAACTTACTGGCAGTTTCCACTATCATCGACAAAGCTTTACTAACACGCAGGCTGGTCTTTTGCTGCTTTGTTGATTTCAAAGCAGCATTTGATAGAGTACCCAGGGCGGCCCTTTGGAAAAAACTGACTCAGTGGGGTATTCCAAACAAGATACTGAACCCAATCATTCAACTCTACTCTGACACCTGGGTTCGAGTGAAGCTAGGGTCCGGCTCGCATCTATCGCGAAAAATCATGACCTCACGTGGTGTCAAACAAGGATGCGTACTGGCCCCCCTTCTCTTTAACCTATTTATAGCCGACCTGTCAAGTACCCTAGATAAGGTAAACAGCCATCCACCTAAAATAGGAGGTGCGGCATTATGCAACCTTTTATATGCCGATGACCTGGCCCTGTTTAGCCTTACTAGAGTAGGGTTACAAAGGCTTCTTGATGCACTGTCGCAATACACGTTTGATAACCATCTAGAAATTAATATGGAGAAAACCCTGATAGTACCATTTGGTAAGAAACGCTATAGTGGCGGTGGCTGGTCAATCAATAAAACAAGTCTTACGATTGACCAATCATACAAATATTTAGGCGTTCACTTGGACTCCAGGGGCAACTTCACAAAGCAAAGCAGTGCGATCGCAGCCAAAACTACGGCTCTAGGGGTATCCCTGGCCAAACTATCAAAGAAACTCTCAGGCCCAACCCTTGCCCCCTTACTAGAAGTCCTTAGAGCAAAGATTGGGCCAACACTCTCATATGGCATAGAGATCTTTAAAGGTAAAATGAATACTGCCCTAAACAAACACACCACTAAAATCTACAGAAAGGCACTTCACTTGCCGAGCACCGCCTCCCCGGCCCAGATTAGATTAGAGCTAGGACTAACTAACTATGAAGCCTCCAATGTCGGCACCTATCTTAAGCTGTGTCACAAACTAAGACAGGCCGATCAAGGTACACTAGAATCTTTAACCTGGAAAGAAATCAATGAGACCAACCCAGGGGGAACATTTGGCCGCCTTCTGAATGACTATATTCTCCAAATGTCAGTTGCCGAACTCTGGGCCCTTAACCCCAGTCAGACCGTTTTTAAAAATATAATCAAAAAATGCGTAAGAATGAAATCTCTGGCTGCAGACAAAGCTCTAGTCACAAAACGTAGTCACTCGTGGGCAGTAGTCAATTCCTACAAACGACTAACCCCTGCTGCCTACCTCTCCACGACATTTTCACTTCATCTAAAGCGCTGTCTGATTGCTCTAAGAATGGGAGATTGGCGCTTTCTTCAAAATCTACCCACTTGGCGCCGCACGAAGAAGGCCACAACATGCAGAGGATGCGGGTTAGCAAATGAAACAATTTTGCGCGTGGTCTGCCTCTGCCCTACATTTAATTCTCAACGCAGGCGTCTGCTTAAGCCAGAATGGAACAGGCTGGGGGTTCGGTCCTGCAGGCATGCCATTACTGCTGCTTTGTCTTTAGATAATATTATTTTAAGCATAAATTTGGCCAAATTTATTCAGCAAGTATACCGTAACCTAGATAAAATGGACACTGCTGAGGTCTCTGCTCATCGCTAAATCTGAATATGCATTCTAATAGAACTTGCAAAGACCGGAAGGGCTAATCTTCAATTTGTAACGTTTTAACTGGCATGCTTTAAGCCACATTTTATTGTTTGCTTCTCTTTTAATCATTCTTTTACTTCATAAAATTGTATATAATGTGATTTGTGCGACCTTTTAAAGATATGTTTTATATCTAAATAAAGGAATTATTATTATTATTAGAAATGAGGAATTATTGGGGAATGGGTAATTCTGGTCCTGATTCTCAGGAATAACCATTTCACACCAAGTACTTCACACACAGACATAAACTACTTTTAGGAGGTGGAGTTTCTGAATGAAATGCCAAAAACAGAGGATTTGCTGGAACTGACAATTTTGAGAGCGCTTTTAACTCCAATTAATGGCTCCACTAGAATCAAAATGAAAACTGGAATGAAGTCCAAAGTATGCTATATACACATTAATAAGGAGGCTCAATGAAACAAATGCCACTTTCATTTTGCATGAGAAACGGGACTTTCTAATGACTTTTATAAATCATCCCCAAACAGAGGCAGTGAAACAAATGGTAGGAAACAGAGATCAAAAGTATCGGCAATGGTTCTGAGTCTAATGCTTTTTGCCACACACAAAAACTACCCAGGAGAAATCATTCAAAGTATGGCTGCAGTTTTATTGCTGATGGTTTTTACACCTGATTCTGAGTTTTCAAGATTTGCATACGCGATAATGTACTGTTATGGTTCCATTGAGTGGTAAAATTACCCATTTTTTCTAATTTACCCCAGTTTTCATACACAAATGCTTCCAGCTGACACCTAGACCATATTATGATGCAGATTTCAACCCTGCACTGGCACAGCAGAGGTACTTTGTGTGCTTTTTCTGGTTCCTTCAGCACATACATTCCCTTTAAAAAACTCTCTGAATGAATGCATTTTTTGCTGCCAGCACTCCTATGACATAATATCGGGGAAAATAACATTCAAAATACACAAATATCACCAAAATTATATTGACTACAAAAAAATTGCAACCCTATTAGTAAGCCCTTAATTCATTGCACTGGCTACCAGTAAAAGAAAGAGTCATGTTTAAGACTCTATGTACTTGTCACCGTATTCTTAACAATGCTGGTCCATCCTATCTGAATGACTTGATCACCAGATATGCGCCAAGGAGGGTTCTGAGATCTACTGGCACCGGGCTACTGGAGATCCCTAAGGTAAAGAAGTCCAGGATGTGGGGTCGTTCTTTTAGGGTCCGAGCCGCTCAGAATTGGAATAGACTCCCTCTAAAACTCAGGCTGGAAAGCTCTGAGATCAAGTTCAGAAAGCTGCTTAAATCCTATCTATTTTCCAGCAGCATGTAATGTAATGGCCGCTTTGCTTTAGGTCACTGCTCCTCCCTCTCACTTAGCGCGGGGACACGCCGAGATGGCGTAACCATGCGCTTTACAAATGTCTTTATTATTATTATTATAATAACTACACAAATATGAACTACAAAAATATTGCTGTGAAAATTATCTAAAAAGCCTAAATATCAAAAACTAAAATAGAGACAAATGAAATATCGTAACTCAGTTAAATATATACAACACTACACAAATATCCAAACAGAAATTAGAAAAAATATTGTTTAAAAATTATTTCTTGGAATAATAGTCTAAGGAAATACAGCAACATAAATAAAGAAACTTAACAGTGAGACATGTCGCCAGCCAAAGTAGACAAGGGGTGGGGTCTGCGAGATGTGAACGACACACCATTCTACACCCTGGGGTTCCCAACTCCAACATGGCAAAGTTAAGAAAAGACTCAGAGGTGAGGCTAGTAGATACTAACCTAAATCAACAGGGAGTGCATTTTTCTGCAGCGAATCAGCCCCATTCTGGGTACAATAAACCTTCTATTCATCGAATTGATAATAATTGCAGGTTACATCTATCCCCTGAGGCTGCTCCTTTGTTAGCAGTTTTAATAGGGTTACCTCCACTCAAAGACTAACACACAGATTCATCAATGTCCCGATTTGCGAGTCCTTAATAGCGATTATTAAGGAATCGCTATTAAGGACTTGCAAATCGGGATTCATGTAGAAATCGCAAAAAATAGCGATTCCTACAGCCTCCTTATTTGCGATTAGCAAATTGCTAACCGCTAATAAGGAATAACTCCCCATTCATTCCTATTGGCCTGAAGGCCCATAGGAATGAATGGGGAGTCAATCCTTATTTGTGATTAGCAATTTGCTAATCGCAAATGAGGATGCGATTTCAAGGGTGCCAGGGGTGTCCAAAGGACACCCTGTAGCACCCCTGAAATGTCAATGTAGACTGATGTTGCGCACACACATGTCTAAAGGACATGTGTGTGTGTAACATACCACTTAGAAAAATGCACTAATGTGCATTTATCTAAGTTTTCGCTATTTACCACAAAGTCAGACTTCGCGGTAAATAGCGGTAAAAAACTAGCGAATTCGCAATTTTTCAAAGGTTCATGAATAGCATTTAAGGAATCTCTAATTGAGATTCCTTAAATGCGATCGCAATTTGAGAAATCGCAATTATTCGCGATTTTTCAAATTGCGAGTTCATGACCCATTGATGAATTCCAAATGCCATTTTTGCGGGCGCAAACGGCCGAATTTTGCGATTCGCACTGTTTGCGCTCGCAAAAATGCTTGATGAATCTACCTGTAAGGGCCATATGTATCAAACTCTGATTTTGCGATTCTCAAATAGCGATTTTTTTGCAAATCGCTATTTGAGAATCGCAAAACGCTATGTATGTAGGATTTGCAAATAATTTAGCAAATCCTACATATTCCTTAATTGCAAATTGCAAATTGCGAATCGCAATTAAGGAATACCTCCCCAATGCAAAGACATTGTCAATTTGCGATTCTAAATCAGAGAATGCAATTTCAAGGGTGCCAGGGTGTCAAAAGGACAACCTGTTACACCCCTAAAATGTGCATGTGTGCACGTGTGGCACACATACATGTCCTAAGGGCATGTATGTGCACCACATGGCACTTTGAAAAATGCAAAAAAGTACATTTTTCAGAGAAATCGTAAATTACCACCAACTTGAAATTGGTGGTAATTGGCAATTCCTTAAGGCCAAATTGCACTTTTTCTGTACTTCTTACATTGCATTTAAGGAATAGCATTTTGCGATTCCTTAAATGCGATTGCAAAATAGGGAATCACAAATTTTGCGATTCCTTATTTTGCGAGGCAGTTTTTCTTTCATACATACCACTGAGCCCAATTGCGATCGCAAATGCCGAAAGTCTGCAAATTTCAGCATTTGCGATCGCAATTTGGAATGATGCATATGGGCCAAAATCGCTTAATCTACCAGAAAGTTCATCCGCAAAACGCCATTCTGGTTTAAAACATTGTCAGATAGTGGGGCTCAAGCATCCTCCCACATTATTATGGCTAGACGAGTGGATGGGTAGGTTGTTGATCTAAATTAGGAGAGGGTGATTGTATTGTCAATAATTTTGATCAGATTGCCATAGCAGGGAGGCTATTTCAAGGAGGTCTAATTCAGGGCACAGTGGGTATTAAAGCATTGCCTCTTAATTTTTTCTATCCCCCTACTGAGGCAAACCAGGCCAAGATGCATGGAGATTAGTCTCGGTACCAGCAGGGGGCGGTCAGAAAACAGAGCAGGAAACAGGGATGGGATCCTTCTTTTGTCTGAATCCCCTGCTTTTTCTGCAGTCCCTCCAAGATCAGCAACAACAAGGGCGGCTGGGGAGAGGAACACAGATTGGTAACCACTAATAGATTTCTCTCATTGAGGTAGATAGATACCAATAATTGACTTGCAACACCTTTCTCTCACCGAATTTAGAGAACGGTTAACTCAAGACCTATTACACCTTCCTCTGTTAATAGGAAGGTAGATATTATAGATCAGGCTTGTGCAACAAGTAGCTCGTGCGATGCTGGTAGATCTCTAGCTACCTGGAAGTAGCTCTCCTGTGTGTAGCCAACTCTACTTACTCAGAAGATATTGTTTGAAATAATTTACGATGCCAAAATTGAGAGTGTGCAATTGAGATGAAAATCTATTTATTTTTAGAGCTCATTAACTGATATTTCAAGGAAAATGGTTGAATTACCAAAATATATTTAAGCTGATATTTGAGTGATGTCATGTGACATTGAGGATACTTTTTACAAATCTTGTTACATTGGTAGTAGAGGCATTGAAGCTGTGGCTTACCCATGTAGAGGCATTTCATACTGACAGAGCCTTTTTATCATTACTGCTGATACCCAAGCCTGATGCACTGAGGTGATCGCTGGTAGCAAACCTCTGGAAAACTTGCATATGTTGGCCACGATTACAATGCAAATAATAGCCAAAGGTTTCATCAGACATATGAGCTCTCATTACCGAAAAGGTTGGCAAACCCTGATATTAATAAACAACAAAAGATCCATAGTTGGAATATAGCAGGCTTAAGAAATAAAAGAAATTATCCAAGTTGGTCGGATATTCCAAGGGAGTATGATGTGATTGGTCTCCAAGAGACATAGGAAATGGGCAATACTCTTTGGGTGGATAGATACATGACATACTCTGAACCCGCACATCCTTCTCCAGCGGGCAGAGCAAAGGGTCAATCAATCAATCAGGAGTTTGTTTAAGCGCAACTACTCACCCGTAAGGGTCTCAAGGCGCAAGGGGTGTGGGGGGTGCAGGTTCCATTCCATCAAGGAGGGGGTCTGTCGAACAGCCATGTTTTGAGGTTTCTTGCGAAGATGGGGAGCGATGTTGTGTGTCTGAGGTGGAGCGGAAGGGCGTTCCATGCTTTGGCCGCGAGGAAGGAGAAGGAGCGGCCTCCCGATCTGGTCTTTCTGGTGCAGGGGACCTCGGCGTAGGAGAGCTGGGCTGATCGTAGGGTCCTTTGGGGTGATTAGAATTTGAGCTGGCTGTTCAGGTATACTGGTCCGGTGCCGTGGAGGGCCTTGTGTGCGTGGGTGAGCATCTTAAAGGTGATTCTCGCTTCGACAGGGAGTCAGTGGAGTGTGCGCAGGTGCTGAGAGATGTGGCAGTGTTTTGGCAGGTTGAGGACCAGTCTTGCGGCGGCGTTCTGGATGTTCTGCAGCTTGCGGATGAGGTTTTTGTTTATTCCGGCGTAGACTGCATTGAGATAGTCGAGCCTGCTGGTGACCAGGGCGTGAGTGACTGTCTTTCGGTGTTCGAGGGGGATCCATTTGAAGATCTTACGAAGGAGGCGGAGGGTGTGGAAGCAGGAAGATGAGACAGAGTTGATCTGGCGGTCCATTTTGAGCTCGGAGTCCAGGATGATTCCCAGGTTGCGTGCGTGGTCTGTGGGGGTTGCGGGTTTCCGAGGGCGGTGGGCCACCATGTGTCGCTCCAGGCGTCGGGGTTTGGGCCCATGATGAGTACTTCTGTTTTGTTGGTGTTTAGTTGTAGGCAGCTGTTTTTCATCCATTTGTCGACGGCTTCCATGCCTTCTCGAAAGTTGCGTCTGGCGGTGTTGGGCTCGTTGGATAGGGAGAAGATGAGCTGGGTGTTGTCTGCGTATGACACGATGTTAAGTCCGTATGTTCTGACGATGGGGGCAAGTGGAGCCATGTAGACGTTGAAGAGCGTCGGGCTGAGGGAGGAGCCCTGGGGGACCCCGCAGGTGGTAGGTGTGGGGTCTGAGAGGAAAGGGGGGAGTCTGACCCATTGCGTCCTGCCGGGGAGGAAGGAGCAGATCCAGTCAAGGGCCGGGCCTTGTCCTGGATTCCTGCGTTGTAGAGTCTGCGTATTAGGGTGCGGTGGGAGACTGTGTCGAACGCCGCTGATAGGTCTAGGAGGATGAGGGCTACTGTTTCTCCTTTGACCAGTAGGTGCGGATGTCATCTGTTGCGGCGAGGAGGGCGGTTTCCTTACTGTGGTTTTTTCTGAAGCCGGATTGGGAGGAGTCGAGGATGTTGTTTTCTGCAATGAATGTGGCGAGTTGGCTGTTGATGGCTTTCTCGATGACTTTCGCTGGGAAAGGGAGCAGGGAGATGGGTCTGTAGTTTTTGAGGTCGGTGGGGTCCGCTGAGGGTTTCTTCAGGAGGGGGTTGACCTCGGCGTGTTTCCAGTCATCGGGGAACGAGGCGGTCGCCAGGGAGCGGTTGATGGTGTGGAAGAGCATGGGTGCGATGGTGTCAGCGGCTCTGTTGAAGTTGTGGTGGGAACAGTATACAAAAAGATTTTCCTTTCTGTGCAAACCAATAGTATTAGACTCAAAACCCTATTATACAGTTGGAATCAAACCGCCCATACCTGTCAGCAAAAATTTAGAAATTCATATATATATATAACCTAGATATATTAGACGCCCAATTTTTCTGTTCCTTTAACGGGCTAATGGTCGGTATAAGACACACCATGAACTCTGACCAATTCAAATAAGGGTGTAAAACGAATTTGATATACTAAAATGATGTTAAGAAACCATATGCGTTCCAACTAATTAACATACCGCCCCAAGGGAGGAAAAATAACATCCTCTCCGCTCTGATTGTAGGGATATTTTTTACCAAATGCACATCCACAATTACATGGTGGTACGAAAGGACGTACGTGACAGAATATAGAAGGAGGATTGTAATCCCCAGGAGCATCGATATTAAAATATGATGACCCTACATCTCTGAAAAACCCTGCGTGAGATAAACATGTAAGTAGTACTCACAGCCTGTTTCTACTACAAACTAATAACAAAAGAAAAACATGTATGCTAAAGATCTATACTTAGTAAAGTATTTAAGCCATCCCCTAATATAGGTCTATGTCCTGTTGAATACTCTAAAAGGAGGACCAAAAGCCAAGAATCGGTCCAATTCTAAGAATAACTAGAAGGATTAAAGATATATGTTCTTTTAAGTAAGACTCTCTTGACCTTATTATCACTATACCATAAACCTAGATGAAGTATAGAAATAACATATTACCTCTCTTTTGATACTAATTGTATTTATTTGTTTGCAGATTTGAAGTGTTTTTATATTTAATTAACCTGTCCTGAGGAGGGTGTTCACAAAATAAGATCAAGACACCGAAACAAGTCGACAAAAGGACTGCTTTTATATTGTATTTGATTTGTTATAATATGTACATTTTGTATTTTGTGTAACAAAAGGTCTCCTTATATTGCGAATTTTGTATTATATGCTTGCAAAAAAGTATGACATCTGTGGCAATAATTGCCAGTTTTTAATAAAATCAAGACAAATATTTTACAATTTGTGTGTTGAGGTATATACTTCAGGTTTGATTCTAACTGTATGATAAGGTTTTGAGTCTAATACTATTGGTTTGCACAGAAAGGAAAATCTTTTTGTATACTGTTTGCACTTCCCAGTCCTTTCTGGTACAAGGGATACTCTTTCTTTTTGAAAAGAAGATGTGGTGGGGGCAGGGGTCCGTGGGGGCCCCTGAGTGGATTGACTTTATTGTCTTCAGTGTGTCTTTGGTGGTGAGGGCTGGCCAGTCATCAATCGCTGGTTTCCGGGTGTCGGGGTGGTTGGTGAGGGTTCAGTGTGTTGGTTGTCTTCGTCGAAGTTGTCGTAGATGCTCTTGATTTTGTGGTGGAAAAAGGTGCTGAGTTTGTCACAGAGGTCTTGTGAGGGAGGGATGTCGGTAGACTCGCTGGTGGGTTGGGGGAACTCCTTGATGATGCTGAAGAGTTCCTTGCTGTTGTGTGCATGGGTGGAGATTCTGTCTTCAATCGCTTTTTTCCTTGTTTCTCTGATGAGTTGATGGTGAGCGTTGGTGGCGGCTCTGAAGTTGTGGGCTTCTGTGGATTTGGTGTTTCTCCAGGCCTTTTCGAGGCGGCGGCATGTGCGCTTGGACTCTTGAAGTTCGGTGGTAAACCATCTGGCTTTCTTGGCACGGGTATTGTTGTTTTTCTTGAGGGGGGCTATGGTGTTGGTGCTGTCCGAGATCCATCTATGCAGGGTTCGGGCTGCGGTGTTGGGGTCGTCGTTTTCCGCGATGGTTGGGGTGGAGTTGTTGAGTGAGGAGATGAGCTGGTCGTCGGTGATTTTGGTCCAGTTTCTTTGTGGAAGCAGGTGCTGGTGTCTGTGGGCGGTGGCTGTTCTGAAGGTGAAGTGGACACAACGATGGTCGGTCCATGGGAGTTCGGTGGTGTGGCTGAAGGTGATGGAGTTTCCTGTAGTGAAGACGGGGTCGAGGGTGTGTCCTGCTGAGTGCGTGGGCTCGGTCACGATCTGGCAGAGTCCAATGTTGTGGAGGTTGTCCAGGAGGCATGTGGTGTTGGGGTCCAGTTGTTTGTCGAGGTGGAAGTTGAGGTCTCCCAGCAGGGTGTAGTTGGTGGATGCGATGGCCTGCGGGGAGATAATGTCCGTGATGGAGTTGGCGAAGTGTCCGCGGGGTCCAGGGGGTCGGTAGATGAGGGTTCCTTGGAAGGCGGCAGTGGGGCTAGCCAGTATCTTCAATTGAAGGTATTCCATCAGTTCTGTGGACTCGTCAGGGAGTGTGCTCAGGCGGAGGCTGGATTTATGGACGATGGCGATTCCTCCTCCTGGGTGGGTGGGGCGGTCCTTCCTGCAGATCTTGTATCCTTGGGTAGCTTAATAACTCTAATTTCCCCTAACATTTCAGGCACCCATTGTAAACTGGATTCTGGTTGTTGCAACAACTGTTTAGTGGTCCAAATAAAGCCTACAAAACAGCACACACTGGAACTCGCAAATTTTAAGGGTTGTACATCTGGCCCTTAGTTCCTTCTTTATGACTTGATTCACAGTGAAATACGCCCCCTGGCCATAATTGCAATCAGCGCAATTTATGCCGCTCTGGCACCAGAAAGCAGTCACTGCAGCCGGGGTTGTTCCGCGATGTAGTTCCCTTCCCCAAAAGCAGCTGGTATCCTCAGGTGAGCAAGGGCGGCAAGGGCAGCAGCAATCGAGGCATAATTGTAATATAAATGTGAGGTGTTCCTCTCTGACAGAATGTTGGGATATCACTTGGTTTTATGACATAAGGGTTTGGTTGTAAAATATTGGAAAGTTGTTGTTTTAATATGGTCAGATAACTCTGGAGGACCCGGATTGTGGCCCTATATCGAGGGACTGTCATTAACACTATAATTGACTGATTTTTAATTATACCTGAGAACTTCTTTTGTTTTCAATCAGTTCAAAAGCCATTAAGCCAATAAGCGAATGCTGAGCTTGAAATGAAATGAAACGAATGAAATGAAATGAAAATAAAATAAAATGTATAAAGCGCGACAATCACCCCGGTGTAGCAATAAAATCTATAGCTTTACAATAAACTACATTCATATCAGTGACACTGCAATGCCGTTTGCTGGCATCAAAGCCAAAGTAAAACATTATTGAGAAAGCAAAAGATTTAAAAGAGAATGATTTTACTTATTACCTAAATGATGTCTAATTAAAAATATTGTTAGTAGAAAAATTGCATTGTTCACTTCCCAGGAATTCAAGAGCGTGAATGAAGCACGGCATCATGTCAAAATCCTAGCACCGGCCAATTTTCCTAGGTTTTCAGTGCAGGGATAATTTTATTGAACCACACCGCTGCCCTTTAAATATGAAATTAAATTGAAGGATGAAAATACCTGCGGCCCAATTGGAAGGTTATGAAAGTAATACAATTAAATAAATAGCACTGATGCCAAACAATGTAGAATCAATATAAGGAAAACTTAATTTCTAAAGATGCTGTCAAATATTGAGTTATCGTATACTTACAAGCAAACGCACCACAAGGCTAAATAAAATATATGAAATGCCACTCAACTGCCAGGTGGGTGAGCACGGATAAAGGTTCATGGAAATTCATATTCTAAATCGGTTTTATTACAAATTGAAAGCTCAAGCAAGAAAAAGTCTGTGAATGTAAGGGACTAGAAGCCAAGCGATTAGCTGTGATAAATCCATCTAAATTTTCACTGTGATATCATGGAATATAAACTGCGTCATCTCTTGAGAAGTAAAGTTGGTCACCTCTTAAGAGGCCTTTTCGACATATACTTACCTCAAGCAAGAAATGTCCATTCACAAAACTGCAATTAACTAAATCTGACCGGAGTCTTTGTTAAAGTATGAGAAATTGCATTCTAATGCAAATGTAGTCATTTTCTACATTGCCACACTGAAATTAATTGTCAGCCCACGTTGTGCCTGATGTGCCTACAAGTCCTTAAAAACGGGCACATCCTGTGTTATTGTAAGCTGCACTGAGCAGGTTCGGCAGTTAGCAGTTGTCTGGGGTTATCGGATGGCGGCAGTCTTGTCACTATTCAAAGATCCGCCCTAAACTGTAGTGTACTGTGATAGGTCGCAACCAGCGAAAGAGCAAGCGCACGCTTTTCTTCCCACAGTGATCGAAAGCAGGCTGCATTCCTCCAAGGTGGTGTGTATGAGCCTGGTGAAGATGGTTGCTGCTGATGGAGGGAGGTGATAATAAAGAAGGGGTTCAAGAGGCGAGAAGAGGTGCAGAGTTTACTAACACGGAGAAAGGACAGTTCTGAGTGTTCTTCAAAAAAACTGGAGTTACACCATAGCTTAAAAGGGAGATAGTTCCAGCCATGCACAACTAGAAATAAGACGATCTGGCTCCAATCAGGGTCATCTACATTTTTGGATAACACAAGAGTTTGTTTGGCACCGAGTATAGGGGTCTGGACTGAACGTAAGGAGTGCTGTAGAAAGATAGATTCATTTTGATGCTGTGTACTGTAACAAATGGATAGTGCCCTGCAAATAGAGGGCTACAGACTAAAAACGTGGCTGACAGCAAAAAGGTGAGAAGAAACGCCATTGCGATGCAGCCATCTCAGATGAGGAGCCCAGCACAGTTCTGGATGATTTGAAGTGTACTGAATGCAAAAAGGCAGGAAGCCCAAGAAAGAAGGTATTTGCCTGATCTAGTGAGAAGATAATTGACTGTACAACAGCCTTACGGTAGTTAGAGGGCAGAAAAGGAATTATTTTCTGTTGCTTATGGATGTAGTAAAGGCACTTGGATGAAACATGGTTATTCTAGTCCGAAAAGAAGAGAAGATGCTGGAAAATGATTCCAAGATATTTTTTTGCTGACTCTGCTAATGTGGGCGATTGACTCACTTCCACCAGCTGTCAAAGGGAACACCATATGGTATAAGATCCTTTAAAAACGAAAACCCTTGATTTGTCACTATAAAGTTTTAATGAATATGTCTTCATTTAGAAATCAACTGCTAGCATGCACGTACAAAAATATTCATCAGCAGAGACCTGATTACCACTGAGGGAAATAATGTTTGGGTATCATTATGTGCAAAATATCAGCAAGAAACCAAAGGACTGCATGAGTAAGGCTAACTGGGTATGATAATGATTAAGTAGTGGAGACCCAATAAAATCCACAAGCCAGAGGTTTAGTATTTAACAGAAATAGGTGGCCAGTGGATTCTTTCAGATTTCCCAGATAGGATAGGGGTAAGGAACACCAGGAGAATACCTTAAATTCCAGGTTGTACTAGTTGATTTATAAGCATTGGCTGGGAACCAGTGCCAAATATGACACTAAGGTTTAGTAATGTTAAGGTTGCTCTAACTCCATGATCAAGGGTCAGCCACTAATCATCTGACTCAGCATCAAATGCTGCTTCAATCTCCTAGAGTTGTCAGAAGCCAATCGACACAGTGTCAATTAGTAAATTATTTTTTATGACATTATTGGGGAGTTGGCTCATTTTTCCAGGATTTCTGATAAAGGTGCAACAATGTATGCCCAAAGATGGTGAGTTTCGAGCCAGCTGAAGATGTTTAGACTAATTTTACCTCCCCTTCAGACTCTACTTATTTTTTTCTTCAACGTTCCCCTGCTGGTTCTGCCTATCTACCTTCCACCTTGCCCTTCCTGTGTCTCTCCGCCCAACCTCTTACCATGTTTGGGTGGTTCTGCTTTCTTCTATCCTCCTCTCACCATTACTTCTCTCTTCATTTTGCTCATGTTCCCTTGCTGGTTCTGTCTCTGTTATAGCCACACATTGTATCCATTTGCTCCCCTTCAACGCTCATCTCCCCCCCAGACTCATAACCTCTTTCCTTGCTCTGCCTCATTTACATCTGTCTCTCCCTTCCCATCCTCCAGGATCATCTTATCTTTCCTTATTGGTTCTGGCCCTCTTTAGTCCACCTCCCCCTCAAAGCTCTACTCTTTTTCTCTTCTTTACTTCAGACTCTAACCTTACCTTTTGTATACTGTCCCTCTTATGTTCATCTCTCCTATGCCACCACGATTGTCCTGTTTCATACTGGTTCTGTCTCTTATATCCACAGAAGAGCTACTGGAAGAATCCCCTTGATAGTGATACTGGCTTCCATGTCTAGATCGGCACACAAATTAGTGGTACAAATGGATAGAAAAGCCAAACCTTGAATATGGACATTAATGCAGCCTCCAGATATGAGCAAAGCAGATGTACAAATGACACCTTTTCTAGCTTAAGGCAACCTTACCTTGATTTTAATTTGTGGCCTCAGAACAAGGCCATATTTCTGAGATGCAGTTTTATTTCCCTTTTTAGGATTTTGATGGTTCATGGAAGCTAAAAGGCTGCATGAACTCGTCATGTAGGAAATGCAGAGTTCAATCAACACATAATGTGCCTATCTCCAACCCTACTAGACATGCAAAAAAAATATTTAAAGCCAATGTTAAATGCTGAGAGCATACGAACAATACCAGAGGTGTATTATTGTGCTTTAATGGTGGTTCTGTAAAGGTGCTGGGTAACCTTGTGAAGTTTGTGAGGCAGGCAGTTAAGCTCTGGGAGAAAAATACTTAACTTAGTGCTTATTTTATTTTTTCAATGCATTGATTTTTAATGGTGCTTTTTAATCAGTATTTAGTGATGTCTTTTGTGTAAGGTTATTATTGGATATAGTTTTATGTAAACTTTAAACAATAACGTATTCTCTCTCCTCAATAATTTACACTTCACTTCATCTCTCTGCCTGACTCTTAGAATACCAATTGATTCTGCCCCTCTTACATGCACCTCTCACTAGTCCCTCTCTCCCCCGTTCACTTACATTTTCACATCTAAGATGGGCTTCGATTGGAATTCATGGAGCATATTATCAAGGCCTTTATCGCCGCTTTATCGGCAGTTTCCTGCCGATAAAAGCGGCGATAATGTATCGCCTGTCCTTGATAATATGCCCCATAGATAGAAAATAATGTTACTAGGGGACACTCACCCTTTGAGGACGGAGGCGCCGGGATACGTGGCTTTTCAGCGCACGAGGACACTTTGAGCAGGTCAGAAGGCTTCAAGGCAACCCCTCGCCGCACCCGCTCCGCGGGTGCCGCTTCACTGCTGGGTGTCAGCGCCAGCAGCTCGTTGGGAGGAGACGCGAGGGAGTGCTAGCAGCAAGGCGGTAAGGGGCGCGAGGCATCAGCAGGGCTGCGAGCGTGCAGGGACTTCATTTCCCAGAAGTCCCTGCAAGACCAAGGAAGAGCTTCCGGTCCGCTCTCCCTGCTGGCCCGCCCCCCGCCCACCCAGGGTCTTGAAAAACGTTGTGGTTCTGACCATCTGTGGGACACTCACCCTTTGAGGACGGAGGCGCCGGGATACGTGGCTTTTCAGCGCACGAGGACACTTTGAGCAGCTCAGAAGGCTTCAAGGCAACCCCTCGCCGCACCCGCTACGCGGGTGCCGCTTCGCTGCTGGGTGTCAGCGCCAGCAGCTCGTTGGGAGGAGACGCGAGGGAGTGCTAGCAGCAAGGCGGTAAGGGGCGCGAGGCATCAGCAGGGCTGCGAGCGTGCAGGGACTTCATTTCCCAGAAGTCCCTGCAAGACCAAGGAAGAGCTTCCGGTCCGCTCTCCCTGCTGGCCCGCCCCACGCCCACCCAGGGTCTTGAAAAACGTTGTGGTTCTGACCATCTGTGGGACACTCACCCTTTGAGGACGGAGGCGCCGGGATACGTGGCTTTTCAGCGCACGAGGACACTTTGAGCAGCTCAGAAGGCTTCAAGGCAACCCCTCGCCGCACCCGCTCCACGGGTGCCGCTTCGCTGCTGGGTGTCAGCGCCAGCAGCTCGTTGGGAGGAGACGCGAGGGAGTGCTAGCAGCAAGGCGGTAAGGGGCGCGAGGCATCAGCAGGGCTGCGAGCGTGCAGGGACTTCATTTCCCAGAAGTCCCTGCAAGACCAAGGAAGAGCTTCCGGTCCGCTCTCCCTGCTGGCCCGCCCCCCGCCCACCCAGGGTCTTGAAAAACGTTGTGGTTCTGACCATCTGTGGGACACTCACCCTTTGAGGACGGAGGCGCCGGGATACGTGGCTTTTCAGCGCACGAGGACACTTTGAGCAGCTCAGAAGGCTTCAAGGCAACCCCTCGCCGCACCCGCTCCGCGGGTGCCGCTTCGCTGCTGGGTGTCAGCGCCAGCAGCTCGTTGGGAGGAGATGCGAGGGAGTGCTAGCAGCAAGGCGGTAAGGGGCGCGAGGCATCAGCAGGGCTGCGAGCGTGCAGGGACTTCATTTCCCAGAAGTCCCTGCAAGACCAAGGAAGAGCTTCCGGTCCGCTCTCCCTGCTGGCCCGCCCCCCGCCCACCCAGGGTCTTGAAAAACGTTGTGGTTCTGACCATCTGTGGGACACTCACCCTTTGAGGACGGAGGCGCCGGGATACGTGGCTTTTCAGCGCACGAGGACACTTTGAGCAGCTCAGAAGGCTTCAAGGCAACCCCTCGCCGCACCCGCTCCGCGGGTGCCGCTTCGCTGCTGGGTGTCAGCGCCAGCAGCTCGTTGGGAGGAGACGCGAGGGAGTGCTAGCAGCAAGGCGGTAAGGGGCGCGAGGCATCAGCAGGGCTGCGAGCGTGCAGGGACTTCATTTCCCAGAATTCCCTGCAAGACCAAGGAAGAGCTTCCGGTCCGCTCTCCCTGCTGGCCCGCACCCCGCCCCTTCTGCCCCTCCTATAAAAAGCTATCTAACTCCCGCAGCGCGGGACGCAGCCCGGGCTAAGACCGGGCAAAGAGCGGGCCGTTTGAGGCCGTTCGAGGACGGCAGAGGACGGCCCTGGCCCACCCCCCTTATTGTTGCTAACCTGCATGTTATTGTATCACCGTGCTGAGACAGGTTAGTTGAAACTGAAGATCCCTATTTAGCGAGTCGAGTGGCGATCCAAATAACATTGTAAGCACAATGAGTACTAGGATGACACGTAGCAAAGCTTCCAAAGGTGGTTCACAAATCTGTGGTCCTATGGACGACTTCATCACCCGCACAAACATAGCCATTGATGAGGAAATATCCAAACTCCAATCCCGGGTATCCCTAGAATTGGTAGCTGCATGCAGGCTGTCTGAGGTAATTTCCCTTTCGAAAAAATCATCCCTAGGACATATAGCCTCTGCTGTCACGCCAGCACGCTCCGCTCGTCCAATTAGTATTACCACCCAGGTGGACCTACACCAGCCCCCGATCACTTCCAACCTCACTCCCCCCTTAGAACAAACACGTATTACAGAAGAGCTAAGTCTCCCTGCACCTCCCCACGTCCAGACCCCCATCCCTAATCCCCCTTCCCAAGTATTCCCAAATACTTCCCGTGTTAGTGGTGCACAACCCAAAAGAAAACGACAATCACGCTCAGCTTACTCTCGTAAAAAGGCAAAGGTGGCAGTCTCCCACCAGCTCACAATGACCAACGCTCAGGCTTGTAATGTTTTACCTGAGGGTTCCCCGCGCATGCAGTCAATATGCCAAAGTATGGGAGAGGGTCCAGCTAACACAACTCCAGCAGACAAGGGGGGGGCACAGGTACAGGACCAGGGAAGGAATGATAAGGAATTTATAGACCAAGTCTGGGAAACATTAAAAAAACTTCTCTCACCACTCGACTTAAGATTGTCTAGGATTGAAAACAATCTACTCGAGATGGAGAAGAGCATTATTGCTCTGGCCACTCTTGGCCTGAGAAATCTCGAAAACCAGGGCGTGTCCTTATCTGATCCACATTCGTCAGCAACTGTTTCGCAAGCTGAACAGCACCCCCCACCAGTACCTGTTGCTGTAAGGCCTGTGCCTAAGCCGAGGACTGTGGCTGTGGACCAAGCTTCCATAACCGCTAATCCTCAGGCCACCAAACCGCAGATTCCCCCACGGAACTCTAAGCCTGAAAAAGCAAATCCAAACCTGGTAGCTCCCTCCAGACCCCATTCTGCCGAAACACAGGGTTCTCGTCCAAAAGAAAATTTTAGAGGAGGTTATATAGATCTTCCTCCAGAGGCCAATGACTACGTGGTCGTATTGACAGGAGTCCCTGTGATCGGCACTGACCAACACGAAAACCACTGGTCATTGAAAAACAAAACTATGCACTGGCTTAACGTCAACAGACCGATTCCGAATGGCAACAGAAGCCGAGTGATGATGGTACGTAGAATACCCTGGGTGGGCCCAACCAAGAAATCTAAGCAAGGGGACTGTGTAGTTGTAACTTTCGAAGACCCACTCACGGCCCACCATATCTGTTCCTGGCCAACTAGCGAAGATTCCTTAGTTATACCAAGGCCGCTATCCTATTTCTATCCCCCACGCCAAGTACACACCCAAGTGGATAACTGGTCCTTGGTGCAGCACCATCCGTGGAACGCCCACCCCACGAGGCAAAAGAATAATCTTTTGCACTGGAATGGCCTTTCAACCTACAATAGATATGGAGGCCTGGAGGAGGTCGATTGACTTTCTATGTTCCCAGCATGCCCACAACTAGTAAAAGTATCGTCTCCACAGGTTACAGACATAGTTGGAAATCCAACCAACGGCCCCCCAACAATCCAAGCCGGGCTTCTGACTGTTCTGCCCCGGGCCATGGAACCAACTAAAATGGCTCTTCTAGATCACAAAAGAGTGGAAACGAGGCCAGATAGCCCCTGTTTGATCTCCTCTCTTCCTGTACAATCCAATCCCATGGAGTCTGACCTGCTTGTTAGTGTTGCCTCTCCAGGCGATTCTTCATTGAAGGTCTTATGCTGGAATGTGGCGGGCCTTGCACGCAACTTTGACAATCCGGAATGGAATGCCTTCCTGGCACCCTATGACATTTGTTTGTTACAGGAAACATGGTGCCAGGAACCTAGACACAGAGTGGGGTTTTCGACCTTCTACGTACCTGCTGTATGTCACCAAGGTTCTAAAGGACGTCCATCAGGGGGCCTTCTTATTTGGATCAACATTGCACTAGACCTCAGTGTTTCACAAAGGACCACCGAAACACCTGACCTTCAATGGCTAACACTGCATTATAAAGGAGGAAGGAAACTAGAACTATTTAATCTCTACTTAAGGGGCAACAGGAACAGAGGGTCTCTAAACTCTTTAGGCCTAAGTAACAACCTGTCTGCCTGTGACGCCAACTCTCTCGTCCTGCTGGCAGGCGATTTAACTGCTGTTTTGAGCCTTTAGCCAAAGAAGACATTCTGGACATCAATGAGGAGGACAACAGGAGGGGCATCCCTACCTTGAACCTTGAACCGATCCCTAAATGGACACAAATGGCGATCGACATAAATGCTCTTTGTATGGAGTATAATCTGAGAGCAACGAATGGGCGTTACAAATCAGATCCCATGGGCGCCCATACATACAATAGGACGGGCCACTCATCCAGAATTGACTTTGTTATGCTCAACTATAACCTCTGGCCATATCACGAAGACATGGAGGTTATAGAGACCTGTGACAGTGACCATAACCCTCTCGCTTTAACCATCTCTGCCCCCTGGCAATCTGGGTCCCAAGAAACTACCAACCAGTTATGGAAAGCTTCACATGAGATTCTTCCATCAAACTGTGGCAGACGTCTCAAATGGGCAAGAGTCCCAGCGGATGAGGCCAGGATGTCACATGCCGAAACCATCTTATTAAAGGCTGAATCTAGGCTTGACTGTACTAATAGCGATAGTAAGATGTTTTTATCGTTATTTACGGAGACTGTTACGGCATTAAGTGGGCTGTTCATTGTTCCCAAACCCAGCTCCAGATCTGCTTCAAAGGGGACTCTGAGAACAAGTGAAAAGTGGTTCACAGCCAAATGTCGACTTGCCAAGGGTACTCTTGTGGCGGCAGTAAAAGGAAAAGACCAAGCTACCATCAGGTCTGCAAGGCAACTTTATAGGAAAACTGTGACTGAGGCTAAGCGGTCACATGACTTCAATTTTTGGCGTGACCTAACGGAGGCGAGCACAAGGAAAGATGCTAAGGGGTTCTGGGACTTGCTAAGAACGAGAGACAAGGCCATTGATCAACAACTGACTTGTAACATCCCTGGTGCTGCCTGGTTTACCCACTTTTCGAAACTGTATTCGGCTCATACAGGGCCCTTGAAATCAGACCCGCTCCTAAGGCCCAGCTCCACAGATCTCCTACCAAATGAAGTCCCATTTACCACCTTGGAAGTAGAGAAGGCAATCAGGTGTACTGTTTCTAACAAAGCGGCAGGCCCGGATGGGATCCCGGGCGACCTGATAAAAAATAACCCCCCATTCTGGAGCAGACTAATTGCTGCCCTTCTTAATGAGGTTATGATGGGGGGGGCTTTCCCTGACTCTTGGAGGGGGGCTGAAGTAGTCCCCATTTTCAAGAAAGGTAGCAGGGAAGACCCAGCTAATTATCGCCCCATCAGTTTGCTGGATTCAACGCAAAAGATAGCGGGGAAAGTGGTATTGGGCAGGATCCTGGAGTGGGTGGAAGAAAATCAGATATTGTCTGATTTCCAAGCGGGTTTTAGATCAGGGACAGGCACCGTCGAGCAGACATTCCGCCTTTTAATGCTCTATTGGAAGGTAGTGGTGCTAGGAGGGGGCAGTTTATACTTAGTCTTCATAGACTTAAAAACAGCCTTCGACCTGGTTCCAAGAGCGTTATTGTGGAAGGTCCTCGACGAGTTAGGTCTACCACCTTATCTGTTGGCCTTGGTGATAAAATTTCATGAAAACAACTTTGCCCAAATCAGATGGGGTGCCCAGGGCGAAAAAACCCCGTGTATTCCAGTAGACAGGGGCGTCCGCCAGGGGTGTGTGCTTGCCCCCACTCTGTTTTCGCTTTACGTCAATGGAGTGGTGGAGCACCTTCTTCAACATCCTGCAGATGCACCATCCCTGGCTGGAAGGAAAATCCCGACGCTCCTGTTTGCGGATGACACCCTTCTGATTTCGAAATCACCTGCAGGCATACAGTCACTACTTTCCAGCTTTAAGGCCTTTTGCGACACCAAAGGACTGGCCATAAATATTGGCAAGACCAAATTTCTTGTCCTCAACCCGCCTAAGAAATCTGTTAAACCCCCCACTCTTGACTCTGTTACATTAGAACGGGTCAGAGAATTTGACTATCTAGGCATACGTCTTTGTGATAGTATGAGCTGGAAGGCCCATCACCAAAAAGTGTTCCTAACCCATAAGAGGGTTGTTGGCGCTTTACTTAAAGAGCAGCGTGCTTCCTCCATAAAACCTATTGGGGCACTTCTTGATATTTACAGGGGTAGGGTTGTGAGCGCAGCACTGTATGGTGCAGAACTTTGGGGTACCCAGAGAGTGGATACTTTGGCCCACCTAGAAAATAAATTTCATAAAGATCTGATGAGGCTACCCCAGAGCACCCCCACAATCCCCATCTTGCTTGACGCAGGTACTCGACCAATCTGCGAGCAAGCTAAATTACGCCCCTTACTGCTATGGTCTAGAATCTGGAACGTCCCCGAGCTGCACAGTTATGCAGACGCCCTAAAAGATGTACTGTCCTTACCTGGCTGGCATAAGATCGCCTGGCTCAGAGAGGTTAAGAGGACATTGTACAAGCTCGGTCTAGGAGCTGCGTGGGAAAATAAAACAGCACCTCCCAAACAAGAACTGAAGAAGGCTTTCTGGTCTTGGGTGGATAATGAGAGACTTGCTAAATCAAATCACCCAAAATCTGTTGCAAATTTCTTAATGGTTAAAGACATCCCCTCCAGAGAACCATACTTGGATTTGATTCACAGCTCACATGACAGGGCATTATATTTTAAATTCAGGGTTGGGGTCTTACCTCTATGTCAGTTTACCTCTACCTGGAAACCTCCACTTCAAACTGTACCGCATTGCCCATTCTGCGAGTTAAAAATTGAATCTGTTGCACACTTCCTATTTGAGTGTCAAGTTTATATGGCCCCTAGACGGAGGTGGTTGAAGCCTCTTTGTAGGAGCCTGGGAACCCGCTCACATCTGGAAGCTATAAGAATATTGCTCTCAGATACAAGACCCTTTTTCGCTATTTGTCTGGCTAAATTCCTAGGCTGGGCTTGGCGCATAAGATCTGCTAAACAACTGATGTTACAGTAGAGTGTCCCTTTTTTCATTTTGTATAAATTTTACGTTTCTCTTGTGTAAATATGAATGTTTTAACGATAATACGAATTGTAAAATGCTTTGTTTCGACTATTGTTTTTATGTTGTCATGTTTTGCTTTTATGATATGTTTCTATATCGAAATAAAGCTTTACTACTACTAGCGGAATTTGGCACTGTAAGCACTTTGGGGCAGATTTACAAGCCCCTTGCGCCACTTTTGCGTCATTTTTAACCTGGGAAAAGTGACGTACGGGTGGCGCAAGGGGCTCGTAAATAAGCTCTTTGTTCGGCACATTACTCCCCATTAACCAACTATCAACTTGAAATAAGAGGTACTTATCATAAATCACCATGCTAGGGATGTCAGTATTTATTTTCCTGATTATTCGCCTCAGCCTGTCTACGGGCACTCATAATCATGGCTTCGTTTTTGTAGATCCTCTATTGCATGAAACAAAAGCAAAAAGAGATGGGAGACGATGTACCCTTATGGCTAGAGCAGTCGACTTAGAAGCTGGAGATCGAGTCTCCGCAACACACTCAACATTCTGTGGTTTTGAGCAAATCACTTAATCTCCCTTTGCCTAACAAAAGTAAATGTGTCCTTGTGTAAAGCAACTGGCGCTCATGTAAAGCACCCTGCTACCCGATGTCTCGGGTCTCCTTCGCACTATATAAAACTAAAAAAAAAACACATATTTTCAATTGAGTCCTGATAAGCCATTATTCTTTTTATAAAAACATTGACAAAGGTTTATTTCTGTTGCGTTTGTTGTCCGACAATGCGTTGCAGCTGCAACTATCTCAGGAATGCGGCGATTGTTTCAGTGCTAATGGAGCACCAGGGTGAAACCTGCCAATGGTCCCTTGGGGCCGGAAAAACATCAGTGCGGCCCGCAGATTCGTCCTCACCTCCTCTCAGCGAGGGTTGAATCCCAGTCAGGCCTTGGGTGGACTCCGGTCGGAATTCGCCGGGCATAGAAGCTCCAAAGGGACGACTCTCTTCGCCATGTACTTCCTGGGTTGCCCAGGGAGCCCCAGAAGCTCTGTCTAGATCGTGCCACCGGCCCTGCCCACAAACAGGCTCAGGAAACAAGCAGGGCTCTCCTCTTTCTTACAGGAGTCTCGCCCACAGCCAGGCGTCCTGTGCCTGACATCCAGTAACACACTGGGCTCTTCCTTCAAGGCGCAACAATGCCTTGTCATTAACAAGGTTGGAACTCATTTCTTAGGTTCCTGGCAATGACTAAAAGTGGACACCACACGCTTCTGAGGTACAGGCACAGCACTGAGGGGCGCAGCAAAGGGGAAGCTCTCCTCATGGGAGAGCAAGGGCTCCCACTGGGGGCTCACGCAAATTGCAGCACCCTCCTCACTCTTAGTTTAAGGGCCATGAGCCCTGATAAATACCAGTGAGTGAGTCTGCACTCCTGGGAGGGCACTGGGGACACCTTTAGCAGGGTACAGCCAGGCAGGTCAGCACAAGGGTTCCAGAGCACAAGGGATCCAGGGCACAGGGGGCAATCCTTATCTTAGCCCCCCCAAAGGACAGGTCAGTCCCAAGGCAGTTCCTCCTGGCATGCAATAGTCCCTGCAGTGTCCTCTTCACCAAGCCAACTCCAGTTCAAGCAGTCAAAAAAACATCAGGTCACAGCCCCAAAACTTTTACTCCACAAAGTCTTTGTTCTCTGCTGGCACAGGGCTCTTAGACCAGTCCAATCCCGTTCTGGGGGGCATTTGAAAATATCCGTACAGTGCACAACACTTCCCATTGTAAGTGTAAGCCCTGGCCCCAGACACACCACAGGGGGGCCAATTCATCATTGTGGAAGGCAGGCACAGCACTATTCAGGTGCTACTCTTCCCACCACTCCAAATGCAGTCCAGGCCTATTCAGCCTAGCGCTGACCCATTCAGACTCTCTGGAGCCACTGCCCCTCCCCAGGTCCTGTCACTCCAAAGCCAGACAGTCATAACACAACAGGCAAGCACAAAGACACATAGCACACAGAAAGGCCTACTTCTAAAAGTGGCATTTCTAAAATAGTAATAATAAATCCACTAACACCAATAGGAGGCATTTATCACCACTATTCCAAACATACCAAACTTGATCACACTACCCCTCTCATGTCACGAATTTCCACTGAAGCACATATCAGGGAATCCTCAATGCATCCCTATGAGAGGGCTGCCTCACAGCAGTGAGAAACCAAATAGGCTGTTTGTCATTACCGGGACATGCCACTCAGTTAAGGCACTTGTCCTACCTTTTATCGATATTTACCACGTCCATAGGGCTCGCTAGGCCCTACATTAGGGGTGACTGATATGTAGTAAAAGGGTAGGCACCAACGTGGCAATCACTTTATGTGCCACGTCACAGCAGCAGTAAACTGCGCGCGCAGGCCCTGCAGCGGCAGAGGCCTGAGACAGGTTTGAAAGGCTACAATGGTGGGTGGCGCAAGCAGCGCTGCAAGCTCACCGGTAGCATTTAAATTACTGACCCTGGGTATATGGGATACCACTGTACAAGGGACTGATAGGTAAATTAAATATGCCAAACAGGTGTAGCCCAATCTTACCAAGTTTACCATAGAGAGCACATGCACTTTTGTACCGATCAGCAGTAATCAAGTGTCCAGAGTCCTAAAACCACCATCAACAGGTCAGGAAAAATACAGGAGGAAGGCAAAAAGTTCTGGGATTACTCTGCAAAAAGGGCCAAGTCCTACAAGAGCTATTTGAGGACCAATTTTACACCGCAGACCATTTGGGGCTGGAATGACATAAAACTTAATACAAACTGCAAACATGGTTCTGATGGGGACAAAGTAAAATTTCTCTGGTGTGGGCATATGCTCATGAAGGTGCATCACAGTATAAACTTCATCAAATCAAATTATAAAGGAACTAAAACACAATAATATGCTGATGTAGATTAAATATCACCTAGTTATATCTCTCTTATGAATTCTAGCAAGTTTCAGAAATATGTCTCTGTTTTTGAAGAAGTGTTGACGTTATTTAGGGCTAGGTGAGCGGAAACCTCACCACAAAATTCTTGGTTCCGACATCCAATTTTGAGGTGAGGGACATTGTTCATTGTCTGGTAGTGATCAGTCCATCAATGGTCCACTGCCTGTAGTACATCATGATATCTGCCTTAGTTAGGGTAGTCTTCTGAATCAGATTTCCATGTCAGGATGCACTTAGCAAGGAATAGCAGCCCTGGGAAAGGAGACAACTGCCTGCATGTCAAGGCCATTGATTTTTTGCTTTACAAAAATGCATCCCTGTATTGAGGGTTTATTTTGAAAAAACAAAACGAATGCCCAGTGTGACGACATATTGTCCTGGCTGTCCTTCATTTCTCACAAATATACTCCTGCACATAATATCACGTTGGCCTTTCTTCCTCATGAAATTGCCCCTATGATGACGACTGGAGAATTTTTATTGGAGAGAAAATGCTGGAAAGGAAATTTCCCCTAAATTGTTTGGCAATCTGTAATAGGATTAGTAGAGGGGGGACCTTTAACTCCTCAAAGGGCACCTAGGACTGTCCACCCACCCACTTAAATGTATACTTACATTAATTGCTTTTACAGTCACTGAGTGATTTCTAACACATTTCTTGGTTTACAGTTGGGGGGTCATGATAAACCCTTCCATTTTTTAAGGAAGTGCTAAATCTTCTGTGGAATTGCTTCTGCTGTAGCTGCAGTACTGCATATGCAATTATTCTATTTGAATCTCCTTCAATGAGAATTATCGTATGTAAGAATTAGCATTTCCATTATCACCAATCTCAATATCAGGGAATTGGAAAATTCAACAAACATATTTCTAAGCTCTACTCTGAAATATGCAGATGGTGGACCTTCGGGCCTACTGTCTGGCTGCCTTATACACCCAACTATGCCATCATATACAATATCATACATTTTAATCATACATTTTACTCTTTCAAACAGGACCACATGTTTGGTTGTTCTTGCTTCAAAAGACGAACGCAACAAAACTGCAGTAGAGCATTTTTGACACATGGTTTGTGTTAGACCTGGCATCTTTGGCGTGGTTCCCCCTATATTTTTACCTCTACCTCCTGTATTTTTGATGCTGTGCTGGATTTCGGTTTGCTTGTTTAGATGCTTTGGACACTCTGCCACTGCTGATCAGTGCCAGAGTGTAAGTGCTCCCTATGTAAATTGTTATCATGATTGGATATACACGATTGGCATATTTGTATCACCACGAAGTCCCTAGTAAAGTGCACGGGGTGTGCCAGGGCTGGTGATGACAAATGCTACTAGTGGGCCTGCAGCACTGATTGTGCCACCCACATGAGTAGCTCTAAAATGGTGTCTCGGGCCTGCCACTGCAGTGCCTGTGTGCAGTGTAGGAACTCCCGTGTCCTCCTGGTCAATGTCCCCACTGATCAGGCCTAACCCTTCCCTTTTTGTGCAAATTAGTCACCCCTATGGAAAGCCCAAGGTACCCCCCTGGGCAGGGTGCAGTGTATGTGAAAGGAAGAGCATGTGCTGGTGCAGGTGACATGCTCTGGCAGTGAAAGGCAGCCATTTTCGTTTTTCACTATTGTAAGGCTATCTTGCTCCATAGGTTAACATGGGGGATGCCGGCTACAGTGCTACCAGCATTTCTTCCCATAGGAACAAGATAGGTCATAAGAGTCTAGTATCCCTTAACTCAGAATTTAATAACACATCTTTTAGGAAAGGTTGTGTTTAAATCCTGGGTTTGAGAACAGCACTTTTAGAAAGTTGCAGTTCTCTTGTCTGACCCTTCTGTGTGCCTTGGCCTGTTTGTTTATTGACTGTCTGGTTTGAGAGTGACAGGGGCTGGGGATTCCCCGGGAGACTGGCTGAGTCAGCCCTAGGCTGAATGACTGCATTTGCAACTGAGTGGTGGGAGGAGTTAGCACCTGGGCCTGAATAGGGCTGTGCCTGCCTGCCACAATGCTGGCTCCACCTCCTGCTGGGCATCTGACAACCCTGCCCCTCACTCTGAAAGGAAAGGAGAAGCCAGGAAAACAAAGTACTCAAGAAACACCCAGAACTGGTTCAGACCGGGCTCAGGGCCCACATGCACAAAGAGAACAAAGACTTTAAGGAGTATAAGTACAGGACCCCTGACAACAGAAAATTAGATTATCCTGGAATCAAGAAGGAACCTCTGCCAAGGAGAAAGCTGAATCTGAAGAAGGAAGACTGTCCTGCTGTTGCTCTGCTGGACTGACCTGTTGCTTTGCTGCCAAGGAGAGGGGAAGGACTTTGCTGTTGTGCTGTGTCCCCTGTCTTGAAGGAATCTCCAAGTGCCTGAGAAGAGCTGGCACGCTGTTCTGAAGTCCCAGGAACAAAAGGACTTCACCCCCAACTTCCCTGAACTCTGCTGAGAGAGTTCTGTCCTTCCTAGAGTGCTTGATCCAGTTGTGGGGCCTCTGGAAGTTGTACCTGTGCTGGAAGCTTGAAACTAAGCTTGAGAGACTTTTTGCAATTGAAAAGTTATCGCATCGCTCGCTGCGGAGCGCATCCCCGACAGTGCGAGAACTTTCCTGCCGCTACGAAGGTCAAGTTCGTCGCAGCGCCTGTTGCCGCTGTCAGAGCCGTCGCATCCTTCATTTGCGGGACGCACCCGATCGGTGCGGGAAGCCTAACATCGCTGCGAGTGTCGTCGCAGAGCCTGTCGTCACTGGGTGATATCGCCGCACTGCTTGCTTGCGGACCGCATCACATTGCTGCAATTGTCGTCGCAGAAGTCATCGCATCGAAGAGCTGCGAGAGAGAAGATCACCGCTGGTTCGCGCATCGACGCCCTGGAGATCGTCGCAACTCCAGAGATCGCCGCATCGTACTTTGCGAGAAAAAACATCCTATGGAACCTACGCACTGGAATCCATACAAGTGGCCTTCCTCCCCATACAGACCGGATTCGTCGCAAAACGCCTGCTGCTGCAGCGGGGCTGTCGCATCGCCTCTCCAGGGTCTCAGGAGCAACGCATCGCTTGTTTTCCACCGCACCAGCTTCGGCTTTTGGAACTTTGTCGCAACTAAAGGTACTGTGTCTGAAACGTGACGCAGCTGTGAACTTTTCACGCAACTGTGGAACTTTTTATTACAACCTTAAGAACTCTTTTGAAACCATATTCTTGAACTGTGTATGTTGGATTTTTGTCGTTTTGGTCTTGTGTAGTTTAGATTAAATACCTTGGGCCTCTTTTATGAGAAATGACGCATCGCTGCGTGAAAGCAGCGATGCGTCACTTCTTAGTGCGCACTCCTTGCGACATTCCTGATGCGTCATATTTAATGTATGACGCATCATGCCGCAAGGAGTTACAGATACGTCAGTATTTCTGACGTATCTGTAAGCGCAAAAGTGACGCATTGCTGGAGTGTGTCACAAAAGTGACGCAACTCCAACAATGCGTCCTTTCACATGGGGCAAGCCCCATATGAAAGGGCCTGCATCAGTCTTACGCCTGCTGTGAGGCAGGCGCAGGATTTTGACGCAACGGTGTCCTAAAAGTGACGCAGTGAAATCTCATAGATTTCACTGCGTCACTTCTATGACCCTTCCTTGCGTCAATACGCCCCCCTTGCATACATTATACCTGGCACAGGTATAATGTGGCGCAGGGTTTTACAAAGTGACGCATCTACCTAGTTGCGTCACTTTGTAAATATGACGCAACAAGGTGCATTTTTTACGCCACTGGTGCGTCACAAAAACTGACGCACCGGCGGCGTAAAAGTGACGCAAGGGCTCATAAATGAGGTCCCCTTATTTTTCTAAACCGTGGTGGAGTCAGTTTGTGGTGTTTTCACTGTGTTACTGTGAGTGTTGGTACAAATACTTTACGCATTGCCTTCTAATTAGCCTTGACTGCTCGTGCCAAGGTACCTAGAGAGTGAGCAGGGGTTATCTAGAGGGTTTCCTCCTTACCCTGACTAGAATCAAGGGTCCCTATTTGGACAGTGGTACCTACCTCTGCCAACTAGAGGCCCCTAGTACTAACAGTTTGTTACTTGTTTAATAAACTAGTGATCCAGAGGATTTGTTTCTTAAATAACATCAGAGACTTCCCTCTAGTACATTCTTTGTCCCATTGCAGGATGAAGTAGGTGTCAACAATTGGACAACTATTATATGGAGCACATATGTGGTCAACTGAACCTCTTAGACCTTAAAGACATTAAACCCCTGCCCATGCATATCAGTTGAAAGCAGGGGTAGATGACTTGGTGGGGCATACTTTACATAAAATTACAGATTGGTGAAAAGCAGAAATGCAGGGATATATTTTACTTTAGGGATCAGAATAACTTCGTAGACAACTTAAGCTTTAATCTTGTTGCCTATTTCATGTCACCTGAACTCCTCGGTGAGAAATATCCCTGTAATCACTGTTATCCATCTATAATTCTATATGTTATGTGCGGTTCTGGTTGAGAGCTATCAGTGTTAATAACTGGCCTAAAATCTAATAACTCACTGCAATGACATATCAACAGCTTTTAGCAAGAGTTTAACACTGCTGCTACCGCAAAAAGGAATTCCACTCTGCTCTGGTTGTGCTCTTTAAAAACCTGTCATAGCAGCGCTGGACACCAAAGAATAATTTTGGAGAAGAGGACACAGAGAGTGGTAAAGGCCAAGTATTACAATTTTTTTTAATTTTGCACTTGGAAGAAAGTCCATGTTATGTAAAACTTTCCATTACTCATCTGCCCCTGCATAGTACCTGGTGGAGAAGCAAATTATTTTGATGGCCATACATAACATAAAGTTATAGATGGGTAAAAGTGATCCACAGGTATCAGGGTCTGAATGTCATCATGGACAACTCAAGCTTCACTCTGATGCCACTCAAAACCCCTTGGTGAAAAAAATGCAGTAATTTACTCATCTCCAATTCTATATATCATCATGAACAATAATTTGATCCATCACAAAAGAGATCGCCAATTAACCAATTTGATAACCTGACTTTCACTCTAAGACACTCCCAGATCAAACTATTTTCTGTTTCTAGATAATCACTGTGTGATCATAAACTATCTAAAGGTCAAAACTTGCAATGCCTTCATTGAATCACCACTCTGTTCTGGGTTTAGTATTAAAAAACAGTAGTGATTGCTTCAAAAAAATAAATCATGATGCAGTTGGGTCCTAGACTGTTTTTTCTATTTGATCAATTTACAACTATGAACGGCACCAACCAAGATGCCCTCTTTTGCATACAATCTTTTGCTTTGACCACTGTGTCCTGAAGTGCTGAACCTCCCTCCTGCCTGAGGTAAGATTTACACAATTGAAGACATACAGACCAATTTATCACCCTCACTTGTAAGATTCTTGAGTACTCCATCCTATTCTACCTCCGTGTTCATCCATCAACATTTTCACAATTACGAAAATTCTTCCCGCCCACTTGTTTAATTCTGAATGTTAGTCGTGGTCCTTCTGGTTAGCCCTACCTAAAGGATGATTCATTTCTTCAATAACATCTCTGTTAAGCCCCAGGAATGGTGGCTTTCAGCCATAACACTTAAGGCCATATCTCATCCCCTGAAAATGCACCACGTCTACTGAGTTTCACTTTATTTCAGCCTCATCTTGACCCTCTCCTGATCTGCATGTTCCCTGTGGAATTTATCTTGCTGTAAGTATTACTACCTAACACCGCCTTTGCCAAAAACTGTTCCTTACAACCCTGCCTTGCCCTAGCCCTCCTGGGCTTTAGTTACTTCCCCGATCCACTTATAATTTCAGACCTCCTAATCAGCATGGGAATGGGGTTCCTTACTCCTCTACCCCTTTCTATCCTTTAGAGACATTAAATTTGATGGAGCAAGGTTGCGTATGTAAAGCGACTTGCTTGTAATCAACCCTCTCTAATAACTCGTAATATACTAATCAACATGTTTGTCTTATTAATATTGCATTAACCGGCATCTAAGTGAAGCTTGCATATGTGCTTTTACTAATGATAATCCACTTGCACTAAAATGGCCGCTGCTACGCGGGATTTCTTACTGGGCATGTGTCTGTCACACTCATGTGACATGACATACTTTCTCCTTTGGAGGGATCTTTTGCTTCCGCGCACTAGAAATAAGATGGCTGCTCTATGTCCTGACATGCAAGAAGCTTGCATCGCTGCTTTTGCCAAGCTGTTTGTACTGCCTAACTTCTAATGCAATAGTTAAAATAAAGTAATGGGAATAGAGTAGAGATAAGTGGTATACAGTGCATTCATTTATTCTTTGTTCTAAAACCGTTTCTATTTCTACTTTACTATTAGCTCATGTTTGGGCCTGAGATGTAACTGTGACTCCATTTTGAAAATCCACCCTGCACATGCGCACCAGTTTGAAGAAACGCTTGATTCGTGGCATTGAATGAATGCAAAGGACAGTCTCGACTGAGATGCGCCTGGGAAGACGACCTGCTGAACTTCCAAGAGAACGATATTGTCAAAATGTTATAACAATGTATTTACTTTTAGGACATTCATTGTCGGGTGGAATAAAAGTGCATGGGAAAATAAATTGATGGGCGGGAACGCAAACATTAATATTCATTCTAAAAGTTTCATTTTGGTATGGTGTGATAATCTCTCCTCTCCTTTTGTCCAATCAAAAAAGGGGATCCTTACACTTGCAACATTAGGGGGTGGTACATTGACTTGAAAATAGTATAATTAGAGTAGGCTTAGTTAGCTAATTTGTCCGACTTGTCCAAATAGCTGACCTGTCACTGACCCAACGCTCTCAATAGGAGACCAAGAGCAGAGGTGCTGGCAGAGCACTCTGTTAGAAGATTCGATAACCCAATCGGGGTTCGGGAGTAAGGGGGCTGGTGGAGCACTCTGTAGGAGAATTCGATAACCCAATCGGGGTTTTGGCTGTTAGCTGCAGAGAGGGTTGCAGAGAGACCCTTGCTCATTGCACCATCAGGATTCAAGCAAACCGGGCCGAAGACGGCTGTAATGCCAGAAACCGGTCCCCGGGAGCTTGTTTCCTTCCCAGTGTAAGAATTGGCTTTTGTAGTTTGGTTTGCCCTGCTCCCATCATGCACTGGGACAGGAACAGCCTAATTTGCATACAGCCAGGTTCTGAAACTGGGATGGTGCAGTGAGCTAAAAAACGGTGTTGGATCTAGCCCTGATCTCTTGACTGGGTGAGAGCTTTCTGCTTAATTCAGAGACTCTGTCCCTCACCACCCCTTGTTGTAAATATTTTTGTCCACCCTAAGCGTGGAAGGGTATTCTCAGATGTGAGACCCTTGCTCATTGCACCATCAGGATTCAAGCAAACCGGGCCGAAGACGGCTGTAATGCCAGAAACCGGTCCCCGGGAGCTTGTTTCCTTCCCAGTGTAAGAATTGGCTTTTGTAGTTTGGTTTGCCCTGTTCCCATCATGCACTGGGACAGGAACAGACTAATTTGCATACAGCCAGGTTCTGAAACTGGGATGGTGCAGTGAGCTAAAAAACGGTGTTGGATCTAGCCCTGATCTCTTGACTGGGTGAGAGCTTTCTGCTTAATTCAGAGACTCTGTCCCTCACCACCCCTTGTTGTAAATATTTTTGTCCACCCTAAGCGTGGAAGGGTATTCTCACATGTGAGACCCTTGCTCATTGCACCATCAGGATTCAAGCAAACCGGGCCGAAGACGGCTGTAATGCCAGAAACCGGTCCCCGGGAGCTTGTTTCCTTCCCAGTGTAAGAATTGGCTTTTGTAGTTTGGTTTGCCCTGTTCCCATCATGCACTGGGACAGGAACAGACTAATTTGCATACAGCCAGGTTCTGAAACTGGGATGGTGCAGTGAGCTAAAAAACGGTGTTGGATCTAGCCCTGATCTCTTGACTGGGTGAGAGCTTTCTGCTTAATTCAGAGACTCTGTCCCTCACCACCCCTTGTTGTAAATATTTTTGTCCACCCTAAGCGTGGAAGGGTATTCTCACATGTGAGACCCTTGCTCATTGCACCATCAGGATTCAAGCAAACCGGGCCGAAGACGGCTGTAATGCCAGAAACCGGTCCCCGGGAGCTTGTTTCCTTCCCAGTGTAAGAATTGGCTTTTGTAGTTTGGTTTGCCCTGTTCCCATCATGCACTGGGACAGGAACAGACTAATTTGCATACAGCCAGGTTCTGAAACTGGGATGGTGCAGTGAGCTAAAAAACGGTGTTGGATCTAGCCCTGATCTCTTGACTGGGTGAGAGCTTTCTGCTTAATTCAGAGACTCTGTCCCTCACCACCCCTTGTTGTAAATATTTTTGTCCACCCTAAGCGTGGAAGGGTATTCTCAGATGTGAGACCCTTGCTCATTGCACCATCAGGATTCAAGCAAACCGGGCCGAAGACGGCTGTAATGCCAGAAACCGGTCCCCGGGAGCTTGTTTCCTTCCCAGTGTAAGAATTGGCTTTTGTAGTTTGGTTTGCCCTGTTCCCATCATGCACTGGGACAGGAACAGACTAATTTGCATACAGCCAGGTTCTGAAACTGGGATGGTGCAGTGAGCTAAAAAACGGTGTTGGATCTAGCCCTGATCTCTTGACTGGGTGAGAGCTTTCTGCTTAATTCAGAGACTCTGTCCCTCACCACCCCTTGTTGTAAATATTTTTGTCCACCCTAAGCGTGGAAGGGTATTCTCAGATGTGAGACCCTTGCTCATTGCACCATCAGGATTCAAGCAAACCGGGCCGAAGACGGCTGTAATGCCAGAAACCGGTCCCCGGGAGCTTGTTTCCTTCCCAGTGTAAGAATTGGCTTTTGTAGTTTGGTTTGCCCTGTTCCCATCATGCACTGGGACAGGAACAGACTAATTTGCATACAGCCAGGTTCTGAAACTGGGATGGTGCAGTGAGCTAAAAAACGGTGTTGGATCTAGCCCTGATCTCTTGACTGGGTGAGAGCGTTCTGCTTAATTCAGAGACTCTGTCCCTCACCACCCCTTGTTGTAAATATTTTTGTCCACCCTAAGCGTGGAAGGGTATTCTCAGATGTGAGACCCTTGCTCATTGCACCATCAGGATTCAAGCAAACCGGGCCGAAGACGGCTGTAATGCCAGAAACCGGTCCCCGGGAGCTTGTTTCCTTCCCAGTGTAAGAATTGGCTTTTGTAGTTTGGTTTGCCCTGTTCCCATCATGCACTGGGACAGGAACAGACTAATTTGCATACAGCCAGGTTCTGAAACTGGGATGGTGCAGTGAGCTAAAAAACGGTGTTGGATCTAGCCCTGATCTCTTGACTGGGTGAGAGCTTTCTGCTTAATTCAGAGACTCTGTCCCTCACCACCCCTTGTTGTAAATATTTTTGTCCACCCTAAGCGTGGAAGGGTATTCTCAGATGTGAGACCCTTGCTCATTGCACCATCAGGATTCAAGCAAACCGGGCCGAAGACGGCTGTAATGCCAGAAACCGGTCCCCGGGAGCTTGTTTCCTTCCCAGTGTAAGAATTGGCTTTTGTAGTTTGGTTTGCCCTGTTCCCATCATGCACTGGGACAGGAACAGACTAATTTGCATACAGCCAGGTTCTGAAACTGGGATGGTGCAGTGAGCTAAAAAACGGTGTTGGATCTAGCCCTGATCTCTTGACTGGGTGAGAGCTTTCTGCTTAATTCAGAGACTCTGTCCCTCACCACCCCTTGTTGTAAATATTTTTGTCCACCCTAAGCGTGGAAGGGTATTCTCAGATGTGAGACCCTTGCTCATTGCACCATCAGGATTCAAGCAAACCGGGCCGAAGACGGCTGTAATGCCAGAAACCGGTCCCCGGGAGCTTGTTTCCTTCCCAGTGTAAGAATTGGCTTTTGTAGTTTGGTTTGCCCTGTTCCCATCATGCACTGGGACAGGAACAGACTAATTTGCATACAGCCAGGTTCTGAAACTGGGTTGGTGCAGTGAGCTAAAAAACGGTGTTGGATCTAGCCCTGATCTCTTGACTGGGTGAGAGCTTTCTGCTTAATTCAGAGACTCTGTCCCTCACCACCCCTTGTTGTAAATATTTTTGTCCACCCTAAGCGTGGAAGGGTATTCTCAGATGTGAGACCCTTGCTCATTGCACCATCAGGATTCAAGCAAACCGGGCCGAAGACGGCTGTAATGCCAGAAACCGGTCCCCGGGAGCTTGTTTCCTTCCCAGTGTAAGAATTGGCTTTTGTAGTTTGGTTTGCCCTGTTCCCATCATGCACTGGGACAGGAACAGACTAATTTGCATACAGCCAGGTTCTGAAACTGGGATGGTGCAGTGAGCTAAAAAACGGTGTTGGATCTAGCCCTGATCTCTTGACTGGGTGAGAGCTTTCTGCTTAATTCAGAGACTCTGTCCCTCACCACCCCTTGTTGTAAATATTTTTGTCCACCCTAAGCGTGGAAGGGTATTCTCAGATGTGAGACCCTTGCTCATTGCACCATCAGGATTCAAGCAAACCGGGCCGAAGACGGCTGTAATGCCAGAAACCGGTCCCCGGGAGCTTGTTTCCTTCCCAGTGTAAGAATTGGCTTTTGTAGTTTGGTTTGCCCTGTTCCCATCATGCACTGGGACAGGAACAGACTAATTTGCATACAGCCAGGTTCTGAAACTGGGATGGTGCAGTGAGCTAAAAAACGGTGTTGGATCTAGCCCTGATCTCTTGACTGGGTGAGAGCTTTCTGCTTAATTCAGAGACTCTGTCCCTCACCACCCCTTGTTGTAAATATTTTTGTCCACCCTAAGCGTGGAAGGGTATTCTCAGATGTGAGACCCTTGCTCATTGCACCATCAGGATTCAAGCAAACCGGGCCGAAGACGGCTGTAATGCCAGAAACCGGTCCCCGGGAGCTTGTTTCCTTCCCAGTGTAAGAATTGGCTTTTGTAGTTTGGTTTGCCCTGTTCCCATCATGCACTGGGACAGGAACAGACTAATTTGCATACAGCCAGGTTCTGAAACTGGGATGGTGCAGTGAGCTAAAAAACGTTGTTGGATCTAGCCCTGATCTCTTGACTGGGTGAGAGCTTTCTGCTTAATTCAGAGACTCTGTCCCTCACCACCCCTTGTTGTAAATATTTTTGTCCACCCTAAGCGTGGAAGGGTATTCTCAGATGTGAGACCCTTGCTCATTGCACCATCAGGATTCAAGCAAACTGGGCCGAAGACGGCTGTAATGCCAGAAACCGGTCCCCGGGAGCTTGTTTCCTTCCCAGTGTAAGAATTGGCTTTTGTAGTTTGGTTTGCCCTGTTCCCATCATGCACTGGGACAGGAACAGACTAATTTGCATACAGCCAGGTTCTGAAACTGGGATGGTGCAGTGAGCTAAAAAACGGTGTTGGATCTAGCCCTGATCTCTTGACTGGGTGAGAGCTTTCTGCTTAATTCAGAGACTCTGTCCCTCACCACCCCTTGTTGTAAATATTTTTGTCCACCCTAAGCGTGGAAGGGTATTCTCAGATGTGAGACCCTTGCTCATTGCACCATCAGGATTCAAGCAAACCGGGCCGAAGACGGCTGTAATGCCAGAAACCGGTCCCCGGGAGCTTGTTTCCTTCCCAGTGTAAGAATTGGCTTTTGTAGTTTGGTTTGCCCTGTTCCCATCATGCACTGGGACAGGAACAGACTAATTTGCATACAGCCAGGTTCTGAAACTGGGATGGTGCAGTGAGCTAAAAAACGGTGTTGGATCTAGCCCTGATCTCTTGACTGGGTGAGAGCTTTCTGCTTAATTCAGAGACTCTGTCCCTCACCACCCCTTGTTGTAAATATTTTTGTCCACCCTAAGCGTGGAAGGGTATTCTCAGATGTGAGACCCTTGCTCATTGCACCATCAGGATTCAAGCAAACCGGGCCGAAGACGGCTGTAATGCCAGAAACCGGTCCCCGGGAGCTTGTTTCCTTCCCAGTGTAAGAATTGGCTTTTGTAGTTTGGTTTGCCCTGTTCCCATCATGCACTGGGACAGGAACAGACTAATTTGCATACAGCCAGGTTCTGAAACTGGGTTGGTGCAGTGAGCTAAAAAACGGTGTTGGATCTAGCCCTGATCTCTTGACTGGGTGAGAGCTTTCTGCTTAATTCAGAGACTCTGTCCCTCACCACCCCTTGTTGTAAATATTTTTGTCCACCCTAAGCGTGGAAGGGTATTCTCAGATGTGAGACCCTTGCTCATTGCACCATCAGGATTCAAGCAAACCGGGCCGAAGACGGCTGTAATGCCAGAAACCGGTCCCCGGGAGCTTGTTTCCTTCCCAGTGTAAGAATTGGCTTTTGTAGTTTGGTTTGCCCTGTTCCCATCATGCACTGGGACAGGAACAGACTAATTTGCATACAGCCAGGTTCTGAAACTGGGATGGTGCAGTGAGCTAAAAAACGGTGTTGGATCTAGCCCTGATCTCTTGACTGGGTGAGAGCTTTCTGCTTAATTCAGAGACTCTGTCCCTCACCACCCCTTGTTGTAAATATTTTTGTCCACCCTAAGCGTGGAAGGGTATTCTCAGATGTGAGACCCTTGCTCATTGCACCATCAGGATTCAAGCAAACCGGGCCGAAGACGGCTGTAATGCCAGAAACCGGTCCCCGGGAGCTTGTTTCCTTCCCAGTGTAAGAATTGGCTTTTGTAGTTTGGTTTGCCCTGTTCCCATCATGCACTGGGACAGGAACAGACTAATTTGCATACAGCCAGGTTCTGAAACTGGGATGGTGCAGTGAGCTAAAAAACGGTGTTGGATCTAGCCCTGATCTCTTGACTGGGTGAGAGCTTTCTGCTTAATTCAGAGACTCTGTCCCTCACCACCCCTTGTTGTAAATATTTTTGTCCACCCTAAGCGTGGAAGGGTATTCTCAGATGTGAGACCCTTGCTCATTGCACCATCAGGATTCAAGCAAACCGGGCCGAAGACGGCTGTAATGCCAGAAACCGGTCCCCGGGAGCTTGTTTCCTTCCCAGTGTAAGAATTGGCTTTTGTAGTTTGGTTTGCCCTGTTCCCATCATGCACTGGGACAGGAACAGACTAATTTGCATACAGCCAGGTTCTGAAACTGGGATGGTGCAGTGAGCTAAAAAACGGTGTTGGATCTAGCCCTGATCTCTTGACTGGGTGAGAGCTTTCTGCTTAATTCAGAGACTCTGTCCCTCACCACCCCTTGTTGTAAATATTTTTGTCCACCCTAAGCGTGGAAGGGTATTCTCAGATGTGAGACCCTTGCTCATTGCACCATCAGGATTCAAGCAAACCGGGCCGAAGACGGCTGTAATGCCAGAAACCGGTCCCCGGGAGCTTGTTTCCTTCCCAGTGTAAGAATTGGCTTTTGTAGTTTGGTTTGCCCTGTTCCCATCATGCACTGGGACAGGAACAGACTAATTTGCATACAGCCAGGTTCTGAAACTGGGATGGTGCAGTGAGCTAAAAAACGGTGTTGGATCTAGCCCTGATCTCTTGACTGGGTGAGAGCTTTCTGCTTAATTCAGAGACTCTGTCCCTCACCACCCCTTGTTGTAAATATTTTTGTCCACCCTAAGCGTGGAAGGGTATTCTCAGATGTGAGACCCTTGCTCATTGCACCATCAGGATTCAAGCAAACCGGGCCGAAGACGGCTGTAATGCCAGAAACCGGTCCCCGGGAGCTTGTTTCCTTCCCAGTGTAAGAATTGGCTTTTGTAGTTTGGTTTGCCCTGTTCCCATCATGCACTGGGACAGGAACAGACTAATTTGCATACAGCCAGGTTCTGAAACTGGGATGGTGCAGTGAGCTAAAAAACGGTGTTGGATCTAGCCCTGATCTCTTGACTGGGTGAGAGCTTTCTGCTTAATTCAGAGACTCTGTCCCTCACCACCCCTTGTTGTAAATATTTTTGTCCACCCTAAGCGTGGAAGGGTATTCTCAGATGTGAGACCCTTGCTCATTGCACCATCAGGATTCAAGCAAACCGGGCCGAAGACGGCTGTAATGCCAGAAACCGGTCCCCGGGAGCTTGTTTCCTTCCCAGTGTAAGAATTGGCTTTTGTAGTTTGGTTTGCCCTGTTCCCATCATGCACTGGGACAGGAACAGACTAATTTGCATACAGCCAGGTTCTGAAACTGGGATGGTGCAGTGAGCTAAAAAACGGTGTTGGATCTAGCCCTGATCTCTTGACTGGGTGAGAGCTTTCTGCTTAATTCAGAGACTCTGTCCCTCACCACCCCTTGTTGTAAATATTTTTGTCCACCCTAAGCGTGGAAGGGTATTCTCAGATGTGAGACCCTTGCTCATTGCACCATCAGGATTCAAGCAAACCGGGCCGAAGACGGCTGTAATGCCAGAAACCGGTCCCCGGGAGCTTGTTTCCTTCCCAGTGTAAGAATTGGCTTTTGTAGTTTGGTTTGCCCTGTTCCCATCATGCACTGGGACAGGAACAGACTAATTTGCATACAGCCAGGTTCTGAAACTGGGATGGTGCAGTGAGCTAAAAAACGGTGTTGGATCTAGCCCTGATCTCTTGACTGGGTGAGAGCTTTCTGCTTAATTCAGAGACTCTGTCCCTCACCACCCCTTGTTGTAAATATTTTTGTCCACCCTAAGCGTGGAAGGGTATTCTCAGATGTGAGACCCTTGCTCATTGCACCATCAGGATTCAAGCAAACCGGGCCGAAGACGGCTGTAATGCCAGAAACCGGTCCCCGGGAGCTTGTTTCCTTCCCAGTGTAAGAATTGGCTTTTGTAGTTTGGTTTGCCCTGTTCCCATCATGCACTGGGACAGGAACAGACTAATTTGCATACAGCCAGGTTCTGAAACTGGGATGGTGCAGTGAGCTAAAAAACGGTGTTGGATCTAGCCCTGATCTCTTGACTGGGTGAGAGCTTTCTGCTTAATTCAGAGACTCTGTCCCTCACCACCCCTTGTTGTAAATATGCAGAGAGGGTTGTAGCGCTGGAGTAGCAACTTTTACTGTGGGTGCCGGTCTTAGCCTGTGGGGTCCTGTCCTGATCCAAATCTGGCTGCACCTGTCCTGATATCTGGTCGGCACCTGTCATCTTGCTGGCACTTGCACTTTTGGCGTTCTATCCTTTAACTGACCCGTGGCTAGGGTTAGTTCTTCACACCATTCTAGGTAATTATACTGTGTGGGTAAATGTCATTATATTGCTTCCTTTTATCTAACCTCCCTGATATCAAATGCTTAATGACTGCTTTTTAAAATCTTTGCATAGCTTCATCTTAATCGTTATCTCTCTAATAGAAAAATAATTGATGTTTAATATTTGGATTAAGACGTTTAAGAAAATCTAGATAAAGAGTTTTAACCATTCCCGAGTTTGTGGTTATTTTATGAGTGCAAATGTTATTATTCTACCTATTATTCTAACTCCTTTGATCCCTTAGGACTTTAGGTACCGATGACAAGGATTGGTAAGTCAATGGTATAGGTCCTAAATGAAATTAATAAATCACTGATTAGAGTAATTGCACAGGTTACCTGATTAAACTTACGGTAAGTTGTGATTGTTTTCTATGTGCCCAGGTGAGTATGGTAAATAATGACCGGGTGGCCTGCGTGCTCTATCACCTTGCAGGTTGGGAGATATTCTCCCATTTCCTCTTGTATTACCATTTTCTTCTCATAAAAAACAGAATCACTTGCAAGGCTCTCATTTCTCTCACCTTACTTCACCCTTCTCTTTTTTTCACTTTCTATTTGTCTGAGGACAATACCTTTATCAATCTCCCCAAACTTAACTCAGGCAACCTTTTGCTGAAAGTATGATCTCTTTTCTCCAATCTCTCTTTTGAGTATGAGATTTCCCCCCTACACACCACTTTGTACCCAAACTCACCTACTGATGTCCTTAGACCCTTGACATAGATTGTGTGTTGTTCCAGTTCCAAACTTTAAGGATATCACTATATTATGGTTTAATGTATGAGCTCAAGTAGATTTGTCATAAAAACATTGGGTCCAGTTCGCAAAAGTAATCTGAGACAAAATCCTAACTTTAGGACTTTCGGTATTCACAAAAGAAAATTAGGAGTAGTAAAGTTAGGATTCCTAACTTTACTACTCCTAAACTGAGAAAAACCGTAACTTTAGGACTTTAGATATTCACAAAAGGCATTTAGAAGTAGTAAAGTTAGGATTCTAAATTTTATCAGACGTTAGTTTTTGTGGAAAACCTCCTTTTACGAAACCCCCAAAGGCAAATGATTCCCTGTCCCACCCCCAAAAAAATGATGGCATGCCTACTCAGGATTGTGACCATAAACTTTTAGCTTGGTGGTTTCTGTGTTACAGGAGGGGCCTTGCAAATGTCTGTTGTCCATTCTATAATATCAAAGTTTCATAGGAGTGCCAAACCCAGACGGATACACCCCTTACACTTCAGACCAATTTATACAATACAGTCCCCGGTTAACTAGAAACAAAGGTTGAACTTGCAGAACATAGTTGAATTTGGACTGTTGTTCTCTCTGGTTGTAAATGGGTGGCAAGTATCTTTGACATGTACCAACATATTTAGATTGACATGGTAAAATCTTCAGGTCGCCCTGTTAAGACCTAGACGCAACTAAGTCTGCTAGGCGCTCACCCTATAAGTCCCTAGCGTTTCTAGTGAGTTATGTTCATTTAATCACATTTTTCACATTATACTCATTTAAATAAGGTGAGTAGACAAAGTGTTTGCTTCATAAGTATTTAGTGTGACTTTAAAATAAATCTTTTTGTATTATCGTTATACAAATCATTTGATGAGTATTGCATTATATACTTTCACAATCAATACAAAATGGTTGAAATCATATGTGACCAAAATTATTTGTACAGTATATCAAAGAAAAAGAAAAAAGCCCTATGCATTTCGGGTTCAACAGAACCCTTCATCAGGGGGTCGAACGATTAAATCTAGTGATCTTGGTTCTTCATGTAGTTTTCTCGTCAGTTAAGTACTCGGGCACTACAAAGTAAATTACTTGGTGTTACAATAGAATTCATAATGGTGTGTACATGAATCTTAATAGGATTAGCACTCAGGAAAAGTAATGGGGAAAAAGGATAAGTGCAAAAGATGAAAATTGAGCAGAAGAGGGATGCAAATGTATAGAGATATAAGTTAGATATGTGAACTAGTAAGCCTCATGATCATAGTTCACCGCAAGTTGATTATAGAAAAGTCCATGACCATCAGTGACCCACACCTCTAAACTAAAAACGTGACTGCAGGTTTTATCTTACCCTAGTGGTATAAGTAAAAGTTTTTTACTCCTGATAAAGGTACCCTTTCTCGCTGCCAGTTCTGGATCTGGGAGAAACATAGCCAATTCGCCTGAAACCCTAGATCTTTAAATATACACCATGTATGTTTATTGTATGCTTAGTGATAGCTTACCCCAACCGGAAAACTATTAAACTCGACCGGACCGATTTTCAAAGGACCCTATCCACTTTTTGGCAACATTCAATGCCCAAATCTGTAATAAACAAACAAATCCTTTGTAAACTCATTAACTGAGTTATTTACAGAGTAAGAATCAAAGCGCAAGCTTGTCTTCGCTTACCTAATGTCTTTTACGCTCACCCGATTACAAAAAACCGCTGTCCCTGCGCCGATTCTGAATTCAATTAGACGGTAAACTGCAAATAGCAAATGATATAGTGAATACAATGATATCACCTAATTAAACTATTCTATCTGACCGCATCGCCATTAAAGCCTACCTTTCTAAACCAGCGTACGCTGACCTCTATCCACCATAGTCCTTCCGGTCACAACATTCGGTCCCACTATGCTTTGCTTCTTATATGGCTACAATTCAATCTCAACGTAACTTTATTCACAATGAGTGATGCCAATGTTCAACACTTGTTTATATTCCCGTGGTTTGTTTGCAGATGCTGTGTAAACCAAAGTCCACAAAGCTGCGTTTATATCTACCTGAACCTCTAATTCTGAGTAACCGTACCAGTGTAACATATACCTTTAGAGTCCCGTGTTATGTGTACAGAAGGAAAGACTTAAGTCCTGTCTAAATATCACAGCATTTTTTAGGGGAAAATACCGTTGTCGCCGTTACAGGCGAATCTTAAAGGAAAAGAAAGGTTAAGAGAAAATTAGAAGGAAAATATGTGTTAATCCTGTACAATAAGAATATGTCAAAAATTAATTTTATCATGTGTAATCACACTCACCGATCTGAGTAAGAAAGAATACCATGTGCGAAAGAATAGAAAAGAAGCATAACATGTGCAAATTAATATAATCTTGAGTCTTTATCTAGTAGTTTAGATGCGCCATAAATTGCTATTGGAATCACTTAAGGTATTTCATTACAAAAAAGATAAGATTTATCTCGTATTTGTTTAAATTCAAAGGTTGTGAGTGAAAGCAAGTATTTGATACACCATGTATTTCATTTTACATCTCTCTGGAAATTTCATTGCAAATTAGAAAAGTCATTGTTACATCCTTGTTGAATTGTGTCATTATAAATAATGGCATTATAAATGTGAAACTTCCGCTGTCAGAGTTCTCACGATTAACTTGAATTTACAGTTACGATCAGGTGTAACATCAAGCATACTCCAAACCTCAACATGGTTAATCATTATGTACAAGAAACACAACAATTCATATTGATCATTAAGCCCACCCGGATTCAGGGTGCCAAGATATTTGATCCAGAATGTTTCCCTGTGTGACAGTGCATTATTATGATCTTTGCCTGTATGTTTTTCGACCACTTCTAAAACTGTAAACCTTAACTGAGGTATGATGTGTGATTCCTTTAGCCAATGAGTAGCTAAGCTAGATGAAAGAGTTTTAATGCGTATGGTCTTTTGTGTTCAATAATGCGAGTTTTAACCCCTTCGATGCTGATGACGAGCTCAGCTCGTCATCACCCACGGGTGGCGTGTGCTGATGACGAGCTGAGCTCGTCATCTAACGCGGAAAAGTGAAAAAAGCCGCGCAGTGCAAAAATCGCCGCAGCAGCGATGCGGTTAATCTTCCTTGATGTCCTGCCTACGTATACCAGTCTACAGGGGCAGTGTATAGCATAAATTACCCCCGTGGTGTTACAATCAGCACTGTGTTTGAGTCTCATTTCTTGACCAGTTTAGGGGTGTGAGAAAGTCTTACTCACTATCACATTATTACATTGGCCACAATTTGTACATTTTCTCATCCCTCTGTAATTGGTGTTGTCAGTTTCCCTGATATTTTTCGCTCTGGTATGTGCAAAAATTGGAGAGTTTTAAATAGATGTAAAAAATCAGGTTCATTTGCTACAATTTCCCAATGTTTGCGCATAATCTGTTTAATTTTCTGCGATTGTGTGGTGTGTTTCATGATGAATACTATTCGCTCATTCGTTAACCTTTGAGATTTTTGCAAAAATCTTGTTCTGTCCAACTGTACAACTTTTTTCTCTGAGTCCTCTAGTACTGCCGCTGGGTACCCCCTTTCCTTGTATCTCTCAACCTGAGCTTTAAGAAGAGTCTCGCACTCCCTTTCATCTGAGGATATTCTTTTGATTCTGATGAATTGTGAGGTAGGTAGGTGATTCTTGAGAGTGCTCGGGTGTGCACTTGTGTAATGCAAAGCATTATTGACATCAGTTGGCTTGCGGAATACTGTAGTGGAAATTCCTTCATGTGTTTTGCGAATATCTATATCCAGAAATTGTATCCTTTCTTTCTGCATATTATGTGTGAACTTGATTTTCGAATTTCGTTCATTTAATTCTGTAATCCGTTCTACCAATTCTGATTTGCTCTCTCGCCAAAAGATCAGGATGACGTCAATGAATCTCAAAAACAACAGTATATTGTCCGTCCACTTTGGATCTTGTAAGATAAATTGGTATTCAAAGTAAGCCATGAAGGTATTTGCATACGCTGGGGCTCCCGAAAAGCCCATAGATGTCCCTGTTCTTTGTAAAAAATATTGTGACTTCCACGTAAAATAACTATGGTACAGTGAGAAATGTAGTAGTTCTAATAGAAAAACACTCAATTCTTGATCAAGGTCAGAGTTCAAGAGTCTCCATTCCATAGCATCCAATCCTTCCATATGAGCTATAGACGTGTATAGTGCTACTACGTCGATGGTGCACAGGATTGTTGTCTCATCTATTTGATCATTTACCGATGCAATCTTAAGAAGACAGTCTGTGGTGTCTTTTAAATATGTGTGCCAGGATTGTACTAACGGTTGCATATGAGGATCGATGAAACGTCCAATAGCTTCATGGATAGAACCACATCCTGCCACGATGGGTCTAAATTGTGGGTTACTGACATTTTTATGAATTTTTGGCAATATGTATATATGTGGGATTTGAGGTGTGGTAATCTGAGATATTTTCCAGTGTTGGCATTAATTGTTCCTATGCTTTCAGCTTTGGTGATAATTTCCTCCAAATGTTTGCTGAATTCATGAGTGGGATCTTGATCCAATTTAATGTATGTTTCACTGTCCTGTACATGTTCATTAACTTTGAAGTCATAAAGTGAGGTATCCATCATTACTAGTGTTCCACCCTTGTCAGCAGGTTGAACAGTGATTGCTGTATCCTGTTTTAAATTGTTAAGAATCCTCATTTCTTTTCTAGATAGGTTCTTCTTCTTTGGTGTGTGAGATTCAATTGTTTCAAGATCCTTTTTCACTAGAATTTCAAAGTTGTCCAATGTTTTGTGTGAAATAGGAGACATAAATTTACTTTTAGGTTTAATTGGCCAATATCAATGTATTCACTACATCATTTGCTATTTGCAGTTTACCGTCTAATTGAATTCAGAATCAGCGCAGGGACAGCGGATTTTTGTTGTAATCGGGGAGAGCGTAAAAGACATTAGGTAAGCGAAGACAAGCTTGCGCTTTGATTCTTACTCTGCAAATAAATCAGTTAATGAGTTTACAAAGGATTTGTTTGTTTATTACAGATTTGGGCACTGAATGTTGCCAAAAAGTGGATAGGGTCCTTTGAAAATCGGTCCAGTCGAGTTTAATAGTTTTCCGGTTGGGGTAAGCTATCACTAAGCATACAATAAACACACACGGTGTATATTTGAAGATCTAGGGTTTCAGGCGAATTGTCTTTGTTTCTCCCAGATCCGGAACCGGCAGCGAGAAAGGGTACCATTATCAGGAGTAAAAAACCTTTACTTATACCACTAGGGTAAGATAAAACCTTTTTAGTTTAGAGGTGTGGGTCACTGATGGTCATGGACTTTCCTATAATCAACTTGCGGTGAACTATGATCATGAGGCTGACTAGTTCACATATCTAACTTACATCTCTGTAAATTTGCATCCCTCTTCTGCTCAATTTTCATCTTTTGCACTTATCCTTTTTCCCCATTACTTTCCCTGAGTGCTAATCCTATTAAGATTCATGTTCACACCATTATGAATTCTATTGTAACACCAAGTAATTTACTTTGTAGTGCCCGAGTACGGAACTGACGAGAAAACTACATGAAGAACCAAGATCACTAGATTTAATCATTTGAACCCCAGATGAAGGGTTATGTTGAACCTAAAATGCATAGGGCTTTTTTCTTTGATATATTATACAAATAATTTTGGTCACATATGATTTCAACCATTTTGTATTGATTGTGAAAGTATATAATGCAATACTCATCAAATGATTTGTATAAAGATAATACAAAAAGATTTGTTTTAAAGTCACACTAAATACTTATGAAGCAAACATTTCGTCTACTCACCCTATTTAAATGAGTATAACGTGAAAAATTTGATTCAATGAACATAACTCACTGGAAACGCTAGGGACTTATAGGGTGAGCGCCTAGCAGACTTAGTTGCGTCTAGGTCTCAACAGGGCAGTTTGTAGATTAGGTTGTGGGCACAATCCGTAGCTGGGCAGCTCCCCAAAGGGACTAAGATCAGTCGAATAAACAATTTGAAGATTCATACACTGAAGGTGTGCAGGTCTAACATTTACATAGCTGTTAGGTCCAAAATCTTCAGGTCACCATATGTAGGAAAGTGCCCTTTCCGTTTTTGTATGGTCACTCTGCCTCACTTATTGTTCCAATGCTGCTGGTAATTACTTTGAAAGTGCATTGGAGCCTGATGTCCAGTGCCTGTGCCAGTGCTCTCTGCTTAAAACTGATATGTTTGAATTGATAGCACCCATTGGCAAGTACTTTAACTCCCTTATTCGTCCCTATTACATGGTACCAGTGGTACCCAGGGCAAGGGTGTTAGAGGAGTCACCAGGGCCTGAAGCACTATCTGTTCCACCCTGAGTGACCCAGGTAGGCTACTGACAGCAGGCCTGCTTTTGCAGACTGCAGGATCAGTGCAAGCGGCTCGAACTCGACTCTGCTCTCACCATGTTTGGCAAAGTCAATGCATTATTTTTACTGTATGCCAGTCACACCTAAGGAAGACCCCCTAAGCTGAAGAAGCTCGGGTGCATTATATTTAATATGTGGACATGTACGTTAAAGCTTATATGTCCCCACAGTGGCCTTTATCATTAAAAGCTACTGTAAGAGATAAATGGTCTATAGAATAGCATGTGCTGGCACCTAAGCAAACCAGAGATTGGCAGCTCCATTATGGTACCACTGAAATATGTCATGTTTGGTATTAAGCAACATGTCTCCTCAGCCCTGACATTAATCTTGTGTTGAGGGCAATGTGGCATGCACCCAGGTGGCTACCTTAGATGTTCCCCACCTGGAGTCAGAAACAATGGGCTGGATGGGAAGGAGGTCACAGCTCCCATACTGACAGGATGGCTAGTGACGTGTCACATCAAGGCGGTGAGCTTCAAAGGCTGCACCACCTGTGACAAGCAACGAGACTGACTCCCGAAGGACAAAACAACTTCTCCCCTGCCCAGGCACATTTGCTCCCAGGCAAGTGGGAAAATTAAGTATTCAGGGGGTGTACACCCCCAGAAAGCTAGCCACACCTCTAGGGTGGGCTACCTGGTATGTACAGCTAAGGAACACTTTGGCCATTTATACAAGTGGTAGAATGGAGAGTTCTGGGTAGAAACGGTGACCTACACTCCCGGATGTGGTTAGCTCAAGGGCAGATTTGTCTCTGGGGCTAGTAGCTCATTGGTCACTTACACCCACACTTCTAATGCCCCTAAATCTAAGATTTAAGGGCTACCCCTGACACGAAAACCTCAGCTCTCTTCTGACTTGCAACAAATTACAGAAGAAAAGACCCGAGTCTGCGGCAACAGGAGCTGCACAAACCAAAGATAAGCTACTCTGCACCTGAGGCAACCTTCCTGGAAATGCACTACTGTGACTCGTCATGGACCAACGCTTGGTTCCCCCAGACAGAAGGGCCCCTTTGAGAGCCAAAGGCAACTCCAGTCTCCCCTGGACTAGTGGCACTAGTCCCTTGCGCACCTTAGGTAAAAACAACATAGCGGGAAAAAAAATTGCTGGCCATCAGGCCCTCTGGGGGATCACCTAAAAGTAGATGGTTCAATACATTGTGGAAAATGTAGTCCTGTCCTCCATGAAGTTTCAGACGGCTACCATGTTTCCCAACACCTCAGGACATCTAAATACCTTTCTGCTGGCCGTATTGCTGCCAAGACTTGTTGGTCGCCAGCCCTGCAACCATCCCCTTCATTTGACGCTGTACCTCAAGGGAACAGTGGCCTCATTGTTGACTTTTTGCACCCTCTTCCCCACCAGGACCATGTAAGCAATAAACCAGCTGTCCTGCGGCTCCCACTTCAGCATCTAAGACAGGCAGGACAACACTGCACCTGGCTACTTGAGCCAGGCAAAATATACTGATTGTTGTGGCTTGGTCCTGTGACCCGTATCACCTTTACCCGAATTGGGTTTCATGTAGCTTGACCTGCAAATGGCCTATTGTCACTTGTGCTTTTCCGATTGACTGCAATGATAAAGGTTTGCAGTACTGTTTTGCACTGATTTAATATTGCTTCTGCAATCCATAACTCCAGTTATACTTATTTGATTTGATCATTTTGGTGTCTACAATTATATAAAATTCCTCTTTATTTTGATAAATTAGTGTGAGATTTCCTTTGAGCAGTATCTATTACTTATCGTCCATGTTGGTGCTCTGAAATGTTGAACACATCTTCCTCTAGTAAATCCTGACTGCTCTTGCCACTCTACCTTGACGGAGCTAAAGATTTATTATTGTGAATCCAATGACCATCTTTGGGTTATTATGCAAGTATTGCATAGTGAAGCCTAACCAGCATCGCCACATAATACTCAACCTTTCTACACCATCCATAAGTACAAAGAACTTTCTGAAAGGGGAAGTTGGTGCTGAAAAAGTTCAATGAAGATTCCACATGCATTGAAGATACTACTGCGAGAGGTATTTTGAGAGCCATGGGGATCCAAAAGGAGAGCGCCTATACAAAAATGTCCTGTGAAAGAGCTACATTCCTAGCTTGGCCCTTCCTGTGGTTAATAGTCAATATTGATACTTTTAATTAAATGTAGGGATGGATTTTGGTCAGAATCAAATCAGCTCATTTGATGCTCGAATTTTGAACTTAAACAACGCAGAGATCACTTGTCAGAAATTCATATATGTCAGAATAACTTGTGCAAAGCAGTTCACAATTTGTTAGTTGTTGTCTTAAACATCTTTTGCCTCACATTCCTCGTGACTCTTGGGCAAGCCCCAGCTTCTGTGAAACTCTAAACTCACAAGCTCACCTTGATGTTGGAGGGCAGACTTGTGTTCAATATTTGTGCAAATAAAAATCGGCACAGGTGTGCTCTGATTCAACACTTGATGCTGCTAGGGTCAGCTGCAGAAAGGGTTTTCTACAACGTCCCACAGCTTTTGGACTTCTACAGCTTCCTCATCCACCCCACTAAAGTGGCAGTCTCTGCCAGGCAAAATCTGTCACTTTCCCAAACGTATCTTTTGAAACAGAAAACAAACAGGACCATGGTGGGAGCCATGGGTCTTTTATATCATCAATATTTATTTTTACCCTCAGCACAGAATGATTGATGTTGGGAAACACTCCATGCAAACCAATAATGCCACTCCCTACTTAAAGAATGCCTGGTCTGCTGCTACCTGTCAGTATTTTCAGTTCACGTTGCCTGTCCATAACTGAGAAATTCAATTTATGTGACTGCTCCACATGAGGCCATGAGGAAACACTGCTGTTTTGTAGGTAGCTTACTTACTAGAGAAATATTTGTAATTGGTCTACTAGTGTTTTTTTTCATGGCCAAAATCACATTTAAGGACACAAAATCCTATTATTAAAGCTTTCTGTCGAATATAGTTGGATGCATTGCTCTAAATGCAGCCACATGTTTAGTCTACTTCAGTCACCTTATTGGTATCTACCTGGATTGAGAAACGAAAAAAGTACTGTGAAGCTCATCTCAATAGAAGACCCTCAAGTTATGTCACCATTAAAGAGAAAGGGTATTCCATTTGCACTTATAAATCCTCTGTCAATATCTACTTCTGTATAAAGGCATACGTTACTCTGAAAGGATCTCAGGAAATAATCCTTGTTGATCATTGCAGTATTAACGTTGCTACAGGAAATGACGCAGATCAGCAGTTACTATTAGCCTGCCATTTGTTCCTCTGCAACTTAACAAGAGCCTACAATCTTCGGGCAGATATACAAGGAACTGATGTCCTGGCACCACCAATGATGCGCTGTATTTACAATACAGTGCTGCAAGAATAAACAGATGTGTCAGAAATACTGACGCATCTGTTGGCACAAAAGTGATGCAATGCTGGAGTTGCTCTTGAAAGTGAAGCAACTCCAGCAATGTGCCACATCTGATAAGTGATTCCCATACAAAAAGCCCTGCGTCATTCCTTACTCCTGGTCTGAAGGCGCAGTGAAGGCAAAGAGTGGTGGAGTGAAATGTTGTAAATTTCACTGCGTCAGTTCTACTTGGCTTTTGCGTGGGAACGCCTAGCCTGCATACATTATACCTGGAGCAAGTATAATGTGACCCAGGGCTTTACAACGTGACGCATATCCCTAGACGTGTCACGTTGTAAACTGGGCGCATTGTTTGCACCGCCATTGTGTCAAAAAAAAGTGACGCAGTGGCAACGCAAGGGGCTTGTAAATCTGAACCTCCGTGTTTCGCCTAATAATCAGTAAAAACGTTCCTTAACTTCAGAACATATACTTTGTAATAATTATACTTTATTTTTTAGTAGGCACTAGGCTTAAGCTGTTACTCAATAAGCAAAATATATGCATTGGTAAAACTGGTTTCAAAAGTGATACACTCTTGTTAATGCGACTTCCCTTTTCAAAAGGGCAGTAGATGAAAAACACAGGAGCAATTTCTTTTTGAAAATGACAGATTGTATCACAGTTGTATGTAAAGAGCATAGTGCTAATGTATTGTTTATTATGTTTCAAACGCATGCTGTGCACAGCCTTATGTAGGCAATCTAACACCCACTTATCTTTAGTCGCAATGACATAATTTCTGCATTTCACAGCATGAACCTGTCATCTAAGATATGGAATTCCGAGAGCTCCCATTGTATGATGTGTACCCACCTGGGCTATTTGTCATGATGAGCTGTCTCTGCAGCAGCTGTTTCAGGTGGCGTTTTGTGAAAAATGGCGTTCATTTTATTTGATTTCGTTAAAATGTGAAAGCTCTCAGCACAGTCGGTCTCCGAGCCCTGCTCTGGATATCAGAGCATGGCATGGCGGGGAGACCGACTGTGGCATGGTAAGATGAACAAGGCCGCGGTTTTAAAATGAAAGAGCTCATCCTGAAAGATGCTTTTAAAGGACATGTCCTTTGCGTGCCTTTGAAAGGGGAAAATCTCTGGCAGATGGGCAGTGTAAACATGAAGTAGGAACACCAACCTGCAAGGGATGGTTGTCCAGACTCAATGAGTGCCTGAGAGGGCACATCCCGCGACCTTGCCTTGCAGTGCAAACTTATGGGTGCAGTCTTTCCTAACTCTTGCAAATGTGAACTTTTGAGCAATTCGGGCATAAAATTCCATTACAAAATCTGGAAGTAAACTGAAAAGGTATGGTCATGGTGTAGCATGCTGTATTTACTGCACATGCTATAGCCGAAGGGTGTGTAATTTACATTTCAAGATACATACACACATGTTCACAAAATTATGGAGTGGAGATGTAGACTAGGTCCGGCTGAGACCCAATTAGTAAAACACTCGTTATGAGGGCCCTGGTGTTCACGATTGAGATTTTGGGGCATATTATCAAGCCCATTATCGTCACATTATCGACACTTTTCTGCCAGCAACACAGCAATATCATTATCACAGTATTAGCAAACTGCAGCTAACGGACTTTACAGCAAGTTATTTTGCGATAGCAGCCCGTTTTATTAATTTCCAGTATGTCAGCGATATTTATTGCTTATGACATGCACAGGAACGCCTGTTCCTGTGAAAAAATGCACGAAAACATCACTACTCCATATTATCAAGGGGCACCATGAAATTCTGAAGAGACCCATAACTGTCTCTAACTGCAGTTAGGGCCAGTTACTTAAGACCAGAAAATAGCTGGCCTTAAAACTGGTGATAAAACTTGGGGCCATATCTTTGCAGGTTTTGGCGCTTGACAGCGCTGCCCTGCGACAAAACTACAGTGCAGGAATGCGCACAATCAATAAGATACTGCAAATTGCTGTGCCACAGTCATGAAAATTGTTGCTGTGCTGCGATAAGACAGCGTTGCAACACTTCTTACTACACCCTTCTTGCGACAGCATGGATGTGCTGTAATCACTGGACAGCCCTCCATGACACAAGTAATGACAGATACGTCAGGAATCCTGATGTATCTCCCTGCACTAAATTCACGCATTGCTGCAGTCGTGTCCTAACCATGACGCAACTCCAGCAGTGCATGGGGACAGCCTATCCCTGTGGCACTGCCTCACCCTCATGCCTGCCATCAAGCAGGCGGAAGGTACTGACGCAGTGCTGTTCATGAGGGGTGCCCAAATGTTGGTACTGTTGGAGGTCCATTGGTTGTGGTTTTACCCTGCGGTGTCATCGTTTGGAAGCTTTGGGGGAGTGTTGGTGCGGAGGGAGTTGACAAGATGTTCTTGGGTGCCCTTGACCCAGCTGAGAAGGGGTACGATGATGGCGGTGGCGACCAGTGGGCAAGATGAAGACATGTTGTTACTAATGATGGTTCGACCAGGAGAGTCCGGTGTTGTGGCTGTAGTTGAAGTTCATGCTGGTGGAGGTGACATGCTCGACCATGTGCCCTGCTATGCGGCTTGTTGCTGTGACTTGTTGCTTGCGTATGATGTAGGGGACCTTCCCATGAGGGGGTGGTGTCCTGGTAACTGGGGTTGGCCAGGTGGAGCTTGAGTTCATCGAGTAGGATGTTGTCGGTGGATGGGAGACCTTGGGGTGCGATGAGGTCTACAATGGTATTGGAAAATTGGGGGCCATGAGGGTGCTGTAGAGGATGTTCTTGGGCCTGGTCCGGATCTTGGAGTTGACGTAATCCATGGTCAAGCCTGAGTCATTAGGGTGCGTAGTCAGTTGGAGTGTGTTTCTGTAGATGATGGCAATGCATTCTCCCTGACGGTCGGGTGCCCCTTGCGGGTGATACTGCAGCCGTCAGTGATGACAATGGCGATGTCCGGTCCGGAGCAGATGTTGATCCTGGCAGGCGAGGTGGTGTCCAGGGTGTATGGCGAAGAGGCTGCTGGCGTTGTGTCTGTTGAGTGTCCAAGAGAAATGCTCCTTGGTGCTGAGCGCGGTCCAGATGCAAACGACATAGCCTATGGTTGCCTTTGGCATGGGAGACAACAGTTACAATGCAGGCAGTACATCGTTAACAACGCAAGTTTGACAACAACACAGGTGCCTTAATATCGTATTTGAATACAACGCCTTGTGAGGTCAGTAATGGGGTAATTTATAGTTTTTCGGGTGGGTATGGGTTTCAGATGTATACATTTAAAATGTGGGTGTGTTTTGGGGTAAAATATCAAAAATGGGGTGTGTTTTGTGGTGAATAATTAAAAATGGGGTGTGCATTTGTCTCCAATGAGATTTTATGGGTGTGCTGTGGGTGCTCAAAAAGGAATTCCTGGCTTCACAGTTGGGTTTGTGGGGCAAGAGTTAGTTTTGGGTTGCACTCACTGTGGGAAGAGTGATCTTTATGTCTCAGCTATGCAACACCTACTCTACTATTGCAATGTGCCTAGTATTAGTATGCATTGGAATGGTATTGCATACGTCGCAACTACGTATGTGCCTTTGGCAAACGAGCGGTACGCCCGCTGTGCATGGGCGCATAGCGGCCAACATTGAGAAGTGTGGGGGGGGCCGGACAGCTGTGAGGTGGTAAACATCGAAAAGAACACTGGATGTTGCGTGGATGTGGGGATGTGTTTGTGAGCGGGTGTTGCGAAAAATGTATTGAGGGAAGTCTTACCTCGAAGCTGTGTCTCATCTCTTCCTAGCTCCTGCTCTACTGCGTCTGCTTCCAGGAAAAGAAAGTAGACAGCCAGGCTACCTCCCCTGAGTCAATCACAAGGCTGTGATGCAGCGGTGGGATTGGTTATGGGCAATGGGACAAGTCATGCAGCCTGGAATGGGCACAGCCCTCGCTGTGCACGATGTGCAAGGTGCTTGCTGTGCACTGCAGGATCTGGTATGCTGGGTGCTGTGGCACTCCTGTCATGCCCTAGGTGCCCTACCATGCCTGGATTACTGCAGTGCAATAAGAGTTGCTATATCAATTCCGCTCCTGCTGCAGAGAGAGCAGCTTTGGAGACCTGAAGATCCATTTCTCCATTCGAGTGAGCACGGTGCATCTCACAGAGCACACAGCCCGCGTTCAAAGATGCATCAAGGCCACCGGGGTCAAGAAGAGCTGCATGATGGTAAAGGCCGGCTCCACTGCTGCACATGAAACTGCCGTTCTATACGCCGACTGCAGTTAGTTGATTAATAGTCAGTTCAATTAAGAAGGCCTTGAAAAAGTTAGCCTAGTGAATAGGGCAACTACCCTACTTGATAAAGACACTCACACAATTGCCACGAGTGGGGATATGACCAGGGTCATTCTTACTTACAACAGTAACTCCAATAATGTACAGAAGATCCTTATACAAAACTGGGACAACCTAACTATTGACCCAGTGATTGGGCAATCCATACCGAGAAGACCCAGAGTCACCTATAGGAAGGGATGCAGTTTCAAGGACATCCAGGTACATTGTGACATAATGGCCATTGAACAAACCAGAAGAAACACAATCTCCAGGGTTTCCTCGCATGTGGTCATTGCAAAGCAAGTCACAGCAGCCGCATGAGTAAAGAGTATTCCACCCCCAAGGGCAACACTGTTAGAAGTATTTTGCAGATTTTGACTTGCAGTTAATCCTATGTTAAATATATTTTAAAATGTCCTTGCAACTTGAGATACGTTAGCAGTACCACCTTTATGGCGAAGAAGAGGATTCTTGAAAACATGAGGGCCATGACAAGCAAAGACCACCATTATCCTATAGCCAGAAACTTTGAAACCCACCACTTCTCTGACAGTTCCAAGCTTAGATATTTTGCCCGAGAGCAAATTTGCCCTGACTCTAGAGGAGGAAATAGAACACTCAAGCTCAAGAAGAGAGAATCTAGATATATCATCGATCACGAAATGAGTTATCTGAGTCGGTACAATATAGATGAAGAAATGGGCATACATTTACAGGAGGAGTCGAGCAGGTCATACATGATAGTCTGTTTCATCTGGTGGTCTTTTTTTTTTTGCTTCCGCTGTGAGATTTTCTTACCTGGTTTTATACCTCTTTTCTCTTTGCTCTCTGTATTGCTATTTCTCACCTTGTCTAATCTGCTTCCTGTTCTTGTTCTTTTTGTAGAGAAGTATGAGAATGATTGTATCTCAATTTTTAATTAATGCTGTATATGTTGTCTGCTTTACAGTAGGAAAGGATGGAGCCACTGAACTAAGTCAGTGACTACCCCACGGGCACCCTACACTTTTCTTCATGTAGTATCCACTTGGTGTTCCACATGCACAAAGTAAGATTTCTCCTTCACTGCTGTATTTTTTGCTATATTTTTTTTGTTATGATTTCTTTACAATTTCTATGATATTGTGTCTTATGTATCTTGGGCGCCATTGTCCTTACACTATGTATGTTCACTCTATGCATATAGTTAGGAAAACAACCTACTTGGGTTTAGAAAACATGCCATCCTATTGATTCAGCATATGGTACTTGCCTGTTTCCTTGAGAGTATGCTCATGCAGCTTCTTCACGGTTGAGTTTCAAATAGGGGCAGCAATCTGTGCCATTGTGTTACGCTGGTTTCCGGGTATAGACTCATGTCCGTGCACCACAGATCTACATTCAGGCAATATGATTATGCGCTGACATCTATGGCACACGCCAACATGGCGTATCTGTTTTATCAATGCCCTTTATATTGACAGTCACATAATCGCTTTGTGACCACAATACATTTTGAAATTTAATTTGACAACAGCATTATTTACTACAATGATTAGGACTGATCTGTGTACATACTTTTGCATTAAATAGTCCTACTACTATGTTGTTAGAGGCTATGTAATGATGCTCAGTTTGTTCGTACATTTTTGTGATCATGACTGCTGGTCAGTTGAAATGCGTTGCAGATTTATGAAGTAAATAAATCAACTTCACTGCACCGAATCCACTGCCTGAGCGTGCACCTTATTTTGAACATTTTATAACTGATTTGCCAGCCAACTCCGCCTGCTGGCGCGCCACCTCCAATGGGTTACGGGTTAAATAATTATTTGCATATAAATATTAATTTTTAATTGAATAATACTTCATTACCTTCCCACCTATGCCCTTACAAATTAGCAGCCTGCAAATAACATCACAAAAATAAATTAATGTTACTTCGCTTACATAATAAATATCAATCCCATAATTAAATCAATTGTGTTAAATAATGCTTAATTAATTATTTCCTAATTAACTTCCCACCTTATCTTCCTACAAGCCCAACAACCCACTATGACACTATCAATTACCATTAAAAATGTATAAAACTTCCTAATAATTTAAAATTACAAGCTATTTTATAATCAATTAATAATATTTGTCTAAACAATAGTAACACATAAAATTAATTTAAGAACTAAAACATGTTAAAATAATTGACAAAATATTTTTATCAACTATATTAGCGAAAATGAGATTAACAAAATCGATTTTATTTACTCTGATATTTCTTGCCTCAAAAAATTATGTTCTTGTCAACAATATTTGTGCATCACAATATTTGTGTCTCGTGATATTTAATTTCCAATATGTCTGTATCCCAATATTTTTAACTTGTTATTTTGTCCAAACACAGTAAAAAGGACTTAATTACCCCAATGGCTTTAGTTGTGTCAAAATATTTCCTGTAACCTTACTATGGGTTTTTGACTTAATGGAATTGGGCTACTATCAGATTTATATGGCCCAGTAAAATCAGGATAATAAGCCACTTTAAACTATCTTACACTAGACTAATGGAGGCTAGGCCATAACATTTATGAAAAAATGACATATTGCATTTTTACAGGGATATTTGGAATGATAAATGGAGAAAGGGCTAGGCCAGGGTACGGACTTCAGCATCCTCGAAGCAATGTCTGACCAATAGGATATTAACGGGGTTCCTATTCAAAAATGGTAAAGCAAACCTTTTTTTTTCCAAAGATACAAAATATTACATGACTACATTCAAAGTTACAATATTAAGCCTAAAGTATTCATATCCCCTAATTACATGAATTAACCTCTATTTAGTATGATCTCTGCTGCGGCGCACCTTTCCTCCAGCAATTACCAGGCCTCACAAAAATGTCAAGCTAACTCCTGTAATTAATGTTCTTCCTGGAGAGAGATTGGGGTTTTATATAGTTGATGTTTGGACTTATGTGAAGGTAGTGCAAAGGGTTAATATGCCTGCTGCAAAGAACATGTACCATGTAGATTACAGAGTGTATATAATGTAAATAGAGAAGCAGGTTACTGCTTTTAAAAGAGACATCCTTTTGTTACTTGCAATTTATAACTTAAAGTCTTAATATAGAACAGTGAGCTATTAACCTTCATCCAAAAAGAACTGCATACACACTGCAAAGTATGCATTCGATTATTGATTAATGTTGCAAAAAGGGGTAATTTGGGTACAAATTGATTCTTATTTTTAAAGAAAACTCCCAACTATGCAGCTTATTTTTCGACTCGGAGTTTGTGCTTCTCCACACCAAGCACTCCTAAACCATACTGCCTACCAGAATGGATGACATGTGACTCCTACACGTTTAGTCCTTTGGCTTATGTAATATTTCCTATACACTGATTTACACACGTATGTTTGATTGTCTCTGTGTAATGTGTGTGTGATGCAAAGTGCTCTGACCTCCTTCACTGGTATGAGTGGCACAATATAACTAATTTAATGCATCTGAGAGAGAGAGTGGTTATGGAGAGTTGGTCACTGTTAACGGGTGCTAGTGAGATAATCCTTGGTGGAGGGGGTCATTGGGGGCGCCAACTAACATCGGCGCATTGGGCACCACCAGCGTAAAGCCGGCCCTGCTTTCAATGGTATTTTTTTCACAAACTTACAACTGTAAGATTGGTTTGCAGTAAACAAAAAAAGTATGCTACACTTTGTCAGAAAGGCGGTTTAAAACAATTGTGCTTTAAAGACAGACGCTTCTTATTCTACATGATTATCATACAGGAAGAAGAATCATTTCGAGAAATACAGGAGAAGTGGCAGACAGCAGGAATAAAGTTACAGAATGAAGTCCGTGGCTAGTTCTGTGTTTAAGTTAGAAGTTTGGCTAGTGGATCAAATTACTAACGAATAGTATACCTTAATTCATTTAGATTAAATTATATTAATTTCAATTTAAGTGTGATTACCGGAGACCAACCGAAAATGTCATTGCTGTAACAAAAAAAGGACATGAGAACATATGTTTCAATAATGTCATAAGCTACAAGATTTGAAAATCAATTATCCATCTTAATCGGTCAGAAGTTAGCAGCAGATAAGAAAACTGCACTAACTGACCTTTCCTTCAACCGCAAAATAAAATTGAGTCCTATAGATAATGTCATTTACATAGGGAGCTTCTGAGTGAGAAAATTAATGGCTGAATGATGGAAGGATAAATCTCTAACTAAAGCCCATGAGTGGACAACTGCAATGAAAGAATTAATGAGCCTGGAGAGTCTATTATAAGAGAACCAGGAGTCTAATACAGACAAAAAATGTACGGATCTTATTAGCAATCTATCTTGAAATGGCAACAAAGAGAACATCATAGACTAGGATATAGGCTACAAGGAGCAGATAAGTCCAGTAAATAACTGAGGAGAGGACCATATTTATGGCCCGGTATGGAACCGTTACCACGCAACTTTTACCACGCATACTGTTACAACGCACACCATTACAACGCAGGGTCCTTTACAACGCATACCTTTACAACGCATGACATTACATCGCAGATACTATTACAACGCATGCCATTACAACTTAAGTATAGGTAAGTATATCATTTTATTTAACCTTTTTTTAAATTACAAAAATATTAAAAATAAATAAAATAAATTAATTAAAGTAATTTTATATATAGTTTGTGTTTTGGGGTACAGGGGTATTTTTAGGGTACAGGGCTGGGTTTGGGTTTTGGGGTACAGGGGTATTTTTAGGGTTCAGGGTTGGGTTTGGGTTTTGGGGTACAGGGGTATTTTTAGGGTTCAGGGCTGGGTTTGGGTTTTGGGGTACAGGGGTATTTTTAGGGTTCAGGGTTGGGTTTGGGTTTTGGGGTATAGGGGTATTTTTAGGGTTCAGGGTTGGGTTTGGGTTTTGGGTACAGGGGTATTTTTAGGGTTCAGGGCTGGGTTTGGGTTTTGGGGTACAGGGGTATTTTTAAGGGTTCAGGGTTGGGTTTGGGTTTTGGGGTACAGGGGTATTTTTAGGGTTCAGGGTTGGGTTTGGGTTTTGGGGTACAGGGGTATTTTTAGGGATCAGGGTTGGGTTTGGGTTTTGGGGTACAGGGGTATTTTTAGGGTTCAGGGCTGGGTTTGGGTTTTGGGGTACAGGGGTATTTTTAGGGTTCAGGGTTGGCTTTTGGTTTTGGGGTACATGGGTAATTTTAGGGTTCAGGGTTGGGTTTGGGTTTTGGGGTACAGGGGTATTTTTAGGGTTCAGGGCTGGGTTTGGGTTTTGGGGTACAGGGGTATTTTTAGGGTTCAGGGTTGGGTTTGGGTTTTGGGGTACAGGGGTATTTTTAGGGTTCAGGGCTGGGTTTGGGTTTTGGGCTACAGGGGTATTTTTAGGGTTCAGGGCTGGGTTTGGGTTTTGGGGTACAGGGGTATTTTTAGGGTTCAGGGCTGGGTTTGGGCTTTGGGGTACAGGTGTATTTTTAGGGTTCAGGGCTGGGTTTGGGTTTTGGGGCACAGGGGTATTTTTAGGGTTCAGGGCTAGATTTGGGTTATGGGGTACAGGGGTATTTTAAGTGTTCAGTTTTATAAAAATACTTAAATTAAATTAAATAAATTTATTTTAGTAATTTCAATATTTATTAAAAAAAGTATATATATATAATTTTAAAATTACAATGACATTAATAAAACATGTATTTAATAAATAAAATCAATTAAATATTTAATTATGAAATTTTTTATAAAAATAATATATTAATATAAAAAAATAATATACTTTCCTATACTTACGTTGTAATGGCATGCGTTGTAATAGTATCTGCGATGTAATGTCATGCGTTGTAAAGGTATTCGTTGTGAAAGATCCTGCGTTGTAAATATTGCGTTGTAATGGTATGCGTGCTAAAAGTATGCGTTTTAACGTCATACATCCTTATGGCCCAGTTTGTGTTGCAGAACAATGCAAACTTTAAGTCAGATTTTTTAAGACAGACAAAGCAACTTTGCCAGAGGGTCCAAAAATCTGGAGTAACCCAACGCAGCGCAAATCGCTGTATTGCATTACTTGCCCCAGAAAGGCATTCCATGGGCACTGAGCATAGTTGTTGACGAATTTCCAGATTTACAAGACCTTGTAAACCTGGGATTGCACCAAAAACATACGCCTCCCCGGAGAGACATAACGAGGAGAAATATCTTTATTTCTCCTCGCTACTCCCTTGCAGCACATATAGATAGAGGAATATGCCTCTCAAAATAGTTTTTATGCACGAAGGTAACCCTTCGTGCACAAAAATAATTCTGTATGCAAGGTGGGCGCCCTAAAGGGTGCCTGGTTGGCGCTAGACTACCCATTGTACACCGGTGCAAGCCCTATGCCTTAAATACAGCACATTCCTGTCCTTTTCCAGTGATGAAGTGCAGCAATGTGACTTGTTGAACTGTGCCACTATTTCATAAATTTGCCCCCGACTGTGCAACTTCTGCATAATTTAAAAGGGGATATTCTCAAGAATGGGTGACAATCATCGCCAACCTAGGTTAACGCAATTTTACATAACACCGTCTACTGCAGGAAACTAACGCCGTGTTAACGGCGTATTCTCAATACGCTGGCAACAGGCGATAGTTTCCCGATAACACACCAAATATCCACGTTAAAATTACCGGGATGACGATAGAAAAGGAAACCTGAACATGAAAAAAGTTGCGATGGGCCCAACAGCGATAAAAACATCAGTGATAAACAGCCCCAGACTTGCTATACCCACGTCAGACGGGAAAAATCACCATAAAAGCTGAACAAAAAACCGACTGACAAGCACCATGGAGGAAGCTAGAGCAACTACTGAGGCCAACCAGAACCCCACAAAACCCCGGACAGGGACTTCGGGGAAGGAGAAGGGCAAGGGCAAGGAGAAGAAGAAGAGGAACCCGCGATTCAGTCCACAGGAAAACAAGATACTGATTATGGAGGCGATAGAACACCACCAACAACTGTTCATCACCTCCACTGTGTCATTGGCAACTAAAAAGGCAGTATGGCAGTCCATCTTGGCCAAAGGGAATGCAGTCGGAGTGAAGTGCCAAGAAGCGCTGGAATGATGTGAAGAGCAAAACCAAGCTGAAACTCACTAACAACCGGAAAGCAGCAATGCAGTCTGGAGGTGGGAGTCCAGCGCCACAGCAGGAGCTGGATGAGATGGAGGAAATGGTTTCCATAGTCATCAGTGGGGAGACAGTGGCAGGAGTTGGGGGACCAGACACTGTTCAACATGACCTGACCCAACAGCAACAGGGTGAGTAACGACCAGTGACTGGGGGGACAGGGGGAGATGAGCACAATGGCACACATGCACAATTAAGTATAGCACAGTGCACACCCACAATGACTCTGGATCATGTCCCTGATCTCCTTGGCATACTGCAGCACACACAGAAACAGCAAGTAGGCCCCCGTCGACAATATGCCCAGGGGGGGCCCTCCCCACACATTACTAATCTCACGTGAAAAAACCCATGCACATATGCTGAACCCAGCAAACGTGCGGGTCCATGAGCCACACTGACATTGCAAGTGACTTTGCATGACGATTAGCATGGCTGCAGTCCAATTATCATGAAATGGTGCATGCCACAACACTGAGGTGACTGAATGTGGATCACATCCCTAAATGAGCAGGTCAATCTTTGACACATCCATGTGCACAAGCAACCCCTGATGTCATCCCCCTTACGTCCATGTTGATCATGATATGGGATTTGAGTCACAGCGTACACCTCTGTATCAGGGTGGTTCATATATGAACCCAGTGGACACCCAAAATGTCATATTTTACCCCAAATGACCCCTGTTGTCTTTTTATGGAAACCAATAACAGCCTTCATGTCATGTTTTTGTACACATGTGATATGCTGATGAGTGGGATTACGTACTACATTTGACACCCTGAAATGGCATTTCGAAAATGTGACACCCTAAACAGCCTCTCTGTACAGAGGTGACATACCCACCATATATTTGTATTTGTGAGATTGTTAGCACTTAATGTTGCACTTACACTTGTCAGAGTAATGTGCTAATGCAGAGGACTGCCATGCACACTGTAAATATGTGTTGCATTGAATTTATTTGCACATGCTGTCCATGTGGTGATATTATCCATGATTGCTAAGAACAGTCACAATGTGACGTGCTCATGTGAAGATTTTGTTAATGATTTCGTCCCTTCAGGCTATTCATGCTGCAGCGGGGTGTGGTCCACCTGCCTCATCTTCCTCATCATCGTCCGGTGCATCTGGCACTTGAATCCATGGGGCATAGGTGCGTACACATATGTTGTGCAATACACAACATGCAATGATCATCTTGCACACTAGTTCTGGGCTGTAAAGGAGTTTTCCACCTGTGAAGTCCAGCCATCTGAAAAGTGACTTCAACATGCCAAATGTGCATTCAACAATGCGCCTGGTGCGTTTGTGTGCCACATTGTACTGCTTCTGGGCCGGGGTGTTCGGGGCTCAGAGGGGTGTCATCATCCACGGGCAGAGTGCATATCCTTGATCACCTGTGAGAGGTAAGTGAGATTTGTGCAAATTGGTGGCTCTGCGTGCTGTGTTGGCAGACTTCTAAGTTTTGTAGAGTGTGATTTGTGTGTCTTTGAGATTCATGTTTGCCATGTATTGCTTCTGGGAAATGTGTGGGATCAATGTGTTATACGTAGCCTCACCACTGCTCTTCCCTCCCCCTGAGCCTATTTACTTGTGTGCGCTGCGCCGTTGCATCACTTGCACACCTACGGCACACTATTGTCATGCCTGTCTGCATATGTCCGCAAGCCTGACAACAACACTGTAATGTTGGCCATTGAAGGTGGGTGGCCACGTTTGTGTAGGCCTATGGTAAGGATAGGGCAGACACAGATGTCGAGTTCAGGCCAGTCTGAACTTGCGCTGTGATTGAGGATAGGCCTTTGGCTTATGCTGCAGCAATGAAGATACACACACAACAGTTGGCATGTATGAGCCAAGACTTGCGCTCCTTTATTTATCCATTTGCGCGAGCCCGCCCTCTGGGTGCATTCTACAGTGCAACATTTTCGATTAAGGGCAGGTGGTGCCGACACTACAACAGAGGTACAAAAGGGGGTGGTGATGGACAGAGCATCTGAATCAATCAAACACTCACACCCAGTCAAATGATCTAGGTTTAATCCATCACCGTTCTTTAGCCCACTCTGCCACCCCAGTTCAGACATGGCTATATGCAAACCAGTCTGACCCTGTGCCTCATGGGACCAGTCCAGCCCGAACTGCCAAGCCATGTCTTCCCTGGACCGGAAACAAGCTTCCGAGGACCGGTTTCTGGCATTCCAGCCGTCTTCAGCCCGGCTTGCTTGAATCCAGTGGCAAAGTGAGCAAGGGACTCACGTCTGAGCATACCCTGCCACACTTATGGCGGCCAAAAGAGGTACAAAAGGGGGTGGTGATGGACGGAGCATCTGAATCAATCAAACACTCACACCCAGTCAAATGATCTGGGTTTAATCCATCACCGTTCTTTAGCCCACTCTGCCACCCCAGTTCAGACATGGCTATATGCAAATCAGTCTGACCCTGTGCCTCATGGGAACAGTCCAGCCCGAACTGCCATGCCATGTCTTCCCTGGACCGGAAACAAGCTTCCGAGGACCGGTTTCTGGCATTCCAGCCGTCTTCAGCCCGTCTTGCTTGAATCCAGTGGAAAGGTGAGCAAGGGACTCATGTCTGAGCATACCCTGCCACACTTATGGCGGCCAAAAGCGCTACAAAAAGGGGGTGGTGATGGACAGAGCATCTCAATCCATATAACACTCACACCCAGTCAAATGATCTGGGTTTAATCCTACAATAGAGACACATGCCATAGTTACTTTTGTGGCCAGCCCGGAACTGAACCACGCCCTGAGCCCAGAACTGAACCACGCCCAGAGCCCTGGGCCATTTCTTCACACTCCCAACATGCCTATGAATGGGTTGCCGCAACAGCTCAGGGATGTCGTGCGCTTCGGAGTATGACGTCAGACATTCCACCCAAGCTTTCCAGCGGCTTGTCTGGGACGGGAGTGGCCACGTGACTCTCAAGGGCTCCAGTGGCATTACAGAGGACCTTCTGTTGGCTGCTGCAGGCGGACTTGTAGGGTAGCCCCACGGAATGATGACTTGCGGTGCACTGAGGTAGTGGCACTTGAAGAGCTGAGCGGCTGTGAAGACTGCGATGATGCAGTGGCCTGGAGGCTGGACGATGACTTGCAGTGAACTGAGGTAGGCCCACCTGAAGAGCTGAGCGTGTGTGCAGCCTGCGATGATGCAGTGGCCTGGAGGCTGGATGGCGACTTGTAGTGCCAAGAGGTTGTGGCACCTGAGATACTGCGTCCGGCACTGGCCTACCGCCACGTGGCGATGACTTGTGGTTCACTGAGGTATGCCCCCTTGAAGCACTAGGTGGGGTGTGTAGCCTCCAATGATGCAGTAGGCCTGGAGGTCCGGATTGGATTTGATTTGTGTGAAACCTGCTGGACCACAGTGTAGGCCGAAGGGAGCAGTCAGCACACACAGAACTCCGCGGAGCGGTGCCGCTGGGTGCGCTGGGGGCCTTTTCCACGGAAGCCAGCAATCGGCTGAGTAGGCTGCCTAGCTTGTGGGCCTCAGGCTTGAAGATTGCACCTGCTTGTGTTGGGCCCTCTTGGAGACAAGCCAGTGGCAGCAGGTGAGCAGTGAGGCCTGGGTGCACAGGGGAAGGCAATCACCGCTGGGGACCATCGAGCTGGGGTGCAGCAGGTCATGGTGGTGGCCTTGCTTCAGGGTGAGAGGCAGTACAAAAGGGGGTGGTGATGGACAGAGCATCTGAATCAATAAAACACTCACACCTAGTCAAAAAATCTGGGTTTAATCCATCACCGTTCTTTAGCCCACTCTGCTACCCCAGTTCAGACATGGCTATATGCAAATCATTCAGGGTGAGAGGCGCCATTCTGACAGACACACCCCTGCAGGTGATGACAAGATGTGCGGCGGGTGGAGTGTGACATAGCCACCTCATCGCCAGTGTAGATTTGTCCGTTGATGGTGGTTGGCCACGTGTGTGTAGGCCTATGGTCGGGATATGGCGGAAACCGAGACACACGCAGTAGTTACTTTGGTCGCCATCCCGGAAGTGAACCACTCCCAGAGCCCAGGGTTATTTATTCACACTCCTATGCTGGACCGGCGTATGCCGGCACAGTCCACTACGCTTACACTTACAGGGGGGGGGGACATAGCTACATGTCCAAAGTCTACCCCACTGCCTGAAGCAACATGGTTGCGTCCACTGTCCACAACACTGCAAACACCAGCAGTACATGTCCACATGGACATGTCTGTGCTCTGAATACTCAAGACTGTCCAGAACATCATCACCATACTTGGCATTGTGTACATTCTTTTATTTTTTTATTCTTTTTATTGAACATAGACATAAAATAAATAAACACAATAATGGTGCAATTACAAGACAAAAAACAAAACCAAAGGACTACAGAAACACAAATGTAACCAAATTGGGTCAAAAGAAAAAAACACTCTAATGTCATCAGCCCCTGTGACAGCCAGCCTATGGTGTCACATCATCAACAACATCACTCGGTTCTGCAAATGGGGTACAAATAAAGCCTCTACTTTTGTTCCAAGGGCCCTGTACTTTGGTCCATTTACCCGGGCAACCTCTACTATCATAGACCGCCCTCTCTGCCTCTATGCATCAGTCCATGTCAGATTCCCATTCCGCATGCTTAAGAGCAACCCCCCCTTCCAGGTTCTAGCGATGGAAACCATGCAGCCCAGTGTGACCCAGAGACGCTGATACCTGTTTAGATCAGTAGCCTCCCAAACAGTCAAAAAGGCAGAGTCGTGGGGATAGAGCTATTGATTTATGACATAAGTGGGACATGGCGGAGACCACTCTTCCCCAATATCCCCGGAGGTCGAGCAGTCCCACCACTGATGTAGGAAGGTACCCAGCTGTCCACAACCCAGAGGACAGTCTGGCGAGGACAAAGACCCATCTTAACAAGTGTCGAACTGGTGTAGTATGTCCTGTGAAGCACGTTAAGTTGAATCAACCTAAAACGTGAGCGAATCGCCACCTCCAGTGGCAAGGCCAAGTCTTTCCTCCACTCCTCATTGTCGAGCTCCCCAACCTCATCATTCTATTTTGCCCGTATCTTGCCCATAGAGTCCGGCATATTATTGAAAATCTTTCGGTATGTCAGGGAGATTGCCCGGTCTGGAAGATAAGCATCCAGTAACCGGGGGGGCGTGGCCAGCAGCATGTCGAGCTAGACGTGTAGCTCGTGAGCTCCCGGCCGGCAGCCTTTAAATCCGACATTAAACTCATCCACGAAGCACAAAACCACACAGAAACTGCAGAGGAACGCCTGGAGGCGATTCGGAGCCGTGGACGGTGACCCCGATGATCTAAGGGCCAGGGAAACGGAGGTTTGGCCGGCGGCGGCGGAGACCCCGAGGAGGCAAAATGGCGGCCGCGCTTTGACAGGGGACTCCAGGAAGCGAGGCCCAGCGGGTGGCCGCACTGACCCATGCACCCGGCCAGAAGCCAGTCGGGGGACGCGGCGGAATAGCGGCACTGCGGGACGCCACGGGAATTCAAAGACCGGTGATCCGGTGAGGCGCCGGACCCCGGTGGCAACTGCACCAACATGGCGGACGGGCCAGGCGCCTTACTCCGGCTGCCCTGAAGGCACTAGCGGTGTGCGAATGAGGCGGTGAAAAACTGACTGCAGCAGGAGACGTGGTTGGGGGCCCACCGGAGAACGCTCCCGCTGGGTGTGAAACCTGTGCCACCCTGATCCCCCATGGCGGACGCCGGCATCGGGACTACCCTCACCAAGATGGCGGCGAGAATCGGACCGGAGAATACAGGCTGCGGGGATCTGCCGTGAATCCGTGCAGGACTCTGAGCCTCCGCGAAGGAGGGAGTGGTCGGCGCTACCACACAGCATCAGCGCATTTCCACGGAGGTCCCGGCGATAGGGGTGAGACGCCTCAATCGATCCCGCCCGCAGCACTGACATAGCGGTAAGCGAAGCTCCGTCATTGAGGAGGAGCGCATAGCAGGAGAGCGGACTAGCTGCCCCACAACCAATTCAGGGGAGAAGTTACCCGCCGGGACTGGAGCGGAGGCGACACACCATCGTCCTGTGCCTTCCTGACCAGCACCACAACCTACAGGTGGGGCGGAATGCGGCAAATCATGGGGGCAGTGTCTGGGTGCCACCGGTGTGGGCGGCAGACCCGGGGAAAGAACGGACGGCCCCCCTACCGAGGTGGGAATCACACGGCTGGTGGTGGAAAGTGTGGTACGAGGCGCAAGGGGCGGGAGGCACCCGGGTGAGCCCCAGATAAGGCGCTGTAAGCCGACCCAGTGGCAGAACATCACCGACAGGAAGAGTGGGCGGATGCCATCTGGGGGAAACATAGCCCACACAGGTCCATAAACCAAAACGCAAGTGGCACCCCCCCCCCCCCTTACCCCCCACCAGACACAGACCACATGTAGCGGCAGTAGCCATCCAACGACAACTGGAAGTACACAGAGGGGGAGTCCAACCAGGCTAAAGGCTGCACGCCGGTGATTGATGGAGCGGGGGTAGTACGGGACCGGCCACCCACACCCCACATCGAAATACTGAGAGAGGTGGGAGAGGCGCCTGCTGGAGCTGGGTGGACGTACCCAGGGAACGGCCAGACCGGGAAGAGGATCCCTGCAACTGCTCTGCCGGGGAGGGGCACGCACGGACAAGGCCTGCCTTGCACCCAAGTCGACCAACATGGGGAAAAAGGACCCGCCACTCAAACCACTGCCAAAAGGCCCGATGGACAATTTTGCGGCGCCACGACAGGCCAGGGGAAAACAGGACACGTCAGCGGATGGCCTCATAGACACGGGGGCACTGCTTGCGGCAATCCAGGCTTCCAAAACAGATATTCAGGAATCACGGGCGGCAGTGGAAGTGAAAATCGGAGAGGTGGGATCAGAGGTCACCCTCCTGCGCCAGGACTTCAGGAACCTCTCAGCCAGGGTAACGGAGACTGAATCTCGAATCGGCGAAGCGGAGGACTCGATTACAACGATCAAAAAAGACATGGCGGAACTCCAGGCGTCACACAGGCAGCTTCTGTGGAAGGTCGATGATGCCGAAAACAGGGCGCACCGCAACAACCTGGCGGCGTTCCTCCACACGTGGCTCGGAGAGACCTTCCCGGAGGCGCACTTCTCGACATGCTTTGTGATTGAAAGGGCACACCGCGCATTGCTGGCGAAACCCCCGGAGGGTGCGAGACCTAGATCTGTGATAGCACGTTTCCTCAACTTCGCTGATAGGGACTTGATTCTGCACGAGGCGCGGAAGCTTGGAGTCATAAGGTTGGAGAACACACACATTATGATCTTCCTGGATTATAGCCAGGAGGTGCAGAAGCAGAGACGGTCCTTTGACTCAGTGAAAACCAAACTCAGATCTATGAACATTACCTACATGCTGCTCTTCCCGGCAAAGTTGAAAGTCATATACAAAGAGAAGGCTATTTTCTTTAATCACCCGGAGGAGGCATGACAATGGCTCGAAGAGAGACCGATACTCAACAGCAGGGAAGATGCAAGACGAGAGGAAATGGACAGAACTGTGCGAGAAAGGACACAATGGAATCTCCCGAAACCACAAAGGCAAAAATCTAGGAGGGTGCGTTCTCGTGCCTCAGGAACCCCTTATCGAACACGCACAGCGGGAAACAGGAGGGGGAGGTCGGAGTCGCCAGGAGCCTCCGGTACGGCGGACCCGCTCTTGCAGGATACCCATAAACAGGCCTGTTCGGAAGGAGACAGTGAGGATGAGGCTGAAACTAGAGAATCGGATGCGGAGGACGATGTAAGTGACACTCATCAAGGTTCCACTCACCCATTAGTGACAGTGATACGGGACATGGAACAAGAAAACTCTGCCAAATATAGTGGGTCGGAATCGGCCACACAGGACTCTCACTCTTGAATGCTGCTGGAGTGGACGAGAGCAGGCGTCGGCCGGAGCACACGATAGCACGCAAGTGGTCACCAACCCTTGTATTTTGTTTTTTGTTTTCCTTTAACACTGTCTTCCCCTCCTTCTTGGGAAGTTGTTCTTTGTTTCAAATCCTCTTCAAGTTTCAACATAGTTAAATAGTGGGCGGGTGTGGGCGGGCGACAGACCAACTCCTACTGAAAGCTCGGTCCTCTGGGGGGATGAGTCTGGATGGGGATGGAGGTGGGGAGGGGGGGGTCGTTGGGGGGGCACAGTTACACAAGTTGGGGTTGGGGGGGGAGGCGGGGGGGAAGACAGCCGCATTCAGAGGGATTGCAGTACAACCACTGGTATCCAACACAGACCCGAACAGAACATGAATACCACACCACACCATGGCAGGTACATTGACAACACCGGCTCAAGACGGTAGAGGGGTATCGATCCTCACATGGAATGTGAATGGCCTGAGTTCCAGGATAAAGAGGGGACTGGTAAATGCGTATATTAAGAGAGTGGCGCCAGACTTTGTCCTCCTACAGGAGACACACCTCCGGGGCGAAAAATGTAACTTTATAGCTCGAGGGAGATATGCGGTCCTAGCTCACGCGGGGTACACCCAAGACTCGAGAGGAACTGCTATTCTGGTAAACAAAGCATTCCCATTGAACAAAACACGTACCTGGAGTGATCCACAAGGGACATATGTAGGAATACCGGGAACATGGAGGAGCCAAAGCTACACAATACTCTCAGTCTACGCCCAGCCAAAATTACAAGCACGCACATATAAGGCGATAGCCACGATCCTCATGAACACGGCAGACACGCTACAAATAGTGGGAGGTGACTTTAACGACGTTATGTCGGAAGAGCTGGACCGCACGGGGCCAACACGCAGGGGAGGGGCGGAGACGGCACTTTCACGACACATGGCCAACCTGGGTCTCACAGACGTGTGGAGATGGCGACACCCCACGCATAGGGACTACTCCTTTTACTCCGGGGCACATAAAGTGTTCTCCAGACTGGACTATATTTTCATGGCCAGGCAATATCTCACCACTGGTGACGAGGCAGAGTATAAGGCTCGCGGGATCTCGGACCACTCTCCATTATATGCTAAGGTGGGGGCAGACAGAGGTAGGCCTGGCACACAGTGGCGGATGGCAGCCTGGGATCTCCAGAAGCCAGACCTGATGAGAGGCCTCAGGGTGGACATTAAGGTCTACATAGCAGAGAATGAAGGCTCGGTGGCCTCTGGAGTGACCTTTTGGGAGGCGATGAAAACGGTACTGAGAGACAGGGCACAGATTAGGTTGCGGGAGGATCGTAGGAAGCAGCAGGCAGTGCTAGTAGGACTAGAAGCCGAAATACTACAACTAGAGAGAGAATATCAGGCACGTAGGGAGGATGGTACTCTGCGGCTTTTGCTGGACAAGCAACGGGAGTATAGAGAAATAGCATCTAATGAGGTGCGGACGCAGGCGCTAGCCACCCTACATCGACTCTATGACGTGGGCGACAAATCAGGCAAGCTCCTGGCATGGCTTAGCAGGAAGGAGAGGGTGGCCAGATGGGTGGAACGGATTAGGCGGACGGATGGTGTCATTGTGAGCACCGAACACGGGATTGCTGATACCTTTGCGTCACACTACGCAGATTTCTATGCCGCGAGAGACCTCGAGACGTTGGGCGACGCACTGCAATATATGGAGGGTGTAGACCTGCCGGCGCTAGCCGCTGAGCCCAGTTCGGCTCTGGAGGCGGATATCTCGTTAGATGAGATCTCCGAGGCCATGATTAAGCTCAAAACAGGGAAAACGCCGGGTCCCAACGGTTTCCCCGGGGAATTTTTTAAGCGTACAGCAGATTTGTTGACGCGCCATCTGAAGGCCCTCTATACTGAGTCGTATCAGGAGGGACGACTCCCACGCGACCTCGCCATGGCCACCATAGTACCAATCCACAAACAGGGCAAACCCCCTGACAAATGTGCTTCATACCGCCCCATTTCCCTCCTTAATATTGAGGTGAAGATCCTGGCTACAATACTGGCGGCGCGCCTGCGGTCGGTAATCCCAGATCTCATTCACGCAGACCAGTCAGGTTTCCTGCCAGACAGAGCAACTAAACTAAATTTGAGACGCACGCACAAATGGTTGCAGGAAGTCAGAGACAGAAAAGAACCCCACTGGTTTCTGTCCCTGGACACAGAAAAGGCGTTTGATGCTGTCCACTGGCCATTCCTCTTGGCAGCACTGCAACGGTTCGGCCTTGGCCCAAAATTTCGGGGATGGATAGAGTTAATGTATACAGCCCCGACTGCACGTGTTCGCATCAACGGCAGACTGTCCAGGGAATTTCGGGTGTCCAGAGGCACGAGACAGGGATGCCCATTGTCCCCCTTACTATTTACGCTCACGATCGAGGTCCTGGCCACCAAGATTAGGCAAAACCCCGAAATACGCGGCTTCTTTGGGGAAACGGCCGGGGAAACGGAGGAAAAAATATCGTTGTACGCGGACGATGTGCTGCTATACATAACAGAACTGGAGGCTTCGGTCCCGGAGTTATTCAGGGAACTAGAGGGCTTTGGCGCAAGAGCGGGACATACAATAAATTGGAATAAATCCATACTCTATGACCCAGGGGGATCAGATAGGTGGGGGACCCTACCTGACCAACTGCTTACCACTGCTGAGGGGTTTCAATACCTGGGAGTATATATCACTCTGGACAAGGCGCTCTCGTTCCGCAGAAATGTAGAACGAGTCATGACGGAGGCGGTAGAGGACATGAATAGATGGAGACAATTGCCACTCACCCTGTTAGGGAGGGCCGCAATGTACAAAATGATTACCCTCCCCAAGTTCCTCCATGCCCTCCAAAACGAATATTACCCGCTACCGGCTGCCACGCTCCCTAGAGTTCACGCAGACATGCGCTCTTTTTTGTGGTTGGGGAAACAACCACGCATTGCACTTCAGACGCTCCAGCGGCACCAGTACAGTGGGGGGATTTCCTTGCCTAATCTAGAAGCGTACTACTGGGCGGAGCACCTGGCGCCAATCAACGAGTGGATTCATGCCCCGGCTGACCACCCGACATACGCACTGGAACGACAGAAATTGTCACCCCACAGTGTATATCACTATCTGTACGGCGGTAAGACACGAAGGTCGCTTCTACCGGCAACACTGCTCACGCTACAGGCGTGGACAAGAGCGACAAAGCGTATGGGGTGGGATAAGAGACCGACCAGACAGACGCCGTTATGGCAATGCCATTGGCTGCCTGAACTTAAAAAACTGAAAGGTTTCCAGCGGTGGGACGATATAGGTATTTCACATATTGGCGATGTCGTATACAGGGGAGAACTGAAGTCGTTTGACAGGCTACAAATGGAGTACGGACTGCACCGATCGCAACTATTTAAACATACGCAATTAGCCCATGCATGGAGAACCCAAAATATCATACCCGCAGATCTGCCAGAATACGCTCCGCTGGAAGGTAGGCTCCTGCAGGAACAGATAACTCATCAGGCGGTCTCGCTCACGTACAAGACACTCACTAACAATATGCTGGGGGACCTAATGAAACTTAGAAGGACATGGGAGGCGGAGGTAGGCGAGATGGAGGACTTGGATTGGGAAATGGTCTTGATGCACCCACGAGAAGTAGCTATTAAGTCACGGTTGCGACTCATTCAGCTGAACGTACTCCACAGGACTTACTTCGACAGAGTGCGTCTACTCAAAACAGGGAAAATAACGGACCCCCGTTGTCTTAGATGCCAACAATACCCAGGTGACTTCTACCACACAATATGGTCATGTCATAACTTAAGCATATACTGGACACACATTTTCGCGGAACTGGGGGAGGTCCTAGGAATAGAATTGGAGCGCGACCCGAAACTGGCGTTGCTGGGCATGACCAACGACGTTGATTTGCCACGCAACCACCTTATATTTTTGGTCCTGGCGCTAGTGGTAGCCAAGAGGGACATCGCAAAATATTGGGGGGCCGCGGAGACGCCGGACATAGAGAAATGGAGAAGGGGCCTGGATCTCTACATGGCGGCAGAAAGGGTGACATACAAGGCGAGGGGGTGCCCCAAGAAGTTTCACAGGGTCTGGATGAAATGCAGACAGTATCATGGTTTGGAGGGAGGGCAGTGAGGTGTGCTGGGTCAGAGCAGGGGGGGCCCACAATGGGAGTGGGATTGATCCCGTAACTGCAAAGACACGAGGTGGGAGGTCTGCAACGTCATGGCGGAACTTTAGACGCAAAGACTGAAATGGTGCTGTGCGGGTGGGTGGTGTGAGGATGGGGGAAGGTGGTGGAGGGTACAATTGTGGCGGTAGGGAAATTACACCGATGGTTCTGCGGCAAGGGAAATGAAGAGGCAACGAACTTGTTGGGGGTGCGTTGTTCAGTCGCACTGAACATGGTTGAGGGAAGGGGGGGGGTTTATATGAAAAATGCAAGGTACCGACTCGACATGGATGATACGCACTGATGATGGCTATGTAATGTCTGATTGACTGACCACAGTTGCGCCGCCCGGCCTCCGGGATGTGGGCTGATGGGCCGTGTCCATAACTATATACTCGGTCAGCACACGATTGCTACTATGGAAAGGCAGCCCACGGGAGGAGACTATATGTGTATGTACCTGCACCAAAAATAAAGTTAAAAAAAAAAAAAGCATCCAGTAACCGATCTTCTAATGAGTAGGAAACTGGCAAGTCAGAGCCACTAGGTAACACCTTCTGTAGTACACTCCGCACCTGAAGATACCGGAACGTTTCCCCTTCCTGTAAGTGGTATTGTCATTGCAGCTCCCCAAATGGAACAATTCCCCCCTTCTGCCATAGGTCCCCCACCATCGAGAGACCTATTAAGTCCCAGTTATCAAACCCTTGGAACCTCGAGAGCATACCCAAACGAAGAGATTCATACAGCGGTGTGGTCTTAGTAATTCTCCCTTTCCAGCCTAACGCAGCCGTGGCCACACCCCATAAAACTACTGTAGTCGAGGTCGGGTGTACTTAGGTGCATACTTTTTAACCCAATACAGCACCCTAAGAATAGTACCTGAGGACATATTGTACCTGTCCATTGTGTAAGCAGGGTCCGTAATGGGTCGATGCATCCAGCGGTTGATAACCACCAGCTGCCCGGCCCACTAATAGTGTTGAATGGCCAGCATTGCTATGCCCCCATCGAACCAGCTTTTAGTCAGCTTGATGAGGGCTATTCTGGGTGTCCTGTTGTTCCATAATAATGAGCGAACCTCGGAGAGGCGAAGGGCCAAAAGCTTGGCCAAGATCTTAAGCTCAGGGTCCAGGAGAGAAATAGGTCTGTAGGAGGAACCTCCGTCTGGGGGTTTTTCTGGTTTATAAATGACTACGATGTTGGCCAACCATTGTGTAATTGATAAAATTGTGAGGGATACCCCTCATCATACATAGGCACCAGAAAGGGCACGATGGCGGTTGCAGTAAGTTTGTAAAGTTCAATCGGGAGGCCACTTGGACACATGGCCTTCCCTGACTGCAGCTCTCGAGTGGCCTTGGAAACTTCCTCCAAAGTCAGATCGGAGTCCAGATCCATTGTCTCCTGTAGATCTAGTTGTGGCAAAGGGAGCGTAGAGAGCAGCTCCGCAGCCGCATCCCGGGTGGATGTGGGCGAGGGGGTGTATGCCTCCTTGAAATGACTAGCGAAGGCCTCTGCAATGCCGAGCTTATCATGGTGGTGCATTCCCCACAAATCTAAAATCTCTGCTACTCATCTCCTGGCCAACTCCCTTCTATCCAGCCAAGCCAACAATTTACTAGATGTATCTCCAATGTCGTAAACCCGATGCTGAGTGGCTTGGTAATGAGTCTTTGCAGCATCTTCTGCGATATCCCGGTATTCCTTCTGCTTTACGGCCAAAGTGTGGGAGGTTTCCGAGGACACGGCGATGACCATCTCTGCTTCCAGCTGCGTCACCTCCCTCTCTATATCCTGTAACTGTTTACTCTTCTCCTTCCTATGACCTGTCACAGCCGCCACCCAACACCCGCAAATCACAGTCTCATACGCCTCCCACAGTGTTATATCAGATTCAACCGATCCCTCATTCTCCGTAAAATAATTCTAGGTGGCCTCTAGCAGTTTAGTGCGTATCTCAGGAACTCGGAGATACCATGGAAGGAGCACCATTTCCCGGCTGCGGGGCGGGGGAGTGCCGCTTTAATAAGTAACGATCAGTGCATGATCGGAAATGCCCCTTGGAAGGAAAGTGATCTCCCTGAATTGTGAAAGCTGGGTTGCCTTGCAAAACAAATAATAAATGCGGTACATACTTCCATGTACCCCGGAGTAAAAGGTGTATTGTTTGGAAGCTGGATTACATACAAGTCATACATCAATCAAGCCCAGGGCATCTAAAAATTCCAACAAATACTTGCCATATGGATCCCCCTGCCTAGTCGGCAAGCGATCAAGTTCCCCGCAAAGGGCTGCGTTGCAGTCACCACCCATCAAAATGTTGCCGTCTGGCAAACCAAGCAAATGAGAGCCAAGGTCAGTGAGAGTGGAGGAGTGCAACTTGAGGGGGACATAGAGAGAGATAACATTTAAAGGCCTCCCCTTCCATTGCCCTGTAACCGAGACAAAGATACCCAAAGGGTCAGAGGTGATTTTAGAAACCTGAAGGGGGGAGGAAGGTACGCACCAATATGCCCACCCCTCTGGACCCACCGGTATAGCCTGCATGAGCAATCAGAAAGGATTTTGAGGCGGGCCCTAGCCGGGTTAGAACTACAGTCTTGACTCATTAAAATCTATGACAGTAGGCCCCCTCCTTCCCCCATGACTGGCAGAGCCCGAGTAAACAATCAAATCTGGCATGTGCAGCACAGTAGCGCAAAACCCTCACAAATGAGCAGTGAAGTTTACATTTACCACATACCCCGGACCCACCTGGCATTGTGAATAAAATTGTACGAAGAACTGCACTAAGAAGAACAATCTGACAAAAAAAACAACATAAAAATTGCAAAAATCCCCAACCTTAACCCCGGATCCCCCGCCATCCTGCCTCCCTGCAATGTGGACTCAAAACTGCCCCCCCCAATCTACAGAGCGCCTGTAATCCCCACACATCTTAACTAAGGAGGGTATGTCACGCCATCAACCCACCCAATCGGCCGCCAACCCACCCCCTTAAACGACAAAATGAGCAACCATCACACTTGCTACCAATACCTAAGGAACTGCAACTTTGACATATAAGATAATCCCCCCACTAAACCGCCACACAAAATGACAACATGGTCTCAGCTCCATAGGCTCAGAGTCTCAACTATAAGAGAAAGTCCCACAAATCAAACTAACCACCCCCAAAAATGCAACTTGATACTCATCATACTCGGGAGGGTCCAACACCATTCCTCCATCCAAGATCAGACATAGACTCAGTGACCAAATAGCGAGGATCAGCCAGTCCCCATGCCTCCCAGACAATCCTACAATCCGTCCAGGTCATGCCCCTGCACCGGGGACGCACAATGACAGACAGAGGAAGTGTGCCATCTCTCAAGCCAGGCCCAAATCTCTTCTGAAGTCTCAAAAAATAAGTTTTCTGATCAGCGATGACTCTCAGCTTTGCCGGGAAGAGCATGGCATACGTGAGACCTTTGTCGTGGAGGGCACGCTTCACCTCAAAAAAGGACTGTCGTTTCTGCAGCACTTTAAAGGTGAAGTCTGGGAAGAAGGAGACACTGTGTTAGGAAATTAGGTCCGGTCCGTTTTCTATGGCCATGCTTTGCCATCACATGACCTGCCTTGCTGGGATTTAAGACCGGCCCATCCCATTAACTAGTGCTTGGTATCTTTCTATGTTGGGTTCCAGGTTCTGGGTCATTTTTTGCCTCAGGCTTGTTGGGTTCACGGGCTCGTGTTCCCTATAGTATCCATTATTTCCCTGGTTGTTGGAAACCCCGTTTTTGTTAGTCACTCCTTGAATCCTTGCCCTTCCCCCTCCTTTGCACTCGTTTGACTTAGTTGTTTGTTACTCTCATATGAACTGTAGTGACCCGGCATTAGGAGCTTGGCTTTTGGTAACGTTTGGACTCGTGCTCAGAGGGACAGCTGGGGCTCCAGCCCCCCTCGGACACTCACCTGGCACGGAGTACGATGTCCTGGATCTTCAGGTGCAAACAGAAGAGCTATCCGGAAAACGCTACGGGACTGCAGAGTAGCGTGCTGGACTTCCGCGGTTTGTGTTTCTATCCGCGTCGTTGTGTGCTGCTTGGTCGTTTCCCGACGCGCTGACAGACCAGAACAGCGCGAGTTCACGCCGGACGTTACACCGAGTAGTTGTATATTTCCCTCACCCCTTTACGGAGAATTGACTGTTTTCCCGTCCTTAGGGTTTTTTTTAATGCCATTGAAGTGGCTTTTTCCCCCTATATTTCCTAATTAAGAGACCTGTGCACAGAAGACAGTCCTGGCCAAACCCCTGGGCAATCGAAGACCTTCACTGGGATTCAGTTGTTTTTGTTTTTTGTCTGCTACCTGTACTTTTCGGAGCTGATCCTGTCATCGATACAAGTAGGGAGCTGGTGTATTGTATATGGCAGAGTGTGGTCATAGAAGAAAGAGGGAGGTTGCTTATTGGGACCTGGGGACCTGGGGACACAAGAAGTAAGCCTGTATATTTTTCCCTTAGGTACAGAAGCGTGGAAGTGGTAGCAAGTGATTGGTCTGCTGTCCTGTCCTGGGGGGAAGGTGTCCTGACGTCTCTTCCCCCTGTTTTGTTTTCCCACCCCCTGTCCTGGACTCAGGTGTTGTCTCATGATTGTATACATCCTATGAGCAACGTTTGTGTCAGGGTAGTGGATTGGGCCATACTTCGCTCCTGCAGTGTTGGTCGGGCCGGTGGAATCTAACACACTGGCATTATCAAGTTTCAAAGGCGGGCCAGTGCTGTCCGTTTGAAGAATTATATCTCAATCCCAGAAATTAAAAATGTGTGCCAGCAAGGGCCATGGAGGGGCACCAGGCTTAAGGGGACCTCCGGGCACCCGGTGTGCCTGGTCCACTGAAAAGTATTTTGCGAGGGATCGAGGTTGCAGGTACTTTAGCATTAACTCCTCCACAAACAAATCTGCAGACTGTCCCTCTGTTTTTCAGGAACCCCCAAAATTCAGGTGGTATTCTTCTGAGCACACCCCTCATAATCCTCCAGTTTCACCTCGAAGTCTGACTCCTGGGCCTCCAGGCACTTGACTGTCGTTTCAATGGATTTTGCCAAAGCCGACAACGTTGTCCCTGAGTCTTCCGTTTCCTTGACTCAGTCTCCCATTTTACGGAGGTCGGCCTGGACAAAAGTAAGATCAGTAATGGTGGAGTCTATTTTCGCTCCCAGTGCCGTGCGCACTCTGTGGATGGCCTCCATGACATCTATGAGGGATGGGCCCTCAGCCGGCATCGGTAGCTTCATCCAGGTCTCCGCCTGTTTGTCCTCCGTCTCTCCTGTCTTTGAATGCGCAAACTTGGACGGCTTAGCCAGCCCCGATTGGCGGGTCCCTTTGTTGGTGGCCATCTTGCCAGTGGCCCGATAGCTATCCGCGAGCAAAATCAAGTCTGGTGTGCTCACAGAAAAGAGATGGGGCCCTGCGTCTCCTGAGTATCAAGCCCTGGACCAATTCCAACACCACCAGATTCCCAACTGCGTAAGGGGGAGAGGGTGAGAAGCTTTAACTGCGTCACCACACGGGTGCCGCAGGGCACAAGTCTGAAGTCTCAAGAATAGGCACAGACCCCCGTCTGACCTCCAGAATGCATCCCGGAACAGGAGGCTCACAGTTGAACGATCCCACCCTGAATGTCAAAATGGCCCCCCTTCGCTGATCCAGCCCCTCGAGGGGAGCACTATCCAGCTGAGGGTGTAGGATGGATGGCACCCCACAGAGCACAGGGCAACATTCCTTCTGGCCTACAGGACTATCCTTCGCTCACACAACAAGCAGGCAAGGTGGTCAGGGGCACGACGTCCGGGGACTGGTGCCTCGATCCTGCCGTCTGATGCGGCACTACCCGAGCCGCACCGGGGAATCTGAGCAGGACACCACCGCACTGCGCCCATTGTCAGAGCTGGGCCCATGGTAGCCTCTTTCCCAGTGCGAGTCTATCAAGGCACGCTCTGGAGCCCACCCAAAGCCACGCTGTCTCATACTAGCCACAAAATGTCTATGGAGGGGCCCCACCTGCAGTTGTCCTGCCCTCAACCGATGGAGAAATCTATGCCGGAGCTGCAGGTCTCACCGCACTTGAGTTCTCTGGGCTGCCCTGTTCCTCGCCTAATTCCGCTCCTGATGTCTGATCAGCCGGGTGTGACTTTGCGGCCCCGGTCCAGGATTTCCGCAATGCAATTCCGGATCTACGGCTCCCAGCACTCCGGGAAACAATCAGAAGAGTCCCCAGGACAGCGGCTATCTAGGGCTCCACAGTGCACTCGGTTGAGGATACTTTAGCAGATATTTAGGGGTTAAAGGCGGCTCAGAGGCTCAGAGCCCCAGAGCTAAGCGGCCATCTCGGTTGGTGGCAAGACACGCCCCCCCCATTGCAGGGGCGGTGGGTGACATTTTAAAGTGGTGGGGCGCAAAGTGATTTACATACAGCACCGTAGCGAGCGAGCATAGCGAGCGAGCCGGAACCCCAAAATGGGGGTTTGGGGGGATAACCCCCCCCAAGAAAATTTTGAAAAAAAAGAGGAAAAATCGTGCTTTTTCAAGCACATTTGAGAAAGCAGGAACGTTAATAAAGCAATTGTGAAAGTGCAGTTATTACATTAATAGATGGCATAACATAGGTAGCTGCTTATTCAGTATAACCACAGAGCTTCATACATTCCGTCCTATTACAGACTCCGATATTGGCATTAAAAGTACCCTCCAGCTTATCAGCTTCAGCAAGGTTTCCAACAGCATAGCACCCCTTTGCTACACACAGATTACAGGTTCAGCCACATGATGAAAATAGCAACTCATTCAGTGTGATAATTAAGGGAGCAGAGAGCATGGAAAACATATTTAGTGATGGGCCGAGCAAAACACAACAAACAAATTGACTTCTTTTATCTCCTTTATTTCAAACCATTTACAGGGCTCAGGTGTTTTAAACCTTGTGAAAATAAGCTAATTTGGTGAAAGCATACTTAGACATCTGTATTTATGTATTGTATTTGTAGACTGGACCAAAAAACGAGTGAAGGGGCTCCACCAAAGCACCTCTCCCTTAATTATTTACACATAAATTGCATGCGGTCTGACAAGTCTGCCAAAGCTGCAGCAGATGAGCTGGGGCGTTTACTCCTGGCTTGGTTGCTGGGGCGTTTACTCCTGGTCTGGGTAACGCTGCAGAGCTGCAAACTAAGGCGCTACCAGGTAACCAAGACTCAAGTACCACCACAGCATCAATCTGTGCAACCATTCAACAACAACTGGTTCAAATATGTTCTCTCAATGTTTCAAGCTATATTACAAATGTCACCAAAAGATGTTGATATTTCACTTCTGTTCTTGGATTTTCGTCACAATAAAATACACTGAACATAATCTTCACAAAAGTTATTTACAAAAGTTTAATCTATAGCCATTATAAATTACAATAACTTTCATTAACGTATTAATTATAAAAAAAATAAAAGCCATTGCTCTTACCTGCACAGGCCGCAGCTGTCTAGACCTCGGAAGAAAAGTGCTGATGAGGATTGATAATGAGAGCAAGTTGGGCAAATGCATTTTGACGCTGTCACGACTGAACAATCAGGTACTAGGTAGGACAAGACAAAAAAACTGTTGCAAAAATCTAAACAATGGGCTAGTAACAATACCATCAAAATACAACGCTCCGAATAAGTTAGCAATGGGAGCATTTTCTTGAGAGAAATTGATACACAAAAGACTTTTGAAATGACCTGGACTTGTGCTGAAATCAAAAACCTATAATCAGTTGAATACCCAGAGGACGTCAACCTAATATATTGGACCAGGTGGTTGTCCAAACTTGTGATTGAGCCTTACAGATTTGGATTGCCGTTTAACAGTCATTGATCTAGAGATAGTTTGCCTGCATCCAGGAATGGATGGCTGGCAGGTAACTTTACTGGGGCAGGGGACTGTCAAACCACCCCATCAATACGAAAGAAAATCTGGGTGTCAACCACAGATATAATGAAGCAGAGACAAAAGTGATTTATCAGTTAATAGTAAAGCAGGAAAAACAGCTGACACTAGCATTGAATATAGCAGTGCTTAAGGAGGCGATATGAGGACCTTTGAAAGAAAAGGTAAATTGAGTGTGAAAAGAAAGGGAGAAGCACTACCTCATTGCGTAATTAGTCAAAAAACAACTAAACCAATGGAAAAATGTTCTCCCTACCACCAAAGTTGCCAAAAAGTTGACCAAGACGGCATGTTCAATTTTGTCCAATGCTGCCAAGAGATCCAATGACGTGAGAGCCCTGACACTACTGACATCAAAACACTGATATAACTCATCCACGAGAGCAAGGAAAATCCACTTGATAGATTGAGTGAGTATCAAAGAATGAATGACAGTAGAAGAAAGAAATAAAGGGAACAGGGTAGGCATGGTGAAACATTATAGGCGGCCATGTCAGACTGCTCACCACAAATATGTGAATCGCCTGTACGCTCTACAACTTTTTTCCCCCGTTTGCCTCCAATATTTACAGAATGTAATTCCTTCCAGGTAAGAGGTGCTAGGTCACTCAGCAAGTCTTACATAACTGTTCCAGCCACCTAAGGAGACGAGGGGCAGATGCCCTGAACACAGCTTGCACCATTGTTGGTAAAGACAGTTTACCCCTATTTTAGGATTGTATTTTCATCCCACACTCTCATACCTGCCAACTGGTTCAATGCCATCTAGTGCACACCGAACATAACTTTGTATTCTGCTAATTGCAGGTATTATTTCTCCAGACATTAATGTCCTAGCAGAGAAATTGTATTGACCCCAAAAAATATAAAGTGACTAAAAATGTTGTGTGTGACTTTGGACTACTTTCTAGCTATGACTAAACTCGGCAAGGAGGCATGCCTTAGTCACATCCAAATACCAGCCCCTAATCTGAAAAAAAAAAAAACTGAATGCAGGGCAAGTGGGGAGGGGGAGAGGGGTAGAGAAGGGTCTGGTCATTGCAGCCATATTAATGCAGGTGTCAGTACACATGCCATTCCTGCAGGGGGCCGCCATGGATAGTGGGATGACCTTTACAACCGCTTCAGTACAGCTTGCTGCATTAAAGGGCTGACGAAGTGTAGTGTGGCCCGTCAGCTGCTGCAGTACACGTGCCAGCATCTGAGGGGGTGTCAGGGTGTAGTGTGGCCCTTCAGCCGCTGCAGTACATGTGACAGTAGCAGTCGGGGTGTAGTGTGGCCCTCCAGCCGCCACGTGCCAGCACCAGACGGGGTGTCATTCCGCATATATATTGCAGCAGTGCAACACAAGAAGCTCTTGTGATAAATCTTACTCAGTTATACTAAAATAGCTTGAACGGCAAAGCTTTTAAGGTCACAATTACAAAGGGGTCAGGATGGGCCTCTGTGCAGCAAATCAGGAGGGTTGTAAAAAGTACTACATCCCCACTCAGAGTATTTAACTCCTTCACACACCTTGCTATGCTGTATCAAGGGTAAAAAAGCAAATGCTGAAGCATGTTTTAGCACAGGAGCACCTGGGCCTGCAAACCCTACAGTGCAGAGAGTTCAGTTTTAACCGAGCAAAAAAGTCTTATTTAAAAGTCCATATGATAAACCCACCTACTTAAAATGTCGTGGAGCATGGAAATAAGGCAGAGATTAACATCACCTCAACACTGGTATACACTCCTCTGCACATCAATACAGACAACTAATGATAAACATGATCGCCAACGTCTTATTCCATACATTCCTGAGAAAAGTCCTGAATCGGGCAAAACTGCATTTTCTGATCGTGGAAACATAGCTACTGTATTAGGAATATTGCCTCCGATTTAGGATAAAAATGTAAAGGCGTGTCTAAGGAGCAACTCTGGCTTGTCCTAATTTTGCCCCAAAACAAACAGTTGCTACATCGGAGTGGTGTAATCTTCACCTAGGAAATAGAAGCAACAACTGGAGGCAGGTGCCCAGATGTCAATTCAATCAAACCCTCATATGCCCTCACATGGCACAGGATCAGTGCCTGCGCAAAGCCCACCAGATATTTTCGATAGCTCCGCAAAACATACTAGACAACACTGGATACACATCTCGATCCGGACATTGATCATTGAAGTAAAAATTGTCCTTCACATGAGCAGGCACAACACAGGACCATAAGTAAGAAGGACGGGGAACTGGTGGCCAATGGCCAGTCGTTAAAGAATGCCTGGGCGTATGAAATTTCAGGTTATCCCACTTAACACATGCGAAGTTCATTTAGTCCCAGATTTATATTTGCAGTTTCGTCCTCAGCATAAAGCAACACAACGAGAGAAAATTATACTACAACTTGTTGACGTCAGACACGTGGAGATGTAATCAAACGTTCCCTCCATGCACAGAACACAATTACAGTGGCTTACCTGTTATCCATAGGAGTCACTTCCCACCTGCCTCTGCCACCTGCCTGAGTTACCTGTTGCTCGCCTGTCACCCATTTGTTGCGCCAGGTGCCCCCTTCTTCCTGCCTTAGACAACTGTCACCTGCCAGTACCTCCCAAGTGCCTGTGGCCCCTAGGGCCTGCCTGTCTGAGCCACCTGTCACCCCGTTGACTCTCCAATGGCCTTGTTGACTGCGCAGACGTCTCATTCGGACGCTGCTAGCATGGACACGCACCTAACACAAGAAATATGTTCTGGCGACATGCCCTCAGCAGGCAATGCCGGCCACTGCCCCAAGAAGGAAACCTTTTTTGAGAGTATGCCCCCTGAACAGTTAGGGGCAGAAAGTTAGCCCAGTGGTACCCTGTTTAAGACTCTATGCTCTGGAGGCCAGGAAGAGACCCTACCTGGGGCCATCTGTGGATCAGAGGGGGCCCTATGCCATGGAGAACATGCTGGAGACCCTGACAACTCCTGTGATGCTGGGGAGGGGAACCAAAACCCTAACAACACATCCCAAGATTATACCCATCGAGAGGGATCCCCACGTGCTACACACGAGCATCGGGATGGCACCAAACGAGAGGGGCACCCGGATGCAAGCTTTGGCTGCTACGGCAACACACAAGAGACACCCCAAGAATCAAGCACAGCGTCCCTTGATGACACACACACAGAAGTTCACCCACATGCGAGCACTGGCTGCTACGACGACATACAACAAGAACTTCCGAGTCCAAGCACTGGGCACCATGAGGCACACAGCGAAACGGACCTGTGGCCCCAAGCATCCCTTCCCATGACAACACCAACAGGGGGCACTCCGATGCAAACATCGATTCAAGTGACATCACCCAACTCAGAAATCCACTCATTAGCTGCTATGACGACACCCAGCGTGAGGTGTCTTCAGATACCAGCCACATGTGCCCTGGCGTCCCAGAGTGCCAAGGCTGAAGCCGCCTTGCACACAGAGGCGAGGTGAGTCCAGCTGTTGCCCCGTGTCTCCAGCGGCCTTTCCCTCGAGTGCACAGGCCTCGTCTCCGGGGCAACAACCTGCAGCACGCAACCTGGCAGCGGTGACGGGGCTCGGGGCGCGGACAGCAGGGCTGGATGTTAGTTCAACAGGTGGAGCGAGGCCAGATAATCGAGCACAGGGCGTGGTGGTGCCACCTGTCAGCCCACAGGAATCCCAGCTACTAGGGCGAGCACCGCCGGCAGAGTCCGCAAATCAGAGCCGGCAGCCAGAGAGAGCACCGGAGGCGGCCCACGGAGCACTAGACGTACTGAGGATGAGTTAAGCTGGCGAGTAGCAGCACAGCATGCTTATCTAGTAAATATAGAGAATACACTCACCTCTCCTCTCCCTCCCCAAGCTCCGTTATACACCCCATGGTTTTCCTCCCTCAGCCAGTCCCAATTCCTTCAGCCAGGATACTCGCATTCGGTAATGGCGGGTAGAGACTAGGGATCAGAATCTGACGTCACGCGCGGCATCCAATAATGGATTGCCCTGCGGTGACTGGCCAATCCTGGCGCCTAGGGGGGCTCATGAATGCTCGCCCTGTGTCGCCTTTGTGAAGCCGGGGGCTGCGGCCAGTTTAAACAAGCACCCCCTTATGGGGGAACACTGATGCGCATGCAAGTTTCTGCCCTAAACATCACTTGCGCGCTATATACCTTGGCTGGCTGTCTGCTGCTGCAGCTGAGTGCGTCACGTGGTCGTGGATTGTCACTCAAGCTGCGCAGCAGTCCAGACCAGCCCCCCTGCACTCCCCACTCCTGGATAACTCGGGTGATTCCCGGCGGCGCTCGCTCGAACTTTTTAAACAAACAGTGACAGTCACACCAGTTTATTTTATTGCAGCAGCGCGTCCATGGGGCTTGTGGGGCTACACCCCTACGCCCCAATGGACGCACCGCTGCTGAGTCTCGGGCGCTCTGGACAAAATTATCAGTGTATATAGAGTGAACACAACTGACATTATGAGAGCGCTTTAAATGAGCCCCTGTTGCTGAAAACAACCGAAAAATAACAGAGAACTTTAAGTCAGCCCCGATTGCACTACCACGAGGATACCTTATTTGTAGGCATTGGAAATATCACAGCGCCTTAAATGGACCCTGGTTTTAAATGAGCACCGGTTGCTTAACACCACCTAAACTATCCAAGCGCTTTAAATGCACACCTGTTGCAGAACACAACCGAAAAATAACAGAGCACTTTAAGTCAGCCGGGTGCACTACCACGAGGATACCTTATTTGTAGGCATTGCGAATATCAAAGCGCCTTAAATGGGCCCCAGCTGCATAACACCATTGTAAGTATGCAAGCGCTTTAAATGCGCAAATGTTAGGCATTGGTGAATATCAAACCCCCTAGAAAGAGCCCCTGCTTTAAATGAGCACCGGTTGCATAACAGCACTGAAAATTTCCAAGCGCTTTAAATGTGCACTTGTTGCGAAACACCATCGGAAATATGAGCGCCCTTGCGTTGTAACTTATGCTCACCAATGATCACACCATGTTTATATGGCATGATATACCGTGACGAAAATGTTACTAGTCTAAGTATTACTATATTGGCTCATTACCATAAAAACGTTATCAATTTTTGTTTTGCTATTGTCAAAGTTTCAGCTTACGAATTCCCTAGTGGTCTAAACATCTAATTTGCGTTTTCACCTTTTACTCTAAATTACATTTTTATATCCCCACAGATTCCCCTTATTTAAACTTTAGTATCACAGCAGGGGAATTGTGTTGCCGAAGAGCACTGCTGCATTTTCAGCTGAAAACATGGCTCACTTCAAAGTCCCAAGACAAAGCATATTCTTAACAGCATGGAACAACCAATACCTTCCATGGTGGCATAAACTTACTGTATCTCTCCCTTGTTACGGTAATTACAAGGTAAGGCCCACGTGACATCAAAGATATATATATATATTGTCAATGCCTCTTGTCAGGTACATTCATTTAAGAACCTTATGATTGAACACAACCGACAATATCGAAGCGTTTTAAATAAGCACCATTGCCAAACTCCCGCGAAAATATTAGAAAGGTTTAAGTGGGGGCTCTCATTAGAATAGAAAAAACATCAGCATCCGTTGCATTACGAAGAAGATATTTTATTTTCAGGCATAGGGAAACAAGGAGAATTAATGCCCTCCTATTACTGCAGAGATTTGCAAAGCCACAAGCAAAAATCCCACCTTTGTCTGCGCAGAAGGCGTATAACATGCACGTAATCATCACGTAATTCAGGCAAACATTCACGGTAATTACAAGTTAAGGCTTGTATGGCATCCAAGATATATATGTTATTTATGCGTCTTGTCAGGTACATTCATTTTAGAACCTGAATAAACGAACAATATCAGAGCGCTTTAAATAAGCACCGTTGCAGAACGCCACAGAAAATATCAAAGCGCTTTACATGAGCACATTTAGGTAATCCTTCACGTAACTCACGCAAACATTCGCTGTAATTACGAGGTATGGCTCACATGCCAATTAAAGAACCTGTTGAGGGAACACAACCGACGATGTCAGAGTGCTTTAAATAAGCACCAGATAGCACTTTAAATGGTACCGTATACATTATTCGCATCGGGAAACCCGGTGACCTGGCCAAAATCAAAAGACGTTTGAGCCTTCCATCAGACTCTAACCTAGTTCCCCGAACCCCGACTTCAAAGGCGGTCGCCCTACGGTTAAGGCATCCCCTCTCCTAAATAGTTCCAGAAGTCTTGGAAGAACTCAAAACCGCAGGACACTTGACTACACCACCTGATGGATCACTGTTTTCAGGCGCACCCTCGATCCCAGAAATGCGGCAGCCATACAATCGAAGGCTGGATCAGGATCTGACGTCACACGCGCGGCATCCAATAATGGATTGCCCTGCGGTGACCGGCCAATCCTGGCGCCTAGGGGGGCTCATGAATGCTCGCCCTGTGTCGCCTTTGTGAAGCCGGGGGCTGCGGCCAGCTTAAACAAGCACCCCCTTATGGGGGAACACTGATGCGCATGCGCAAGCAAGTTTCTGCCCTTAACATCACTTGCGCGCGATATACCTTGGCTGGCTGTCTGCTGCTTCAGCTGAGTGGGTCACGTGGTCGTGAACTGTCACTCAAGCTGCGCAGCAGTCCAGACCAGCCCCCCTGCACTCCCTACTCCTGGATAACTCGGGTGATTCCCGGCGGCGCTCGCTCGAACATTTTAAACCAACAGTGACAGTCACACCAGTTTATTTTATTGCAGCAGCGCGTCCATGGAGCTTGTGGGGCTACGCCCCTACGCCCCAATGGACGCACCGCTGCTGCCCCATTGTGTTCATTCTTATTCATGGATCACTTGCCTCCTTCGCACATTCTTTGTTCCAACCACTCCCCACAATCTGCAATTGTGTGGCAGAGGGGCTATGCCTTTGTGGATGGTTTGCCTACATGTACGGCCCCTGTTACCACAGATTCTTGTGTTGTCGTGTCTGGTAGGTGGGCATGTTGTTTGGCATGTTGTATGTGATTTTGTTATGTGTGCATTATCACAGTTGTGAGTTGTATGATTGTGGAGTTGAGGTGTGTGGTGTGGTCCAACCACTTACCAATGAGCAGTACATTTCCATAGGTGTCATCCTGGAAGCGCTGGTTGATGATGGACTGTTGGAAGATGTAGGAATCATGAACATTGCCTGGGAAGTTGGCGACAACATTGGTGAACAGTACCGGGTGATCCACTATAAGCATGGGCGAATTTTTGCTTTTTGCGTGTTCGCTGGGTTTTTTGCGTGTTCTCGGGGCTTTTTGCGTCTTCGCGAGCCGCTTGCATAGCGAAGTTACCCATGCAGTCTTTTATGGGAGAGGGAGAGAGAGATAGATAGATAGATAGATAGATAGATAGATAGATAGATAGATAGATAGATAGATAGATTGATTGATTGATAAATAGAGAGAGAGAGAAAGAGAGGGAAAGAGAGAGGGAGAGAGAGAAAGAGAGAAAGAAAGAGAGGCCGGATCTCTGAAGGGCCAGATTCCTGAGTTGCCCCTACAGAACATACAGCTTTTTATTTTTAGCAAAATGCATATGAAAATTGTGCTGTAAAGGTCTCTTTTAGTTTAACCCCTCCTGACAACTCAAAATGGGTGTATTTGCCATCCTCTCCCTTCTTCCTGTTTTTTATATCTGTAAGTGCTTCGTGATGAGGTTTAATTCCTTGGACAGGTGCCTTGTTGCCTACTTGTAACTATTCTCTGACCCTGCTTCAAGGGTCAGAGCAGGGTCAGAGAATAGTTGCAAGTAGGCAACGAGGCGCCAGGAAGCAATTAGCAGCAGGTGTCCAAGTTGAAGTTAATTTGTTTGTAACCCTTTTGTAAAAGGTTACAAAGAAATTAGGTTCAACTTTTGCACCTGCTGCTGTAACCCTTGCTTGGCTGAAAATTCGTCCCCGCTGATTCGCGGATTTTACCGCGATTTCGCGAGATTCGCGGCTCGCGAAATCGCGAAAAATCCGCAAATTTGCCTGCGAAACGGATTTTACTCCCACCCTTAGTCCACTATTGCCTGCACATTGATGGAATGCTTGTGCTTTTTGTTGCGGTAATTGTGTACAGTGTCGGCAGGGGGCATATGTAGGACATGTGTGCAGTCAATTGCACCCAAAACGTGCAGGAAGCCAGCTATGGCTTAGAAGCCTTGCGTGGTCTCCAGCTGTTCCTGCGCAGTGTGGGGGAAGTAAAGGGGCTGGGGTATCAAGCTAATGATGGCATCCAAGACAGGAGTGAGGAACTTTGATAGGGCTGGCTGTGAGACTCCTCCAACTCTGGCAGTTGTTGGTTGGGAGGTACCAGAGGAAAACAAGTGCAGCACAGCCAGCGGCTTCGTCTGCAGACGGATGTTGGTTGTCTGCAATTTTGGTACCGTCAGCCTGTGGATAATGTGGGTCAGGATGAAGAGGATGGTTGTCCTTTTGAGCCTTTAGTGGGCAATGACCTCCTTTGTCGTTGAGTATCTGAGGCTGGTGCATTTTGGGAAGGTCCTCGGTCTTGTTCTGCGCTACCTCATGGTAGTCTAGGGGGGGGGGTGGTCCTGGGGGTGTTGGCAGTGGGTGTTGTGGCCCTCTTGGGTCTACAAGCTGCATGGTTAGAGGCTCCATGGTATCTGCTGGTCTTCAGATGTGGCTCTGTGCTGGCTCTCTTTATACTACAGGTTTTTGTCCTACTTAAGACCAGAAAAAAGTAGGTCTTAAGACCCCGCTGCTAACGTGACTTATCGCCTGTTTTTGGCCTGCATCGCCAATCTGGCTGGTCGTTGAAAATATCGCGAAGTTGTGTTATAGTGAATTTTTAGAAGAGAACACCTACTCTGCATATGATTAGCCTAAGTTTCCGCTGTTTGCCTTGGCAATGACTTTAGCGGCATCTATCGCAGGTAAACTGACAATGTCGGCTGTGAGAAGCAGGCTTGTGAATAGGGCGATAAATCTATCGCCACTTTTGTGTTGGAAAAGTGACAATAAATCGGCCATGAGTCCTTGAGATTATTTAACCAAGTGAAACCTGGTAGAGCACGACAGCAAAGGAAAGCCACCCAAGTTTATAAAAGAGCCCTCACTCACTGACCTGGTCGGTGACATGCTTCTTCATAGGCTCTTATGTATGCACTACTGTGTGCATACATAAGAGCACGTCCTGTCAGATTTCATGGAGACTGCTCCCATAAATTACGCTAAACAACACTACATGTCTTCTCAGCTAAACGCTAATTATGATGGTAGCCCTTTAAGATGTAAAGGCTGGCATTCTGCAGCCTTACTGTCACCCACCAGTTGTACTCCGTACTAGCTCAGACCCACAATCAGTTTATTCTTTCGAATCACGCTAGATCTATACACCATTTAATAAGGCCGCTCTTTGAGATCATTGGGGGTGCAAAATAACATTGATCAGTCCAGGAGTTTATGCGATTGTAATTTTGATCTGTGCATACGCTCTATTATGAGTACACATCCAGCAGTCCTGGCACTGTCCATGCGCTCTCCACTAATAAAGTTTGTTCATATTTCCAATATGAACAGGGCCACAGTCTAGTTGCTCAAAGTTTTCTTTCCGCTTTCACACGCCATACGCTGAGGTACACAATCACGTGAAGTTTGTCACATGATCGCGGAGTTGCATTTGTACCCGGTAATTCCCTCATTCGGCAATATCCGGGCCAGGGAGGACCGTTTCAGGTCCCTTCCGGGAGCGCACGATTTGGGAAGTAAGTAAAACCATGGGAGAGCCACCGTTCCCCCACTGCTACTACCTTTTCCTTACCAGGTCTTTGATGAGCTTGCAACTTTGTTTTGTCCGTCCCGTAAATACCCTGGTGTTTGCTCCCCCTCCCTGTTGGTCCCATGAAGCTATCAGCTGTATAAGCTAATGTGACCCAATTTTTCTTCGTAATGTTGTGTTTGTGTCTCACTTTAGTGCACATTCTTTTCTGATCCGGGCTCCGCTAGGGATTTCGGGAATGTTTATGTAGCACTTTGATTAATTCTTGTCGTCATTGTTACTTACTTTGGGAGAACTAATGTTTTATTTTTTCAATCGGATGGTTGCCCCATCCAGTCAAATACATAATTTATGGCATTAAGAAGCACAACATAGGCTCAAAAAGGTTTATGAAGAGACACAGGGACAAATTGTTTCTTGATATCGCTCTAGTCATTTTAACGCATTTGTCTTGCATCATAACAAGTTTTTCGTTTTTTGCACATTTACAGTATGGGATATTACCACCTGTATTTTTGGTAACCTGCTTTGTGTTTTATAACTGTCTTACGGATAAACACACGTATGTTTTTCTGTTGATCCTTTTTCTGCAGGTTCTATGGTCTTTGACTCTACATGAGACCTCATCGGTATAACTGTGAGTTGTACTACACAGATAGTTCCTGAGGTTAGGGTGCGCCTTAGGGTGCACATACCGCCATGGAACGGATAGCAGGTCCTGAAGAATGCTTAGCTAATTGCATTTACAAGCAGTAACATGTTGACCAATTTCACATATTTAAATCGGATGTTACTGGCCACATTACTGAACTAGTCCGGTTTCGGCACGAGAAGCTATGACCATCGCTCACTATGAAAGATCTCGGGCTCAAGAACCAATGAAAACAGGGCCCTCGTGCACCCAAACCCAGTTATACTCCTCTATAGTGGGTGATCTCATAGTTCCCTCTGCTTCTGAATCCCATAAATTCTCCTCTGGTGACACCCTCACAGAACCTTTACCACACTCCGACACTAATAACAGAGGGATACAAGTACGTAGCAACCCCCCAACAGCTCAGTCGGACGACTAAAACAGGAATCCTTCTAATATCCTTTTTACCCCAGAGTACGAATCAAAGGGTCCATTCGACATTCTGAATAGAGGTAATCTACTTCGTCTCCTTAGCACTATACCATCTTTAAATGGTTTATGCTCAGCTGACCTTCTATCTGTAGAATTCATAAAAACTGAAAGAACACAGGATAAGGAAGCGACAAAAGCGACCTGGATTTCATCCGAAATTGTAAATAAAATCCTAGATGAGCAAAATATTCTCAAAGCCTGGGGGATTAAATCTGCCCTACATCATAATGTAGGATATCCGCTGCCCCTGCTCGAGAGACCTCGGTATGGACCACCAATAAAAAACTCGAAGGCAACGTCAGTGCTTAGGGGCGCATTGGGTCGATCCCCTACAAAAATACAAGCAACATTCACCCAAAAGAGCTCGATGGTCTTTAACCCGGACAATCTAGATGATCATCGGCTATTTAGAATAAGGAACACACCAAATCAACCACAATGACAAGGTAATCCAACAGAGCCAGGCTCGCATTTGGCCACATCATTTCTGAAACTATGCTCATGGAATCTACATGGGCTTAACGACAAGGCAACAGACATTGGATTCCTACAATATGTGAAATTATTTGATATTATCCTCCTTCAGGAAACATGGCTGGAGGATCCAGCACACATAGAAGGCTACACCTCCTATCACTCCCCAGCCATAAGAAAAAGTAAATTCGGCCGGCAACTTACATCAAAATCTCAAACCTCGGCAGTGCGCAGGAATTTACCACCAACTCTACTGCCATAAATACAGTTCGGATTACATTAAATCTTAGGGGGAAAAAGAAGAGCTGCTGCTGATCAACACCTACATCAACCTAAAAAAGAAGAAACAAGAGTTGAAATTCCTAATGGACCACTTATACCATTTAATGACTCTGCAAACTTTACCCAATTTAATTCTTTCTGGAGACTTCAAATAATACATTTTAGGCTCATCCTAAATTAGTGACATTCAGGCTCAGTCCTACTACTGGAACATTCCAACTCAGTCCTTTAGCAGCCAAGATAAAACCTCCAAGCCAGCGAAGGAGCTGCTGGAAGACCTGGAGCACATTGGCCTCAGGGTCCTAAATGGAAGATTCCCTCAGGACTCTCCATCTGTGGCCTCATTCAACTCAGGCAATGCGACCTCAACAATAGACTACACGCTAGTCTCCCTCCCACTTTTTCATCATATACTGGGCTTTAACCTAGGAGACAAGGGAGACAGCGACCACCGCCCCCAAGAAGTCTCTTTGCTTGCCTTTCCGAACTCAATTCTCCCCAATCCAACAGGACCACACGCCTGTCACACCATAAATCTTAAACGAATCAAAACCTTGGTCGCAAACACGATGGAGTTACTTCAAGTAGCAAAACTACAATTAAACAGTTTAAATGATCCTATGGGCAAACCAGTAACCGTATGAGAAATCTTTACGGACGAATTTGCAAATACATACTCCACAACAGTACGGCACTTCCCATCTTTTGGTTTCAAGGTCACATGGAAGATTTCAAGCACCCAGAAACCAGCCTTAAAAGATCACAAAAAAGCTATTAATAAATCCCTAAGATTATTGAGAAAAAGCCCGGGCGAAAGGGATCTTCTTGAACAGCTTCGCAAACACCGGGCAGACCTAAAAAAACTGAAATGGTTGGTCAAAAGATCTAATGAAGACGTTTTCTGGGCTAAACTTCACTATGTCTCTAAGGGAAATAACAGCGCCCGATTTTGGTCTACACTAAAAAAAATTTAATCCAAAAGATGGTGGAATAACATCGTACATAACCAAAAGCTCATGGGAATCCTTCTTAGACACTCATTTCAATCAACAGGCCGCGGTAACAAACAAGCCCCAGGTTGCCCAGGAGGGCCATACCCGACAAACAATAAAACGACATGAAAAAGCTAAAATCGAAATCAATGCTGTTACATTTAGGAAATTAATCTCAAAAGGAAGGAAGGATGGTGCACCCGGGCCAAACGGAATTCCTCCAGCCCTCTTTAAACTTGATCCGGAATACTGGGCAAAATCCTTGACCCCCCTTTTTATGTCTGTCAGTCACTCTGGGTGTCTTCCTGCATCATGGAAGGGTTCAGTTGTCTCACCGATATATAAGGCGGGGGACAGAACGTTACCAAAGAACTATCGTCTGATAGCCTTTCTTGACATTGAGGCAAAATACTTTGCAGGGCTCTTATTGATTCAGCTGTGCGAATGGGCAACCAAGTGCAACATAATTCCATCTAGTCAAACTGGATTTTGTAGAGAAACGGGAACTACAACAAACCTCCTGGCACTATCATTGCTTATTGACAAAGCAAAACTGACTAAACAAACTCTTCACTTTTGCTTTGTGGACTTCAAGGGGGCTTTCGACAATGTCAATCTTGCCAACCTTTGGAGAAAACTAGCCTCCTGGGGGATCCCTGCCCCTTTACTAAATCTCTTGATCGAATTGCACTCTAACACGTGGGTTCAGGTAAAGCTTGGGAATGGCACAAACCTCTCTAGGCGTATTTCAACCACAAAAGGCCTCAAGCAAGGGTGCGTCCTAGCTCCTACCCTTTTTAATTTGTTTACAGCCGACTTGCCACCTGCCCTTGAAGCCTGCAATTCGCACGCACCCCGACTGGCGGGCAAAGCCCTGCTCAGCATATCCTACGCAGATGATGTGGTTCTGGTTAGCCATACCAAAGTAGGACTGCAGATTCTTATCAACACGCTGCATGGATACGCCGAGGAGAATTTACTTGAAGTAAATATTGACAAAACCAAAGTGCTGTCAATAACTGGGAACAAAAAGCTGCACACTTGGGTCCTTGGAACACAGGTAGTTACAAACTGCTCCGAATATAAATACCTTGGAATCTTAGTTGACAAAGGAGGTCGCTTCTTAAATCATCTTGAGGCCACAAAGAGAAAAGGTATGCTGATTGCGACAACACTCAAACAGCTAAAAACTAAGGTGACCGGACCCACTCTTTTACTATTGCTCCGCTTTGCCCAATTAAAAATGCAGTCATCTATCACCTATGGCAGCAAGGCATTATAGAGGCACATCGCGAAACTGCTGGACACAATCATCTCAAAAGCATACAGACTTCTCTTAAATTTGCCATCTTATACCTCACAAGCCCAGATCCGGTTAGAATTTGGACTAACCAGCCAAATGCTTGCAAGGAGAGGATCTTATGTTAAGTGCTGGCACAAAATAAAGAACTCACCAGAGAATACACTGAACCACCAGCTCTGGCTAGATCTGTCCAGCTGTTCCAATATGCCGGCAAAAAAATATTTGGAGGAGTCCTTGATTGTTACAGGACTGAAAGAACTATGGGAACCCCACTACCTCATGAGCAATTCAAAAGCGTTGTAAATAAGAGTATAAGGAGACTCTTGCATGTAGAGGACAAAGCTACTTTTTCCAACCGGCATCACGCTTGGATGACTGTGTACATACAAATCACCTGGGTTACAAGCATATTTGGGACTGGGGTACTGCAGGAAAATAAATGAAGCCTTCTTAAAACATAGGCTAGGGATCCTACCAGCGATACCACATTTACAACCATGGTTGAGAAAGAACTGCGGGACAAAATGTAGGCTATGCGGCGCAGGGAATGAAGATATTGAACACTTGCTATGTACCTGCTTGAGGTTGAAAGAGGAAAGAGCAGCCCTGCTAAAAATGTCTTTTAATGAACACAGAATAAGCACACGTAGACAAGCAGTCCTTGCTTGTTTTGATCCAGGACTTCCGTCACTAAATGGGAAGTTGGTGAAAATCCTAAAACTAGCGGAGCTGAAATTAACAACCCAAGAGGTCGATCCGGACAAGATGTAATGAACCATGGTCACTTCCCAAACCCCATTGTATTTATTAGTATAACTTTCAATAATCAGAATCTCTCTCTTTTTAATCTTAAAACTTTTTTATTTCTGTAATTTTTTATTGAATTGATGACAACAGCACTCAAATATTTTTTTTTTGTAATGATTTAAATTAATCAGAAACAATAAACTCTTTACTTACTGAACTAGTTGACATTCGTCTCACTTGTTTTAATGGTCACTGGTCAGCCTCTAATAAATTATTTGATAGGCTAGAACCAGTCACCTTTTAAAATCACTTCCCTTTTTACCATCACGTACACACGTACCTCAGCATCCTGCTCCGCTGTAAACCAGGCGTACAAGCACACAAGGGAGGCATTGGGCCTCTCTGGTGGAACCCCATGATGAAGCATGTCACCGACCAGGTCGGTGAGTGAGGGTTCTTTTATAAACTTGGGTGGCTTTCCTTTGCTGTCGTGCTCTACCACGTTTCACTTGGTTATACTTTAGTCACTCTTTTGTTGTTGTTTATTGATTTACAGGGGGTACTGGGGTGCCTCATTTCCTCTCCCTCTTGTTGTTATTTGATCCTTGAGAATATGCCCCAATGTGTTTAAGAGTTGCAGTAATGTTGCCTTGACTACCATCTGAATGAACTTGAATTCGGCGTGTTTGTTCTGCAAATGAGAAACAATTTCTTGCTGCTTCTATTTTGCCACAATAATAAATAAGTAAATAAAGAAAACCATACAAAATTAGTGAAGAGGAAAACGAGAGAAGGAGAGAAAAAATGAAGCTCCTCGTCGAATCATTTCCAATGATATTGAAGGAGCACCTATTTACATGCAAGCACACATAATTTGCAAAAATTGACTAATTTATGGATAGGAACATAAAACAAACTGCGTATCAACAAGTTCGTGTGTCAAAGCAAGAAAAGAACTAAAATACACAAAACATCATGTAATTTTATTTTCAAGAGAAATTAATAAGAACACAGAATAAGCATCGAGTTAAATACACAGAAGAGAAGAATGAGGCGTCATCTTTAGTGGGTTAGTTTCACAAAAAGTAGTAATTAAAAATATATTTTCTCCAGACACTCTTGGATACTGGGCCGCGTTACCTTCTTGTGTATAATTTCTGCAATAATGTCGCCCATCAGAAAATACGTACTTACCTTGAAATTAAATGCCTTAAGTTTAAAATCAAGTGAATTTTAAAATAAAGTATGGTAAGTGAAGGTGTCACTGGATATGACAGAATGCTTAAAGATGAGGACCAGCCCAGCTTCTCCTCTCCCATCTTTGTTGGTGTTATTGGGCATCCAAGGGCAGTCAGCTTGCTCAGACTATGAAATCCAACACTGTTCATTGACTCCACTGACAGAATCTGAGAGCAATGGGTCATTACGAAACCCACTCAAATATTGATGTTTAATCATTAAATAACTACCGCTATTGGTTGTATGGACTGTTGTTCATCAACAAGGAAAGATGATAGGGAGCAATCATTTACATCAAACTCCGTGAACAATAAAGTCCATTTGGAGCTTCACAAGAATCCATAAGGAAAGTTGGTGTGAGTTAAATTTGGTGTGAGTTCAAGTTCAAATTGATTAAAATTTGATTTATTAATTTAATAAAAATTAAACATCGGTCATCATTATTACAGATGTAAATAATACTTTATTTGATATTTCAAAAACAAGATAAAATACCACATTAGCAAGAATGACAAAAAAGATAGAGAGAATACAGCAAGTGTGTTCCATAAAGGAAATCCCTAGTCTAAATTATTAGGGGCAGATTTACAAGGACTGGTGCATCAATGCATATTAGCAGCGATGCGCCAGTAAAGATGGGACACGCAGGAATACCCTTGCGCCACCACGGATGCGTCACATTTACAATGCGACACGCCGTGGCGCTAGGATAGTCAGATGCGCGTCTCATCTTCTGGCGTAAGGGCAGCGCATTGCTGGAGTCGTGTCGCAAGAGCGATGCACCTCCAGCAATGCTCAGGTCCACCCTATACCTAACATGTTGCGTCACTCCTTACTCCTGCTTCAAGCAGGCGTAAGGTTTTGATGCAGCATGGACTTAAATGTGGCACAGTGAAATCTTGTTGATTTCACTGCGTCACTTTTATGGAGCTTCCTTGTGACAGAATGCCCACCCTGCATACATTATACCTGTCGCAGGTATAATGTAGCGCAGGGCTTTAAAACGTGACACATCTCACTAGATGCGTCACATTGTAAATCTGTTGCATAGTGGTGCATTGTTTACAACGCCGCTGTGTCACAGAAGTGACGCAACGGTGTCGCAAAGATGATGCAAGGGACTTGTAAATCTGCCACCCAGGGTTTCTAGTATGAAAGGCATTTCTTCACTAACAACGCAAGGTGTCAGTTTCAGTAACTTAAAGGAAGCGTTCTGATGAGAGAATAAAAATGCTTAAACATTAAGCCGTAGCACTTAAGTGATGAAAACTTTGCAAAGCTGGACAATATTCTCAGCTCTAAGTCAGGAGTAATCTCTGAAATCTGCAAGCTCTATTCTTCGGACAAGAAAGGGAAGATCTCAGAAATAGAGTCCTCCTTGAGAAGGGCTCTAACGGAGTATTCTTCCTTCTCTGACTAAACTAAGGAACGCAAAGTAATACAATTCTGCCAAAATGTTATTTGCAATTAGTCCGGCATTCCCCATTCGAACCAACCAATCAATCCTCTGCAAAGACTGGGATCAGGTAGACTCCCTAGTTTCTCAGCACATCTTGTGGTTCAGACAGTTCTTCGCACTAGTTGTATTTCGTGCCACTTCATCTCCTCCCGGTGAGAATCTATCTGTTGTCTAAAACAACACACATGTCTATTAACTAATTAACAGAAGGCTTCTGGAAAGCTACGGCAACTGCAGTGAAAGAGAGAAACATCTTGTGCAATGCAATAACAGGCCTATCAGCTCCAACGTGTAAAGTAGACATTTAATATGGCATCAACAGTCAGACAACCTTGTCAGCATATTACAGCAGTTGATGTGTGTACTTTCAACATCTAAGTGTGATAACCTACTACAAACGTTGTCATTTAATATGTGTTTGTTATTCAGTATTTAATTAGCACAGTTCAGTTAAATGCATTTCATTTGCAAAATGACGACTTCTGTTCCATAAACTATATATGATTGCAAGTATTGAGGGTAGAAACATCTATTCTCGAGGCTGAGCGCAAAATCAACTTTGAAACAACAAGGTTTCTTATCCAAGATCCATTAATTTTTATTTGCACACTTTGAAAAATTCAAATATGGATTAAGACGTCGTGTGTCAAAAGAACTTCCTTGCGTACATAATTATATTCTTATGTAACAGTGTTGGTGATAACATATCATTTTCCATTCATCCAATGCATTTCGGGTCATGCAAAAGTGACCCTTCTTCAGGGATTTGCAACAAGGGACAAACAGGACCATATTAGTCACTCCTATTCTCTATACAGGTAACGATAAACTAAGACATAACGAGCGAGCTGTGCAGTGACATGCAATCTAAAAATGCCGAGTGTTCACGAAGTGAACCGGAAGATTTGGCGGGTGAAATGAACTGATGCAGGAGAAGACGTGCTGGAGGTAAAAGTATAGTATCTGCCACCAGATGAATTGAACCGATCGATGCGCGATTACTAAACAGGACTGGATAAAAATGTGCAAGAAAGTCCAAACGAACCCTACCAGTGCAACAACATATTAAGAGAAAAAAAAGAAATCGACAAACACAACACACAAACACTTACGAGTAACCGGACGCCGCCGCGTCTCGAAGGATTCAATCAGATACAGACCCTGCTGCAACCAAGCCTATCATAGGTTGATCCACGGTCATGTGATCACGTCATGGACCTATAGAAAAACAGGTGGCGGTAACAGCCCCCACCATGTGACAGGAGTATAGGAGCATCACAACGAGGAAGTGCGGAACGCACCAAGATACTGACAATGTGTGAACCAGACAATACAGAACCATAATGTGCTACGAAAACGAGTGTGGCATACACAATAAAACCCATATGCTAAAACATACACAAGGGCAGAAATATACAATAGTGAAAATGAACGATGTGAACCCAAACAGATTACATTACTGAAGGAGATAATAGAACATATGAGCTTAGATGTGTCACAGGGACCAGTGTTATTCAAAAGTCAATGCTGCATACATAATGGATCATAGAAAGCACGAATGTTCAACCCGATCATTCAAACCAATCGGATGGTTAGAGTTAAATTTTTTGATCCAGTAAAACTCTGCTCTTAATCTTTGTTCCACCGGATCCATGTCTTGGCGTTGCAAGATAGTCTCAAGAACCATGAATTTTAATTGAGAAATTTGGTGACCAGCTTCTTTCCAATGACAGGGTAAGGAAGATTTAAGATTCGCAAGTCTGATATTGCTTTTGTGTTCCGTGATGCGGACTTTAATTTTACGTTCAGTTTGTCCGACATATATTTTGCCGCATGGGCATTTGATGGAATAGATACAATTAGAGGTGTCACAAGTGCTGGAATGGTGCAGTTCAATAGGATAACCTTTGGTGGGATGCATGAAGATTTTACCAGTGATCACGTTGTTGCAGTGGATGCAGTTTAAACATTTTGACATCCCTTTCCATTTTTGTTTCTCCTTTTTTGGTGTGTTAAGTAGCTCTTTTAAGTTTTTGGATCTTTGGAATGCGAATGTTACTTTATCACAGTATAGATTGTTCAAATCGGGTTCAGTTTGGATTAAGTGCCAATGTTTGTTAACGATACGTTTGATTTTGCTGGATTCGGTTGAATATTTCATCACGCAGACTGTTTTCTGCTCTGCACTTTTGACTTTGGGTTCTAATAAGATTTCTCAGTTGATTTTTTGAACTTTTTCCAAAGCACTTTGCAAGATGTCTGGAGGATAACCTCTCTTTTCATACTTCCCTGTTTGTAGCTTAAGAGAAGGTTGCAAATCGTCTCCGCTTGACGTGATCCTTTTAAGTCTGATGTATTGTGAAGTGGGAGGATGTTTTTTTAATGGATCTGGATGGAAGCTTTGAAATAAAAGACTTGCATTTCTGTCAGTAGGTTTATGAAAAACTTTGGCTCTGATATCATTGTTGGCCAACATTACTTGTACGTCCAAAAATGCTATTGATTCATTGGAGATGGTATGGGTGAACTTGATCCTTGCATTATGGGAATTTAGTGTCGCGATGTTCCTTTCCAGGTGTTCCTTTGATCCTCGCCAAATTAAAAAGATATTGTCAATGTAGCGTTTGAACATGATTAATCCTTCAGTCCAATTTTGATTGCTTAAGATGTGATCTGTCTCGAATTTATGCATGAAAATGTTCGCGTATGAGGGGGCCCCCCAAAACCCATTGAAGTACTGTTGGATTGATTGAAAAAGTGGCCTTTCCATTCAAAGTAACTATGATATAATGCAAATTGCATTAGTTCCAAAATCAAAACTTTTTGATACTCTTCAAGGTTGCTGGTCAATAAACACCATTCCAATGCTTCTATGCCCTCCTTATGAGGGATGGATGTATACAACGCGATAACGTCGATGGTGCATAACCAGTATGTATCCCCTTGTTGTAAACCCACGGTTTTCAACATGTTCAAAAAGGCCGTAGTGTCCTTGATGTATGTCTCACTGGTTTGGACAAGAGGTTGTAAGAATTTGTCGATGAATTTGCCGATAGGTTCCGAGATGGTCCCACACGCCGAGACGATGGGTCTAAATGGAGGATTATGGATCTTGGGCAACATATATAGTTGCGGTCTCCTGGGGTATTTCAAATTGAAAAATGCATATGTTTTTTGACTGATCCACTTCATCGCCAATGCATGATCCAATATTTGTTGCAAGACCTGTTGGTATTCTCGTGTGGGATCTCCTTCCAATGGTACATAAATGTCATGATTATTCACGTGGTTTGTTGACACTCCTGGTGTAAAATTCAGTGTCCATGACTATAAGAGCGCCACCCTTATCTGCTTTTTGAAAAGTAAGGCTTTTATCTTGACTCAGGTTTTTAAGCGTGTTCCACTCTTTAGTTGATAAATTACTTTTGTTTGGTTTGTTGAAAGAAATTTTCTGCACTTCCGACTTGACCGCTCTTTCGAATGCTTCAATTGTTTTGTGCGACGTGGGTGCACAAAATGTACTTGGCGGTTTGAAATCTTGGTCCCATAATTCTGGTATTTCTGTTTGATCGCTGTCCTTAAAGAAATACGGAATACATAAGGAGGGCATTGAAGCATTGGAATGGTGTTTATTGACCAGCGACCTTGAAGAGTATTAAAAGGTTTTGATTTTGGAACTAATGCAATTTGCATTATATCATAGTTACTTTGAATGGAAAGGCCAATTTTTCAATCAATCCAACGGTACTTCAATGGGTTTTGGGGGGGCCCCCTCATATGCGAACATTTTCATGCATAAATTCGAGACAGATCACATCTTAAGCAATCAAAATTGGACTGAAGGATTAATCATGTTCAAACGCTAAATTGACGATATCATTTTAATTTGGCGAGGATCAAAGGAACACCTGGAAAGGAACATTGCGACACTAAATTCCCATACTGCAAGGATCAAGTTCACCCATACCATCTCCAATGAATCAATAGCATTTTTGGACGTACAAGTAATGTTAGCCAACAATGATATCAGAACCAAAGTTTTTCATAAACCTACTGACAGAAAGCGAGTCTTTTATTTCAAAGCTTCCATCCAGATCCATTAAAAAAACATCTTCCCACTTCACAATACATCAGACTTAAAAGGATCACGTCAAGCGGAGACGATTTGCAACCTTCTCTTAAGCTACAAACAGGGAAGTATGAAAAGAGAGGTTATCCTCCAGACATCTTGCAAAGTGCTTTGGAAAAAGTTCAAAAAATCAACAGAGAAATCTTATTAGAATCCAAAGGCAAAAGTGCAGAGCAGAAAACAGTCTGTGTGATGAAATATTCAACCGAATCCAGCAAAATCAAACGTATCGTCAACAAACATTGGCACTTAATCCAAACTGAACCCGATTTGAACAATCTATACTGTGATAAAGTAACATTCACATTCCAAAGATCTAAAAACTTAAAAGAGCTACTTAACACACAAAAAAAGGAGAAACAAAAATGGAAAGGGATGTCAAAATGTTTAAACTGCATCCACTGCAACAACGTGATCACTGGTAAAATCTTCATGGATCCCACCAAAGGTTCTCCTATTGAACTGTACCATTCCAGCACTTGTGACACCTCTAATTGTATCTATTCCATCAAATGCCCATGCGGCAAAATATATGTCGGACAAACTGAACGTAAAATTAAAGTCTGCATCACGGAACACAAAAGCAATATCAGACTTGCAAATCTTAAATCTTCCTTAGCCTGTCATTGGAAAGAATTTCTCAATTAAAATTCATGGTTCTCGAGACTATCTCGCAACGCCAAGACATGGATCCGGTGACACAAAGATTAACAGCCTGATTCATCAAGCTGAATTGCGCTCGCAAAGGGCCAGATTCTGAGAAGCTGGCCCTTTGCGAGTGTGATTTTTGCATTTGGGATTCATCATCCCAAATGCAAAAATCGGTAATAGCGATGTCGCAATTTTGCGAGGAATTACATTTAAGGAATCTCTATTTGAGATTCCTTAAATGCAATTCATCATCCATTAAAAAATTGCGAATTCGCAATTTCGGCCCGCTATTTACCGCGAGGTCAAACCTCGTGGTAAATAGTGAAAACTTAGAAAAATGCTTTTAAAAGCATTTTTCTAAGTTGCATGTTGCTGCACACACACATGTCCTTTGGACATGTGTGTGCGCAACACCTGTTTCAATTTGCATTTAAGGGGTGCTACAGGGTGTCCTTTGGACACCCCTGGCACCCTTTAAATCGCTATCTTATTTGCGATTAGCTAATTGTTAATCGCAAATAAGGAATACTCCCCATTCATTCCTAAGGGCCTTTTGGCCCATAGGAATGAATGGGGAGTTATTCCTTATTTGCGATTAGCAATTTGCTAATCGCAAATAAGGATTGTGTAGGAATCGCAAATCTTTTTGCGATTCCTACATGAATCCCGTTTTGCGAGTCTGGAATAGCGATTTCTTATGAATCGCTATTTCAGACTCGCAAAACGTCCCAATGATGAATCAGGCTATTAGAGCAGAGTTTTACTGGATCAAAAAATTGAACTCTAACCATTTGATTGGTTTGAATGATCGGGTTGAACATTCGTGCTTTCTATGATCCATTATGTATGCAGCATTGACTCACTGCATAGCTCGCTCGTTATGTCTTAGTTTATCGTTACCTGTATATAGAATAGGAGTGACTAATATGGTCCTGTTTGTCCCTTGTTTCAGACCCCTGATGAAGGGTCACTTTTGCATGACCCGAAATGCATTGGGTGAATGGAAAATGATATGTTATCACCAACACTGTTACATAAGAATATAATTATGTACGCAAGGAAGTTCTTTTGACACAAGACGTCTTAATCCATATTTGAATTTTTCAAAGTGTGCAAATAGAAATTTATGGATCTTGGATAAGAAACCTTGTTGTTTCAAAGTTGATTTTGCGCTCAGCCTCGAGGATAGATCCTTCTACCCTCAATACTTGCAATCATATTGAAAGGCACGACCTGACTTCGTGCGACGACCGGAGCGCAGTTTCCATATATGCATACTCAACACTAAAAATTGTTCAATCACGAGTGCACAGGGATAACACACTTTCCCATAAACTATATATCACATACTGCATATCTTCTGGCCTAGGGTCTTTGAAAAGATTAGTTCACTATGACATTTTCTCTAAACTCGATTAATTTTTAAAGCCAATCAATAGGGGCAGAGTCCACAGGACAAACGTTGGATTTTTATGGTACAGTATTTAGTAGGAAAAGCAAAACCATTTGCAGTTGGATAAAATGATGACAGCAGAGTGACACAAAACATGATTTTCCCCTGATGCGATGTGGGCATTAAGTACGACACATTGAGATGATTAAAGAAAGCATCATTCAGCACTATAAATAAGCCCTGAAATTAAGCAACCTAAAAGGGATGCAATGCTGAGGGGCATATGTAGAAGGAGGTAACTCCGCTTTAGCTGCACTTTTCCGACGGTTTTCCGGCTATATTTTTATCGCCCTATGTACAAGCTGACGCTAACCTCCGTTAGCAGCAGTTTTCTGGCAAAAATGTCCATTATAAAGATCACCTATTCTGTTAGCAATAACGACATGCAAGGGAGGCGTTCCCATGCAAAAATGGCCGCTAACACCACGTAGCGATATTTACAAGGGGATACCTTAAGTCTGGTCTTAAAAATAGAGATAACCCTGAAGGCTTCATTTAAGCAGGTTTTGTTGCTGCACAGCGCTGCAAGCAATGTTGCTGCACTGCCCTGTGACAAAACTACAGGGCAGGACTGCGCACCATCAATAAGATAGTGTGCATTCCTGGGCCTCACACAAAAAAAGTGTTGCAGCGTTTCGACAAGACTGCGTTGCACACTTTTCACTACTCCTTTCTTGCAAAACCATGGATGCACTGTATTTACTGGACAGCGCTCCATGACGCTGGTAATGACAGATAAGTCTAGAATCAAATGTATCTGTCTGCGCTAAAGTCACCCATTGCTGCAGTCACAACCATGACTCAACTCCAGCAATACATGGGGCTAGCCTGTCCCTGTGGCACTGTGTCACCCTTACGCCTGCCATCATGCAGGAGTAAGGTACTGATACAATGCTGTTATTGAGGGGTCCCCGGGTGTTGGCGCAGTTGGAGATCCATCAGTGGCAGTTGCCCTCTGCAGTGTCATTGTCTGAAAGCGTTGGCGGAGTGGTGGTGCTGAGGGAGTTGACGAGACGTACTTCGGTGGCCTTGTTCCAGCTGTGAGGGGGCGATGATGATGATGATGGCGGGTGTGTACGGTGGGCATGGTGAAGCTGTGTGTATACAATAATAGTCAGTCAAGGAGAGTCTGTTGGTGTGGCTGTAGTTGAAGGCCGAGATGGCGGAGGAGACATGCTCGACCGTGTGTCCTATTATGTGGTTTGCTGCTGTGACTAGCTGCCAGAGTCTGATGTTGGGGAGCTACCCCAGGAGGGGTAGTGTTCTGGTCACTGGGGTTGTCCCGGTGGAACTTGTTCAACGAGTAGGATGTCGTCGGTGGATGGGAGAGCTTGGTGTGCAATGAGGTCTACAATGGTATCGAAGAAAGGGTGTCAATGGCCATGGGCTCTGCAGATGAGGGTGCCACAGGGGATGGTGTTGGGGTTGGTACGGATCTGGAAGTTGAGGTGTTCCATGGTCACGGTTAGTAAGAGTGGGCTTCTGTAGGTGATGGCGATGCCACCTCCTTCGCGGTCGTGGTGGTTTAGTAGCTGTCAGTGATGGCGATGGCGATGTCCAGGCCCGGAGAAGATGTTGGTCCAGGCAGGCGATGTGGCTCCAGAGTTGATGCTGAGGTGGGTGATGGTTCCATAGGGGTGGAGTGTCTGAGAGGAATGGTCTTTGGTGCTGAGTGCGGTCCAGGGTCAGACGGACGCAGACGGGCTTGCCTATGGCTTGCCTTTGGGACGGGAGACGTCCATTACAATGCAGGCATTACATCTTAATGCCTTTAGAACGCAAATCCAACAATGCAGGTGACTTTACATCACCTTCCATTACCACGCATTGTGAGGTCAGTAATGGGCTATTTTTAATTTTTAGGGTGGGTATGGGTTTCGGGAGTCGGAGATGAAATGTGGGGTAAATTTTGAATTTTGGGGTGAATTTTGGGATCAATCAGGAAAATTGGGGTGTGCATGTGGGTCAAATATGAAATTTGGGGGGGGTGTTTGGGTCCAATATAATTTTAGGGTGTGTTTTGGGGGTTCAAAGATGAATTTTAGGGTACAGGGTTTGCTTTGGGATGCAAAGGTCAGTTTTAGGGTTGCACCCACTGAAGTGGGAATAGTAATGTTTACATCTCTGCAATCCAACACCTTCCCTACTGTTGCAATATGCCTAGTATTAGTATTCATTGTAATGGAATGCGATATAATGGTATGTGTTGTAAACTCCATGTATACCTTTGGCGCACCAAAGGTACGCCCGCTGCTCTTGGCCATACAGCAGCCGCCATTGAGAAGTGCTGCAGTGTGGATTGGACAGCTGGGAGGTGGGGAACGCTGGTAAGAACACTGGGTGGGGCGTGAACGTGGGTGTGTGTGTGTGTTAGCGGGTGTTGTAAATATTTAAATGAGAGAAATCTTACCTTGAGGCCAGGTCCCGTGTCTTTGTTGCTCCTTCGCTGCTCCTGCTCTCCTGAGTCTGCTTCCTGGAACAGGAAGCAGGCAGCCAGGCTTCCTACCCATAGTCAATTGCAGCACTACAATGCGGCATTTGGATTGGTCACTGGTGTCAGGACAAAGTGTTCAGCCAGGGGCTGGAGGTCAGGGCCGGACTGGGAACCAGAACCGGCCCTGGCAAAGTGCTTGGCCGGCCCCCCCTCCCCCCTCCGGGAGGAGAGGGGAGGGGGGGAGAGGTGCGACCGCGCTCTGTGACAGGGCCGGTTTTCGGCCGTTTTTGTTACAGGGCCGTTTTTGCAGCATAACGGCCCTGTAACAAAAACGGCCCCAGGGGCCCAAAACCGGCCCCCAACCATGCGGCCCACCGGGGAATTGCCCGGTGCCCTCAACGGCCAGTCCGGGCCTGTATATGCATGCGAGACATGCTCACAATGAACAATTTCTTGCTAGACTCTATTTGAGTCCTCCATGCATAATCCACTGATAATATTGTTATCAAGGCAATTTTCCATGTCGAGTGGCATTTTTGTCTTCCTGAGTCTGCTTCGAGTGTGCACTGTATATAAGCTGGCCTGCCAGAGCTAGGCGGTAAATTCCGCTCCGCCGGAAAAGTTTGTGGAGTTTTGCGTCTCCGTGCTCTGCTAGGAATTAACCCTGTACGTATTTTGCGTAGTAGCGCAACGCAAAGTGCACTTCGCACTACGCAAGCTACGCGTAGCTAGGCGAACTGCGTAGTGCACTGTGCATAATGCTGTTCGCACTGATTGCACAGTGCTGGATGCCTGTCCGCACTGTGCAATCAGTGCAAACCACATCTTGCACAGTGCAAGCGGTCGTTTTCTGCTGCTCGAGTAGATTTGTACTCGAGCAGCAGCTTTCTCAATGCTAACTGGTAGTTTCTCATCACGTGCGGTTGCAAGCATACGTGACCACTCGCAATGAGAAACTGACCTCCCCGCGTTGAGAATGTCGCAGGGAGGTTTATTTTCCACGCTTGCAATCGGCAACTTGATGTTGCTGATCGCGAATGAGGAAAAAGTCACGCTGGGATGCTATTTTGCTTGCTTGCGGCGCCAACTTGACATTGAGGACCGCGAGCAAGCAAAAAATGCCCGCTACGCTACGTGTTTTTTCACTGTGCTACGTGCAATTCACTAGGAATGCGGAGTTTGACAAAAACGCTGCAAACTTCTGGTTGAGCAGAGTCTACTGGTGCTCTCAACCCTATAGCCCGGAAGTAGTCTCCTGAATGGACGGAGAGAGCTATTGAAAAGAGTGCTCCCCACCTCCTTCAAGCTCCCTGATAAGTGGAACCTGGTGGAGAATGTAGATGTGCACGCTGACTTATTGTGTGATTGATTACTGCAGCTCCACGCAGCTGGATGTATGTCAATTAATAAACTGTGATTCAGAAATTATACAGAATACAGTCACCAATCGGTATGGTAAAAAAAAGGCTTTAATTGCAGAGACTAGATTAATAATTTAGAGTGGTGATCAAGCAAGGCCTCTAAGCTGAGGATGGGCTCATTGAGTGTAAGAAGTCTGTGTAAAGTGTCCATAAATTCTCCTTATTCATTCCTATCATTAAATATTCTGCAGCTCACCTTTGCAGTTTTGTCTGGAAACATTAGCAGTCTGTTGAAGTGTGTCCGGAGAGTGCCTGTGTTTGTCAAGGTGTATATGCGTGTGTGTGTTTTATGTACATGAGGGTGCATGTGTCTCTTCCTGTCTTTGCACACCCGAAAGCATGCATGCATGCATATTTGCAGTTCTATGTACACACCTATGTGCTTGCCCTGGTTCCTATGTGTATGCGACATTAAATGACTGTGGGTACTTGTATGTATGCTGGTGAGTCTTCACCCCTTGTGTATGTCCCTGTATTTCTGTGTGCATGTTGTGGTTCTGTACACAGACACGTGTGTTATATGTTTTCATTTCTTTTTAAAGTGATCGTGGTGGCTTCAGTTTTATTGAGTCCTTTAAATTCCTGTGGTTGTCAGTTCCTTGTCAAGGTGTTGCAAATTCCAAAGGGCTCAGTGCAAACCTTGAAGTGCTCAGTGCACACCTTGACTGTGTCAGTCAGTGACAGAATAAAGCCTAGTAAAAGCAGATCTCAGACAGAGTCGAAGGGCCAGCAGGGGCAGTTTCACCTCTAGCTTTGCATTACTGGAAAAGAAACAGAATCTGAGTAATGAGATTTTGCTATTCAGATGCAACAACCAGCTATTTGGGCGGTTGTTTTTTTGTGAGAGAGGAGGTCCTAAGTGGTTGCAGGTGTAGCAGGGCTGGAGTGCAGAGTGAAGAAGCGTCCAAGAGCGCAGGAGAGAGGAGGAGCGCAACACAAGCTGGCGAGATACTGTGGAGGGTTGGAAGAGGGAGTGAAGGACTGAGGATGAAATAGGGTTGAAGCAGGACTTTAAGTAAGATGAAAGAAGTGGAGATCTCTAAAAGGGGCATGCCTATGCAATTAAGGGCATGGCTTAAACAGATAAAATACATTTCTCTGATTCCCATAGTTTGTCACCCAACATGTATTTTGGTCCCTGTGTGAGATTTATGTTGTATCCAGAAATTTAACACAGCAACTAATATACACCTAAATCCAACCAGGACTAGTGGTTTTGCCAAAGTTTAATTAATTGTTGTTTAAGATAAGGGAGTTACAACATTGATTTTCCTGTAAATAATTTATATTGAAGATTTTGAAGATTTTTAATTGTGAAGCTGTGAATTAAATTTTAATGAGGCATGTGGAACGGGCAGAGGTTTTTATAGTGTCCCAATAATTTCCATTATGTTATATGTTTTCATGTGTTTAAATATTGCTTCATAAACCTTCTACCATTTTCATGATTTTTTAATTCAAATTGGATTTAAAATGCAACATTTTCACCATTTTTTTCAAAATGTCCCCAGGGTGAGAAAACCCCTGAACCCTCCTTATGTTAGTTGGAGTTGCTCATTTCGCTTTCTCACTACATAACTCTCAACTTTTACGCCTCACCACTTTAAAATGTCACCATCCACCACTGGATGTGCAATGTGTACAGATTGTGTGAAATACTAGTGAATAGTACCCACTTTCAAAGAATGCTCTTTGGCATGTTAACACAGTGGCTGTTGGCAGCATACAGTGGCAATGTGCAGTGTCATCATTGTACAAAGGAAGCATGGTGTCACACCAATAGGTGCGATGGAACACATGTTGTACATTTGGCCCTCATTTACTAAAGTTCTTTATGGTTGCCTACATAACCGAGAATGACCCCGAGGATACTAGCGTCTATTTATTTACTAAATGCTTGCTTTTACAGCGCTAAATTGCACTGAATCACATGACACTGCACTAACTTTAGTCAATGAGGGCAATTGTTTGCAAAAGGCATTGTCTGTGAGGTGTCCAGTCTACCCTCTGTAGGTCTCGCTAGCGAATGCAGCTAAGCTGCTTCGCTAACCAGACTCTAATGCTGCCGCTTTCTGTCCCGAAGGGAGACAGGAGGTGGCACGCCCGGACAGGAGATGTGCACGCGTATGAACAGGGAATGTGCACTCCGTTCGCGTGCACATCTCCTGTTCCTGGAGGCTGGAGATACACAGCGCGTGCATCGCGCGGTTTCACTCCCCCCCCCCCACCCCGCCGGCTCCACAGAGACAGCTTGTTAAGTGATAGTCGTGCTTCCTACCGACCCACATGTAACCTACTCGCGAACAAGACATGCTTACTTGTGTGAAGAAAAAAAAACTTGGTGACTCAGGTCCCTAAACAGTGCAATAATCAACATTAATAAAGGAATTTTATAGCTTGGTATTTAAGCAATCGCCTGTACCTTGGCGTTGTGTTGCACTTTAAAGGGGGGCCGGGGTTAAGTAAGCATGCAATGTCACTGCCAGGCCAGATAAGAAGAGTGAGGCATGCCCCCTGCGTGTCTGAGGTGAGCAATCCATGCACAGACAGCGCCGAGTTCAGGACACGCCCTGCGCAAAGAATTTACACACTCTGCCTGCTCGCCACGGCCCCAGAATGCACCGGGGCTGGCCGCCATTTCCGCGAAAGACATGTGCCGTCCCACAGAACGCTCTCCAGCTGCAGCCCGACACGCCGTGGAATGAGAGCCATGAATGGCCGCACTGTGCTGCCCGCGAGCGGCCACAATGGGAGGTAGCAGGGGGCAACTGGCCCATTCTGCTGGCAACAGGCTTTGTGTCAGAGCGACACACGGCCCCTGGCCCGCACCTCCGGACACTCCTTTACGCCTTCTTAGAAAGATGCAAATGGCTCTGAGAGAGAATGACATTTTAAAACTCATAAAGGACATGTCATTATTTCAAACGTGGAAACGTAAATGTCATAGAGGAATTGGGGAAGTGTGGCCACTGTGAACTCATGCTAGGGAAAGATCCAGTTTGTGAAGTTACTTGGTGCTGGCACAAAAGGATATGGTCCTCTCAGGTGGGTGTCAATGTCTGTCTCCAACATTGGGAGACACATAGGGCCTAGACATGCACAGGAGGATGAACAGATAAAAAGGAATAGTCTGCAGAAGCCATGCAGTCTTGTCAGGCAACAGCCAAGGCCTTCTTGGTGCTCTGAATAGGCCAGAAACCCAAGCAGCATGGTTCAAGAGAATGGAGAAGCAGGGACATACCAACATGAAGCAGTCCAGGACAAGTCAAGAGTAGGAGTTGCTACTTGTGGACAGATTCTTGCATGCTACTGGCTTTTTCTCAGAATAGGAGCAGCAGTCTTGGTATCCCGAGGCACAGGCATTAAATGATGGACCATTTAATTCCACAACCTGAAGCACAATTACAATGATGCAGGGCTAGGATGCCAGTGTGGAATCAGCCACTGAGAGCAAGAGGAAGGTGAATGGAAATAATCAAATGGATAAATCACAGACACAGTTTCATCATGAAAACGTACCCCTTTTCTTGCTATATATGGATGATTTAACTCCAAACAATATTTTCGAATTTTGAAATCAAAGTTTAAAACCAGTGTCTGAACTTTTTTCCATTAAGGCTTCCCTCATTAGGTCTCAACTACTAAATAACCGCATGCGCTTTCCGTTGCAAACGTATTCTTAGCTTACATTGGGCATAAATCCCACCCACTGCTTACCATTGATTGGTTTCAATGTTTCTCTCGCTTGCTTCTTATTCATTAGCGAATGTGGTCATTCCTGCTTCTTGAATTTGCCCCTTCCCTGGAGCATGAATGCACTACTATGTTCTTTTACTGCTTGCATTTTCAGGGGCTATTTTTTTTTTAACCCCTTCTTGAGTGGGCTTCTCTTCCCCTCTCTGCACAACACTTTCTCATTCATGTGGCTCTCCTCACTCCCTCTATGATGCACTTACCCTCTCAGGTTCTCTTCCCGTCTGCGTTGCTTTCTTTCTCATGTGCTTCTCCCCTCCAAGTTGCTCTCTCTCGCTCTTCTCACCAGTTTGCTTTTCTCCACCACCAGGGCCGGACGGGGAATCAAAACCGGTCCTGGCAAAGTGCTCGGGCGGCCCCCCCTCCCGAAGGTGGGGGGCTGTCCGGGGGTGCGGCTGAGCTCGTTGCCAGGGCGGGATTTTGGCCGATTTTGTTACAGGGCCGATTTTGCAGCTATGCTGCAATTACAACCCTGTAACAAAAACGGCCCCCAGGGGCCCCAAACCGGCCCCCACCCATGCGGCGCACCGGGGGATTGCCCGGTGCTCGCAATGGCCAGTCCGGGCCTGCTGGAGGTGTGGGCATGTTCTCCATGTAGGCTGTAATGCAGCCTGCATTGCGAACAGGACAGAGCATATTACTGCTTTGTGTGGCCTGAGCGTGCTGATCAAAAAGTCACTTCGTACTTGAGTGGGCATGCCACTCCCTGCTCCTTGAGTGGAGTAGCCCTACCCACCCTCCCGCCCGCAAAGGAAACATGGCACAATAACAACAGGAAGTTATCATCATGTGATGATTGTTCCTCTTCTTGCACTACTTGGAAGCAGAGGGGTGATGCTCTTCCACCATAGAGGATGAGCCGGCACTGGGGGGGGGGGTGTCATCTACTGGTGCTAGGCATGGCCGACTCGACCCCCGGGCCTCCTTCACTATGTGTCCCACCTTCCCCTTACTTGAACATTGACACTGTGGCGCAATCCAATAAACTCTCCCCAAATCTGAGACTCACCCAGCTCCAAGGAGCGCAAGGCAGTCTTCTCACACAAGTCAGCAACGCCATCATGCGACCGGCCAGACTTCACCACCAGGAGATTTCCGCACCTCAATGTCTACCACCACAGCTCATTGACTCCACAGCTCCTCCGTATCCCACTCCAGGCTCTAGACGCAGGTCCAGCGAGGCATCCAGGCTACAGACACAGGTCCAGCAAGGCATTCAGGCTCCAGATGCAGGTCCAGTGAGGCATTCAGGCTCCATACGTGGGCCCAGCAATACATCCAGGCAGCAGACGCAGGTCCAGTGAGGCATCCAGGCTCCAGATGTAGGTCCAGTGAGGGATTCAGGCTCCATACGCAGGTCCAGCAAAGCATCCAGGTTCCAGGTGCAGGTCCAGTGATGCATTCAGCCATTCATCCTGGTCATCCTGGATGTTGGGTGGCTTGAGGGGGTTGTTGATGTGTGCTGCACTTGGCCCTGGCTGCTCCATTCTGCATCTCATTGATTTTTTTTGCCTATTTTTGATTCGAGGTCAACTGTTTTTTCCATTAGAGGCGCTTTTTTGCAGCGAATGGGCCTTTCGATGGTTTTCGCCTGCTAACGCCGGAATTTCTATTGCCATCACACTAATGTTAGCAGCAGTTTTCACCCCTGATCCCTGAAGCTATTGTTATGTAGGGACGTCTTGTACATAGGCTGCTAACAAGGTGATAGTTTTCAAAGGTACACAGCGGTAAGAAAACTGCCACTAACTAGTATTATCGGTAGTTTTTGCCAGTCATTGTACATATGCCCCTGAGTTCAAGGATTCAAACACCTGGTCTGAAAATAATAGTAGATGTCATCAGTGAGCATTAGTTTGTTGAACCATCTTACTGACTCTAGAACCTGCTGATTTGACGAGTTTTAATTCCTTTGTAAGGGCTCCCTTGTTAGCTAAGACAATAGTGAATCATACAGCAATTGGACAGTAATTGTTGTCTAGGCGACATGCGAACGTGCCTCAGGTTTCTTCGGGGTACAAAGACTGGAAACGTATCCTGGGTATGGCAGCAGACCAAATCTCACAAGCAATATTCATACTGCTGTTTCAGTCTGCTGCTTTTCATAATATTTCTTCTTTCACAGTGTGCAATTTTGGATTATTAATTTAGGAGAATGGTCTCCATGCACTAAAAATCCAATATTTTGTGAAGTAAACACTGTTTCAATCAGAAAAGCTGGGGTTACTTCCTAGTAACCATGGCTTAAAGCGGAACGTTTGCCTATTGAGAAATGTTTATTGGTATTACAGAAGCACTAAAATATTATCAAAGTTAAAAAAAATACAATCCGCAAACCAATTTAGTAAATATGTGAATGAAATAACAAACAAAATGACAAAAATTGATCAGATGTTTGTTAAGATAACCACAGGTATGAATTTTGAACACTCAAGAAAACTAAGGGGGATATGTACAATGAAGTGGCGAAGCTTGTCGTTAGCTTCCTGGGCTTAGCGACACGCTCCGGCACTTTGGGAACGCAAGGTCGCACCATATTTACAAGAATGTGGTGCAGCCTTGTGTTCCCCCTGCAATGGCGCTAAGTTTAACAACTTAGCGCCAGCGCAGGCACCCTAACACCAGAGTGCAAGAGTGTCTGTGTGCAGGGGAGAATTGGTTATGAGTAGGAAGGTGTCCTTTCCTGCACATAAACAATCCTAAAGTGCCATTTTGTAACTTTCATGTGTTCTACTTCATGCATCACACATGAAAGTTACAAAATTGCATTTTTTTAAAACCTTCCTGTACATAAACAAACAATGGCATTTTGCTTTTTCCATGCACATGGAAAAAGCAAAAACGTGGAGAAATAATGCATTTCCCCTCGTTTCACCAACTTAACACCAGGGTTTTCCGGTCTTCATTTTGGCACTGCCTCCTATGTATGCCACCCTTGTAAATAGGGGGCAGCCTCAAATACAATGGGTGTTGTACAATGGGTGTTGCGATGGAACGCCCATGCCCAAGTCCTGCACACCCTCTCGATATCTCTTCTTTCACTTTAGGATCAGTAGCTCTCATTTTTGTTTGTGACATAAACCAAGGAGTACGGGAACTGGACCTCTCATCCTGCTTCTAGCCCCCATCTCCTCTCTCCCCTCTCTAGGAAATCCTTTGATAAATTACAGTTGACTGCGACCTGGTGTCAGGGGATGAATGCCCTAACCTGTATGATGGGGAGTGACTTTGAACCACTCTTTCCTCACTTTTAGTAATTGGGTTTCTGGTAGACTGGGGTTTGACCCTGGTCAAGCAGTAACTACAACCCTAGTCAGGGTAAGGCACAAGCAAACCCCAAATTAACCTGTGCTCCCTCTCTGGTAGCTTGGACCAGAGCTGCAGACTTAAATTGAAGGCAATGTGTAAAGTGGTTGTGCAACACTTCAAGCAGTACAAACAGTGAAAACACCACACAAAAGATCTCACGGCAGGTTTAGAAAATTAGAGTAGATTATAATAAACAAAACAAGACTAAAACAACAAACATCCAGTTAGGGAAACCGGAGATATTGAATGTCAATTTTTTTGCCAAAATAGCACCAAAAAGCACAAAGCGCCAACAAAGGATATCTGGTGTGCCAGACCAAGACAAAGTCACAAGTTCAGGTCGACTGCGATGGAGCGCGAGTTGGCTACAGGGGCCAGGTTAGGCCAGCTGAGCAAAGTACCTTAAATCCTGGTTGTGGAGTGTTGAGTGGATCCAAAGCAAAGGAGCGTTGCACAGCCAAAGCAGTGTGACAGATCTGAGATGCCGCAAGACTGCGAGGAGCTGTTGCATCATAACCGAGGATCTCCTCAATCAGGGTTGCATTGCAAAGTCTGGGTGTCGAGGATGTGGTGCACAGCTAGCGAAGCATCAGTTCCGAAGGGTTGCGAGTCTGTGATGTAGAGGCCGGCACCATATTCAAGCTGCCGTCAACGATATATGCGTGGACCTGGATTGGAGATGGATCTCACCTTTGGCGCTGCACCAGTACCAAGGACTGCGAGGGCAATGCGGACCTTCTGCTTTGGGTCTAATGCCTGCAGCAGCAGCAATGTGTCAATTCTGTTAAAAAATGCACTGCTCAGCAAAGGAGATGCATAGGTTCGGCTTGAGGATGCGCCGCTCTGCAGAGAGATGCTTTGGTTCCACTGGTTAGCACTTTAGGCCCACTTCCAGGGGTCCAGGACTGAGGTGGCACCAATTAGCAGGGTAGACTCAAAGATGGCAGAGTCCAGGTGCAGGTGCAAGGTTGTTGGAAGCTTGTTATGCCTCTAAGGCTTCAGATCAGGAAGCCAGCCAACCAGACCTAGGAGTCACTCTGGTTCAAGAGATGCAGGTCCAGTCATTCTCAGTTAGGTAAGAGGACAGGAGGCAGGAGGTCAGCACAGCAAAGCAGAAGCCCAGCAGAGTAGCAGTCCAGCAGAGTGGCAGTCTGTTCATAAACAACACAGTCATTCTTCCTGGCAGAGTATCCAAGGGTCCAGAACTGTACTGAATTAGTGCTGTTTTAGGTCCAGTACTTATACCCAGTTGTGCCTTTGAAGTGGGCGAGAATTCAAAGAGATGCCTTTGAAGTGCACAGATGTCCTCCCATCCTGCCCTGGCTCCAGACTGACTACAGGGGGTTATGCAGTCTTTAATGTGGGGATGGAATGCAGACTATTCAAGTGTAATTGAATCTATGCCCAGCTCCTCCCTCCCATCCAGTCAGGATGACCCATCAAGTCACACCTAAGCTTCCATTGTATGTAGCAGTCTAGGTGGAATATACAAAGCCCAACTGCCAACTACACATATAATCAGAGGCAGGCTGTAGGCACCAAATGGCTAAGGCAAGAGAATGTCCACTTTTTAAAAGTGGACTTTTCAGAATTGCAATTTAAAATCTGACTTCACGATAAGTTGTGATTCCCAATTGTGCTTTCAGAGACATGAGACTTGGAGGTCTTATCTGACCTTTCCGACTGAAGCTCTTAAGGTAAGCTGCACTTCTGACTTGATTTTATTGTGAAGTCACTTCGTATAGAGAGCCGAGAAACAGTAGAGTGGAGTCACTGTCTCTCTCTGCATCTTACGAGAACTGCGCATGTGCAAGCACATTTCTATGATGAAATGTGCATGCGTGTGCTCGCATGATGCAGGAGAGAGATGGTGAGGAGGAGGAGGGCAGCCTGGGGACAACGCAGGACAGGTAAGTGTGTTTTTTTTAATAATCGTTAAATATTTTTTATTGGGGGGTGGAGGTGGGTGGCAGAGCAGAGTTCCACAGAGTTCTTTCACAACTCAGTAGACCTCTGCATAGTGTTATTATGCCAGCTCCGCCCGTGGTTACCCAATACCCGTAGGTTTTCTCATGTTGTCACATCGAATTTTGTCTCATCCAGCTAGAACCACTGCAAAGAAGCTCATGTGGAAACTGAATAGTTTGAGTCCACAAGACTGAAGTGAATGTACGTTGACAAGTGGAGTGTAATTTATGATTGACTCTTAGGTCACTACTAAATCAATTTAGAAGATTTAGAAAGTTCTTCTTTTTTTCGTTATGTGTAGTGTCCAGCAGTTCTGGGTCCTGAAGAGAGCCCTAAACTCCTTTTGGGTTTGAAACACATTGCCAGTGTAAGGAACTAGGGAGAGTGCTGAAGAAGAAAGCTTTGGCTTCCACCCCCTGGCTTTAGTCCAATGAATAGGGGCTTTCATTTTGTCTATAAACGCCAGCCTTAAGATTCTGCTAGAGTCTTTTCCAAAAGGTTGAAGTCTTTAATCTTGTTTGATTCTTGATTCCAACTACTCTGGTTTCTGCTGTTAGTGTGATTATGGGTATGCCCTTGTCTACTCCTAATAAACAATGCAGTAAGAATTTCTAGTGCAACATAAATCTGTCCCCTACTACTCCTCGCTCTGGGTGCCATAACTCCACCCATTGCCAGACTACTAATTATTCAGGCAGCCAATGCACCCATACAACTATACTTTCAGTAATTCACAGAATTGTCAAATCACTCTTAGCATTTCTGCCATGTGTATCTAGCTTCTATTAGATATTGCAGGCCTCATTATGAGACGCTGGAGTTTGGAAACAAAGATATTGGGGCTGGAATCAAATCTGGCCAGCATCATTGCCCCCCCTCACACCAACTCTGGCCATCTCAGGTGTGGGAACACTGGGTACCTCATAGAAACATAGAGTGGACCGTCAAGATGATATCACTCTGGGTGACTATAAATGAGGTCCTTAGGGCCAGATGTACGACCCTTTTTAGTGGTTGAAAAAGGAAAATCGACCCGTTTGCGACTGCTAAAAAGTGTAGTGGTGTGTAAACCCTATTTTTGGGAGTCAGTAAATAATCCTTGACTGTCAAAATTGGGTTTGCAAGTCGCTATTAGAAAGGGGAGTGCCAAGGGCATCCCTTCCTAATAGCGAGTTGCACTTGGATGTACGATTGTTTTGCAACAGCAATTGTGAATGGATGCAAAAATATTTTTTTAGAGCAGGAAGTGGTCCTACAGACCACTGTCTACTATTAAAAAATCAAACAGAAATGTTTCATTTTTCTTTTTTTAAGTGCATCCCATTTTCCTTTAAGGAAAACGGGATGCATAAAAAAAATGCCTTATTGAAAAAGCTGTCACTGACATGGTGTTCTGCTGACCACAGCAGGCCACCATCCCTGTGTGTGCTGGCCATTCTCAATGGTTCATAAATTGTGACCTGCCTCATTAATATTGATGGGGCAGGTCATTTGTGAGCCCATTAGGAATCGCGAACAGTATCTGAGACACTGTTGTACATTCCATTTTGTGAGTTGAAAATTGGGAGTCGCAAAACGTCACAATTTGCAACTTGCAAAATTGAATGGTCGTACATCTGGCCCATAGTTTTTTACATTCCATTGTAAATTCCAACTAACTTCAGTGATTTGTTTGGGCGTTAACACAATTTTGATGCAGTATTCTTATACCCTGAGCATTTAAAGTTTGCTCTGAAATTTGAATTGTTGACAAGTTGGATTTTCTTTTGATACCATGAAGCCTATATTTTGAAGGTTTCTGGCAGGTGGTCTGAAGGCACATGCTGTGAAATTCATGTGTGCATTGCCATATTAAATGTTGTAAAATACTTTCATGTTTATTCGTGACCCCACCAGTGACCAATAACAGGTCTGCATTAGATGGACAGGCTGATGCAGACATATGTTCTGGGTGGCCTCCCACTGTGCAGCACAGGTGAGCTCTCTAGGTCACAGAGGCAATGACTTAGTTTAATGAACCAAATTAAACTAGTGATCCAGTTAGACTGCAAACCAAACACAAGCCATTGAGCAATACTGTAAAAGTAGTATTTTCTGGAAACATTTCTGCTCCGTTAGATAAGTTGAAGGACATCAGTGGAACTTTAACCCTTCTTTTTTTAAATAGATCACATACTCAGAGATCACTACAAATGGATTATGCATTTTTTTATATTTTTTGAAAAATTCCTAATCTAATGCAGACAACATCACAGAAGATAACAATTAAATAATTGAAGCATTTCATGAGCAGTGAAAACCAAAGGAAAAATGTGTAACATAGGCATTACATTTTGTAGCCCTAACACCCTCACTGTGCTATCTCTAAGCGCTATGCAAGTTCTAGCTGAATCAATACATAATAAGCATAATAAGCCTATTTTTAGAATTTCAAAGGTAGTGTGCATACCTGATTTGGGACAACAAGGTATTTTGTCTGTCTTAAATAGGTTGCCTGCTGTCCAAGCACAAGAAAAAGGGCAAGGACTTTGTGTCTTTTTGAAGCATTTAGCCTTTAGCAGTCAGTGAAGCCTAAATGCTTAGCAGAGCCTCGGAGGAGTCTTGTAGGAGCTGCTTTCAGTTAAGGTGGAATCTGGTGTATTGCCCATCTTGATCTTTGCTTGCATGAAATTACTCTCTTATCCATGGTATGAAACTTAGGATTTTTATGGAATTTGACCAGCAATTTAATCTTATATTTTCAAAATAAAACAAGGTTTGGAGACACTAAGGAGCCTACAAGACTAAACTTACATGGCACAGAAAACATCTCTATCCACATGTTTGCATTACAGTAAACATGTCTGCCTACATATTGAGCAGCCATGAGGATATCAGCATTGCTGTGTGTGTTTCAATAACTTTAGACTTCTACTACTAAAGAAATAGAGCAGTCTGAAATAAAACATGAAGGTCTGAATCCATAGTATATAGAAACTAGAAGAACCTAATTAGGCATTTCTGAGCCTTTCACACTTTCTATGAAAGAAATAGAAAGTCTGTAAATTCAAATGATGAAAATAGAAGAGTCGAGAGAGAGAAATGCTGGAAATAATAGAATCTGAAAGGGAACGGCCATAGTGTTTACAACATCCATGGAATAAATCCTAAACTAAACAATAAACATAAACAAATTATGTGAATCTCACACACCAGAAGTAGTTAAACTACAAAAATCCAAGGGCCCTTTTCAAGTGTATACTAGTGGTTATTGACACAAGTTCTGCTAGGTTTTGTTTTCAGTATTAAATATATTTTTCCAGTTTGTTTAGCTACATATTTTACCCTCGACCAAGAGCTGATTGTCAGCATTTTGTTTGGTTTACATTGTTGGCATGTTACTTCTTTCTTGGTTTACTATTTTTAAATGAACAAATCTGTTTCTTTATGTAGTGACTACATGGGCGATTTTTGCGAATCTGCTGTTCGCGAATTTGCGTATTTGCGAACTCGCAGTCCGCAAAATCCGCGAATTCTCGCGAATTTGCGGATTTTTTTGTTTTTATAGTGTTCGCAAGGGTATCTGCCAGTTCGCGAGGATTTTGTACCAGTTCACAATTGCGAACTTACTTGTCGGTACGCAACGGTCGCGACTATGTTGTTTCTACGTCTGGTTCATTATCACAGGTTCACAGCACCCTCTGTTTCAACACTGCCACCCTCTGTTTCACCCATACCACCCTCTGGTATATCAATGCCACCCTCTCGTTCATCATCATCATCACTGTAGATTATGGGGGGAAAAAGCAAGCACACCTACCCTGCTTCAACTGACATGAATTAATTTGGGGTTGATTTATTAATGTGTCACTGTTTTAAAATTCCAGTCTGGCACCTGCGTCCTTATCTGTAATTTTCTTTCTGTTGCAGTGCAATTTTTTTTCCAGGACCTTTGTGGCCTACTTGTAGCTATTCTATGATCCGGCTGTGAGGGTCAGAGCAGGGTCATACAATTGTTGCAACTAGCAACTGAACTCTGGAGGGGCCCCAGTCAGGAAGCACTACAGGGAATGGTTACTAATGATGAATTTGAACTTTTGCACCTGCCTAGTGCTTTCAGTTTAGCAAAACTCGTTTTTCTGCACAACAGCAAATGTAATGCCCCAAACAAACTTACTTGTGAAAGTTGATTTCTAATCCAAAAGTGGTCAAAAGAAAGTCAAAAGGCCTCAAATCCAAAAAAGGGCAGGCAAATGTCAACCTGAGGAGTTATTCTGATAAAAATCATCATTTTCAGAAGGTCTATGCTGCTTGCTAGTGGATTTCTTGTGCAGAATTGCAAATTTTGTAATTTTGCGAGTGAGAGATTGTTGCTGCCCGCCGCACCTACATGTTCGCAATTGCGAACTTACGCCGCACCCTGCAAAATTCTATCACCAAGAAAAAAAAATCCGCTGCGTGCGAATTTGCGGATTTTCGGTACATTCGCGAACGTTAGCGGATCGCGAATTTTAGAGAAAATCCGCAAAATCCGCGAGCGGAACGGATTTTCCGCCCATGCTAGGTAGTGAGGGCCTAATTTACAAAGGTGAACAGATTTAAGTCCAAGTTTACTACTTTTTGGTATTCACAAAAGCTTCCTCCCAGGGCTTTATTTCTACTTACCTGGAAAAGTTTCATGCAAGATGTGAACTGGAATGTGGAAATTGACAAAAATATTACGTCATGCATTAACCGTATCATGGAGGGTGTTTCAGATATACAGTAAAAGGCAATTACTCTAACTTTCTGAATATGTAACATTTTGTAAATGGCATCCTTTTTGGCCATGAACTGCTTTTTACATGGGAAGTTGAAAGGCAAGAATAGTTGCATAGAATTGAGGTAACGCCATGGTACACAGCGATTTTTAAGGACTTGAAGTGTATCTAACTAAACTGCATGATAGATCTAACCTGACTTTGTCCATGGTAGAATAAAGAGATTTCATTTTGCTTAATTTCGATAACAGATGATACAATCTTATTCAAACTGTAAATGTGAGAAGACAGCGTATGAATGCTAGTATCAACAACAAGTATTTTATCCAAATTATCTTGATCAATTTATCTTTAACGTGCAACTGCTTCCATTTGTGACAATTTCCAAATTTCATTGTAAGTTGCATTAATGAATCTTATAGAACATGGGGACTTAGGACCCAACAAGAAATCAGATAGGTACATGCCTTTGGTCATGAAGGAGGGATGTTGTTTTATTGTATACAGTGTGGAATGTTCCAACCATTGTTGGCACAATCTCCCTATCAAGTAGGTTATGACTATCCCTGAGTGGGGAGAATGGGAACAACGAGGGTCAGGTCTGCCTGCCTTAAACCCAGGCGGGGAACTTAAAAACAAGCGTAGCAACCATTTGTTTCCACTGGCCGCAATAGCCACCAGTGTAGTGTAGTTCCTATATTCCCAATAGGCGCTGCGCATTGGAATAATATACACTATAGATTTGACATAGGACTGAGGTCAGTATGTTTCTATCGAGTACATTAAACTTAGTTGTGTGTGTCAGCTAACTCAGAGGTCACAAGAAACTTTCTTGAATAAACAAGAAGGGATTAGTCCCTGACAACCGCATAAACATGACACCTTTGTTTCTCCTAGAACTGGAACAATATCTTCTGAGTCGTGGAAACAATAGATAACTATTTCACTCAGTCAATCGTGCATGCTTTGTTTCTACAGAGTTGCACAGAAATAGAGAGACGGGCGTTTCAATAAAAAGGATTTATTGAACAGTCTTCTTTCTCATGCAAGAGAGGTGACCTGCTACAATTGTTAGACAGAATACAAAGTATAATTCGTACAGCGTAAACAGTAATATAAAATAATACTGTAATAGCATTGTCTGTTGCTATGTCATATAAAAATACATACATAAATAACACAGGCTAAAATACTCAACTGGAGCTTCTAAAATACGCCTACCCCAGTGTACCTAACCTAAGTCTAGTATGAGGGAAGAAGTAGGTGTTTGTCTTTAGCATAGGTTTAGTTCTGCCAAGAATTGCCAAAGGTTTCTCTAGGTTCTAATCAGCTCCATACCTTAGAATGAGAGGTTGGTATCTCTGTCTCGGGATTCAATTTCCCAACACCCCGCAAGGGGAGTCAGAAACACTGGAGCTGGATTTCTCGGCAGGAGGATGACAGCTTCTGATCAGTTCGTCAGCTGGAGAGTTGACTTCCTTTGGTACTTGCTGTAGCGAGCTGCTTCGTGAAAGTAGGTAGTCGAACTGCACCGAACTACACCGTGCTTTGCCATAGCAGGTAAAGGTATATTTATACCTTGAAGGTGTTTTAGGAATGCCAGTATTGACATAAAGTCGAGCATATGAAAGTCATGAATGAACCCCTAAGGAATAGATGTTCCTGCATAATAACGGAGTTCTTGGAGAAATCAATATCCAAGCAAGTGGAAATCCCTAACAGCTTAAGAGCCTGGTTTTCCTAGAACTCGTTGTGACATAGATGAACGGATGGAAGTAGCCATGCCTGTATTTGGGTAGCATAGACTATGCCTAAATAAGGACTGGATATCTATGCCTATATAGGGGGAATGTGAAATATACCTATATAAGGGCATGTATCGGGAAATGCATATGGACTCTAAAATCAAACACAACGCCCACTTCACTTTCTTATGTACGACAGTACTAAGTTCTAAACACGTCAAATATATCTAAATATGAAATATTAAAACCCACCCAAAATACATAAATAATGCATTAGAATTGGTTGCATTTAAAGCAATATGTCATTCGAAACATAGTTGTTTGACATTTGAATGCTAACTGAATGAATCATGAAGATACACAATTATAAAATGGCTTGTTAAATGCAGAAAAAAAAGGAAACCATTTCATGTCAGATTACATAAAACTGTTTGTACGTGGACAAGGTCAAATATTGTCTCTGGAAGTATTCAAAGAATTCTTGTTCTCTATGCATAGGTCTACTGTAAGCAGATTACTTTGTGCCAAAAAAGAAAAATACAAATTTGGAGAAAAAAAAATTAATCATTGGAAAAAGAGTTCCAAAGTTAGTACCTTGTTTTGAAAAATGAAGGTCAAATTCAAAGGGCCCGATTCACAGAACTAACTTAAGACAAAAACTTTTGGTATTCACAGAAGTTAGAATTTTGTCTTAAGACAGACTTAGGACAGACTTAAGAGAGACTTAAGTTAGGATTCTGTCTTAAGTCTGTCTTAAGACAAAATCCTAACTTCTGTGAATACCAAAAGTAGTAAGTTTAGGATTTTGTCTTAAGTTAGTTCTGTGAATCGGGCCCCCCGTCTCTCAGAACACTGTGTGCCAACATCAAAAGTCAGTGTTAGGGCTAGGATAAAACATGAAATCTTCTATGTCTGTTGACAAAAAGTTGTCTACCATTGTAGGTGAAAGTTGGATTACCTTGTTTAGAAGATTAACCGCATAGATGTGATTCATCGCCGTCAGCATTGGTCGCATTAGCATGTTCGTAATGGATGGTACCTGCGCGCCTGTTTCCTCTCTTACCTCAGCAGTTGCAATTTGCGTCTCTAAGATCTCAATGAATGCTGTCATCAGAATTGGTAGCCATTAAGGACAACACAGAGCATGGGCCTTTACCAGTTCAAGCAAAGTATCAACATCCGTTGGCATGACTGATGGGAGTGAGAGACATGTGTCCAACACGCACTCTTCTCCATATAGCAGTCAGAGTAGAACAGGTAAGATGCAATCTTGCCAAATCGGTCTGAATGACAGAAACCATGTTGTATTTAATTCTCGTACACAAGGTAGTCCCAAAATTTGGACGATGCGCTCACAACACTTCATCGCCATTTGAGTTGCCTCCATGGAGAACTGGGTTTCGCTGGTGATTTGGCTTGCCTTATCGCAGCAGTAGGAGCAAAAATAGTATCCCTGCAATGAGTGCCAAAAGGAAGGGCAGTACGCCAAACACAGAGTGCACAAATTTTGGAAATATTCCTAGGACTGCTTGAAAAAGTGCTAACAGTCCGGAAAATACGGTCTTAAATACACTTACAATACTCGTATCAGACATGTTTAAGATACGATTTAACATTTCTGAGAAATGTATAGGGCAGTCTGTAGGTAAAATGGCATGTATCTCAGCAGAAGTCCTTGCGACTTGTAGATCATAGGTTTCTTTGGCCGAGGGCAGTGGCACAGTTTTTTGCAAAAGTTTGGCTTTCATTCTGCTTAGAGTATCAGTTTGTATAAAAGAGATGTTCAGTGAAGGCCAAAGTGGCGACTCCCTGACTAACTTGTTTTTTAAAAACAATGCTTGCATACAGCAAGTGACCCTGAATGATACAGTTACTAGATATGATAATCCGGGTAACATGCCACAGCAGCTGTGATTGTTCAACATGAGGTAACTTCCATTTGAAAGTTGTCCAAACATTGGATCAATCACCACAGCTGGTGAACCTTGCAGGTGGCAGGATGTTAGAGGAACCATTGCAGCCCCCATGTAAGTTTATACTCTGACAAAGGAGAGAACCGCTTAGTGCATTTTCGTAGTTTGGACCGCTAAGGAACACTTCACGTCCCACACTCCAACATCTGTGTGTGTATGGTAATTCCCAGGATGTCTTGATGTATTCTTTACCCAACCTTTCATATGTGCCTGCTGGTATGTGTTTTAGGCAAAACTGAAAATGGAAAATTGTAACATGCAGAGTGATTGTTCCATGTATAATCCATTCAGTAGCTGGTTTCTCTGCTACCGTAAATGGCAATCTTTCCAGTTTTTCAATGCTCAGCACCATATAGTCTGCTCCCCTGTGTGCCAATTTGATCTGTTTATCAGTGAGATTGAATTCTGAAAACAGTGGCGTAGTATTGATTAAACGCTAAGGTACATAGCCTGAACTAAGGTTTTGCAACGTCCAGCCCAGTAGCATGATAGAACGTAGTTGCGACTTACCATGTTGCAGCATGGCCAAGTCCTGTTCCATGATGTCTATGGCAGAAGACACTATGCTGTCCAATGAATATATCCTGGACGACAGAGTTGTTAACCCATTGTCAACCACAGAGAGAGTTTTCTTTAATTTAATATGATCAATTTCTCGTATTCGTTCTGCAGTCTCTGCTTGCCTAATCTTCAATGCTTTATTATAAGCAGCATATATAAAACGTTTTTACCACAGTTTTCTTGGTCCTAGCAAGAATTCCCTAAGATCAGCGCCATCTTTAAGAAAATATAAATGTTGCTTTACATCCTTAAGTAGAGATCTTTGTAGCAAATCAAATCAAGGCAGAGCTTCCATACACTGTATGTTGTTACTATTCCAGGATGCTGTCTTTGAAAATATCTAAGGTCTGGCCTATTGAATTTGAAACCCTGTGTTTTGTTCAGGAATCTATCTTGACAGTTGTTTGTGTTTGTGGGCCAGATCAACCATTTATTCCAATCTGGATCTGTTCTGTTGTGATGCAAAATAGTATGTATTTTGACCTCCTCCTCTGAACTGTTATCATTATAAGGTGTAGGTGTAGGTATGGACGGATTGTTCATGTCTTTGATCTTGGCTACCCCAAGGCAAGACGTCTATTGGACAGTGTCATTCAAAAACATAATTTGCTCAGGGATGATGCAGGCTCTAAACATAGCTTCTACACCCTGTACCTGTCAATCTTTTGTACTCCAGTGAGTTTTTGTCTCAATGTTGTCTTTCCAAAAGTCAAAACCTAGTTTAGACAGCTGGGCATAAAAGGCTGCAGAATAAATCTGTTTGGTATACGTTTACATATTTTTCAGTCCAGTTTTGTTTACATTTCTAAAATAAAATGATTCTGGATTGGTTACATTGAACCCTGAAAAGTATGGAAATTTACTAGCAAAAGTTTTTGAGCTAACCTTTGGTGGTGTAGGACAATGTTCCCATTGGTTATACAATAATACATTCCTAGGACTTGCAGATTTGTGCAAGAAATGATGACCATAATGATTATAACAATACATTTGTTCATAGTCCGATGAACCTTTTAAATATTCATGATTTGTAAATACTGCTGACATTTCTAGGTCTGACATCATATTATTAATAGTCTCTAAGTCCCAATCACCAGAAATTGTACTAGATGAAACAAAGTCACTTAATTCTTGAATAAGTGTGGAATGTAGAGGAGCTCTGATGGGCCAAAAATTTCATATTCTGTTTTGTCCCAAGCTATACCCCCAGGTATAGGAACGGCTGTGATGTTTACTGATGACAAGTCTCTTTGTTCATGATGATATGACTTGTGTGGCTTGAGGAGTAAGTTGAAGTTCTTACTTGCTGTGTCTATTTATACATATCTTTCATTTATCAGCATACCCAAAGTTATTACCAGAGTCAACCAAAGTAGAAGAAAAAATATTCCCAACACAATCCAACGTTCAATCCATGGTGAAACCAGATAAGTCTTTTCTAGGTGATGAAAAAGGTCATCCACTTGTTCTTTGAAAGTTCTTTTTGCTGGTATTGTTTCAGGTTCTCTGGGATCCTCAGAAAACGAATCAAAGTTAATGAAATAGCCAGAGGCAGCTCTGTTCATTGTTGGGATCGCATCAGGATTCGTTGGAATCGGTGGAACCACTTGATCACTTGTTATTTCATTGTGGACAGGTGCTACTTCAGTGTAGATAGGTGTGTCATGACAAACTGATATTTGGGTCTCAAGAGGTACAAGTTCCATAGCTTTGTTGCTTAGTAGCTAGAGCAGGGCGTCTGCTACTTGGTCGGAGTCCACTTGGCCTACTGCTTATTATCGGCCACATAGTGGGGTTTAATCAGGTTGATGGACACAAACCTGTTCTCCTTTTTATCAGCAAGGGGCGGCAGTAAAACTGTTCTTGATCCGTGGATTGCTAGGACAGGTACCGGTTGTCTGTAAGAAGGCCCAAATTCCTTCTTGTCCGTGATCTTTTCTCTGATTAGATCACCAAGCTTTGGGATCCAGACAGGCCTTGCTGGGACGGTCAGTTTTTCCTCAGTGGTGGTTGGCTTCAGGAACAAGTTGTTTTATTTCGATCTTAGTTCATTTAAGTCCTGTAAAACAGCCAAACAATCTTTGATATCAAATTTCTTTGTTTCTCCACTGATGAGTGACAATCAAGGTCCGCGACTAACATTCTTATCCCAAAAAGGACCTCATATGGAGTGATACTACCTAGAGAACTTCTTGGCAAGTTATTAAGACTACGTTGGACACTTATTAAATGTTTTACCCACCCGTCAACCGACCTAATACCCTAGCTGTTATAGATTGCTTTATGTCACAGTAGTTTTCTCTCCACAATCGAATTTCCCTCAGAATGAAATGAACTAGAATACCGCAATGCAACGCCCAAATTGGCCATGGCCTCCTTGTAAGCTCGAGAGCTAAACGCAGGACCCTGGTCAGAATGTAGTGTGCTGATTGTGTATGTGCCCATAAAGACTCGCAAATCTTTTATAACAGTTTGAGCGTCAGCCGAGCGCTGAGGCCACATTTAAAGGAACCTTGTCTTAATGTTTGTGGGACCACATTTGACCATAGGGACGTCTGCGTGTAGACAGTCTAATGCTGTCTAACAATGGTGTCTGTACTGGGCTGGCTATGCTATAGTCAGGTAACTGGCGGCGTTCAGTGCTGCGATCTCCATTGCAGTCTATGCAGTCAATGACAAACATATGAATGTGTGCATTCATCCCTGGCCACCAGTACGTCTCTTTTACAATTAATATTGTTTTAGAGAACACTTGATGTATCAGACCCTTTCCCAAATGTGCCTCGTATATCAAAGCTACTCTACGTTTCCTGTTTGGAATCACCCTATCGCCACTCCAGGGATTCGAGCAAAAGGAACGCTGTTTGCATCAATTATATATGAGTATTTGAGTGGAAACTTATTAGGTAATACTCCCCCGCTGCCTTTGCATGTAGCACTGACAGCCAGTATTATTTTGAGTGATTGCAGCTATGGAAGCCGTTTGCACTGAAGCCTTCGCGGCTTCATCAGCCAATGAATTCCCTTCAACGTGAACGCCATCACGTTGATGACTCAGCGTATGTATCACGTGAGTGTTTTGTAGTCCTTCTCTTAACTGAACTACTTGTTCCCAAAGCGTCTTATGCTTGATTGTGCCACCATTTGCATCTTTGAAACCGTTTTGAAGCCAATTCTGTAAATATTCATTGTAGGATTGGACACAGTGCCATCTGCACAAGTTACTACTTGTGTAACGATATATCTGTAAGAGACATTAGTTAGTGATAGATTCCTTACCTTAGAATATCCCCAGGCGTCAGACTGGATCCGGAAATTTTTGCGTAGCAATACCCCTGCGCGCTGGTAGGCGTCGTCTGCGGCTCCGCGTCCGTCGTCGGCGTCGTGAGCGCCGGGATGACGTCGTCGGAGTATATAGACGGCGCCCATGCGCGCTGACGTCAGTTCTGATAACACAGCTTTTCCGCGCCAGATACGCAGAGCCATGATAGAACTAACACTGGTGCCATGAAACTAGGGCCCTGAAAGGGGATGACCTTAACCCTAAATATCGGTTCGCAGAACGGGGAGGATGGGAGGGCGGTAAGGAATCTATCACTAACTAATGTCTCTTACAGATATATCGTTACACAAGTAGTAACTTGTGCATCTGAAAGAGACACGTTAGTGATAGATTCCTTACCTTAGAATAGATACCCCAGCAATACCAACCCCGGTGGTGGGTCTGCGAACCAATATCACACCAGAAAATCCTGGAGGACGGAACGGCCAAAGAAGCCATCCCTCCGGACTTGACTGTCCAGGCAGTAGTGTCTTGCGAACGTGTGCAGCGAGGCCCACGTGGCTGCCTGACAGATGTCCTGCAGGGGGACACCGCGGCCCAGGGCAGTTGTCGTTGCCGTGGCCCGAGTGGAGTGAGCCCGCAATCCAGCCGGGGGCTCCTTCCTCGCCATGGAGTAGCATGCTTGGATGCACAGGATGATCCACCTAGAGATGGTCCTCTTGTGTACAGCCTTCCCCTTCTTCGCGCCCACGTAACCAACGAAGAGTTGGTCATCCACCCGGAATTGGCGAGTGCGGTCTAGGTAGTAGGAGAGCGCACGTTTTGGATCCAGACGGTGGAGCCTCTCCTCCTCTTTCGAGGGATGCGGAGGCGGAAAGAAGGTGGGCAAAGTGATGGACTGCCCGATGTGGAAGGCCGTGACAACCTTGGGCAGAAAGGAAGGTCGTGTACGCAACACCACCTTATCAGGATGAACAGACAGGAAAGGTGGAGAAGAAGAAAGAGCCTGGAGCTCACTCACCCTCCTGGCAGAGGTGATGGCAACCAGGAAGGCCGTCTTTAGAGTAAGGAGACGAAGAGGGCAGTTATGAAGTGGCTCAAAGGGAGCACACATCAGATAGGTGAGAACAAGATTCAAGTCCCACTGGGGCATCACGAAGGGAACAGGAGGGAACATGTGCGTGATGCCCTTCAGAAATCTACTTACAATAGGGGACTTGAATAAAGAAGGCTGATCTGGTAGCCTCAAGAAGGCTGATAGAGCAGAAAGGTACCCTTTAAGAGTGCCCAGAGCAGAGCCCTGCTGGGCAAGGGAAAGAAGAAAGAGCAGCACTTCCGAAAGGGGTGCAGAGAGAGGATCCACAGCCTTTGCTGTGCACCATGCCACAAATCTGTTCCACCGGCAGGCGTATACCGACTTTGTGGAGGGACGCCTGGCTGCCAGAATGATATCACAGACTTCGGGAGGCAAGTCAAATGGCCTCAACTGCCGCCGCTCAATCTCCAAGCTTGTAGGTGGAGACTGGACAGGTTCGGGTGCAGGACCGTCCCCTGCTGCTGCGACAGAAGGTCCTCCCGAAGAGGCAGACGAATCGGGGGATCGACTGACATGCTGAGTAGCTCGGGATACCAGTATCTTCGTGCCCAGTCCGGAGCCACAAGGACGACCTGGGCCCGGTCGCGCCTGATCTTCTTCAGCACTCTGGGCAGAAGTGGTATAGGCGGAAAGGCGTACAACAGACCGCAGCTCCACTCGCGACGAAAAGCGTCTCCGAGCGAGTGCCGCCTTGGAAATTCCAACGCGCAGAACTGCTGACATTGCGCGTTCTCTTCTGTGGCGAATAGATCTAACCAAGGCTCTCCCCACTGTCGAAAGAGACCTTGCGCCACGTCCGAGTTCAGACGCCATTCGTGATCCATCATGCACCGGCGGCTGAGTTCGTCCGCCCTGGCATTCAGAGAACCTGCCAGGTGTTGAACCATCAGGGACACGCCCTGATGTTCCAGCCACTGCCAGAGGCGCAGAGCCTCCTGGCAGAGGGTCCACGACCCCACACCGCCCTGTTTGTTGCAGTACCACATGGCGGTGGTGTTGTCGGTGAACACTTGCACCACGCTCCCCCTGACAGAGGGGAGGAATGCCTTCAGTGCAAGACGAATCGCCCTCAGCTCCAGAAGGTTGATGTGGAGCCGGGACTCCGCCGGAGACCAGAGGCCTCTGATCTTCGCCTCTCCCATGTGGCCTCCCCAGCCCTGGAGGGACGCGTCCGTCACAACTACGTGCTCCGGCTGGGGTAGGGAAAGGGGTCTGCCACTGACCCAGTCGCGGTCCGTGAGCCACCACTGCAGTTGCTTCGCAGTGCCCTCTGAGATCAGGACATGATCGGACAGGTTGCCCTGATGCTGGGCCCACTGGAACTTCAGGTCCCACTGCAGAGCCCGCATCCGCCACCTGGCGTGACGCACCAGAAGGATGCAGGAGGCCATCAGCCCCAGAAGCCGCAGCGTCAACCTGACCGAGACCCGGGATAACGGCCTGAAGACAGGAATCAGAGCCTGAATATCCCGAACCCGCTGTTCGGGTGGGTAAACCCGAAACTGCGCCGAGTCTAGAACCGCTCCGATGAAGAGGAGCTTTTGAGAGGGACACAGGTGTGACTTCGGCACATTGATGGAGAACCCCAGCAAGTGCAGGAGGTCGGCCATAGTCTGGAGGTGGCTGACGACTGTCTGGGGCGAGCCCGCCTTCAACAACCAGTCGTCGAGGTAGGGGAAGACTGATACCCCCTGCCTGCGCAGATGGGCTGCGACCACCGCCATCACCTTCGTGAACACCCGCGGGGCGCTGGCAAGGCCGAAGGGGAGCACGGTAAACTGAAAGTGCTCTTGGCCTACCATGAACCGTAGGTAACGCCGGTGGGCCGGCAGGACGGGGATGTGGAAATAGGCGTCCTGCAAGTCCAACGCTACCATCCAGTCTCCTGGGTCCAGGGCAGCCAGGACCTGAGCCAAAGTGAGCATCTTGAACTTCTCCGTCCGGAGGAAGCCGTTGACGTTCCGCAGATCCAAGATAGGGCGTAGGCCCCCTTTGCCCTTCTTGGGTACCAGAAAGTAGTGGGAGTAACAGCCACGTCCTACTTCTGGCCCAGGAACGCGCTCGATGGCCCTCTTGGCCAAGAGGGCCGAAACTTCCTCTTGCAGAAGTTGCAAGTGATCCCCCGACACACGGTGGCCTTGAGGTGGCATGGATGGAGGGGAAGACTCGAAGGGGAGGGAGAAACCCCTTCGGACAATTTGCAGCACCCACCTGTCCGAAGTGACTGTATGCCAGTGGGAGAGGTGATGGCGAACCCTGCCTCCCACAGGCGTCACATGGGCCTGAAAACTCGGACTAGGAAGGTTTTGAGGCGGGGCTGCTGAGGGAGGTGTGGACTGGCCTCGCCGCTGACCCCGACCACCGCCGCGGCGGTTCCCACGTCCGCCACCGCGCTGCTGGACATTTTGCGGCGTGTGGCTGGCGGTCCGTGGCGGGGCGCCCCTTCCGTGGCCACGAAAGGAGCGAAAGGCACCCGATTGCTGGCGTGGGGCCGTAAGGCCCAAGGACTTGGCCGTGGCCCTGGAGTCCTTGAAACGTTCCAGCGCATGGTCTGCCTTGTCGCCGAAGAGGCGACGGCCATCAAACGGCATGTCCAGGAGGGTGGCCTGGACATCAGCCGAGAAGTTGGCGGACCTCAACCAGGCGTGGCGTCGAACCGCCACCGTCGTTGCCATCGCCCTGCCCAGTGAGTCCGTGGTATCCAGCCCACACCGGATAGAAAAACGTGCCGCATCTCGGCCGTCCGCAAGGGTTTGGCTGAGTTTAGCCCTGACCTCCTCAGGGCATTGTGGCAGCACCTCCGCAACCGTGTCCCACAGAGTGTGGGTGTAGCGGCCCAAGAGACAGTTGGTGTTCACTGACCGCAGCCCTAGGCTCACAGACGAGAAGACCTTCTTCCCGAACTGCTCATATCTCTTGGATTCCCTGTCGGGCGGGGCCGACGGGAATGCGGTCTGGGAGTTGGAGGCCTGGATGACCAGACTCTCGGGGGTGGGGTGGGTGGACAAAAAGCAAGGGTCGCCCGGTGCCGGGCGGTAGCGTCTGGCCACGTTCCTGTCCACAGGGGGGCCTGTGGCGGGCTTGGACCAAGTGCCCAGAAGAACGTCACACAAGGCCTCGTTGAACGGCAGGAGGGGCTCCGCGGAGCCGGACTGCTGTTTGAGGACCTCAGTGAGGAGATTAGTCCTCACGGCCGTGACGGGGAGCTGAAGGTTTAAGGCCTTAGCTGCCTTCGTCAACACTACACTGTAAGCAGAACCCGCCTCCGAAGCCACAGTCGGGGGCGACGTAAATCCAGTGTCTGGCGAGGTGTCAATACCACTGGCCTCCCCAAGCTCATATGTCCAGTCCTGATGTGACTAGCAATCTCGTGCCAGAGGGTCCTCGGACCCCTCCCATTGCTCCTCGTCACCCGGCTCCTGGAGACCAGGATTAACAGCCAGGGCCTCCTCGTGGAGATAGAACTCTCCGAAGGCCGACGGAATCGGCGCCCAGCGGCGCCCCTCCGACTCCTGAGGAGGACCGTAGGAAACATTGGGGGCGGCAACCACATCGGCTGCCGGGGACGACACCTGAAGGGACGGCGCCGGCGAGGTCGTAGGGTCGACCGGCGAGGTCCCGGATCCGGAGCCGGATCCAGCGAGGTCGTGCGGCGCCGGGACCGAAGTCGCCAGCGGCGCCGGGCCCGAAGTACCCGACGTCGTCGGGGCCGAAGCGCCCGACCCGGAAGGACCTCCAGACGGAGCCGATCGGCCCGAAGGCGCCACGGGAACCGACTGAGGAGGGAGGGCCCTCATGGCCATGAGGTACCTCTCGACCTCCTCCTGCGACGCGCCGTGCCCAGGGACCCGAAGGTGTGGGGCAGGCGGCGACGCTTGCGACTCCCGCGGAGCCACGTGGGCGGTGTCGCCCGAGTCCCCGGTCGCATCGAGCGAGCGACGGGGCGGGTCGGAGGATCGATGGCGTCGCTCCGACCTCTCATGCCTCTTACCTGAGGACTTGGAACCAGACGATCGGTGTCCACTCCCGGAACGTCGATGACTCCGACCTCGCGACCTGTCCCTCGACCTCCCGTGGGACCGGGACCGGGACCTGGAGCGGCGCGGGGCCGACTGCCTCAGCTCGAGACGCTTGCGGGACCGCTCCCGCCTAGCCTTCGACGTCAGGGCCCGGCAGTCGGAGCAGGTTCGATCGTCGTGGTTGAGGCCTAAGCACTTCAGGCACCGGCGATGGGGGTCCGTGACCGACATGAGTCGGCCGCACTTCGAGCAAGGCTTGAACCCGGGCATCCCTGGCACCGATAGTCGAGAATCGACTAAATAGAGGATCAAAAAGATCAAAAAAAGTTTTCAGTCAAAAAGTGACTGGGGGTAGAGCTTCTTCCGGATCTGCGCTAGCTGGCGCGGAAAAAAGAAGAACTGACGTCAGCGCGCATGGGCGCCGTCTATATACTCCGACGACGTCATCCCGGCGCTCACGACGACGGACACGGAGCCGCAGATGACGCCTACCAGCGCGCAGGGGTATTGCTACGCAAAAATTTCCGGATCCAGTCTGACGCCTGGGGATATTCTAAGGTAAGGAATCTATCACTAACGTGTCTCTTTCAGATTGAATGCTTGTAGTTCCGCTTGTACAATCTCCTAAGAATTGAGTTTTAGTGACCATGGGTCTAAATTTGCCATCGCGCCAACAACCTTTAACTTTAATGCATCCCGCACTATAGGCTGGTTTACCCCCCGTAGCGGGTTGAGGTGATCCGTCAGTATAAATTATACATTCATACTGGTCAAGAGGGAGTATTTCAGTAGGCAGAGGACATTCTTCTTTGTATTTTACCTGTGTGAGGGCTCTTTCTTCTGCTACAGCAGTTTGAATGGCTGTCAGAATATTTTCTGTAGAAGTGAACTTCATTTCAGCTTGTGTGTACAAGTGTGATTTGAAAGCTATTGGTACTTTTTCGCCTTCGTTAAAAGTTAGGTATGTGAATCCGCATTGTCCTGGAGTGATCCGGATCACTAAGTTGCGTACGCACTTGTCTGTTTGGAGTAAATGCAACATTTCTGTTTTTGTGTCCAATTAACTGTTTTAAAATCAGGTTTGATTAATTTGTAGAGAGGTTTAACCCTTTCAGCGTAATTTAGAATGTAAGTTCTTCCGAAATTCAGGAAACCTAGAATCAACTGTAAGTTTTTCAGCGTTTTCGGTGGTTGGAGCAGCGCACATTTTTCTAAAAACTTGGCTGCCAGGTTTTTGCTCTCACTTGATAATTCATATCCTAGGCAAAGGGCGTTGAGATGGGCAATTCTTGATTTCTTAAAATTGAATTTGTACCCCTCAGTGGCGAAGCCCAGTAGAATGGTGTTCACCCTGTTCAAGTGCCTAGCCAATTCATCGTCTGTCAGATAGATGTCATCAACGTATGACAATGCCTCGTCATCATAAGTTTGTAATAACTCTGTTACCCTTGCTGAGAATAACCCCAGACTATTCTTAAATCCCTGTGGGAGACGACAGAAGTGACCCTGTGTCCCCCATAATTGAGAAAGCGGTCCAGTACCTACTTTCTGGTGCAATGTTTTGACAAAAGAAACCGTTAGAAATATCTAATGTGGTTTCATAATTTTTACGCACAATGTTATTCATTAATGCTGTACTGTGTGCATTCAAAAGGGGGTGGTGATGGATGGAGGATCTGAATCAATCAAACACTCACACCCAGTCAAAAGATCTGGGTTTAATCCATCACCGTTCTTTAGCCCACTCTGCCCCCCTAGTTTAGATATAGCTATATGCAAATCAGTCTGACCCTGTGCCTCATAGGAACAGTCCAGCCCGAACTGCCAAGCCATGTCTTCCCTGGACCGGAAACAAGCTTCCAAGGACCGGTTTCTGGCACTGGTACTGTGTGCATTCTGCACTGCAAATGTTTTGCAACAAGAGTTTAGATGTCTGTAATCCAATACTAGACGATATGTATTGTCTGGTTTGGACACAGCAAAAAAAGTATTGTTCATTGATGAGGTGCATGTTTCAATCACCCCCTGGTATTCAAGTTGATCTACTATATCTCTGACCTGATATTTAGCTTCTTGCTTAACTGGATACTGCCATTGTGGAGTTGGTTGATTTTTCAACTGGATTTTATGGTGAGGAGAATCCTCATCCCATCCTACATGATTTTTGTATAATGCTGGGGCTTGGGCGACTACCCATTTCCTGCCATAGTATATTTTAAATGTATTGGAATATGGTTAGAGAAGGCTGGCATAATGATGTCTTCACCATGTGGGCACTCCCTGACAAATTCTGGTGGCCAATCTTGTTCGGCTAGTAGAATGTCATAACCCTTAGAAAGTCACTACTAAAAGAGTGCTTTTATTTTCCTTGATATGTCACTCTCCATCCGTAGTGTTATTTCATATAACCTATGTGGAGAACTAACCCTGGTATCCGCAGTTTCAACTTGAATGAATTCATTCAAGTCCACTGTCTCCAGAAGATCCTTCAGGTTCTGGCAAGCTATTGTGACTTCTGCTGCGATGTCCAACATTGTCAGAGCCAATTCTCCGTTCTTGAGTTGTGTCCTTAAGATCCTTGGCATGTCTGATTTTTAGACCTGCTTCCTTCTGTTCGGTGAATTGAGGTTTCTTGTTTTTCTGAATGTGTTAATCGTCTTTGGACTTCACGCCTTCTTCTTTGTTTTCTGACCATCCTCTTCTTTTGGATTTCTGTGATGAAGTCTGAAAGGTAAGAGAGGAACGTGTATCAGTATCTTGTTATCTATCAGGTTTTCTCAAATTATCTCTGTTCCTAAGGTTATACCTCCTTTCAGAGGGCTCCTTTTGAGGAGACCTACATTGGGAATGAGAAGGCTTCTCTTTAGAAGTTTGTTTGCTATTTTCCCACTTCTTTTTAGAAAGAGTCGGAGTGTTTTTAGTAAAGACCTTTAACTGTATAATTCTATTAAATTTTATATGTTACTAAGTAAGTCCTCATCCGACATTGATTCAATGTCAGGGTCTGGTGTAGCTGGCTAAGGCCGACCATGTTGCTCCTGGTCTACCTAGTAGACCGAGCCTAGTAATGTGATTTAAATGTTTTAGGACGCCTTCAAACCAGAGCTCATGCTCCTGGTATGTTGGTGGAATCTCAATATCCTCGAAAGGAATGTATTTCTCTTGTGGTTCAACTTCTTTGTAGAAGTGAAACATGTGTGTTACTGGATTTGCTTCTGGGAAGACTATCCATGAATATAATACCTTTGTCTGATGATATTCATGTGCTTCTATCACAAAAACTGCCCTACTACTTCTTGATGTTAGGCCATGTTTTCTAAGTTTTATAGTGATGGCTTTGGAGGAATGACTACAGCATTTTCATCGGTTTCTTGGAAACCTGTTAGGTTAAAAGCTGCTGGATCAGCTGCAGCTTCACCGGTTTCGGTGTTGTTATCCCCGTTTAGGGACATTTTTGTTTAATGAAAACTGCAGAGCAAGTTTCAAGGGAACAAAGATAAGGTGCACAATATTTTGGAACACTGTATCCTTCAATGTTGAACAAACCAAAAAGCGAATACATAGGATTTTTCGTCCTACTCAGCTATGGCGGATATTATTCCTTTACCCACTCCAGACGTCTATTGGAGTATTACGGAAAAAGGGGTCTCCTGAGAAAAGCACGACTGAGTTACTTTAGTATCTGCCATTAAATGAGTGCCTTACCAAACCATTGGGTGCCATGTATTGTAGTTGCGATATTACCAATAGGCTCTGCGCATTGGAATAATATACACTATAGATTTGACATAGGACTGAGGTCAGTGTGTCTCTATAGAATATATTAAACTTAATTTTGTGTGCCAGCTAACTCAAAGGTCACTAGAAACGTTCTAAAATAAACAAGAAGGGATTAGTCTCTGACAACTGCATAAACATGACAACTTTGTTACCACTAGAACCGCAACAATACCTTCAGAGTCGTGGAAACAATAGATAACTATTTCACTCAGTCAATCCTGCATGCTTTGTTTCTACAGAGTTGCACAGAAATAGAGACGGGCGTTTCAATGAAAAGGATTAATTGAACAGTCTTCTTTCTCATGCAAGAGAGGTGAACTGCTACAATTGTTAGACAGAATGCGAAGTATAATGCGTACAGCGTAAAAAGTAATATAAAATAATACTGTAATAGCATTGTCTGTTGCTATGTCATATAAAAATACATACATAAATAACACAGGCTAAAACACTCAACTGGTGCCTCTAAAATACGCCTACCCCAGTGTACCTAACCTAGGCCTAGTACGAGGGAAGAAGTAGGTGTTTGTCTTTAGCATAGGTTTAGTTCTGCCAAGAATTGCCAAAGGTTTCTCTAGGTTCTAATAAGCTCCACACCTTAGAATGGGAGGTTGGTATCTCTGTCTCGGGACTCGATTTCCCACCACCCCGCAAGGGGAGTCAGAAACACTGGAGATGGATTTTTCGGCAGGCGGATGACAGCTTCTGATCAGTGCGTCAGCTGGAGAGTTGGCTTCCTTCGGCTCTTGCTGTAGCGAGCTGCTTCGTGCAAGTAGGTAGTCGAACTGCACCGAACCACACCATGCTTTGCCATAACAAGAGAAGGTATATTTATACCTTGAAGGTGTTTTAGGAAAGCCAGTAAAGTCGGGCATATGAACGTCATGAATGAACCCCTAAGGAATAGATGTTCCTGCATAATAACGGAGTTCTTGGAGAAATCAATATCCAAGCAAGGGAAAATCCCTAATAGCTTAAGAGCCTGGTTTTCCTAGAACTCATTGTGACGTAGATGAACGGATGGAAGTAGCCATGACTGTATTTGGGTAGCATTGACTATACCTAAATAAGGACTGGATATCTATGCCTCTATAAGGGCAATATGAAATATACCTATATGAGGGCATGTACCAGTAAATGCACACGGAATTCAAAAACAAACACAGCGAAAGCGGAAGGAACGATCTGCAGGCTCCCGACTTCGAAACTTAGGGATTTCCCCTTACCAATTTATATTTTGAAAAACCGGATGATTGTTGGAAAACAGCACAATAATGAGGAAGAACTGCAATGAGCAGGTTGATATGTAAATAGCCTTGAAAAAGCCCTGGCGCGAATCGCCAAAGGGGGCGAAACACGTGTCGGCTGTTCATGTTTTTACTAGAATCAATAAAGATCTTTTTTCTACATAAAAATGGACTTTTGACTCAACCTATATGAGTAAGGATTCAGCCTGATGATACAAAGAACTGTTGTAAACACACTCACTACCCCCCTAAAGACTTTACTGTTCAAAACTCAAGAGGTCCAGAGTTTTTTTGAGTGTGTCCCTCTTACACAAAACTATGTGAAGACTGATATAGCCTTGGAGTCTCCTTTGGACCCCCCTTCTTTTCTAGAAACACAACACCAGCTTGAACCTGAACGTTTGGAGTCAATTGTACAATTCTACACCATACTATTGGGCTGTTATTCAGTGAAATGTGTTAAATGTTGCCAATAATCAAATTGGGCAATGGAAGGAATGTTAGGAGAATTCATGTCTTTAATTTTACTAAATCCTAGACAAGTGGTCTTATGAACTGTGTCAATTAGAAAAGTCATTTGTGTTGGAATTAAGCAAGCTTGAAATGGGGTGTCTGTTCCCTGGACTTGTCAATGTTTGGAACCCCAAATGGCTTCCATGTCAATGGTATCTTTATAATACTCATATCTTTTTAAGGATAACGGCATGATAAACAAATCTGTATATATTAGGTTGGTTTGTGTCTGCATATATTTTTTCAATGGTATAGAGACAAGTTTAAAATAAAAAGATTTTGAGTCTAATGAATCATGTCAGGAAAATTATGTATATGTATCCCAATTTGCTTTCGAGCTCCCTTTTGTGGGAGTTGGCAAATGTTCCCATTGTGTGTAATTAATAATTCTGCATTGAACACTTGCTTGATGTTAATAATCATGTCCATAATGATTATAGCAGAACATCTCACCATATTTAGCAGGATTTAGAAGTAGGTCTTCATTTTCAAAAAAGAGTATAATACTCCGGCTCTGAGAACATGGAGTTTATAGTATTAACAAGCATCCCAACTGTCAGAATGTAACCCTGGTACATTAACATCACCCATAGAGACCTTGAAGACATAAGGAATCTGCAGTATTTCTGTACAGCCAAAAATATCATAGGGGTTCTCATTCCAAACACTTCCATCTGTTACTGTAACAGCTGAAAGGTTCAGAAGGGACAGATGGTTTTCAGTTCATATGAAGATGAGTGAGGTGTTAACACCTTGTCAGCCAGTTCTGTGGCAGAGGGGTCTAGAAGGTAATAGCCATTTATTAGCAAGAAAAAACAGTCACAAATCCAATCCAAAGAAAAAAAAAGGAATGTGCTATCCAAACTTATATCAAAGGAGGGACCAGATAAGTGCGTTTCATCAATGAAATAAAAAAACGGCCTGTGTAGGTGGAGTGTCTAGGATGGTGGAACTGTCAAAAGATTCACCTGTTCCCGTGAAATAACCAAAAGCAAAACAGGAGCCACAGGCGCAATAGGAGAACTGGTAGATTCCACGAGGGGCAGATCAGTATAAACAACATCATCTGTAGGAGACATAGTAGTAGGTACAGGCCTCACTTATATCGCATATATTATGAGGAATTAACTGAAGTTAAGGCTGTAGCCCACCCAAGACGTGTATTAGAGATAGTCTCAAAGGCACACAGAGCAATAAGAGCAGAGAAATGTCCGTTTTCTAAAAGTGGCATTTCCAAAATAGGAATGTCAAAGCCAACATTACCATTAAAGAGGATTCATCATTACTATTTCAAATATATTAAATATAAAACAGCTACCCCTTTCTGATCAGGAATTACAGCTTAAAATTGTATAAAGGAATTCCCAATGCTAACCTATGAGATGAGTAGGCCTCACAGTAGTAAAAAACAAATGTTGCTGTTTGTTACTACCATGACATTTAAAACTTAAAAGTACATGTCCTACTTTTATATACATAGCACTCTTCCCTTAGGTCTACCTAGGGCCTACCTTAGGGGTGACATCCGTACTAAAAGAGAAGTTTAAGGCTTGGAAAGTACTGTTAAATGCCATGTCGAAGTGGCAGTAAATTGCACACTCCGGCCTCGCAATGGCAGTCGTGAGAGAGGTTTGAAAGGCTACTTGTGTGGGTGGCACAACTAGTGCTGCAGACCCACTAGTGCTTTTAGAGTGCAGGCCCTGGGTATATGGCATGCTACTTTACAAGGTACCTATAGAAAAGTAAATATGCCAATTGGGTATACACCAATGTCACCATGTTTAGAGGAGCAGCACATGCACATTAGCATTGGTTAGCAGTGCTAAAGTGCTCAGAGCACTTAAACCAATGAAAAGAAGGTCAGAAAAGGAGGAGGAGGAAGGCAAAACCTTTGGGGTGACCCTACATATAGGTCCATTTTCCAACAAGAATGAAGATGTTTTGTACATTCACTAGACAGCAAACTATGCAGGCACAGGAGTTTTTGTTTTCTGTTAGTAAAGTTTAAGCAACATGACGAGAGTAAAATGACACTTTCTTTACATTGAAACACCATAGGAAGAGGGGCATTGTAAACTAGCATTTTAACCCAGATTCAAGACTGAAAGTTCATTTGTGTAGAATGCAATTAAAAATGTGGCTGTCTGCAGCAGACCCACATCAAAAGCAGCAGTGCGGTGTAATGGAGCAAGAAGTTAATTGAACACAAGTTTTCAAGATTAGTTGAATTGAGTTGCACAACGATGATACTAACCACTGCTAAACGCATTCTTCCTTATCTCTTTTGAGAGTATTTCAACCAATAATATAGTATACCGTACTTCTTCTTTTGGCATGTCATCAGGTGGTTACTTTCTATAGCTGTTTGAGACTTCATGTTTAAAAAAAAACAGTGTACAACTTACTTGTCGGATTTGACAAACTAGGCATGTATGCTATAATAAGGCAGAGTTAGTTGTTTTGCTAGAATTGCTGCATTAAGTTGTAATGGATTATGATACCTTGATAGCGACTTGCAGAAATATTTATGTTTAGGCTGGTCATGTATTGCATTCATCATTTTCTAGAGCTCGTCACCCTTCACATTCAATATTACAATATAATAATTTTTGTATTTCTCAGTCTGAAGTAACACTATTAATTGGCAAAACTAACCAGGCATTCTGTGAGTGCTGCACTCTCTTTTGCTTATGGCCTATACCGAGAGTCAGATTTACCAGAGGCAACATGACAACAAAACTGGAAATCAATCAAGTGGAAGTTCGTTGTGGCAAGAACCTTAAGTGGAAGTTACATCCTGATGTGGAATTAGAGAGACTGAAGTAGCAATGGTGAAAATATGAACACAGACACATAGTGTGACAGGTTGTGTACCACAACTTGAAAGAGATTGCAGAGACACTAGAAGTTACTGCTCATACATTACTTTTGTGAATAAAGTATTGGCATAAGAACTTTGTCATGAATAATAATTGTTCCTTCACTGCAGAAGGTGTTCTGGTATCTTTGGCCAAACTCATGGGAGACCATCAACTGCCAATGTCACAATAGTAACTCCTCATTAATGGCTCGGGCACCTAAATCCAGAGGTAAATTCCTAGTTTAAAAAATTCCACCGTTAAGCAGTATTGGGAAACTATAATGGGCCAACCCTAACAGGTATGTGATAGGAGCTCACACTGATGCCCAAACTGTGCCTGCTAAATATATGGGATCAGACTGACAAGAATAGCAAAGAATAACACTGGGCCACCCTCGGAGTGATGATTGCGAAGAAAGAAGAAAAACATCGCACAGAAATGGGGGCGTGTGAGTCCTCAAAGCTATGTGAGTGGGAAAGCAATATGATCTGGTCCATGGTGGTGGAAAAGGCAGTCTACAAGGGTAGAGGTTGGCCCAATAAGTGGAACCAGATATGAGGTAAATGGAAAGTACATAGGGTTAATATATGTGTGCTATCAATTATCCAACGGCGCTGTGGAGGAGATGCTAGATTTGCATATGGGGAAAGCGATGATGGGCTGTAATGAGATACTTGCTGCTTTGACTACAATCTGATTGTGCAACTGTTCCTTTTATATTGTTGTAACATCTTTTGTAGTGACTTGTCGTGACTGTAACTACTGCAATGTTTCAATAAAAAAAGAATTAAAAAAAATATATATTCTACTTGGAGGTGATATAGGAATATCTGGTTAAACAGGCTACACGAAAAATTATTTTACTTGGGAAGAAGCCAATGGAGACTAGTATGAGGAGGAACCAGAACCATGCCACCTGTAGCATACTTGGGGAAGGTATCAGACTTATCAGAATTGTCTTGTCCACTTCAACCACCATTACGAAAGCTCTGACAACACCAGCTACTTCCCATCAAGATGCCAGAATACATCCCTAAAGACAGACGTACAAATGCATAAAGCTTAACTACATTACAGTAAGAGTCACTAGGCCTCTTTTAATTTTGAAGGCAAAAACTCACACAATAGTGGATTACACCTGCAGGCAAGATTATGCATTAGAAATTTGTATGTCACAACCCACTAAGCAGCAGATGCGGGTTTAAACTGAAGTCTTTTATCTCTTAGTGGCTGTGTGTGCTATATTTAAAGACTAATGGTCTGATTTACATTTTGACAGACAGGTTGGGAATATCTGGTCCACCTTATTAGAACTGCATTACATCCTATGGTATTTGTTATGTTATATTTTGTATCTTTGTAAAACACACTATCACCCGCGAGAGGATCCTGCTGGTGAGCAGGTGTGTATGCCTAGTCCTGCCTATGGTAGGTTGGTTAATTGAACAGCCTGTCTCCAGCTTCTAACGCAATTTGTCATATGCTGGATGGGATTTCTGCCACACTTGTGATGGAGTAGCCCATCCTCCAAACTCTAAATCAGGCCCGGAGTTTGAAACAGCAGACAAGGTTAGCACTGTAATTGCTGCTTTCAACTGACCACACTCTAGGCATAGACAATGTTTTGTGATTACTCTGGTTGCAGGTCACTTTGTTCAGATGCAAATATTTCTAAAGAGCTGACTTACTACACAAGATTTCCTCACACTTCAGTAAGTATTACACTGCTCACAATGCCCAAGCCACTTTTCAAGAATTGCATCTACTCCCAAACCACCATATTAAGTGTACCCACACATTGGACCAAGTGGCAAATTCTGCCAGAGCAATGTTACACCATTACAGATGACTCTATGGATTCACCTTATTCAAGATGTCTAGATCTGCCTGACTGGCTTCGTTCTATTGGTAACTCATCCACCTTGTATGTAAAGTTCTGATGCTTTCAAAGAGGACACTGACTCTTTTTAACTGAGTAGTTAGGGTACCAATGTACCAAAGGCCTAAATGAGATTCAGATTTTTACTGGCTGTTGAAAATGATTGTGCAAATCACTTTCTTCACACAGAAAAGTGAACATTCAGCTAAAGAACTAACAGAACTTAGAGAGAAGATTTTGAATGCTTGCAAGCTGACTCACATATTTGGCAGAGGAAAGAAAGTGGGTATTACCCAATGGTGATGTTTCGTGATCCAACCTTCAGAAACTAGTACACTTTCTCTTTCATACCCCATAGATCTGCTTCTTTAACTGAAGCCCATTGGAAGGGAATTCTAATTGATTACGTTCACTGAACAATTGACACATATCAAGATATGGAACTTGCTACCAGTTCACATAAGATGTTCTTCTCGTATCTGCATTATAGCTTTTGTTAAAGAGTATATAAGTTGATGCCAATATCATTTGCCTAGTGCTGAACTAGATAAAAAGTTATCAGGCAAAAAACTGTACTCTAAAATATACTTACTTCATCAGATATGGTAAATACTTACATAATAAGAAAGTGCTATGCTGGAGCTCCAGAGGCCTCACTTTTGTACTGGAAGGCCAAAACAGAATTACGGCCTATGTCATTCTATTTATTTGTCGAATATATATCTTGTCCACTGGCCAGTGTTCAGGGAGAAAATCTGTAGTACTACTGGGGATCATATTACTGATAAAAGACCCTGTTTGACCACAGACAATGTGGGCAGACTTCTCTGAAAATAAGTCAACATTTCTTTCCAGAACATTTAGCACCTAATATCATTCCAGAAGACGAGACATAGGGCCCGATGTAGGGGCCATTTACCGGCCGGTAACGGCCGAATTCGGCCGTTACCGACCGGTAAATGGGTTTTCAGATGTAGGGGGCCTATATTTTACCGATTCTGTAAATTTAACAAATCGGTAAATTTACAGAATCGGTAAAATACCGAATCGGTATATTTACCGATTCGGTAAATCCACATGTAGGTGGCACTCCTAAGAGTGCCACAGGCCCTTAAGAATCGGTATTTTACCACCCAATAAATACCGAATTCAGGTGTGCATGCACATCTGTGCATGCACACCTGTGCAATGTGACACACAGACATGCCCTTAGGGCATGTATGTGTGCCACATGGCACACAAGTCCGGAATTGGGGTGCTAGAGGGTGTCAAAGTGACACCCCCTGCACCCTTGCTGAAATCGGTATTTACCGAATCGGTAAATACCGATTCGGTAATGCCCATTGATTCCTATGGGCTTCAATGCCCATTGGAATCAATGTGCATTACCGAATCGGTATTTACAGAATCGGTAAATACTGAATCTTAACGATTCGGTATTTACTGAATCTGTATTACCTACATCCCCCCGCCTCCCTCTATTTTACCACTTCTTAAATACCGATTCGGTATCATTCGGTATTTATGAAGTGGTAAAATGTAATTACCTACATCGGGCCCATAGACTTAATAGACAGTGACACCTGTAGTCATGTCAAGTCAAGCCTAATTAGTTTAATATTATGCCTACATTTCAAAACAAACTTTTTAAAACAATGTTGCACAATTTATAATATTTAATTACCTTGCAAAAATAAGAATACAAGTAAACTAGAAAAGTACAGCTGCAACACTCCCCCAACCCACGTAGACAATGACCTCCTAATGAAAATATCCTAATGCTAAGGAAAAGGACATGCTAAAAATGCCAATCTACTTCCTCCCAGCCCTCAACTTGATGAGGACCTTTGCTTGTGCTGCAAACTTATCACTTAGACTGTAAATGCTATAATAAATATATTACATTCCAAGCAACTTAAGAGAACTATATAAAATACATTGCATTCATCATACAATTAGAACTAACCTGTCATAATATCATAAATGTTTACCTCACAGTAACAAACTGTATAGAGTTAATTTGTATCATAGCAGCGAGAAATTATGTAAAGTGCTTAGCCACATTTTACATAAAGTCTCACCAACGTTTTACATTGTCTACTTCAATTCCTTAGCTTATCAATGACCTTTACTGAGGGTGATACATTATCAACAGTGCCATTGGAATTTTGTTATTGTGCAGCTATTGTGTTTTTTTGCATAGTTGTAGATCTGCTGCATTCGTCACATAAAGCACCTTCAGATGCATAATCTACAGATTTAAACAAAACAAAAAATGATTCTAGCTAAAATAGATCGAAAGTTACTTAAATGCACAGCAGCACATGTTCCAATGCAGTGGAAGGCCATGTGTTGCTTATTGCTGTAACATGTGTAGATACATATGTGCTTAGTCCATCTACTTCAACCTAGATAACAAGAAAAAGACAACATTCAAAGTTTGGTAAAGATAGAATTGTCTTCTTGTATGTACCCTGCCAATTACTTAGCCAGAGCCAACTTCTTTCCACTCTACTGTGCCAACTTGCAACCTCTTCCATTGTACAGGTTATGAGAGACAATCAGCATACCGCATTGCAGAATGGATGGAATACTTGTTTTGACTGCTGGGATTAACATCAACATTTAAGTTACTGCACCAACACTGTCCCTTGCTCAGCTGTGATATGTTGTCCTCTGGCTGCTCTATTGTACCAATCCATGATCCTGCCAGAGGTCGACTCTGTATTATGATAAAAGAGAAGAGAAACACCAACATTAGAAAAGCCTATTTGCAGTAATTACTATCAATGTTTAGTCTCCTCTACTATACCTATTCACTCATAAAGGACCTGCATGACAAAAAAGAGTGACAGCAATTAGAACTTTTTTTAAAGTTTCAAAGGAAAAGTTTATTGAAAGTATGTCACATTGAATAAAACGAAAATATGACATGTCAAAGAATCAAGGATAAACAGTATAAAGCTTTTTTACAAATGGCAGGTAAACAAAACATCATGAAAGAGGGGAGGGTTCAAATAAGGGCAAAAAGTGAAAGGGAAATTAAGAACAGGTATGAATCATAACAAGTTGCATATTGAGGACAAAAGTAGAATATATAAAATATAAATATCAAAATGACAACAACCAAGAAATCAGGAGGTTGAGCAACTTCTTGAATATGCGGTAATGGAGCAAAGGATCTCTTAGCACTTTCATTTAAAACCTCTGTAACGGGAGACCATAAAAGCAACCTCTTATGCTTTAGAGAGATGGGAAATACAAAAGTTGTGTCAAGTCTGTGATTATGGCAAACGGAATACCATCCAGTTAAATATGGGAGTTTAGAGGCATCTTTCCAGTTCTTTGTGATCTGCTGAAAGGCAGTGGCTAATAATAAGTAAATCATTTGAATCTGAACTTTTGTTTTGTTCCAACACATAGAGAGACCGCTTAGGAAAATATTGACAAAAGTAAGAGGGGTGGAAGTCCTATAAATAGTGTTAATTTGGGACCAGACGAATTTCCAACATTGTAAAACGCAAGGGCATGAAAAAAGTAAATGCCGGACATCAGTGACAGGCCGAGTCATTTTAAACAGACTGCAGACATGGGCAGAAGAGAAGGAAGTAATCTCGAAATTACAGTATGGGTTTCGTCCAGGTCTAGGCCTAGGTCTAGGCACGGTGGAGCAAGACCTAAAGTTAAGTATGATGTTTGGAAAATATATTCAAGCTAAACGTAGAAATCTATTTTTTTTCACTTTGTATTTTTAGGGATATGTAAGTAAGCTTCCACAGTTACTAATCTAACTGCCCATGATCCTAACTTGGAAAAAATCTCCACCTGATGGGATTTATGGTCCTATTGCATTACCATGGACACAAGAACCAAATACAAATTACTTAGTTGGAATGTGTGTAGGCTTAATAACCTGAAAATTGGAATAGAGTCTATTCATACCTGAGCTCGACTTTTGACTGTGTGATTCACCAGAAACTTTGGAGCATCCTTGAGTCTATGGAAGTAGAGTTAGCGCTTAATAATTTTGTATGCCAGTTATATCAAGGAGCCCAGGCAAGTATCCGATACAGCAGTGCAGGAGAATGTAGCCCAAACTTTCCTGTTAAGAAGGGGGTTAGGCAGGGGTGTGTGCTAGCCCCCTTCCTTTTCACCTTGTATATAAATGACTTAGGTGTTACACTATCCAGGGAATGTTGGGATCTACCCCACATTGGTACACGACCTATAGGAGCATTACCACATGCGGATGATGCTGTTCTTTTATCCCGCAAGCAAATTAGATTGCAAAAAAGTGTCACAAGCTTTGTAACATACATGTCTAGCTTAGATCTTAATGTCAATATAACAAAAACGTATGTCATGAAACGTAGTAAGCCGAGTGTTAAGTGTCGGAACATCGTTATTGACACAAGACACGGGCATTTGTTACCTATTTTTCATACCTTGGTATTGTTTTTGATGAAGGGGGGTCATGGGCATGCGCCATTAGAGCAGGAAAGATGGAATTCGTCAAAGCAATAGGAGTTCTGACAAATTTTGCCAGGAAGCTAGGTAAGCATCCCATCGCCGAATTGCTCACAATTAATAAAACTAGATGCATTTCAACTGCTGTGTATGGAGCAGGAATATAGGGATATGTAAATGTTGATTCATTACACACAATTGAGAACAAGTATTTTAGATACTTTTTAGTTACCACAAGCATACAAACACACTAGTACATTGTCCAATGCAAGTTGGCAATGCCATATCTGACCGGCTTCATTAAAATGCAGCCGATCCTTTTGTGGCACAACATCTGGTCAAGGGTGGACACTGGTCTTAATAGGGACGTGATTGAAGATTGCCTGAGACTACAGCGTGTTTCAGGTATACCATGGCTTAACTATGTCAAGCATTTCGTGGCCAACTTGGACATCCTGAATACTTTCACAACCCTGTTAACATCTCTACCATCCAAAGGCAAGAACTAAAGACCATCTGCATGAACTTTTTAGAGAATCTGAGATTCTCTCTTAATAAAAATAAACCAACTGTTAGAGAGAACCAACTGCTACTGATACAACCAGGGATACAACCATACCTTTTAAATACAAAGGGAAGTTATGACATGATGTTATTAACATGCTTACGCTTAGGTAATTTTCACAACACGGTTACATTTCCAAACATGAACGATTGGTCATGCCCCCTGGACCCTTGCCCATGTAAGGATATATCCTCACAGACCGCGATTCACATTATGTTTTTCTGCACTTTCTATACATTGCTGAGGAAAAGATGGATTCTGCCAATTTTAAAAGAGCTGGGACTGAGACAATGCCGTCCCGCATTTATTAAATTACAACTGTTAGAAAATGAAATTTTGAACAATTGTATAGCTAAATATATGAAAGGGACTGTTAGATTGAGAAAAACAATGTAATATCCCATACCCACATTGCGAGCAACTGGATGATGAAGTACGATGCTGAAGTCTTTTTAATAATGTTTTAAAAACATTATGTAGAATTGATGTATGTTTTTCTTGTATCATGCTTTTATGATTTAATATTTGAATCGAATAAAGTGAATTTTGATTTGATTTGAAATGCCTGATATCAGCCTGTAAAGATAAACAAGACCAACAGGTGTCAGGAGTATTAGAGTGCATTATTTGTAAGGTGACTGGTGTCAAAAGTAGTCTGTTATAAATAAAGAAGAACGTTTGTGTGGTACTAGCATCCCTGGAAGATTGCCTAATTTGTAACCAAATTTTATCCCAAATATGTATAGGCCAATGTATATCTAGAGCTGTCTCCCAGGCAATATCAATCTTTGTTTTATCTCTTGATAAAAATGGAGATAGTAAGCATGTGTAAAGGGTAGAAGCCCTAGGTGAATTGTGTATATTAGTTGACAAGGAGTGGTCAAATAATGGAGATGAGGAAGGATTGAAAATAAGAGTAAGAGTCCAGAATAACAGAATGGAAAAGTGAAAAATTATTAGAAAATTATGAAGGTAGATGAAAAAGCAAACTAGCTTTGGAGAAGATAAAAAAAGAAAATCTTCACAAAATTGATGTACCCATAAAATGGCTGTATCCATCCAAGTTTTCCAGTAAATCAGTTTACTTTTAACACAAATACATTTATTGTGCCTGATGGTAGAACTAAGGAATGTACTAAAATCGTGCAGTTCAATAAGGAGGAATTTATTTAAACTAATGCAGGAGTATTTGATAATTGGGGTGTGTAAACTATGCAGTTTCCTCGTGAAAGATAAATATTCTTGGAAAGAGAATGGAGAAAGGAAGGTTTATTCCAAATCAATCCATAAAGGAAGCTCCGAAGAAGGAATCGATAACCATTTGGAGACGTGTTTTAATAAAAAAGCCCTGTGGTAATTAGGGAAATCAGGGAAACAAATACCCCCTTCGTATTTCGGATGTGACAGCTTCAATGTTGACATTCTAGGTTTTTTGTTTAACCAAATAAAAGAAGTAAGGATGGAAATAATTTTGTGAAACCATTTCATGGGAATGGAAATTTGAATGTTAGCTAAAGGATGTTAGGTGTTAGCATCATTATAATAGTATCAAGCCTTCCCCACCAAGACAGATATAGAGGGTGCCATTTGGTTGTGAGGGAGTTTCGCAGTACATTTATTGAAATTTAGATTGATTGATGATTTGATGGAGGTGGTAAACCATATACCTAGAAATGTAATATGAGCCGGATTCCAAGTGAAATTGGAAAGGGAAAAATCTGCCTTGAAGCTGTATTTAGACAAAGGCAAAATTTTGCATTTATCATTATTTAACTTGTAACCCAACACTAGAGAATATCAATCAACTTCCTGTAAGATGGCCGGTAAGGAATCTTGGGATTTAGAAAGGAATAAAAGAACATCATCGGCATACGCAGCCAATTTGATTTGTAAAGTTTTAGAACTGTAGGCCTGGGCGGTAAATTCTGTTCCGCTCGCGGAATTTGCGGAATTTGGGTAATTTCGTTTTCTGCAGAGAACGCAGAATTGCCCAAAATTCCGGGATCTGCTGCTTCGCGGAATTTTTGCTTGTTCGCGATTTCAAAATGCGTGCTTGCAAGATATTTCTCCCGAGCAAACAAACAGCTTTCGCGAACAGGAAAAAAGCATTGCGAACGGGCGGAACAAGCATTTCTGGTTGTTTGCGGAACATTTGCATGTTCGCTGAGATGTTTTTACCATTTTCCAGAGCTTTGCTTAGCGCGACTAGGCAAATTCGGCCCACCTCTATTTAGAAGTAAAGCCTACAATGGATGGATTTAGTCTTATCTTAGGCAAAAAGGGTTCTAAGGCTAAATTAAAGAGAAAAGGAGATAAGGGACAGCCTTGTCTTAATCCTCTACAAAGAGAAAAGTAGAAGGAGGTAAGACCGTTGGCGAAAATGGCAGCTTTAGGGTTTGAATAAAGCAATGAGATCAGGGAAATGATTTTTGGGTCAAAAACCAAATCATTTGAGAGTCTGAAACATAAAAGGCCAATACACCCTATCAAACACCTTCTCTGCGGCATTGGCAGCGAGGGGCTCAGAGAGGCTTGAAGATTTGGGAATGATATAAAAAAATAAGTGGGTGTTGTCATTAACAGATCTACCTTTAACAAAGACTGATTGTTCCTTCCCTAAAAGATGAGGCAAAAGAGATTCCAATCGAGAAGCTAATGACTCAAAAACATTTTATAATCTATATGAACTAGGGAAATGGGTTGGTATTTTTTACAATAACGCAGATCCTTCCCCTCTTTAGCAATGAGACAGATTAGGGCATCCATAAAAGTACAGGAGGAGTGTCCAGTAGAGAGAAAGAGGAAATTAACGTATGCAACTTAGGAAGAATAAGTTGGGCAAAGTGTAAGAAGAATTCAACAGGAAAACCATCAGGTCCAGGGGCTTTATCTTTTTTAAGTGGTTTAAGAGCATTGAGTAAATTAGTCAAGTCAAGTTCAAGAAGGTCAATATGTGAAGACAGGGTGGTGGTTTATGAATCGAAGAGAGGTAAAGGGAGATATCATCCTCAGTAGGATATGATTCAGGAGTATACAATTTCTTGTGAAATTGAACGAATTAATGCAAAATGTCAGCATCTTTGTGCTTAGAACCGTTGGCATCTGATAGAATAGAATCAATATGAAGCTTATTTTGTATGGCTTTCAAATAATTGGCTAGCAATTTGCCAGATTTATTCTGGCCACCATAGAATTTAGTGCTAGTCTTTAAAAGGAACGAGGAGGCAGCATCTGTTGTATCCATGTTGTATTGAACTTTGGCATTAGTAAGCTCAGTTAAACAATCTTTCGATTTGGAAGTGTAATCAGTGTGTTTTAAAGATTTTATTTTTGAAAGGAGTGCTTTATTTAAAGTCCGAAATGATTTACGTTTAGCAGAGGTATATCTAATAATAAAGTCTTTGGCAGAAGCTTTAAAGGCATCCCATATTATATGGAAGGGCATATTGTCTACATCATTTAGAAGAAAGTACTCATTGGAAAAAGAGATAAAGGAGGTGTTAAAAAGAGAGTCAAGAAGCAGGGAAATATTGAAGCGACATCTGTGGGAATGATCCATATGAGGTAAAAGGTCTAGCAGGATGGAAACAGGGGCTTGATCGGAAATAAGTATGGGGGCAATATCTGCAGAAATAATAGATTGGGAGCAGCTGTGTGATGTAAAAAAATAGTCAATCCTAGATTTAGTGTGGTGTGGAGGAGAGAAAAAAGTATACTCTTGTAGGTCCAGATTACAGAGTCTCCAAGCATCAGATAAGTGTAGATGTTTGATGGTCTGCGTGAAAGTATTATGTGAGTTTGAAGGAATGAAAGAGGATGTAGATTTTCGATCTAAAAAAGGGTCAAAAACTTGATTACAATCACCAGCTAGGATTACATTGTTATCAAAATGCTTGATTATCAATTGATTCATGTGGGATCAAAAAGGAGCATCTCCTGAAGTAGGGGCATAAATGTTAAAAATAGAAAGAGGGGTACCATCAATTTCTAACTTGGTATAAAGCAGAGGTCTTCAAACTTTTGGATGTGAGACCCCCCTGTCAACATTTTCAGGCGTAAAGACCCCCCTCCTGACAAAAATTACTAAACCTGTAGGCAGGGCTACTAGAATTATGAGACAGGTGAGGACCAGATTATGCGACAGGCTTGACTAAATTGTGTGGCTAGAAAATGTAAATAATGTTTGTGATGCCACGTATTTTGGGATAGCATTGCTTAATTATTTTGAAATTTTTTAAACACAGTAACAGAGGAAAGATTTCACCCCATCAGTACCAGTTTATAACCAAAATACAACAATTAACATAAGAAAGATGTCTAGTCAATCTTTGTGAAGGGCCTCCCACTCCGCACAAATACGCGCTGCCACACTAGAAGCTCACCTGGCCCTGGCCGGGAGCAGCAATGGTCCCTTCACACCCTGGCGGTCTTGTGCAGAGTTAAGCAGCTTACCCATGCCCCTTTCCTCTCACCCATTTCCTTCTATCCCTCTCCTCTCTCCTCTCCCAACCCCTGATCCCTCTCTCACATTGCGGGCCATTTTCTTTCACCCCTTTTTACAACTTCTGAACTCCCGATTCAAACTCTCACTTCACCTTTGATCACCGCTTGCCATTCTGTCTTTTCACTGCCCTCATCTCTAACAGTCTTTCGCATTTATCTCATGGTCTCTCTGGCCCCGTCACCTCCTGTTCACATCATCACTTCTCATTCACCTCAAGTCTCTCCATTCAAATTTTTGTCTATTTTTATCTTACACCTCTCCAGCCCTCCCATTCAACTTTCACATCACCCCTTTGTCTTCCACACCTTCTTGAACTAACGTTCCTCTCCCCTGTTATCTCAGCACCAGTGCCTAATTTGAGCAGGTGGTTTTCGGTGCTCCGCACTGGCACCTAATTATGTACACTAGCACTATGACAAACTTCCAGAAGGTGGCTCTCTCTGTGTAATTTAGAGATGAGCAGAACAGCTTTTTATTAATTTAATATACACTAAAAATTATAACCTCCTGACACCTAAGTCATTCTTTATAGCTTTGGGGGCTTGAAATAGTCTGAATAGTCACACTTGTATGAGTGTTACGGTTGGTTGTTGCATAGGTATTGTCATTGGCTGCACAGGCCAGGCAATGGTGGGTGGTTAAAGTTGCAATGGCCTACTGGTGAGGGCCCTGGCATATGTTGTATTATAAATTAATCACTGCTCAGCACACACCCCAATACTCCCTCTCTTCCCCCATTGTTGCTGTCCCTCACCTATGTCGCGTCAAATTATATTTTTAGGTCACAGATCATCTCTCAGCTATCTTATCCCACAGTTTAACAGTAGCCTTCATCTTTTGCTCATACTCACTTCTTGCGTGTCTGGCTTCGCTTCCTTTAGGAAGTGTAGAAACCTGGCTCTATGCTCTGTAGGTCACCCCATTTGGCTGGTTCTCCTTCCCCTTCTATTTGTTTCTCGTTTTGGTAACAGTAGCACATTACAAATGTAAATAATAATAGGCAGAAGCAGGGGATCCACTAGACCTGAACTACAGGGGGGGGGGTCTAACACTCCCAGCCAGGGCGGGTTCTAGCACTGGTCGCACACGGTGCAACAGTCTTTCCACCTTCTCCATGAATTTCCTCAGTACCACTCACCAACAACACACCTCATCTCTCTACAGCACCTTTCTGACAAACATTTCATTTTTTATAGCGCTACTCATAGTTTACTCACACTCAGTTCTGTGATGTGCATGGTACATGTTCTTTGTACCAGGCACTTTGACCTTCTGCACTGTGTGAGTGGCAAGAGTGCCCATGTGACTGCATGGTGAGCGGTGTAACAGTGTGTTAGTTCGGTAAAAGGAGTGACTGCAGGGTGAGTGAGGTCACCATATGAATTTGGGTTCGGCTGTAAGTGCAGAGTGGGACCAATTAATGCATGGTTAGTGATGGCCTTGTTTGAGTTAGCTACAGATTGAGCAGTGAGGGAAGGGACAGGTGAGTGAAGTGTCACATGAGTGCAGGGTGAGTAGTGTGCTTGTGTGATTGCAGGGTGAGGTACAGGGTGAACAATGCAAGCACATTGTTAATGCAGAGTGATCACTGTGAGTGCAGGGTGAGCGGGTGAATGTTGTGAGTGCATGGTGATCAGTGTGAGTGCATTGTGATCACTGTGAGTGCAGGGTGAGCGGGTGAATTGTGAGTACATGGTAATCAGTGAGTGCATGGTGATCAGTGTGAGTGCAGGGTGAGCGGGTGAATGGTGAGAGTGCATGAAGATCAGTGTGAGTGCATTGTGATCACTGTGAGTGCAGGGTGAGCGGGTGAATGTTGTGAGTGCATGGTGATCAGTGTGAGTGCATGGTAATCAGTGTGAGTGCATTCTGATCACTGTGAGGGGGAACATCGTTTACGACGCGGTTTTTACACTGCAGTGCCTTTACCCCGCAGCTATTACAACGCAAGTCGTTACTACGACTTGCGCTGGATGCGCTGTGGGATAAGGAATCTTGCAATTTTATATTCCAACACCTTCCCTTCTGTTACGGGGACTGGTGTTGGAATATAAAATTATAAGATTCCTAAATCCACGCCCTCCAACGCAAGTCGTTGTAACGACTTGCGTTGTAAGACTTGCGTGGTAAAGGCATGCGTTGTTACAAAACTGCGTTGTAACAACGTACATCCCACTGTGAGTGCAGGGTGAGCAGGTGAATGGTGTGAGTGCATGGTGATCAGTGTGAGTGCATGGTGATTGCTGTGAGTGCAGGGTGAGCATGAAAGTGAAGGCGAGAATGAGGAGTGAGTTGTCCGAATGCAGGGTGCATTCCCAGAAACATGAAGCGTAGGGTTTCAGATATAAGTTAAACTGTTGCTATAATGGCATTAATCAGGGATCGAGGGTGAAGGAAATAAATAATGTGCTGATCCTGCAACAAACTACCAGTCATATGATTAGGGTTACCAGGTCATTATTTTGATAGCCCAGAAATAAGCAGTCACCTAAAGCTGTACTTTTAGCACTTATCTGTGAATACTTAGAACAGCAAATATAAATAGTAAGCACTTTTAATTATGTCACTTTTAATTGTGTTCTAGGGCTGCCTCAATGATCCATGACTGAAAATTAAAGAGAACAACGACAGAAAAGTCATATAACTAATTAATACATAATTTATTTTTAACTCTATTTAGTGTCAAGAGCAGGTCTCTGCAGGTTCTTTAAACAATGCGGCAGGCATTTTTCTTTTGGCAACTCAACTTTATATTTCTTTTCAATAAAGCATTCTCACACTACAGCAGTACGTGCAAAAATTCAAATGTAAGGAATAGGCAGAGTGGGGGCCCAGGGGGTACTGGAACCATAAAAAAACGAAGCCTTGGTAACCTTTTAACAAAGGCATGTAAATATGCAAATGGTTTAAAGACCTGTGAGAAACTCGGGCGTGTGGAGATAAGACTCCAAACACTGCCCAGCCGAGCCCCCAGCAGCGCGAGCTGCACTGCAGCAGCCCGTGCTGAGACACAGGATGGGGGAGGAGGGAAGCTGAAGCCCAGGCAGAAGTGTGACTGTGAATGTGCGGCCCCCTTCACATCACTCCACGGCCCCCCTGGGGGTCGCGCCCCACAGTTTGAAGACCCCTGATATAAAGCCATCTGCCTTCCTTATCTTTCATTTGCAAAACAGGCGAGGTCTTCAAAGATTTATGAAAAAGAGTGACAACACCATTTCGTTTACCCTCTCCAGGTTAGTAAATAAAATGTTCAACCCAGTTTCTTTTCAGCTTTAAAGATTCAGAATCAGTAAGGTGGGTTTCTTGCAATAAGGCTACTTTGACATCCAATTTAGATAGATAATATAAGACCCTTTGTCTCTTAATGGGGGAATTTAAACCTTTAACATTCCAAGTATATATTTTTAAAACTATAGATCAAGAACAACGAATATAAAGTACAATGAACCAATCTTAATACAACTGCCAATAGAAAACAAATTAAGGACATAAAAGTGCATGTATAATTTGAAACTTGAAAAATTGAAGAAAGATATGAAAGAAAAAAGATGAAGGAGGTAGAGAAAAAGAAAAGAAGAAAGAAGTAGGCTAAGTTAGGAAGTCCAGCAAATGGCATGCGAAAAAGTATGATGAGAGAGAGAAAATAAGAATAGAAAAAGAAATAGTGTAAAGTACATTAAAGAAGACACAAAGGACATACTTATAAAAGACGATTCAAGGCAAAAGTAAGGTGGGGAGAGATGAGGCCACATGGAAGGATGACAACTCCAGACGTCAATCGGGGGACATGAGAGGGCGGGAATCGACGAATACCGCAACACATTTGGGAATACATCAAGATAACAAAACCTGTAAAAAAGAAAAAGAAGATAATGAACGTCACATAGACCAATAAATGGAAACAATAACTGCAATATAACAAGAATTAATGAAGTTGTTAACAAAGAACATGAGAAACTGTGACTCAAGTAGGACCTTAATCAAAATAACATATCAACGTCTAAATATGAGATGATGAGGATGACCCAGAGGTATCCATAGACTCCGCCTGGAAGAAATTGGGACAACTTCTCAATTTTGTAGGGTCTTCATACATAGTAGTTTTATTATTTATGGTAACCTTAAATAGACATGGATGAAAATGGCCATATCTGGCCCCAAGAGAGCGAAGTTGTGCTCTCATTGCTAGAAAATCTCTGCGTCGGTGAGCCGTGGGCTTTGAGTAATTCTGTGAAAAGAATAGAGTGTTGCCTACCCAAGAAATATGGTTCGCTCCTCTGGCCGCTGAGAGAATCTTGAGTAAGTCAGTGTTTTCCCTAAATTGGCCGGGTATGCCCAGACGTGGGTCCCTTGCTCACTTTGCCACTTGATTCAAGGTAGCCTGGCTGATGACGACTGATTAGCCATAAACCGGTCCCAGGATGCTTGTTTCCGGTCTAGGGAAGACATGGCTTGGCAGTTCGGGCTGGACTGTTTCCATGAGCCACAGGATTAGACTGATTTGCATATGGCCATGTCTGAACTGGGGTGGCGGAGTGAGCTAAAGAATGTTGATGGATTAAACCCAGGTCAGTTGACTGGTGGTGAGTGCTTGCAATGTTCAACACTCTGTCCATCATCCCCTTTGGTTTTAGTGTAAATTCATACCACAAATGACGCATAATTATAAGAAGTGACTCAATGGCATAATTTGGGGGATTTCGCTTAATGAGCATAACACAAAAATGAAGAAATCATGTAAATTATGCTTGTGTTATTGAAATTTCACCCAGGCCTAGTCCAGAACTATAGGCAAAGTTTTACTTGGAGAGCAATTTTACTGAATCAAGTGCAAAATGCCCCATCAATCCTGCCATTCAGAATCTTCCCCCTTTTGCAATGAATATACAGAGGAACCTACAACCATCAGCACTGAAAGCTTTCAGTAAAAAAGAAAAATGTGTGGCTAAATAACTGACATTTCCCTCGTCAACTAATACAGTGATGTGCATCTTCCCAAAGTCAATCACCACAAGTGACTTTTTTCAGTTCGTAATGGGGAACATTTTAAGTACTGTGAAGCTCACGCATAATCCAAATGGGTCCCCTGTCAGATTGGAAGTGGTTCAGTAAACTAATAAAAATGAAGTTCTGAATCACTTTTTTTTATTAATGTGCGTAATTGAAGTTCAGCAAAAATACCTGAAGTCAAAACATTGTATCAGAAAACATGAGAAGCCAAAAGTTCACATTTACAGACACATAATGGTACACAAATCACTTATGTTTGCTAGGGTCAGTTGAAGGGCCCTCGCTTAGTCAGTGAGATTCGCGTGAGGGGAGCGGGCGAGGGGAGGGGAAGGCATGAATCTCAAACTTCCCAACTGAAAAAGCAGTGAGCTGTAGGGTAAAGGGGTGGGATGGCCAAGGTGTGGGATGTTCTTTTTCCATGAGGTACAGGGTCAGTACAATCAATCAATCAGTGTTTGTTAAGTGCAAATACTCACCCGTAAGGGTCCCTTGGTGCCTGGGAGCTGCAGGTCCTGCTGAGCACTGAGTTTCAGTCGAAGAGTCAGGTCTTGAGATCCTTCCTGAATTGGGTCAGCGATGGGGATAGCCTGAGGTGGAGAGGCAGGGTGTTCAAGACTATGGCAGCGAGGTAGGAAAAGGATCTTCCTCTGGTCCTGGTCTTGCGGATCCAAAGGACGGTGGCAATGGCCAGTTCGGTGGAGCAGAGGTGTCTGGTGGGTAGATGGAATGAGAGGCGATGGTTCAGGGATGCTGGTCTGACATTAAGGAGGCTCTGTAGGCATGTGTGAGGAGATTGTACAGTACTCTTTTGTTGACTGGAGCCAGTGGAGCTCTCGCAGGTGTTCAGAGATGTGGCTGCTTAGGGGGATGTAGAGTACCAGTCTGGGTTAGGTGTTCTAAATGTCCTGTAGTTTCCTGAGGAGTTTCAGGGGGATGTCTGTGTAGAGCGCATTGCCGTAGTCGAGTCTGCTGCTGATAAGTGCTTTGGTGACCATCTTTGTGGCCTCAGTGGGGTCCATCTGAAGGTCTTACAAAGCAGGTGAAGGGTGTGGAATCATGATGTGGAGACAGCATTGATCTGGCAGTCCGTCATGAGTGAGGAGTCCCATATGATACTAACTCACAAATACAAGTCCTAACAGAACGATGGACAAATCTGGAAGACAGAATTACCACAGTGGAACAGAACCTTGAAACCTTAAAATCTGTTGGGAGCAAAACTGATGCTTTACACTCTCAAATTCAAATCCTTCAAAAGAGGGTTCTGACCCTATTAATTAATGGTCTGTGGGCGTGGGGGGAGGGGGGGGTTCCTAACGCGGCGGCCCATCAGGAGTCTATGCAGGCAGAGGTGTTTGGTCCCAGGATATGGACTTCGGTCTTCTCTGAGTTAAGCTCGAGGCAGCTTTCTCTCATCCAGGTGGCGATGGCCTTCATCGGTCATGAAAGTTGTTTATGGCGATTATAGGCTTGTTGGTGAGGGAGAAGATCAGCTGGGTGTCGTGATCATAGGAGATGATGTTGAGTCTGTGGTTGCTGACTATGGTTGCTAGCGGGGTCATGTAAATGTTGAAGAGGGTGGGGCTCAGGGAATAGCCTTGGGGGACTCCGCAGCCAAACTCAGTGGGTTCTGAGATGAACAGTGGTAGTCTGACTCACTGTGCTCTACCAGTGAGGAAGGAACAGATCCAGTTCAAGGACTTGTAGCGGATGCTGGTGTCATGAAGTTTCATGCTTTGGGTGCAGTGGGAGAAGGTTTTGAAGGCAAAGGAGAGGTCCAGGAGGATGAGGGTTCCTGTTTTTCCCCCGTTGCTGAGGGACCAGATGTCATTAGTATTGGCGAGGAGTTTGGTCTCAGTGCTTTGGTTACTTCGAAAGCCAGATTGAGAGGAGTCCAGGAAATGGTTGGCTTCTACAAACTTGGAGAGTTGTGCGATGAGGCCTTCTCAATGTTCTTGTCTGGGAAGGGGAGCAGGGAGATGGGTCCGAAACTCTTGAGGTCTGTCGAATCGGCAGACGGTTTCTTCAGCAGGGAGTTGATCTCAGCATGCTTCGAGTAATCAGGGAAGGTGGTGGTCTCGATGGAGCAGTTGTAAGTGCAACATAATTTGGGGGCAGTGGCGGCTCTGTGAAAGATGCAGTATGGGTAGGGGACCGAGGTGGCTCTGGAGTGAACGCTTTTCATGATCTTGAGGGTGTCCTCCATGGTGAGCGGGGTCCAGTTGAGCAGTATCTGTTGGGGGCATCATCATCATGTGTGGTGGAGGTGGGGTGATGGGAGGGTCTTAGATGTCAAAGCTGTCATATATCTGCTTGATCTTGTGATGGAAGAAGGTGTTTAGTTTGTTGCAGAGGTCTTGGGAGGGTGGGACTTTTATGGGGTCGGTGTTGGGTTTTTCAAACTCCTTGACGATGATGAAGAGTTCTTTGCTGTTGTGTGTGTTGGCGTTGATTCTTTCTTGGATGGCCATTTTCTTTGTGGTTTTGAGGAGGATGTGGTGTGCAATGACGGCGGCTAAGAAGGCTGCATGGGCTGCCGGGGTTTTGTTGTTACTCCACTTCTTCTCAAGCATCTACAGTTGCATGTGGACTGTGGGGGACGGCAGTGAACCAACTGGCTTTCTTGGAGTGTTGCATGGCAGGCATTTTGTTGATGGGCGCCAGCACATCAGCACAGTTGGAGATCCATTGGTCAAAGTTGCATGCTGATGTATTGACGTCTATGGATGTCAGCGGTATGGTTGTATTGAGGGAGGAGGTGAAATGTTCTTTGGTGACCTTGTTCTAGTTGTGGCAGGGGTGGTGGGTGCGGTGAAGGTGAAGTAGATGCAATGGTGTCCATTCTAGAGGAGTTTGGGGGTGTGGCGTAGATGATGTTTCACTGTAGGAGAAGACGGGGTCAATTTGATTTGATTTGATTTGATTTGATTTGATTTGATTTAGACTTGTAGAGCGCATGGCTGCCCTGGAGCGTCCCAGCGCTAATCCTAGTCTGAACCTGGTGAACTCAAGCAAAGCAAGGTTAGAGGGTGGTAGGGAACAAAAAGGTTTTAAGTGCTCTTCTGAATTTCAAGTGATCCGGTTCCATTCGGAGTTCTCTAGGGAGAGCATTCCATTTATTTGCCACATTCAGAGAGAACCGTCGGCCTCCTGTTCGTGCTTTCCTCACTCGTGGGACAATGGCCAGATTTTCTCCATCCGAGCGAAGGGCCCTGGTCGACTTGTAAGGTCGGATCAAACCTCTCAAGGCTGGAGGGCCTTTACCTTGCAAGGTCTTATGTGCAATACAAAGAGGCTTGAAAGAGACCCGCTCCTGGATGGGGAGCCAGTGCAGGGCATTCAGCAATGGTTTGGCTGAGGCCCGTCTCGGCGCCCCCATCAGCAACCTGGCTGCGGCATTCTGAGCTCGCTGAAGAGTCTTGATGGTAGCAAGAGGGGCTGCGAGGAAAAGAGAGTTACCATAATCCAGTTTGGACAAGATCAGGCCCTGGATTAATAATTTTCTAGATTGAAATGAAAGGAGAGGGAGTACCTTTCGAGCTGCCCGTAGCAAGCCGAAGCAGCCTCCAACCACTTTCTGCGCGTGGGTCTTGAAGGTCAGTTGGGGTTCGAACCAAATCCCGAGGCTTTTTATTTGCTGCTTAGGGGGGGGAAGATCTCCCATACAGGCAGGCCACATCTCAGGGGGCAGAGAGGTGAATTGGTTGCCTAGGAGCATGATCTCCGTCTTAGATCCATTCAGTTTGAGTTTTGAGCTGGACATCCAGGAGGAAATGGCTGTAAGACAATCTGGGAGATCAACCGGGCTGCCCTCATGTTGCGACAGCGAAACGACAAGCTGCGTGTCGTCAGCATAACTTATAGCTTTAACCCCGAATGGGGCTATCACCTTCTCCAGCGGGGCCATGTAGACATTAAACAGTGTGGGGCTGAGGGAGGAGCCCTGCGGCACCCCACACTGAAGAGGGAAGGGCTCTGACATGGACCCATTTTCCCAGATCCTGAAGGATCTCTCCTCCAAGTAGGACTGCAACCATTTGAGGGCTGATCCTGAAATGCCCAGCAAGGCCAGGCGTTGGGCCAGGACAGCATGATCCACAGTATCGAATGCAGCACTCATATGTCCTGCTGCATGGGTCGGAGTGGTGACTAGCTGCTTGAGTCCGATGTTGGCAAGGTTGTGCAGAATGGATGCAGTGTTCTGGTTGTTAGGGTTGCCCAGGTGGAAATGGAGGTCGCCGAGTAGGATGTAATAGGTAGATGCAAGAGCCTGGGGCATGATGAAGTCAAAGATGGTGTCGATGAAGGGCGGGTGTGGGTCAGGAGGTCTTTAGACAAGGGTGCCATGGAGGGTGGTGTTGTGGTTGGTCTGGACCTGGAAGTGGAGATGATGGTTTTCATTGGACCGTCTAAGTGGGTGGACAGGCAGTGGGATTTCTTGTAGTCGGATCGTGCAGTGCTTGCGGATGATCTTGTAGCAATTGGGAATGGCAGTGGCGATGATTGGGCCCAAGCCAGGGTTCGCCCACGTTTCCTTGAGAAAGGTGATGTTGGGGGGAGACGGAGTGAAGGAGGTCTCATATTTCCATAGTATGTTTGTAGAGGGAGCATGTGTTGAGGAGGATGCAGCTGAGCCAGTCCTAAGAGCTGTGGATCGGCTGAGAGGTGGGAGGAGCTGGAGCACGGAGGTGGGTGAGAGTGCAGCTGCAGTACAGATTTGCATAAGGTGGACCTTTGTCTAGAATTGAACAGCGGGCAAAAAACAATTGGTTGTAATGCTACCCCAAGAAACTCCAACTGATTAGACTATTTGCAAGGATTCATAACATCACCTTCAGGGTGTTTAATTGACAGTAGGATTCCTGAAAAGTTGAGAATGGCAAAGCTGTTTACGCCTACTGCTGCCAATGTTTGTGAATTCCAAAAAGTAGCACATTCGCACCCATTCAAGGACTACTTCCATGGGTTTAGATTTACTACTTTATCTGCAAACCAGTCACTATATATATTTAAGATCATGATTCAAAAAAGTTAAAACCTTTTAGTAAAATGTGAATGATGCAAAAATGACAGGTATAGCAAACCTAACTCAAACCTCCACACCATACTACCAAACCAAGAATGCGTTTGGAGGTGTCATACCTCAAACACTCATTCTTAAGCTACACCCCTGCCCGTTTCACCAAGGCCTGGTAGTTATCCTTGGGTACTCATGTCTATGGGCGCATACAGCAAAATGGCCTGGGGTCCCTGTCTAGGGATCACCTATTAAAATGAACTTTCACTGCACGCATTTTTCTTCATCTCTGCTACAAGAAGCCTTGATGGTTGAGTTGTCAACTAGTGCATGTCAACAGGGCTTCATGCTTCCAGTCCCCACCTTTTACAAATCACTTTATCAAGTGAACTTCAGCACTATGCACCAAGGCCATGTCGCAAATCAAGGTGGTCATGTAGGTCAATTGCCAGGGTGAGCCAAACCAGTACGTAAACCCTAAACATGGCCTAGATTCTTTTTATAGATGGAGTAACATTATAGTCTTTTGAATATACATAAAAGGTGCTTGTACAGTGCACATCCGGAACGTAAATATTTAAAATTGGGCTCATATTATAAAAAGAAAAAGGAGACTCTGAGAAATAAAATATTTACCTAGGATCACACAGTTTGGACAAGCTGGAAGCCAATATTGATTCCAGACAAGTCATGCTTATCTGTCTTTCTCCCCATTTACTTCAAAAGTCACTGTTTTATATTTCATTCTTGGCTCACAACAGAAAAACAGTCACAGAGAGAGCAGACTCAGGACCCCAGACCCAACTATCAAGCTAGGAATGCATTGATTTAGGGGTTGTCAAACCCCAAACCCCCACCCCTTGAAGGTGCTGCACCCCTGATCAGATGGCTTATTCATTGAAAGCAGGTGTGAAAACTAAAACTTTGACCAAAGCTTTGAGCAGGTCTTAAAGTAAGCTGAGACCCTCTGGTTCTCAAACCCAGAAATCATTTTAAAAAGTCAATTGAAACAGGTCCCTATGGTGCCCTATATTTATGACCTGAACTTTACAAGCAAAAACACTGATCTATTTGAGAATAGTCACTGTAAGAACTGTTAAGGTAATCCATGTAGGTTATGTAGTTCCTTTTTATATTTCACATGTTTTACTTAATCTTTCATTCCCTAAGAATGATTACATTTTCCAGAATGTTGTGTTTTTGTAGTTTCTTTTGCATCCAACATATTACCCTTCTACAGTGTGTACTGTGAATCGAGTCCCCTCCAGTTGTCTGTGTGTTTGAGGATGTGGATGGGTGTTTAGAATGGGCTACAATTCAGAGCCCTTGAGTTGAGGCTGAAGGTGAATCGAGTATCTCACATTACCTTGGCCTCTCAGCAGATCACAAGAGCAATGGTAATTATGATTATATGGCAGGACCGGAGGCTTCGGTTAATGTATTCTCTTTCCTGCTTTAATTAAACTGCAGCCATTTTACAATAGTAAAGTGCCAAACTTCTAAAGCAAGCAAAGTGTCAGGTGCCCCACAAGTCTTACCTTGGCTTGTGACGCAATTCCGCAGAGACGACAAGAGCACCCGTCCCTGTACCCACCTGACCCTCGTGGAAAGCGAAACTCAACAGGGATGAGATGGACGCAGGGATGGGAGCCAGGGTGAAGGGGTAGTGGATAGCGTAGAGCTGGCAGGGGCGTCTGGGTGTTAGCTGGAAACCAAAGGAGACAGGTCAGAAACAGAGTCAGACCCGGAAAGGAACCACCCCCCACATACACACACGGACTTAGTCACCCTCTGAAGACTCACCAATGCTTCCGGAAAGAAAGTCCCCAGATGAGAGCACCTCCGGATGTGAATTGCAATGGTAAGGCGCTCCTGCGCATTGCAGTCTAAATCCAAAACTAAAAGAAAGCGCTCCTGCGCGTTCACCCAAGCTAAAACAAAAGAGTGCGCTCCTGCGCAAGTAACAGTAACTGGAACCCAGTCACTTCCCCAGTTGCATCCCTTTGGCGCTCCTGCGCAGTGGGATACTGTAGTAATAAACACACAAAGCAACCAAAATCCTCTTAACACCCTCAATGCGCTCCTGCGCGATAAGGGTTAAGGCAAACAAAAAAAACGGCAAGTTCCTGGAACCCCCAGGAGAAGGCACGAACAAGTGTCAGTGAGGGACGCGGACGTGAAGCAGGGTTGCGCTCCAGCGCGGTTAGTCTTCTCAGTCCAAGAAGAGCGAACTCCTACGAGTGGCTGACGTGACAGCCAAGCAGCGCTCCAGCGCGGCTTGTCTCGGGCAAGGCGGGTCTCAGCAGCGGGATACCCAGCCTGGAAATCCGGAATCCGAAGCACCCAGCCGGCGGGAAACGCGATGTTTATGCGTTTTCCCCCGGAAGTGCTTCTGTGCTCTGCTGCCCGGAAACTAGACCGGGTACTCTACTTCCGACCGGAAGTGAGTATTCCGGCCGCCCGTGTATGTGTGGGGAAATGGCCGGCCGCAGCAATGCCGCGAACCGTGACAGCACCCCCCCCTAGAACAGAACCCCTCCCCTGAGTTCAGAAAAGAGAGACAGGGCGAGGGCTCAGGGGATGACTCAGATGGAAAGCACGAACCAGGATAGGAGCATGGCGCACATGGGACAAGGGCTCCCAGGACCGTTTATCGGGACCGTACCCCTTCCAGTCCACCAGGTAGAAAAGCTTGCCCCTGGTACGGCGGGAACCCAAGATAGCCCTGACCTCATACTCAACATGGCCCTCCACCACCACCGGAGAAGGAGGAGACGGCAGGGAGCCGCCAGACAGGACCGCCCGCAGAAGGGAGACATGGAAGACAGGATGGATCTTCATGTGCGGAGGAAGAGACAGTTTCATGGCCACAGGGTTGACCACCTTCTCAATAACAAAGGGACCCACAAAACGAGGCAACAGCTTCTTGGGACCATGAACGTTGAGGTGCCTAATAGAAAGCCACACCTTATCACCCCTGTGATAAGCGGGTTCCTGTTGTCTGTGAGCGTCAGCGTGCTCCTTGTAGGTGTCCTTCGCCTTGGCCAGTTCAAACCGTGCCTGTTGCCAGATGTCGCGCAGCGTCTCGTGATAAGACCGCACGGTGGGCAGGCGGCTATCAGGAGGACCCTCCCACGCCGAAGTGCGGGGATGACGTCCATGGAGGCAAAAGAAGGGGGTCATGCCGATGGCAGAATGTTTGCTGTTGTTGTACGCATACTCAGCCATCCATAGTACTTCGGACCATTCCTTCTCGACCGTAAGCAGCAAACAGCGAAGGTACTGTTCCATGGTGTGATTTGTTCGTTCGGCTTGACCATCGGTCTGGGGGTGGTACGCTGAGGAGAGGCGCACGTCCATCTCGAGTATCCTGCATACTCTTTCCAAAAACGGGACACGAATTGCGATCCCCGATCCGTTATGACCACCGAAGGAATGCCATGGAGGCGAACCACCTCCTGTACGAAGATCAAGGCCAGTTCAGCCGCCGCGGGCAGTTTCGTCAAGGGAACGAAATGAGCCATCTTGGTGAGGTGGTCCACTATAGTGAGAACTGTGGCGTAACCGGTCTTGGTGAGCGGGAGCTCAACCACGAAATCCATGGAGATGGTATGCCATGGACACGGAGGAACCGGAATGGGCTGCAAACGGCCGACAGGTGGTTCGGATCTGTTCTTGCCTAGCAGGCAAACAGCGCAGTCCTTCACGTGTTTCTTGGTATCGGCCACCATCGTTGGCCACCAAAACGTCCTTCGCACGAGATCGAGCGATTTGTGGTAACCAGGATGGCCGGAGAGGACATGATGATGACACGAGTAAAGGGCCTTCTTCTGTTCGGGTACCCCTGGAAGATGTGTTTGGTTGCCGAAGCGCCGTGAACCGCTCCCACTGGACCCGTCTTCATCATCCCCTGTCGTGACAACGGAATAGGACCGTTTCCTGTCTAGTTCTGCCTGGCCAATGGAATCCATAGAAGCGACTACGCCCTGGAAGTGTTTCTCCGGCAAGATGGGGACTTGCTCGTTGTCTTCGGCGTCTTCCTCGGATTCAGCCAGCCGCGACAGCGCATCAGCCTTGGCGTGGTCTTTCCCTGGCCGGAACGTGATCACGAAGTCGTACTCGTTGAAGAATAGGGTCCATCGGAGCTGTCGGGCCGTGAGGGCACGTGCTGAACGTAGGAACTGCAAGTTTCTGTGGTCTGTGTAGATGGTCACCTTGTGTTTTGAGTCTTTCAGGAAGTGACGCCATTCCTCAAACGCGGTTTTGATGGCTAGGAGTTCCCGGTCAGACACGGTGTAGTTGCGTTCAGCAGGTTGGAGTTTCTTGGAGTAAAAAGCCACAGGATGCAGATGTCCCGTATCGATGTTTCGTTGTGATAGCACTCCGCCTATGGCGTCCCTCGAGGCGTCTGCCTCTACTATGAAGGGTTGCTCGGTGTCGGGGTGCACCAGGACTGGGGCTACGGTAAACCGTCTCTTTAGTTCTTGGAAGGCGTCGTCGGCATTTTGATCCCAACCAAAACGTACCCCCTTGCGCAACAAGCGCGTGATGGGGGCCACCATCTCTGAAAAGCCGGTGATGAAACGTCTGTAATAGTTGGAAAAACCGAGGAACCTCTGGACCCCTTTCACGGACTCCGGGGTAGGCCAAGACAGAATGGCTTCTACTTTTTTGTTGTCCATTTGAATGCCCGCCGGAGTGATGATGTGCCCCAGGAACTCAACAGATGTGACGTGAAATACGCTCTTCTCCAACTTCACGTACAGGCGGTGATTTTCCAACTGTTTCAGAACGGAACGTACGTGTTGAACGTGCTCTCTGGTGGTCTGAGAGTAGATCAGGATGTCGTCTATGTAGACGATACAAAAGACGTCGATGAAGTCTCTCAATACTTCATCGATGAAGAACTGGAATGCGGCGGGGGCATTGCAGAGTCCGAAAGGCATGACCTGGTATTCGAATAGGCCGAACTTTGTCCGGAAAGCGGTCTTCCATTCATCACCTTTCCGGACTCTAACAAGGTGGTATGCACCCCGTAGGTCCAGTTTCGTGTAGATGGAGGCTTTCTTGACTTGGTCCAAGAGAATTGGGATCAACGGAAGCGGGTACCGTTTTTTTATGGTGATGGTGTTCATGGCGCGAAAGTCTATGCAAGTCCTCAGATCCCCTTCCTTCTTTGCCACGAAGAAAAGAGGAGAGGAAACCGGTGATCTAGAGTGACGAATGAACCCGTTGTCCAGGTATTCGTCCAGATACGAGCGAAGGTGGATGTTTTCTTTTTCTGTGAGTGAATAGATCCTGCTGCATGGCAACGTGGAGCCGGGAATCAGGTCAATGCGGCAGTCGAACGACCGGTGTGGCGGAAGAGTGTTGGCACCCTTCTTGTCGAACACTCCCGCTAGGTCCAGGTATTCTTTCGGTATGGTTCCTTGGGTAACCAGTCCCATGCCGACTACAGGCAACGAGTGTGCCTGTATGAAACGAGGGCCTGGCAGGTCGTCCTTAACGTAACAAGCGCTGCAGCAGTGTTCCGACTCAAGGTGGATGGTTCTGGTCACCCAATCAATGCGGGGATTGTGCTTCACCAACCACGGCAACCCCAAGATCACCTTGAATCTGATGGACTCGGTGTGGTTGTTTGAGAAGGTCATCGTCATGTTCTCTGTTCGGTGTCTGATAGGGCCGGAAGTTAGGTCTGTTCCATCAACCGCCTTGACGGGTTCTGGTTGGGCCTTCGTTACTGTGTCGATGCCCAAGGCGCTGGAAAATGCGGTGTCTATGAAACAGCCCGTCGCCCCTGAATCCAACATGGCGGTTACCTCCCAGGTTCTTCCTGCCAGATTCCGTAAGGATACGGCCATGCCGACGTGATGACTTCCGTCGTATACCACAGGGATCGCAGATGTACAAGACGAATAACCCAGAGGACGGGTTGTCTCGTTTCCCGTCTTGTCGCCCTTGCTGATGGGCAATGCGTACGGCCTTCTGCCTCGTGGTTTAGAGGGCTTAGCAGGGCATTCCCTCACGAAGTGTCCGCTTTTGCCGCAATATAGGCACTGGTTCTGCTTCCCCCTACTTTCCCTTTCTTGACTTGACAAGGGTCCTCTCAAACCCCCGATCTGCATGGGCTCCGACGCCTCTCCCTGGGGATTGGAGTCCTCTTTGGCTTTCTCAACGCCCTTGTCCCCGATAGGCAAGAGACGATTTTCGTTGCCTTTTCCCCTGTCGGTCCTTCTTTCCTGTAGACGGAAGTTCATTTTCACCACCATGTCGATGAAAGGACCTATAGCCTCGGGCGGAGCGGGATATTGCGAGATAAGGTCTTTCAGGTCATCCCGTAAACCCCGATAGAACACAGAGACCTTCTTATCCTCAGGCCAGTGGGCCTCGATGACAAGCCTGTTGAACATGGTGATGTAATGGAGCAGGTCCTGGTTGCCTTGTTTAAGGCCAAGCAGCTCGTTATCTGCGGCCTGCACGAAGGTATGGCGAGCGAACATACACCGCATAGCTTCCTTGAACGTAGGTAGGTGGTTAAGCATGGGATCGTCGTTCTCCACCAAGGGAATGGACCACTGAGCGGCATCTCCGCCCATATACGATAGTATGTAGGCTACCTTGGAAGCGTCGTCCGGAAAGGCCGCGATTCTTGCCATGAAATGCAGTTGGCATTGATGTATGAAAATCCCGTACTTCGTGCTATCACCATAGAAACGTTCCGGTGGGGCCAACTGCACAGGATGGGGAGTGACGACCTGGATGGCGGTGTCTTGGTTGGTGGCGGCGGAGGACCCCCCAAAGGTGAACGTTGGAGGTCTCAACAGGCCGTCTTGTCTAACCCTAGGGCTGGGAGTAGTACCCCAGGGATTGGTGACCCCGGCTGCCATTTGACCCTGTAGGGCCGTTATGTCATGGCGCAATGCAAGGTTCTCTGTCTGCATGGCAGTCAGCATGACTGCGATATCCTGCAGAGTGGCCTCCGGGTCGCCCATGTCGTCTGGGCGGAATAGATACCGTGGGCTTCGGATTCTGTCAGGTGCCCCACAAGTCTTACCTTGGCTTGTGACGCAATTCCGCAGAGACGACAAGAGCACCCGTCCCTGTACCCACCTGACCCTCGTGGAAAGCGAAACTCAACAGGGATGAGATGGACGCAGGGATGGGAGCCAGGGTGAAGGGGTAGTGGATAGCGTAGAGCTGGCAGGGGCGTCTGGGTGTTAGCTGGAAACCAAAGGAGACAGGTCAGAAACAGAGTCAGACCCGGAAAGGAACCACCCCCCACATACACACACGGACTTAGTCACCCTCTGAAGACTCACCAATGCTTCCGGAAAGAAAGTCCCCAGATGAGAGCACCTCCGGATGTGAATTGCAATGGTAAGGCGCTCCTGCGCATTGCAGTCTAAATCCAAAACTAAAAGAAAGCGCTCCTGCGCGTTCACCCAAGCTAAAACAAAAGAGTGCGCTCCTGCGCAAGTAACAGTAACTGGAACCCAGTCACTTCCCCAGTTGCATCCCTTTGGCGCTCCTGCGCAGTGGGATACTGTAGTAATAAACACACAAAGCAACCAAAATCCTCTTAACACCCTCAATGCGCTCCTGCGCGATAAGGGTTAAGGCAAACAAAAAAAACGTCAAGTTCCTGGAACCCCCAGGAGAAGGCACGAACAAGCGTCAGTGAGGGACGCGGACGTGAAGCAGGGTTGCGCTCCAGCGCGGTTAGTCTTCCCAGTCCAAGAAGAGCGAACTCCTACGAGTGGCTGACGTGACAGCCAAGCAGCGCTCCAGCGCGGCTTGTCTCGGGCAAGGCGGGTCTCAGCAGCGGGATACCCAGCCTGGAAATCCGGAATCCGAAGCACCCAGCCGGCGGGAAACGCGATGTTTATGCGTTTTCCCCCGGAAGTGCTTCTGTGCTCTGCTGCCCGGAAACTAGACCGGGTACTCTACTTCCGACCGGAAGTGAGTATTCCGGCCGCCCGTGTATGTGTGGGGAAATGGCCGGCCGCGGCAATGCCGCGAACCGTGACACAAAGAACTACAAAGACCATAATTATTTGAGAAGAAATTACAAGCCCAATTTACATAGTTAAGGACCGATAACTATACAAAAATATCAAAAATGGACTTTAGAAACATAGCTCAGCCTCTTTTTTGATGCTCGTTGGCCATGATAACTACTTTCACTTTGACAAATATATCATGCAATTTTATATTGGACTTTGCCTGTTTATATTATAATGTACATTTTTTTTAACAACATTTTTATTGTTTTCTCATAACATGTAAGCAGTAATGACAGTATACAGAGGAGCATAACGTATAGGCAGGTTAATAATGTACATTTTTAACTTTTACATAGCAACAGCTTTCCAAAATCAAAGCACCGTGAATACTTGTCAGTGATGCTGATTCTCACAGACTTTGTCCCTTCCTTTCACTGTGATTGGGTGCACTGCATGGCTTTTCTTCAGACTCCCCCCCACACATTCTAATTCATTTCTTTCAACTCTATGTCAGTGCCATTTTCCAGCCTGCCCAGCAAAGAGCTGGAACCCCTGTTGCCTCAGCGATTTATCTTGCACGTCTCGCTCTTCATCAGCTGCTAATCTGACGAGGCCCTCTGCCTTCTACAACCAATCCAGCTGAAAGAGACTATGGGCCCCATTAGGATGGCAGGCGGATCGCCCCCGCCATCCTTGCAGCAAAGACCCCCCACCATATTACGATGGTAGGGGGTCCGCGGCGGACTGAAAGACTGTCCGCTGTTTTTCTGCCCGGTCGACAAGTCGACCGGGCGGAAAAGGGTTCAATATGGTGGCGGTGTCTGTGAGACACCGCCAGCCATATAACAATGTGAGCAGAAACATGTCTGCCATGGAAAGGCATGCAGAGTTTGCTTGCGGAGGCCAGTTGCAGGCCCCCAGGGACTCTGCGGGGTGGGGGGTGCACATGGGGGATACCTATGGTACCCCCTGCATTTCAATGTACAATGGTGCAGGCACCGCGCAGTGCCTGTCATGTTGTGCATTGAAAGGCACAACCTGCCTTTGTGGTATTGAGGCGGGTGGTGCTATCAGCACCGCCTGCTGCAATGTTATAAATGCACCATGCGCCCGCCAGTGTGGCGGGTGCATCCTAATCGGGAGTGCTGACCGCTGCACCCTCAGCGAGCAGTCCCGTTTCCCAGGGGTATGGAGGGCCGACATACTAATGACCCCCTATGTCCCTCAGTCCGGAGGCTTCCTTAGCATCACACAAACCGAGCGCTACAGGGCAGTGCAATGGTCAGTGCCCGCCTGCCTTTTCAGTCATTTTACCTGTGAGAAATTGGGTTGTTGGTTAGGGTGGGTGTGTGCATTTCGCAAGCAATATCCACAATCCTCATCAGGGTGACCTACAAAAGTCACTAAATGTATCTGTTCTCAACCCTCCTGTAGCTAGGCACTAAAGCAGTCAGGCTTAGCTTAGAGGCAATGTCTAAAGTATCTATGCAGCACACAAATAGTAATATAGTAAAAACCAAACATAAGAAAAATCCCATACCAATTTAGAAACATTTTAATAAATTATTTGACACCAAAACTCAAAAATCCAATTAGTAGAACCGGAGATATGCAATTTTAAAGTTTTAGGTCAAAATAGTGCTTAGAAGCACGAAACACCAATTGTGGTTATCTGGTTGAGCAGGACTGGGACAAAGTCATAAGTTGAGGCTGACTGCAATGGAGCATGGACCGAATGTAAGGACCCGATTAGGCTTACTGACCATTGCACCTTATGCATTTGATGTGAGGTGTTGAATTGGATTGTGCTGCATCGATTCAGATGAAGAGCTGTGAAGGCTGCGAGGCAAGGTCTGCTTCAAGTTGCGTCATGCTGCATCAGTTCTGATGAGAAGGTGTGATGGCTGCGATGCATGTTGCATCGCACTGCTTTGGTTCTGAGGGGGACATAGCTGGGCTGGCAGAGCATTTGTATCTCCACTTCCAAGGATTCAGAACTGGAGATGAACCACTTGGGGGTTAGGACTCACAGCAGGCGGAGGCCAGAAGCAGGGTTCAAGATGGTTTAGCCTTCACTGTCCCTGAGGCTCTAATCAGGAGACCAGTCAACTAGCCTTGGAGTCACTCTGGTGGTCCTGGGTTCAAGGAGCAAGTCCATTCCTTATTGCTCTCGCAGCAGAACAGTACATCTTCGGAGTCCTCCTAAAGTCAAGAAGTAATCTGAAAAGTTAGTCTGAGGCTCCACTATATATACCTGGAGCCCACTCTGAAGTGGGAAAAACTTCTGGAGTTTCAGTCCTAAAGAGGTGTTTGGAATTGCCTGCCTCCCTGCCCTGGTCCCGGTCTGTCTGGGGGCACATAGGGTAGTGTGAAGTAGCTTGTGTGCGAGCTTCACCAGTGTCTCTGAAGTGCAAATGTGGTAGGTGACAGCTCTGCCCCCTATTATGTCAGAAAGGGCCCAGGCTGCCTACACCCAGACCCCCACTGGCTCAATTGATGGAATTTTGGTAACTCACTTGTAACTCAGAGTTCTGGCCAAATTCTGCCAAACGTAACGTGGCAAAAATGTTCTTGTGCACAGATTCCAGAATGGTAAGTTGGTGAGCACAAGCAAGATTTGGCATTCCGTAGCACGATTTTTTGTCACAAAGAGGACATCTGGCAATATTATTTTAATCCAGGCGGTCGGGACCATCTGTAGTCCGATAGCTGCTGTTCAAGTAGAAAATCTATTCAAGCAGCAGTAAAAGCAACTCGAGTCGCTGCTCCCTGTATCGCACCGCTTGGTGATAATCATGCTGATTTCTCAGCGCTGAACACGATCTCTGCGCTAAATCATATCACGAGCAGTGCAAAGTACCTACTTCCACCAGTTGGAGGAACTCCGCAGAATCCTGCATAGTCAAATTCCATGAGCTCCACCCACCCCAAATTGTGAGGCTGTCTGGGAGGAAAGACCAACTTCCAACTACACCTAGTCATGTGACCCAGAAGCTGGTTGCAGGTACCAAATGGTTATGACATAAAAATGCCAACTTTCTAAAAGTAAAAATGACAAGGTGATGGGTGGAATGCTTGAAATGATCTCAGCCACTGTCAATATCTCAGGGCCGCATACTCAATCCACCATTTTTCACCCACCATCACACCTCAGTTTGGACCCAGACAAATGCAAATCAGTCTTGACTCTGTTCCTCATGGTAACAGTCCAGCCCGAACTGCCACACCAGGTTCTCCCTGAACGGGAATACAAGCAAACCAGGACTGTTTTTGTCCTTTTTGTGGGTTTGTCAGACAGGTATATGTTGGTTCCAGTAGCACATTGAGCCTGGCACCCACATCTGGGCATACCTGGTAAATTTTGGGCATCAAATGCAAAAACAAAAAGGTGATAGGCGGAATGCTTGAATTAATCTCAGCCACTGGCAATTTCTTGGGCTAAACTCAGTCCATAATTTTTCACCCACCATGCCACCTCAGTTTGAACCCAGCCATATGCAAATCAGTCTTGACCCTGTTCCTCATGGGAACAGCCCAGCCCTAAATTACTTGCCTGGTCCTCTGGTCCTCCCTGAACCGGAACACAAGCAACCCAAGATCTTGTTGCAGGATCAGGGCACTTGCTGAAGCTATTGGTCCGCCCATGGTTGTGACTCACCACGTCAACTGAAAACGTCTTGGTCTGTGCTTTATCCTGTAAAACACCAACTGATTCTCTATCAGCCTGCCATCCCTTCAGGATGGCCCAATCAACCGACCACCACTGCCACTGTTGGTCAGTCATCTCTACGATCTTCCCCTCCTCTAGCTCCTCATCCATTTCATCATAATCTAGAAGTGTGTCATCTTGTATGGGCCCCTGGGACTCCAACTCCTCCAGACTGTAGCTTGTGCTCGACCACTGACAGTTGCCAATGGCACCATCCCCCCATTCGTTAACGTCTTCTTGCATGTCTAGAGTTACTGCCTACTCTTCTCTGTGTCAGTCCAATGCTGATATCCAGCTGGCCACATAAGACTGAGCCTTCTCTTTGTGCCGGGTCATAGAAGCCATGCTAGCCCTTCCAGGCTGCTTACCACGTCCAAGAGCAGTGGACCATTCACCCACCGTAACAGCACCACCTTGATCCTGGACACAAGAAATTCTCCATTCTCAGTTTAAATCCTCCTCTGATTCCCATACTCTCCTACCTCCACCTGATTCTGCAGCTAAGCTGTCTGCTTTCTTAACTGTCCCCTTTTCAAAGTACTTCCCTGCCTCAGCATACCTGGCAGGAACTTCCCATGTGCAGCCTTTTTCTTTCCTGCCCAGTTCACGCTGTTGCTTTAACACTAAACCCGAACCATGTATATCTTCCATACTGAATACAGGCTTTTGGTCTGGCTCAATCACCTCCTTCTTATTTTCTAACTGCCCTTCCAATGTTGGTTTTTTGAGTAGGGGAACCTCTTTTGCATGCTTCGTAGATTTTGGGACCACCGATGAGGCAAGGGATGAATTGTGCAACTCCAGACACTCAGGTAGGAGGCCCTGTTGAATTTTCCTGAAAGCGTCCGGTCTTAAGGGGTCATCTGGAGATCCTAATTTAATTTTGGCCACTAATCTCTCCAAGTCATTAAGGAGGATAGTGGGTAATGATGTAAGAGGGACGATCTCAGGACCAATGTACGTGTTCTTCCCAATGGCACTGGGAGTTATACTGTGGTCAAAATTATGGTAGATGCCTTCAACCTTCTCCATGGAGAAATTCGCCAGCTCTTCGCAATGTTGGCTAAAGGATATAATGCTGCCTGATTCTGAGGGAGAGGTGACCAAGTCCATCAGAAGAGAGAATATAGTTTTACTGCGATTGGTACTTGTGGTGATCAGGCTAAAGTAGTTGGCTGCCCTAGTTTTGCGCACTAGTTTATGGTAGGATTTGATAGCTTTTCTATACCATGATTTATCCTGGGAGTCATATGAGTGCCTCCATATTGTTTCTAGAATCTTGCAGTTCTTCTTGGCTAGGGTCAGGTCCTCGTTAAACCAGGTGTTAGCCCGGGAGCCTTTAGAGTGAGTAAATTTAAGAGGGATGCAGGTGTCCAGTGCTTGTGTTACCCACCTATGAAAGGGCGCATCAGCCTCTTCCATGTTGTTGGCTCAATCTAGTGGCTTTGTGCTCAAGTCTGTAAGGAAAGCCTCCTGGTTAAGTTCATGTCAAGGCAATTTCAATGAGGGGTACTGGTTTGGCTGGGGCTTGGGGTCAGCTAATGTTAGCCGCATTGGAATGAGAAAGTGATCTGTCCAGATCATGGGGAGAGGTGCAAGGACTTCCAGTGACTCAAGGTTTAAAAAAATAGGGTCAAGGAGATGTCAGGCTCTATCTGTAGTGCCAGGGGCCAGTTGAGTCGGTTGGTAGGCTGCCAAGTCCCCTAAAAAGCTAAGAATGTCCGGGGATTCTTGCATCTGTAAGTGAAGGTTCAGTTCGCCAATAATATTGAAATTGGCAGTCTGGAGAGCTAGTACTGTGGTCATATTTACCAAGGCTTCTCTGATTGATTGATTGATTGAGTCATTGATTAAATGATTGATTAGGTTGTGTATGTGGCAGACCTACTCTTCATGCACCTATGTTGTAATACTTTATTCAATATATTTCATATCATAAAAGTACAGACATTTACTAAACATAAAACCAATATAAAAAGCGTTACATTCAATAAATTAAGACAGCTGGTGATGAGACTAGGCATGGCAGAATTCTGGGCTTCCCAGTCACCCCACCCCCCCACACCCCCCTCCCCACAAACAAATTGTTAAAAAATTTATTGGGATTGGGTAGAGGCTGAGGAGTTAAAATGTATAAAGTGGGGCCCACTGACCAACCAATTTCTGGACCATAAGCCAACTGGGAAGCTAGAGCCCCTTCTGGATTACATTCAAATTCCAAGAGATAGATCCCTCTTCTTAAAGTTGAGATACGGTACACTCCCCCTGAAATTGTTTACAGCGGGGTGGAAATGAGCGAGGGATCATGATGCCACTTGTCCAGGCTGCCCATGCATTAAAGAATCTCTACCCCATTTTTTGTTTGCTTGCATGGCTTATAAGTCCCCTAGAGCAAGATGGTTAAAACCTGTGTGTAGAGAGATGGGTGTTAGATATTTTAGAACTGCACTACGTATCCTCTTAACTGATACAACTTCTATGTCTATGGTTTGCGGGATTGCAAAGTATCTTTCTAGTGCTTGGTTTATACGGACTAGGCTACTGGATAATATCAAAAATAAAAAAAAACGCACTTTATGAACATTATTGGAAATGTACTTTAGCCATCTGTAATTATTCCTTTTTACTGTATAGAGCTCTTTTTAATTATTTTTAAGATGAAATGGATGAAACTCTTTTTATATTGGTTTCATGTTTAGTAAATGTCTGTACTTTTATGATATGAAATATATCGAATAAAGTATTACAACATCATGCACCTATGTGCAAAATTGTGATGGGCTACACATGATTGAGGGGTAGTGATCCTTGCAATAGCTATCTTCTCAATCTGGGGCCATATTACATAAAGTGCCTCGGCGGTGCAACAGGTAGTAGCATGAATTTTCATTGTTTTTGCCCTGCACACCTTTTGTATAGTGCTCCCGACACTAATATTGATAATGCGCCCTTAGCATAATATGGTCCGTGATGTGCTTTTGTACCAACAGGGGGACATGGTTTGGCAGTTGGCATGTTTTGTGAGCCTTGTTAGGCTTTGCACATCAACATATGATGACCATGGCATAGGTTGATGAATGCATGAACAGCTGCTTGTTTCTGTACATCATTTAATTTCATTTCATTTCCCGTCCTGTGTTTGCTGATGACGCTGGAAAACCAAAGAAATCCTGGCTACTACTACCCGCTCACAAGCCACTGAGTTTCTGTGACTCAAAGTCATTTTAGTTGTTGAAATATCAATTCCATTGTTTGGATGTTCTTGTTTATTCTTTGGTGGAGATAATGCGAAACTCAACTCCCAACTTTGGCGATGGTTCTTGTTGAAGAGCATGAGAGGTAAGCATGGGCGAATTTTGCGAATCTCGCATTCGCGAATTTTGCGGATTTGCGAACTCGCAATTCGCAAAATCCGCGAATTCTCGCGAATTTGCGGATTTTTTTTTTGTGTGTTCGCGCGGGTTTCTGCCAGTTCGCGAGGGTTTTGTACAATTTCGCAAACGCGAACTTACCTGTCGGGTCGCAAGTTTCGCGAACTTGTTGTTTCTACGTGTCCTGCCTGTTTGGGACACTCTTCTTCATCACTGCCACTCTCTGTCACCACTGCCACTCTCTGACTACTCATGCCACCCTCTGGCCCACCCATGCCCCCCTCTGTTTCATCACAGCACCCTCTGGTTGTCCAGTCAGTGTACATTATTGTGGCAAAGCAAGCACACCTTCCCTGCCTCAAGTGACCTGAATTAATTTGGGGCTGATTAATGTGTCACAGAATATTTTTTTAGCTGGCACCTGCTTCCTTAGTGCTTCCTGATTAGTGATCTTTTGCACTTGCTAAGTGCTTTCATTGTTGCAAAATTAGTTACAACACCTGCCCTGCCCCAACTGACAATAATGAATTAGGGGCTGATTAATGGATTTGAACTTCCAGTCTGGCTCCTGCTTGTCTCCCTTAGCTGTAATTCAGGACCTTTGTGGCATATGTGTAACTATTCTGAGGTTCAGAGCAGGGTCACATAATAGTTGCAACTGGCAACTGAACTCTGGAGGGGCCCCTCAGGAAGCACTACAGGAAATGGCTACTAATGATGAGCCTGAACTTTTGAACCTGGCAAGTAGTTTCAGTTTTGCTAAGATCGTATTTCTGCAATTTTGCGCTTATTCGCGTGGCGCGAAGTTGTACTGGGAAGCCGCGAACTCACGCGAACAGTGCGAGCAAGCCATAAAATCCGCTGCTCGCGGATTTGCGGATTTTGCGGGAGATTCGCGAATCTCGCGGATTGCGAATTTACCGAAAATCCGCAAAATCCGCGAGCGAAACGGATTTTCCGCCCATGCTTAATGAGAGGTAAGGAACTCTTCAATTTCCCATTCCCCTAAGGGGAGTTTCCCAGGAACTCAGGTCCACAACCAGATTGTAGTTAGTCAATTTTATTGTAAGTTTTGCAACAAGCTCTGATATGTCAATCTTACCACGACGGTGTAAAAATACAAAGTAAGGAGGATGCAGCCAAATCTCCAAAACCGATTCACCCTATATAACAAAGAGAAAATGACTAACTCCTTTATTGCTATGTATGGTGCAGAGCAGGAATATCGATGGAGAAATATCGAGAGACATAAATATTGCCTCAACAATATTGTGGGGAAGAAACTTCGACAACAAAAATATCGTTGACAAGAATATCGACTGACAGGTAAGTAATATCGATTACAAAAATATTGTCGACTTAAATATTGTTTACAAAAATATAGTTGACAAAAATATCGAATTAATAATAATGTTATGTATTTTAGTGTTTTTAATGAGAATTGTTTGTCATTTTCTTATATGTTTTAAAATTGCACTTGTTATTATTTTGTTTTAAGTTTAATTTTGTGTTTTTAGTTCCGTAGCGGGTTGTGGGCTTGTAGGGGAATAGGGTGGGAAGTAAATTAATTATATACAATTTATTGAATAATTAATGTGTATGATTGTGAATTTATAGAGTTAAATGTGTTAATTGATTAATTAATAATTGTTTGATGATTAGCTGTTAATTAATTTCAATTAATCAATTAATGATTAATTATGTTAATTGTTTAATTAATTTTAGGTGTGTGTTGTGGTGTTTATATGTATAAATGGTGTGAAGGGAGGTAAGTAATACATTATTTATTGATTAATTATTAAATATTTTAAAATGAATTTCCATTAATTAATTAGTAATTAGTAATTGTGTAATTAATTTTAGGTGTGTGTTGAGGATATTATAGTGTTAATTAATTTGTAATTAATTTTTTATTTTCTTTGTTAATAATAAATCTAAATTTATATATTAATTACGTTAATTTAAATACAAATGTTGATGTTTTTGTTTTTTATTGTTGTGGGATCCAGCACTTTCCCTACTGTTGCACTCACTGGAGTGGCAATAGTAATTTTTACCCCTCCGCTATCCAGCGCTTTCCCTTCTGTTGTACTCACTGGAGTGGGAATAGTAATTCTTCTCCCTACGCTATCCAGCGTTTTCCCTACTGTTGCACTCACTGGAGTGGCAATAGTAATTTTTACCCCTCCGCTATCCAGCGCTTTCCCTTCTGTTGTACTCACTGGAGTGGGAATAGTAATTCTTCTCCCTACGCTATCCAGCGTTTTCCCTACTGTTGCACTCACTGAAGTGGGAATAGTAATTTTTACCCATCTGCTATCCAGCGCTTTCCCTACTGTTGCACTCGCTGGAGTGTAAATAGTAATTTTTACCCCTCCGCTATCCAGCGCTTTCCCTACTGTTGCACTCACTGGAGTGGGAATAGTATTTTTTACCCCTCTGCTATCTAACTCTTTCGCTACAGTTGCACTCACTGGAGTGGGAATAGTAATTTTTACCCCTGTGCTATCCAGCGCTTTCACTACTGTTGCACTTACTGGAGTGGTAATGGTCATTTTTACCTCCTCGCTATCCAACATTTTCACTACTATTGTGTATTTTGTTATTAAATGTACGTTTTATTCTTTTTTTAAATGTTTTAATGTGTTAGAATATTTTATTTAATTTTAAATTATTTATATATGTGTATATTTTATGTTTATATATTTTAAAAAGTGTATAAATTATATAAACATGATAAAATGTATTTAAGTAAATATATGTATATGTACACATTTTTTTGTGTTTGTATTTATTACATTAAGTTTATTTGTCATAATTAGTTAAAACATATATTAAATGTAATTTAATTTGTTAATATTCATATTATTTAATTAATTTTTTTTAAGTTATGTAATTTTTTTAAGTTGATATTATTTACTTCTATGATTTTTACATCAATTTTTTTGTGTCAATATTATTGTACTTACCTGTTTATGTATAGTGAGGCGATATTTTTACCTCAGTATTTTTTTCAACGATATTTTTAACATCGATATTTTAACATGGAGCCGCTACGTATGTCATTAAAAGGAACAAATGTTGATTCAATTGCATCAGGCTCCTTTAGGAAACCCTTCAGTTTCCCTAACTTTCCCTACAATACATAAACGGGCCTACTAAACTAAGCAAGTTTAAAGGAAAGCTTAAAGGTGTAACTCCAACAAGGGTCATGCAGCTTAAGCCACAATCGCCAAGAGAGGTATGCTCCTCAAAGTATATCTAAAAGAAGTGTTAGCTGTCCCTAACTTCGTTCATACAAATGCAATCACCAAATACAAGCACATCCTTCAAGCGTTGGATACTTTCAGTCACCCCATCCTCCTTATGCACCTCCTTCATCACACGCTAAAACATGGCTAGCAGCGGCGGCTCCACCATGGGGGCGTTTGGGCGCCGCCCCCCTGCTTTCTTGCCGTGCGAGAAGGCAGAAACAAATGGTAGTTATTGCCTTAATATAACTACCATTGTTTCTGTCTTCTTGCACGGCGAGAAAGAAGAACTTCCTAGTTTCGTTTCTCGAGGGCAAGGGGGGAGTGGCTTGGGGGAGTGGCTTGCCCACTGTTGTAAATACGGACTGACTGGGCAGCCTGAGGCAGCCCAAACAGACAGTATAACACAACAGTGGGAAAGCCACTCCCCCAAGCCACTCCCCCCTGCCCTCGAGAAACACCACCCACTCACTCTCCCTGTATGCTGCAGCAGCAGCATACAGAGAAAATTACGTAGCCTGGGGCAGCCGGCCGCACCAATCAAGAAGGAGGCGGTGGAGGAGGGGTGGGAGGCTGCCTGCGCGCCACCTTCCTGATGACGTGCAGGACTTGAACCAGGACGGCGGGACGGAGTCTCCGACCGATTGTAAGTTTACTTTTATTTTATATATATTGTGTTTATTTCCAAACCCCTCCCGCCTCCCCCCTCATCCCCTCAGGTCGTCTTTTTTAAGTAGCTGGGAAGAGGGGTCACGGGTCAGTCTATTCATGATTCACTGGTGCCGCGTTCGATCTGCAGGTCACCAGTTTGAATCAAAGTAAAGACCGACCAACTCATCCTTGCCTCCTTATAGTAACACGCACCTTTTATTTATAATAATTCTCAGCAATGGGAAAAGTTCATGATAAAGTGCCTCTGATGATGGAACTTTTCTTTCGAAACGAGTTGGATTACTAGTGTACTTATTAATGTAATGTCGACGTCTACTGATAACAAATTACACAATAAACACGAAGGAAACTGTGAATAAAAATGATTCAAATGAATCAGAAAACTAAAAGAATGATTTAAAATGTTTACCGTTTAAAAATGATCACCACGATATATTCACTTCTTAAGGGGAAAGGTCACCCGAGATGTAGAATATGGTGTGATTATTTCAAGTGATGCGGAAATACAAAGGGAGCACTGATAAGGTATTTTGAAATTGAATTAGAGACGAGGAGCAACAGTATAGGTTGTCATAGTGAGTTGCATTAAATTGGGTAATACTAGTAACATCTGTTGTTTGCAGTGCTGGCCATAAAAGAAGCGCGGTGTAGTGGAAATGCCGCCTGTGAATCCTCTTAATGGCTGAACGCAGAGATAAGCAGGAAGATAGACACGAGGCTCTTTTTGGGCCCCGGGGGCATCATAACAAACAGAGAATCTGGAGATATGGCCTCGTGGATAAATTGTCGCCTTTGGGGGGTTGTACGCTATGGTCTGTGTGTTTTGTAGAGTGTTACTTTACAGTTATTTTTGGGTTTGGACGGAGGCTTTTTCATGTATACTCCCCAGGGTATGGGCACACAAAGAGGTTAACAGGTTAACGTTTATCTCAGAGTCTCCTTGTTGTCCAAACATATCAGTTTCCTTGCAAAGAATGAATGCCTGCCAATGTCTCTGTTCTAGTCTGTCCAGCTTTTAATTTTTCAGAGACTGGATACTTGCATATCCGAGCTGAAAGGTAGTTTGAGATGATGAATAAAAAATTAACAAAATCGTAGCCATAGTTCAGCTCTAAAAATAACGAGTTCAAGAGTGACTGACGGAATGCATGGAGCAGTGTTTAACTACTGTTTTAGCAAGTGGCCTGTGCCCTGTCGGGTGATGTCAACTATAGTATGTATATCTACACTTTCACAATTGCTTTATAAACCGTTTTGCATTGCTTTGTCAAATGGTCTTTAAAATGCACCATTTGCACTCTTTTTTTCTCAGGATAATCTCCTCCACCCTCTTATGACGTTCACGCTCGCTTCGCTCACTCGCAACGCGTCTCATCCGCAACTTTTACGCCCTACCAATTTCAAATGTCACCAGCCGCCACTGATGGCTAGAGTGGGCGACCTCAAAGCTGGGGAACCGGGTTCGAGTCGATCTGCAGCGACGCTCAACATCTTGTGATTCTGGGCAAATTACTTAATCTCCCCATACCCAACGAAAAAAAAAAGTATCCTCATATAACGAAACTGGTGATCATGTAAAGTGCTCTGATACCCGATCTCTCGTGTCTAGTTCGTGCTATATAAAACTTTAGAAAAAAAAAAGAAATCTCCATCCCCCACAAGTACTCATCTTTCCTTTGTTATCGCATTCCTTCCCAAGCCTCTCTATTAACTGAACAATGGGCCCTTCTCTAAACTAATTATGTTTTTTCCACCTGCAGTGGAAATACAAATCCATGCAGCTTTTCAAAGTACAAGTGAAATAATGTTATCTGCTAGTCAGGGAAACGAGTCAGAAATACAATTCAGGCATACTGCTTAGGCTCAATTAGCATTACACGGATTTCAATGCAGCTGCTCAGTGACTCATAGAACATGGTAATTTAATATCTGCAACATCATGCATGCCCTATTTCTACTACATGGTTATAACAATGATATTATAAATATTTCACAAACAATTTTTACAATAGTTTATTCTTGGGTGTTAATTTGATGTCTGAAGTGGTCACATACATTTCTAATACACATGACATACATTGTAAGATGAAAGAGTCAATGACATATTGAATATAAACCCTTTTAGTCCTAAATTAGTCACACAGAGTGTACTTGAGTGCAGGCTATTTCAGGTTTATAATGCACTCCCATGAAATCCTTTCAGGAGAAAATGAAAGTAAAGCATAAAGCGTAAACTACACTTCTCCTGTGGTTTGGCACTAAGAGAGTGTGTAAAAGCATACTAATGTGTTGCATTTTGCACAACATTGCAATTAGAAGCGCATTTACATAAAGGAGGCTAGGGAAAGCATACCAGAAAGTGAGGAAGTCCAACCAGATTAAAAAAAGCAAATGCCGGAGGAGTTTGTCATTTACTGAACCAATAAAGATCATAAGTGCCCAACAAAGGACAAATGAGAAAAGGCCTGTATTTGGACAGAACCCACATTCTTTGACAATACAATGAACTGATTCCACTGCCTCTCCACAAAGATGGCAGAGCCGTGCCCTGAATCCAGACGCCTTCAATAATATCCAGAAACAGAAAGAAGTCTAGGCAAACCACCATGGGTCTCATTTGGATGGAGGTTGGAAAGCCTCCGACCACTGGTCAGAGGCTTTTCAACTGACATATAAGGTGTAAACTCCAACCGCCATATTTCAAAGACGGCAGCTGGAGTTTTAAAAGGCTGGTCTTTCCGATTCAGTTCCGATGGGCTCAAGGAACCCATCGGAAGGGCCTCAGTGGAGTGGTGTGGCTCACTGATTAGAGGCGGCAGACTCGGAAGCAGAGGTCGGCCCGGGACCAGGGTTCGATTCCCGACCCGGCAGGGTCTTGGGCCATGGTCAGCGGACTTGATAATTCTCGCCTCAGTGCCTACTCCAACCATGGGTCCTACTCAGCAACTCTGGACAATAGCTTGCTTAATCTCTACTAACGGCCCCTTCAGCGCTGGGGATGCTTGTCTTCACCTTGGAGATGCCCAGGAGGGACCACCTCACAGGGAAAGCCAGGATGGGTTCCCCAGTGGTATACAGTGCCGGGACGCCCCTTTGCTGGGGCAGCTGTGCGCTTTACAAGTATACAACATTTAACATTCATCATCCCAAACAGATGGCGATTCCGCCGTTTGGATAATGATGGCACTTTCCGACAGCAGTTCCATGTTGGCCTTTCGACATGGAACTGCTGTTGGAGAGTGTCTTTGCCTAGCATGGCCCCCTTCCCCCTGACCCTCCGGTTGTGGACCTGAGGGGCACCTAAGGTGCCACCCTTCACATCCCAAACAAAACAGGTGATGGAGAGAATGTGGATCAATGTCACACATTCACCCCAGTCCAAAGATCTGGGCCCAAATCCATCGTTTTTTTGCACTCCACACCACCCTGGGTTAGACAATGGCGATATGCAAATCAGCTCTGACCCTGTGCCCCATGGGAACAGTCCAGTCCGAACTACAAAAGCCATGTCCTTCCCAGACCGGAATCAAGCATCCGAGGACCGAGGACCGGACCGGTTTCGAGGTAACACCTCTCATCAGCCCGGCTAGCTTGACTCCAGTGGTGTGGAGTGCCTGGGACCCACGTCTGAGCATCCCCAGCGCACTTATGGCGGCAATTGCAAACAAAACAGGTGATGGAGAGAATGTGGATCAATGTCACACATTCACCCCAGTCCAAAGATCTGGGCCCAAATCCATCGTTTTTTTGCACTCCACACCACCCTGGGTTAGACAATGGCGATATGCAAATCAGCTCTGACCCTGTGCCCCATGGGAACAGTCCAAACTACGTTTGTTTGCATATTCCGCCCTAAGTGCGCTGGGGATGCCCAGACGTGGGTCCCAGGCACTCCACACCACTGGAGTCAAGCTAGCCGGGCTGATGAGAGGTGTTACCTCGAAACCGGTCCGGTCCTCGGATGCTTGATTCCGTTCTGGGAAGGACATGGCTTTTGTAGTTCGGACTGGACTGTTCCCATGGGGCACAGGGTCAGAGCTGATTTGCATATTGCCATTGTCTAACCCAGGGTGGTGTGGAGTGCAAAAAAAACGATGGATTTGGGCCCAGATCTTCGGACTGGGGTGAGTGTGTGACATTGATCAACATTCTCTCCATCACCTGTTTTGTTTGCATATTCCGCCCTAAGTGCGCTGGGGATGCCCAGACGTGGGTCCCAGGCACTCCACACCACTGGAGTCAAGCTAGCCGGGCTGATGAGAGGTGTTACCTCGAAACCGGTCCGGTCCTCGGATGCTTGATTCCGGTCTGGGAAGGACATGGCTTTTGTAGTTCGGACTGGACTGTTCCCATGGGGCACAGGGTCAGAGCTGATTTGCATATCGCCATTGTCTAACCCAGGGTGGTGTGGAGTGCAAAAAAAAACGATGGATTTGGGCCCAGATCTTCGGACTGGGGTGAGTGTGTGACATTGATCAACATTCGGTCCATCACCTGTTTTGTTTGCACCCTTCACATCCCAGCACTGGTGCAGGGATGTGCAAAAACGTACATTTTCCAATGGAAGCTTGTGGTGCTGGTGGTTTTGGACTGCCGCACAAGCTCCCATTGTAAAATGGAAGTTTGTGACCGCTGCGGTCACATCCTAATTATGGTGTCGGGACCGCCGACCGGAGGTTGGTAGGTTCCGCATCAGTGCAGATGTTGGTCGAAGGCTACTCCGAACGACATCATAATAAGGCCCCATATATTTTTGCCAGCTTTTAAGCCTCACCTCTGATTTGAGAGAATGTTCGGTCTGTGCTGCACTGTAACAAAGGGAGTACATAAATAGGGCGTGATATCATTGCAAACATGCCAAAATTACAAACTTAAATTTCTACCTTATTTTTTAGGTGCTAAAACATTGACATATTAAAAGAAGTGAAATGTAACTACCAACATATTCCAACACCAACATATTCAATGGGAAGCTAAAGTTGTAGCGTATACTTCAATAAAAATGTGAAAAAACAACAATTATATTTCTCATCAATTTCCTACAGAAAATAAACATACAAGTAACTTGGTCCTTCTCCTCCCACCAACAGTTTGCAACCTGAGCCATATTCATGGCAAGCTGATGGGCAGAAGCAGGCTGCCGGGGTGATGTGGGAGTTATATGCCTGGCACAGACACTTCAGTAGCATTCCCTGACACTGCCTTGTGGGTGGTTAGCTACACTTGATCCTTGTCTGTGCTCACAGTACAGTGATGCTAGAGTCTGACAACACCTTACCCTTGGTGCATTACAGACAGACATCTGTTTCAGTTGTGAAACTGAAGACAGACAATCTGTTGATCTCTCTGCATAATGCCCTATCGCTCTACGGCAGGCTAATTAGCATAGCACTTAATGAATGGCTAATTGAATTCACACGCTGTGCAAGATGACTGCGGTCATCATTCAATGCCGACTGCTGTGCATCAATTTAATCATCCGCTCTTGTTCGTCTCCACTGAAAGCTGTGTATTTTTCTCAATACGTCTGAGCCTTTGGTTGCAGGTGCAGGGGGTAATTCTTATGGCAACCTATATGTTATAATAAGACAATAAATCCTCAATATCATGATCATGGAGCACACCTCTGACACGGGGTGGGGAGAAATAACGTATGCCTAATTAATGGCATGAGTAACATACATTAAAAAAAAATGTTTTTATTGGTATTTACAAGTTACATATACTAAAATACATACGTATAACAGATCGCCGATGGTCGTGTAGGGCAGCAGTGGTTCATTTATCAGTCTTTGTTTGTTCGCCCCAGATAGACTCGCCCACATATAACATAAAACACATGTTGCGAATGGCGCGTGTCTGGTTGGTACATAAAACATAAATGTGAGTGGCGGTTGTTTTTGTGACAGAGCCCTGGATCTTTGAGGTTGGGTTGGGCTGGATTGGCTTATTTTTTGGACCTGAGGTCGTTGTCTATGGGGGTTTATAGGTGTTTAGGAATTTGTCTAGCTTTGACCACATTCCTCCGTTGGGGTGCCTCCAGGGTGTGTGTCTGAGTGCAGTGTTTTCGGCTCCTCTAAGGAAGGTCACCCAGTTCAGCCACTCCTTGATCATAGCTCTGGAGGTGTCCTTCCATTTGGTTAGTACTGTTTTGACTGCTAATGTGAGGAGGAAGTCCAGGAGGTATCGTTCCTGGTAATGTCTGATGTAATGTGTGCTGTGACAGTTGTGGCAAATGTTTGTTTTAGGCTGCAACCTAATGTTCTGTATGTGAATTCAAGCACCTTCTTCCATAAGTTTTTGACCTTAGTGCAGCGAAAGATGAGGTGCTCTAGGTCCCCCCTTTCTGTGCCGCAGTTCCAGCAGGTGTCGCTATCTCTTAGGCCTATCGAAGCAAGGCGGGCTGGTGTCCAGTGTGCTTGGTGGAGTATCCAGAATTTAGTTTGTGCCAGCACTGGGGATATCATATTTTTCGATGGGGACGCCCAGAGAGTTTGCAGTTCCTGTTCTGTGAGTTTGGAGCATAGTTGGGTTTCCCAGTAGTTGGTGTTTTTAGCATTAAGTTTGGTGGAGGCAGATCGGAGAAGTTTGTATAGGAGCGAGACTTAGTGCCCTGTCTTATTTATGGTTTCCATAAACTGAAAGATTGATGGTTTCTGTGTGTGTAGTTTTGACTTTGTTAAGGCTGTTTTGATTGCCAGGAAATTGTATAGTTCTATGTCAGGGAGGTAATGTCTTGTTTTCAAACTGTTAAAAGTGTGGTGTTCCCCTTCTTCTTCCTGTTGAGGTGGGTACAGGATTCCTAGCCTCCTCCATGACTATGTTGAGTGGTTTCCCTCTGTATTTAAACTTGGGGTTTGACCTGAGTGTTTCCCAATGCGAGTTCTTGATGCTGACTTCGAGTTTCTGATCTACCTTGAGCAACTCATACTTTGTGATCTTGAGGAACGGGTTGTTTCTGAGTGCTTGTATGTTGGATGTGAGGAGTGTCAGTGGGTCTGTGTTTTTTAGAATGGCTTTCTCTATGGAGAGGCATGTTGGCGTGTATTGCTGTTTCGGGAGCAACCAGTGCATTACCTGTCTGGCTATGAAGGCTAGTTGAAATGTTTTCAGATCCGCCACATTGAGTCCTCCCAATTTCTTCCCTAGTCTCAGTTTTTGGAGACCTAATCTGGCTTTTTTCTCTCTCCATATAAATGTGTTAATCATTTGGTCCATATTCCTGTGGAAGTCTTCTCTGGGAGCCAGGCGTAGCATATTTGCCAGATAGTTAACTATAGGAGTTACCATCATCTTTACAGTGTCTATTCTGCCCCACCATGTGATGAACTTGGGTGACCAGGTGTCTAGTAGCTTCTTTATCTTTCCCAGAGTTGTTTTCTCATTCAATTCTAGGGTGCTTCTTAGGCTTTTTCTGCCCAGTTATTTGACAGTCTCGGGTTGCCATGCCAGGCCCGAGGACCCCATTACTTCTCTGGTTGGGTGTATGTTGAGGGACATGCATTCTGATTTGTCTCTATTGAGTTTGTAGCCTGAGTGGATGGCGTATGCTTCAATTGTTTGCATGAGTGCCGGTATGGATTGGTCTGGGTTCTCCGTTATTATGAGTAGATCATCCACATAGGCAGCCAGTTTGGCTGTGGTATTGTTGACTGTTACGCCTGTTATGTCACTGTTAGCCAAAATGTCTCTAATCAGGGGTTTGAGTGCTATTAGGAACAGTAGCGGGTAAAGCGGGCAACCTCGTTAAATGCCCTTTTTACGTCTTGCGTGATTGCTACCGCAGGGTTGAGAGAATTTGAGGATTGTTCTATGACTTGGCAGAGGAGTCTTGTTTTGTCGTGGGACATGCGTGTTTTCATGTAGCTTACCTGTGTATTTCCAAGCAGATGAGGTAGTAGATTGTTTAGTCTTGTGGCTAGTACTTTGGCATATAACTTGCAATCTAGGTTTATTAGTGATATGGGGCTGTAGTTATTGGGCCATTGCGGGTCTTTACCTTCTTTGGGTATGACAATTATGTTGGCTTGTGACATGGTTTCTGTTACTATCCCCTCCTTGGCGCAGTGGTTGAAGGTTTTGGTTAAGTATGGACCAAAAATCCGCTCCGCTAGCAAAATTTGTGGATTTTCGGCAATTTCGCAATCCGCGAATCTCGCGAATTTGCCGCAAAATTCGCAAATTCGTTCGCGGGCGTATATTTTTTGTTGTTGTTGATGTCCAGCTCATTCAAGGGACCAAAGTTACAGGCACACACGATCACTGGAGGCAAATCTTCTGTCCCTTTACGCAGCTGCAGTGTAGGAAAAGCACCATACATTTAACTAACGAGGTAGCACTTACTGATTAGCCAGTAGAAAGTACTCCAGTTGAGTAGAGGTATTGCAAAGAACGGTGGTATCTTCGTGCATAATTATGCAGGGCAGGTTTCATTCTGGCACGAGGCTCCTGTCACAAAAATTAAACCTCAACAGGAAGCACTTACGGATATAGCAGGTGCCCGAGTTGAAGTTCAAATTCAGTAACGTTTTTAATCAGCCCAAAACATTAGTGAGCCTGATCGAGGCTGGGCAAGTGTGCTTTAACCCCATATCTGCCGTCGAAAAATAGCTGTAATACCCGAGGGAGGTCTTTACATCCCTGAGTTTCTCGAGCGCAATCCCCGTGTAGTTCCTGTGACCAGGAGGCTGCTTTCTCCTCACCTGCTGCCCTGCTCGCTCTCTGACCCTTTATACACAAGAGACATTGACACTCATAGAAGCCCTGCACCACACACTAGTGGTATCAAACGTCTTCCGGCCCTTTCCGAACTATGATGGACAGCTCACTCAAGGGACCTCGGCGCCTTTTGGCACTGTGGCAAAGTTACAGGCACACATGGTCAGTGGAGACAAATCTTCTGGCCCTTTACGCAGCTGCAGTGTAGGAAAAGCACTTTACATTTACCCAACGAGGTAGCACTTACTGATTAGCCAGTAGAAAGTACTCCAGTTGAGTAGATGCAAATCGCAAAAAAATCCGCAAGTTCGCAGGAAAATCCACGAATTTGTGGATTTTTTTGCGATTTCGCGCGAATTTGCTGACCGCAGATCCGCAAAATTCACCCATACTTAGTATTGGTAAGGGCTAGGAGGAGATGTTCTTGGAACAATATGTAGAAGGATGCTGTGTATCCATCTGGGCCTGGAGCTTTGTTGTCTTTTAGTGATTTTATGGCTAAGGCGATCTCATTCCCTTTTATATCTTTGCCTAGTATTTTGGCTTCGTCTTCCGTTATCTTGGGTAAGTTTAGTCTATTTAGGTAGTCTGAGCTGTCCTCCCGGTTAATGTTGTCATCTCTTGTGTAGAGGTCTTTGTAGAATACCATGAACGTGTGTAGGATTTCTTTGTGCTGGGTGTGTGTCTAGTTGCTCGCATCTGTGATTGTGGAAATGCAGTTTTGCCTTTGCTTGCGTTTGAGGTATGACGCTAGTACTTTTCCTGCCTTATTAGCTTCACAGAGGTTGATTTGTTTGTATTTCCTTATCCACAGGCCTGCTCTTTCGCTAAGGATCCAGTTGAATTCGCATTTCTTTCCTGTAGGTTCTATTAGGATCTCTGAATTTGAGGTGTCACCTATATGCTTGGTTTCCAGTTGTTTAATGTCCGTTTCTAATTTTCCTAGCTGCCCTCTTGCTTCCCTCTTCTGGCCTTGATTTCTATCAGAGTCCCTCTGATGGTTGCTTTGAGGGCGTCCCATAGTCATTAAGGGTCTATGTCTGGTGTGTTGTTTTCTTGTATGTAGTCTTTGATTACTTTCTCAAGTTTGTTTTTGTCTTCTTGTTTAGCAACCGTTATGTTGTTGAACCGCCATCTGCGGATGATGTGGTCGTTATGCCGGCCTGCTAGCTGTAGACTAATGCAGGAGTGGTTTGAGATCGTTCTTGCTGCAATATCTGTAAGCTCTATCAGGTATGTGTGTGATCCTGAGATGAGGATGTAGTCAATTCTGCTGTATGAGTTGGGTGGATTGGAGTAGAAAGTGTAGTCTCTAGTGTTTGGGTGTTGTAGGCGCAATGGGTCTTGCAGGTCAAACCTGTTACATATATTTTTCAAAACGTTGTAGGAGGCTAGAGGTCTTATTTGGGAGCCTAATTGTCTGTCAAAGGTGTGGTCTAGAACTAGGTTGAAATACCCGGCTACAATGCTCATGTCCTTCGTCTGGTTTGCCTCCAATTTTCTCATCACCCCCTCCCAGTAAGTTGTGTCATCTGTGTTTGGTGCATATATGTTCGTTACAAATATTGTTTCATCTCCTCTTTTGAGTTGGGTGCACAGATGCCTACCTTCGATGTCATGCTCAGCGCTCTCAATGGTTATCTTGGACTTTGAGTTAACTATGGTGATTACCCCTCTTGTTTTTGCCTACAGCTGTTAATCAGGCTAGTTGGCCTATCCATCTCGCTTTAAGCTTACTCACGTCTTCCATGGAGAGTTTAGTTTCTTGCATAAGGATAAGTCGCTGTTAGTCTTTAATAGGTAATCTAATACTTTATCCCTTTTGATTGGGTGGTTCAGGCCCTTGACATTGAGAGAGATAATTTTTAGGTCAGTCAGCAGTGGGTTTTTATTATTCATTGTGATAGTAATCGGGTTGCAATCTCACCAGCTTATAATTACAGAGATCATTGGGTGCATGTGTTCTATCTGTGTGAGTTGGTGATAATCTACAAATTGATCTGAGTTTTCTGTCTAAGGGTATGATAAGGACCTAGACTTGACTTACTGGACAAACTTGACAAACAGGACGAACATGAGGTACAGGACAAAACCTCTTCTCCCCTCCTCCCTCCCATTCCTCCTCTCCTACCCGGCCGATGTGTTGTACTGTAGGCGTGCGACAGCAAGGTCCCTCCCGCCCCACCACTCCCAGGGACAGCTTAATACTTTAGTATAGTGTAGTTATATTTCTCTTATTACATTAGATTGGTGGGCATATGTAAGGCCCCTCTCTGGTTAATACTCTTTTTAGTATTAGTTATTTAGCGTAAAGTTTTGAAAGGTAGCCCTGCTGATCCATAACTGTTCTATAGCATTGGTGTTTAAAGGATATAGTTAGTTCTTGGTTGGTATGGGCAGGCTCTCCCTCTCAGGCGTTTGATCTTGAGCTTCTTCTTATCTTTCCACGAGGTAGGAGTTGTTGTAGGCTGTAGTGCTGCTTGCGAGTTCTTGTGGTGGCTTTTCTTTGTTTTTAGAGACTGTAGGTTTTCTTTTTATTCCCCTTTAGTTTTTCTATGAGGTAGTTCATCTAGTCCATCTATGAGGTAGGTTAAGTTGTATGTTGATGTTGAGTGCTTGTGCTCTTGATGCTTTAGGTGACCCATTGCATTGTGATCCATTGCATTGTCCTTCCGCGAGGTGTAGTCTTGTGGCCTGCTGGCAGTTTTCCTTTTTGTGGGTGACAGTCGGATATTCTAGTCTAGTCCTAGTCTATTCCCTTTCATTATGGAGGTCCAGTGATGCTCTTCTTTTACTTGACGTGGCTGTCGTTTCCATTTCTTGTGATGTGGGCACCGCTAGATAGTGTGATAGTTCAGCTGGGTCTTCGAAGGTTATCATGGTTCCTTTGTTGTTTATCCTGAACCTTGATGGGCTGGTGAAGGAGAAGTTGCCTGGTTTTTCCTTAGCTTATCTCTTTGTGCCAGGAATCCTTTCCTGATGTCTGCTGTTGTTTTCGAGTATTGCAAAAAACACAGTTGATGGACAGAATGCAGAACAATGTCTTACATTCACTCCAGTACAAAGATCTGGGCATAAATCCATCGTTTGTTTGCACTCCACACCACCCTAGGTCAGACAATGGCTATATGCAAATCAGCCTTGACCCTGTGCCTCATGGGAACAGTCCAGCCCGAACTACCAAGCCATGTCTTTCCTAGACCGGAATCAAGCATCCAAGGACCGGTTTCTGGCTATCAGCCTTCTTCAGCCTGGATAGCTTGACTCCAGATAGGTGGAGAGCCTGGGACTCACGTCTGAGCATACCCAGCCCGCTCGGGGTGAAAATTGCAAAAAACACAGTTGATGGACAGAATGCAGAACAATGTCTTACATTCACTTGGGCATAAATCCATCGTTTTTTTGCACTCCACACCACCCTAGGTCAGACAATGGCTATACGCAAATCAGCCTTGACCCTGTGCCTCATGGGAACAGTCCAGCCCGAACTACCAAGCCATGTCTTTCCTAGAACGGAATCAAGCATCCAAGGACGGGTTTCTGGCTATCAGCCTTCTTCAGCCTGGATAGCTTGACTCCAGTGATGTGGAGAGCCTGGGACTCACGTCTGAGCATACCCAGCCCACTCGGGGTTGTTTTCGAGCAGTACTGCGTGAGGATGATCTTGTGGCCATTCCATTGCAGGTTCAGGTTCTTTCTTGCTACTCCAAAGATGGCCTCTGTTTGATGTGAGCGCAGTGGTTTGCATATTATCAGCCATGGCCCTGATCTGTTTGTTTGTTTGAAGGCTGGTACTCTGTAGGCTTTGTCTAGCTCGAAGGGATTTTCGAATTTGAGATTCGTTAGTTTAGGTATGAGGTTTTGTAGCATTGCCACGCATAAACCAGCTTTGTCCTCTTCTCCCTCTGGCACACCCAGAATTCTTATGTTCCCCTTTCTTTGTCGGTCTTCAAATTCTGCTGCCTGGTTGCGTAGGTCTGTTGTTGCTTTGGCAATGTTACCAATTGCCTTGCCCGTGAGCTGTGGCCTACGTTCTAAGTCACTGACTCTTTTCTCTACTGTTGAAATTCTATTGTTCGCTGTGTGGTTGTCTGCTCTGACTGCTGCTAGTTCAAGTTGTTTTGAGTCAGTAGTTTTTTTGTCAATTTGGCCAAGTCGTGGACTTCGGCAAGTTTTTTGAGTATGCTGTCTAGCGTGCTGCTAATGTCCGATTTCTGTTTGAAGGGGGAATCTGGGATACCTTCGGGTTTGGTTTTTCTCGGTTGTTGTGTCGGCTTTCCTTCACTCCCTGCGTGGTTAGTAGGGTTGCCTTCTCTTGTTGGCCGGTTTCGCTCTCTTTGTTCGACCTTAGATCAGCTCTTGGGCTTGGGCTTTTCTCCTTGCTGCTTTTTATATCTGATGTTCTAATTGGTCTTTTGTGCCTAGTGTTTGTCGTATGCCTTTTCTCTGTCGTAATTGTGATTATCGCTTCTGGTGTTGGTCGTGTAATACGTTATTTGAAGCTCCTCTTTTTTTTTCCCTCTCTACTGTTGGTCATTCACTCCCTTCTACTTTTAACCCTTATTGTCTTGCCATTTGTCTTGCTTGTCTGATATGCTTTTGGCGTTTTGCTCTCTCTTTTTCGCACTCTTTCTGTGTTCTTTGTTGTGTTGTAGATTGTCTAGTTTTAATGGGCAGTTCAATTCTGCATTTTTTTTTAAAAATGTTTGCTTGTTGATCTTCTCTGTGCCTTCTCGCTTTGCTCTTTGTCTCCTTCTGCACTCCACGCGTATGTTTTTACTCCACTCTCACCGGGTTCTTAGTTCTCCTTTTCTCCGCACGAGTATGTTGCCCGCCTGATTTAAAATTTTACTTTGTGGCTCTTTTTTTTTCTCTGTTAAAATGGTTCTTGCCTTGGCTTAGAATTTGGTGGTCGCTTGCTCTGAGGCAAAGGCAGCTGCCTTGGCGTTTTCTCCACCCCCGTATTAGTTGTAGGGATCTCGGAGCTTTCCCTCGAGAATACTTTGTCCGCCTGGCTTAGTGAGCTATTTCGTGGTAGTTTTGAGTTTCTCTTTCCCCGGTCCGGTGATTTTTCATCGCTGTTCCTCCCCCTTCGCCTCCGCCCTTCTTCTGCATTAAAAAGAAAGATGGCTGCCCCGTTGGTTTTGAGTCGGTGGTTTCGCTTTTGCTCCGCAGCGGTAGGATGGGGCTCGGATATCTCCCTCACCTTGTCCGTATTTGTGCTGGTTCAGGCGCGGAGGATGCAAGGTTGTGCGGTTGCTTTCCTTCTTAGCCCTGCGCCTCAAGGTTTTGATCTTCTTTTTGTTTATTATGTTTTATTTTATTTTTTGTTCCCTTGTCCGCCACCCCTCGTTAGTCAGCTAAGATGGGTGCCTCCGTATTGGGCGGTTTTCCTTTTGCTTGCCTCGGTGCAGTGGCAGAGGTCCCGGAGGGCGTCAATTGTTTCTAGGAGGTAAACTGTCATCGTGGAGGGGGGGTCTGATGCGCCAGGGGTGCGGGCACTGACCTTGTTGTACTAGGTTCACGCAAAGTCCTCGATCTTCTCTTTCTTAGGGATTGTAGTCAGGGGGTCTATCTAGCCGCGGCCATCTTGCCAGCTTGGTTCTTTCGGTTACATTGCTTCTAGCTTTCTTTTTTTTTTTTTACGTTTGGCTGAACTAATTTCTGCTCTGGCTACCTCATTCAGAGCTGCTCGGGTTCCGATGGAACCTGTGCCGATTGTTTCTTAGTTTAGCCCGTGATATCACGCTGTTTTCCTTGGCTGGATCCTGTGTTGCAGCGGAGCTCTGGACTCAGGCAACTCTACCCATTGTCGTCCAAGCCACGCCCGAGTAACATCTTGTCTGACACAGGAGACTGTCCACTTCTCTGAGTCTGGGAATCCATCAACGCTTTGCAGATACCACTTCAAAGTTAACGGCGAAAACTCCTTCAGTTGGGTTGAAACATGTATGACTCAAATTCTGAGTGCAAACGGTTGCTACCAACTTTATCAGTGTAATTTTGTCATATGCAATAAGCACGGTCCTACTCCGCATAGTGAGAGATTGTAACCTATGCTATGTAGAACTAGGAACGGAAGAGAACAGGGAAAGAGCATTCACCTCTGCAACATAACACATTAACTCTGTAGGGACACAGTCCAGACCTTAGCCTCTGCCCTCTCCCCCTTGTCCTTTCTGACCTTGCGGATGCCTCTCACCAGCTTCCGCCTCTAGGACATAGGTGCTGGAAGTAGGAGTACTGGGGGTGCTGCAGCACCCCAACATAAAAATGCTAGAGTGAAGCAGCAATGAAGACACCTGTAAATGATGTTTTTATCTTGGCAAGAAAGCTGTGCATTCGGAGACATGTCAAACATCAGTCTCTTTTTCTGATAAATGTGTTCTTATTTTTATTACTTGGAACTTGGGGGCATATTTACTAGAGACGTTGCGGAGCGTGGTTTTTGCCTCCTTCGCTCCGCCACTTCTGAAACTCAGGGCTGCACCATATTTACAACAATATGGTGTAGCCCTGCATTTCCTCCTGCCCTGGCGCTAGATTTAGCAGCCTAGTTCCACCGCAGTTATCCTTGCACCATAGATTAAGGGTGTCTGCGTTGAGGGGAAGATTGTTATGTGCTGGAAAGTGTCTCTTTCTGCACATCAACAATCTTTAAACGGTGTTTTGAATCTTCTATGTGTGCTGCTTAATGCAGCACACATAGAGCTGATAAATGCAGCACACATAGAAGTAGCTAAACGTCATTTTTGTTATTGTTTATGTGCAGGAAGGGACACCTGTTCCCGCAAACTCATAGTACTAATGATGTGGTATTTCAGTACTGTGGATTATTGGCTGAGGTGGATGGTAGTCCTCCTCAAGTAAGAACATCACTATTTTTGGTAGGTCCAGTAAAGGTTTCAGTAATTTAACCCTTAGCTCAATCCTTGGTAACTTACCACAGAGTAGACAGGCTCAAGTTAAGGAAATGTGTAAAGGATTTAGAAGTACCTAAAAAGTTAGAAACTCAAAAACCCAACCTGTAACAATCCCACTCCAGTTTATAAAAATAGAGGATATCTTAATGACACCAAATCGACAAAAATCTATCAAGAGTAACGGAGAGAGGAATATGTAAACATTAAATAAAAATTGTGCCAAAAAGCTTTAGTGCACATCGCTTGACCAGTGTCTAAATACGATTTAAGGCTGACAACACAGGTCGGATAAAAATTCAGGAATGTCCCCGGTCAGAAGTTTTACCTTCTGAAGTAGTATTGGAATGTAAGTCAAAATATTTCAGTGGAGCAAGGCAGCAGGCTGTGGTTGAGAAGATATCCAAAGGGATGGATGGTCATCGGATGTGGTCCCGGTAAAGCTGTTGAATTTTGGCAGGAATGCTCAAGTGGCAGAAATTCAAAACTCAAGCCCAAGGAAGGCCCCTCGTGGGTCAGATATTTTTGGTGCCTTTGCCTGGTGAAGACTTCTGCCTTCGGACTTAATCACTCAAGCACTTATTTGGAACTTGGAATCCTCCAGTGGGCGATAGTTGAAATCTGTAGCCACACAGGGGGGCCACAAGGCAGGATAGCCTCTCCCCAAATTCCCACTGAAACAGATTTACTGCTGTGGAAAACTTGAGTGGGGAAACCTGAATCTTTGGCTCTGTGGCAATGCAACTGTGTTGGTTCTCCAGAGGTCTTTAGAGACAAAAGTAAATTTCTTAGTCCCAGGGTTTTCAGGATGTTAGGAGTAGTATACTTTGACACAGTCAAGGGTACCCGGACCTCAGAAACACCACTTGGGGGTCAAGATTCATTCCATCGGAAACCAGGAACAAGATCCAGCCAGGGCAGATGCAGTTGCAACTGCTATCTTCAGAAAAAGAGCTTAACAGGAGGTCAGCCAAATCACCCTTGGAGTCCATGTCTTTGTCCTGTGTACATATGGGAGCAGGTCCAGTCCTTCGGGTCTACTCACAGGTCTCAACAACAGATGCAGTCCTTCTTTTGTCTTGCACAGGTCCAGTGTCCAGTAGTGCTCTGAAGAAGGTACCCGGGGGGGCAGAGTTATGCCTGGCATTAGCCTGGGGATGGGGGTAGAAAATAGTTACATTGACAACATGCTTTCAGTTACATTTAATGTGATACAAGAAGGCATACAGCCATGGACACAACAGGACCTCTTAAACATGAGGCATAATATAACAACACAAACGAAAGAGTACACCGTCCATTTGCAATGCTTTTCTGCTATGTTTCTTGCTCATGAAGTTTAAGCTAGCATGGAGGACCAGTCAAGTTGTTTTTAGGATCTTCCAGTCAGAGAGAGCAGAGGATAGTGTACATGACGCCAGGATAATGTCACCAGCACATCCTGTGTCTTCAAGCATACCTAGCACTTTGTGCATTACCTGGCTTTGGGGTATTTGTTCCCTCTTAACTGCAATGCCTGATAATGTCTGCCAGTCCGCACTGCGTTACTAAACTGCGCCCTCATAAAGCAGAGGATCTTTTTGGATGACCCATTTCCTGATATGTTCCACTTCGCCTGGGAGAAGGAGAGCGTACTGTCATCTGTATATATATGCATCGAGAAGTAGAGGATATATGCATTATTTGTATAGCACGGACCTAGCCAAAAGGAAGTGGAACGCTTTATAGGTTCAAAGGAAAGCATCTAGTCATTCAGTGAGAGGAACTGTACAACATAGCTAAAACAAGATTGTTATCACTATGCCTGTAGTAAATACATGAATAAATCACTTACTGGTAAAGTTCATTACTTCAACGGAATACTTCCTCATACTAGTCCTTCACACGTCCTTCCACAGCTTAACCCTCCCTGGATACTTGATATTATAAGAGGAGTAAATGAACGGAAATAAAACTAAATCAGGGGTGGGACTCAGGAGGATAGGTAGCAAAAATATAGTTGATGGGAGCAGCTTAGTAAGGCTGTTCTCAAGTGATGACATTCACTCAAAGGTAAACATGAGGACAAGGAAGGCATAGAGCAGATGGTAATCTGTAACTGTCATGAGCAGATTGCATTACAAATGCACCAATGGTCTTTCCTGAATCCCCTCTCATGTGTGGAGATGGATTGCCCATCAAGGGCACCAAACTGAACTGCTCATATTCTCTGCTGAAAACTGTTATAAGCAAAGACATTAGGCAGCTTTTGATCTCAGAGCAAAATTAGGTTCTAATGCTCAGAGGAATAGCATCAAGAATCTTCAGTAGGCATTCACAAGTTGTTTTTGACAAATCTTCAAATGTTTGCAGGTTTTCCCCAAAAGGCTCACACAGTTTAATGCATCAATGTGAAATTCAAAAGACTGACATAAGCTTGTGGTGCCATTCAGAAACCTCTTATTGAATGTGTCCTTTTACGTGTCCATAGCTTTGTTGTGGAAGGCATTTCATATTGGGCCTTTGTTTCTTTTACCACTATATATGTTAGTCCTGCTTTAATTAAAAATGAATATTTTCTGGCCCCCTTTAGGCAGAAGCAGTACTGCTGCTACTAAAAACAGAGGTCCCCTTTGCTATATGACATACAGTAGATAGTAGCATGCTTACTTTGCCTATAAGGCTGTAGACATAGTTAAAAATTACTACCACCCATAATAAGTCATACAGAGAAACGTGGAAGATTTCCACTGGGACTCCAGTTTCAGTCCAATTTCTCAGCTTTGTGTAATGTTAGAAACACTGAAAAATATTAGGGACAAAAAATATCAAGAACGGAGCCACTTTAGCGGCAGGTAACTGCCGCTAAAGCGGCGATAATGGGCTTGATAATATGCCGTAGAGAATTCCCAAAGAAGCTCATGTTCACACCAGAACATGGGCTTCCATGGGAATCCCGATAAACAAGAACCCATGACTTGCGTCACCACGTATACACCAGCATCCAACGCGGTGAAAAGGGTACTGAAGAGACACTGGCCCATTCTCAATACCGGCAACATTGTGTTTGAGCCACCCAGGTTCGCCTGCAAAAGGTCACAAAACATGAGGGATATCTTGATACACACGAGACCCAAAACACAAAAGACTAGAACACAGTCCACCCTGTGGCAACTTCCACCAGTCCAGGGCCACTACCCCTTCGGGTCTTGTAGTGTATGTCCATTGACCAGCACATACAAAAACATCCAACTAACCCCCACCTTGGCATGGGAACTACGCAGCCACACTAACTGCAATACTGCTAAATGCGTTTACCTGATCTTATGTCCATGCGGACCCTACTACGTGGGCATGACCACTCGCCCTGTGAAGACCCGCATGGCAGAACACCGCAGCAACTTTCGTTGCAAGAAGACCAACACCAAAATGAGTAAACACTTCGCAGAAGCCAACCATAGTGCAGACTCATTCAAATGGCTTATACTGGAAGCTAATTCAAGCTCAACCAAACTGAGCCTTTTCTACAAAGAGCAGCGGTGAATACATCGCTTATGCTCTGATAGTGAGGGCCTTAATGAGGATATTCCATGGAGCGTGCTGTAGTTCAACACTCCTTACCATGTATAACCTTAAGATTTTTTGTCTTTTACTAGGTTTGATACAGGCTCCTACCAACTAACCTCCGTTACCAATGTTGCTTAAAACCCGTTCCAATATGGCCACCACCTGTACACTTACCCATCTCCTACTATGACATACTCCTCTACCACATTGATTAGAATCATGCCTGTAATACTGAAATGACAGCGTAATATATTTGAATTGGTTTTATGTACAATAATACCCTTTCTTTTCTTCTTTTTTTCTTTTTTCCCCCCCTATCCCCAACACCATGTCTTTAGGGGAGGTCCTGGCGTAGTTCACAGCGCTAAACAATGCAGTACCAGACACAGAGAAATGGCAGCCGCCTTTGTGAGGCATTTCACTTCCACCTTTCCGATACGAGACCGCCCCCACGTGACACTAGGCGCTGTTATTACCCCGCTGCAGCTCCCGTCCGGTTACCTCCCGACCCAGCAGAGAGAGGTAGGTCTACCTTTGTAGACCCGGAAAACATAAGTAAGTGTATTATCAACAAGGGGCACGAGAATACGATCGCGTGGCCACCAAGTCCGTTTCGGAATGAGAATATTCATATCTGCCGATTGCGCTATTACGAACGCGGGCACTGACACATATCGGGCTTTTTGGCTTGCTCCAGGTGCTCCCCACCCACGCCGAGGGCATTCCCATCACTCCCCAGGCGTTTGGGATACGTGTATGTGCCCAACTAGTGTAAATAAAACCCGGAAACTACTATAGGTGTAACGAGTCAGTTCCAGTACTAAACATGCCTGAGTGAGTGCTTACAGACCACCCGAATGTGCCCTTACGAGCACCTGAACTGACATACTCTGTATATTTGGGCTTACACTAGGTACCCTCCACCAACGCCGAGGGCATTCCCTTCACTCCCTTGGCAGTTGGGATACATGCATGGGCCCAATTAGTTTAATTAACCCCCGAGAACTACTTTAGGCACAACCAGTTTGTTGCAGCATTAAATATGCTCGTTTTTACTGCGATTCAACCAATATTTGAAACGTTTGTATGCGACTGTATTGTTCTCCTGCGGGAGTAAAGCTTACATTGGGTGATTGAGTAATCTCTCCTATGTACTTATCCATTGATAAGCTCCCACCGGAATTGAGTTCTCTTCCTGCATCTTTGTGGGCAACAGGTCCCAATGATGTGGGCCTGCTTGACATCTCCCCTTATGTTGTTCAATTGAAATCGAATGTGCGGTTACCACGTATTCCCCAGTATCGTATCTCCCTTGATGGTGAGCGAGCGTTGTTGGCGATCATCTATGATTTGATCGAGAAAGATGTTATCGAGGAGACTCGGGGAAACGTGTGTAACAGTCCTGTACTACCTATTCTGAAACGCACTGATCCATCTAAGCCTCCTGTTTATCGTTTTGTAATTGACTTACGGGAGGTGAACAAAATTGTGGTTCCTCAGTTCCCTGTGGTGCCTGACATTACGGCTTTACTGACTCTGATTCCAGCATCTGCGTCCTGGTTCTCAGTGATCGATCTGAAGAATGCTTTCTTTAGCATTCTGATTGCTGAGAAGAGCAGGGACCGTTTCGGTTTCTCGTTAGGTGGTCGCAGCTTTAGGTTTAAACGCGCTCCTCAGGGCTACTGTGAGAGTCCATCGATATACAGCCAAGCCCTGAAGAGTCAACTTGATGCGTTTGTGTTACCGGCTGGTGCGGCCTTGATCCAATATGTTGATGACTTATTGGTGGCTGCGGACACACGAGACATTTGTAAAACTGCTACGGTGTCTTTATTGCAACATCTCTGTGAGTTACATCACAAGGTGTCACCTTCTAAACTGCAATATTGTTGCCAAGAAGTAACCTATCTAGGTCACTTATTGTCAAAGGAGGGAAGAAGGTTGACCTCAGAGAGAATTGCAGCGATCGCTCGAATGACTGTGCCAACAACTCAGAGAGATGTGCGTGCCTTTCTAGGTATCACGTCATACTGCAGGCAATGGATTCCAAATTTTTCATTGCTAGCGAAACCATTGGTAGCTCTCACGTGCAAGGATGTTCCAACTCCTTTGCCATGGACGGAAGAGTGTCAGAAAAGTTTTTCTGAACTGCGTGATGCGTTGTGTTCGGCCCCTGTGTTAGGTACTCCTGACTACAGTAAGCCGTTTACACTATACGTTCACGAGAGGGAAGGTTGTGCGTTGAGTGTTTTGACGCAACAATTTGGAGGTAAGCAACGTCCATGTGCATATTTTTCCTCGACCTTGGACCCAGTAGCTAGAGCATTGCCGAGTTGTTTAAGAGCGACAGCGGCAGCTGCGGTGTCCATCCGACAATCTGCAGGATTGGTCATGGATAATATGCTTACGGTGATGGTTCCGCATGCAGTTGACACTCTTTTAAATCGTACGAAAACCCAACATTTGACGAGCGCAAGGTTGTCTGGTTATGAGTTGACTCTTTTGGCAAGTCACATTCAAATAAAGCGCTGCAATGTCCTAAACCCGGCGACCTTGTTGCCAACCAATATGGAATCAGACGAGGTACCACCACACGATTGTTATCTACGAACTGAGGACGAAACGAAGGGTCGTGTTGACCTAAAAAACACTCCATTGGAAGAACCCGATGGTACTTTGTATGTGGATGGTTCGTGTTTTAAGTTGCCGAATGGTGATGTGACGACTGCGTATGCTGTGGTAACGTTGAGTACGGTTGTGGAAACTGCGAGACTGAATCAGAACTCTGCACAGGCGGCAGAATTAATTGCGTTGACGAGAGCGTGTGTTTCGTCGAAAGGAAAGAGGGTGAATGTGTTTACCGACAGCCAGTATGCTTTTGGCGTTGCCCATAGCTTTGGACGATTGTGGCAAAAGAGAGGTTTCATGACGTCGCATGGTACGAAGATCCAGCATGGACAGCTTGTGAATGATCTTTTAGATGCACTTACATTGCCCAAGCAGGTGGCGATTATTAAATGTAGTGCACACCGTATGGTGACGGATGATGTTGGTCGTGGCAATGCGTTTGCTGATGAGATCGCTAAGGAGACTGCGAGAAATTTTACAACTAGAATGTATGTGACGAGTTCGGTAAGGTGGCCTGCAGAAATTGGTATGTGTGAGGACACTATTCAAAGTGTGAAAGCGATTCAGAATGAGGCCACCGAGACTGAAAAGACCAAGTGGAAAGAGAGTACAGGAAAGTTGGAATCGAATGGCTGTTGGATTGATTTGTCGGAGAATAAAAGGTGGATGTTGCCGGATGCATATGTGCTAGCTGTTGTGACCATGGCACACGGTTTGTCACATATTAGTGCGAAAGGTATTTGCAAGTTGTTGTCCCCTGTATGGAAGAATGATGGTATCGCTAAGTGTGCTGAGAGATTGGTCAAGAATTGCATGATATGTATGATGTACAATCCTGGCAAGGGCACTCCTACACCCCCTGGCCACTTTGCTCCTCCTACATGTCCCTTTGAGGTAATTCAGTTGGACTTCATCCATATGGAGCGATGCAATAACCTAAAATACGTTTTAGTTGTGGTTTGCGCATTCTCCCGATGGATCGAAGCTTACCCTCTCAAAGACAATACTGCCTTGTCCACAGCGAAAGTCTTACTGAAGGAATACTTTCCTCGGTATGGAATGCCACGGATTGTATGGTCTGATAACGGAAGTGAGTTTGTGGGGAGTGTGATGAAAAGTGTGTGTAAGGGCCTTGGAATTACACAGAAATTCCATGGCGCCAACCATCCCCAGTCAGCAGGTTTGGTTGAGGGGTACAATGGTACTCTAAAACTAAAACTGGCAAAGATTCAGGCTACGACTGGTCTCTCGTGGCCCGACGCTTTGCCTCTGGCTCTTCTGTCAACTAGGGCGACTGTACACTCTCAAGTAGGGCTCAGCCCATATGAGATTGTGTTCGGCCGTCCTGCAAATATTTGGGGGGTTCCTAGACCCAGGGCATTCACAAATCTTGAATATCCAATGCTGATTGATTACCTTCATGATCTGACTGCTAAACTGAGGTTAATTCATCAACAGGTCTTTGAAGCACTGCTGGCGCAGACGGAGGGTCCAGGCCACCAGCTCCAACCCGGAGATTGGGTGGTTACCAGGAACTTTGGCCGGAAGCGAAACCTGGAGCCGAGGTTTATTGGACCCTTCCAAGTGCTCCTCGCCACGAGAACTGCTGTTCGTTTGGAGGGCCGCAAGCATTGGGTGCACGCCACCCACACCAAAAAGGTACCGATACCTTTGCCAGTGGACTCGTGGGTGAGGACAGGCATCGCTGCATCTGAAACCGAAGCTTTACCGAACTTTGTGCCGTTCAGTGACGCTCAGCCTGTGGGGGATACTTCAGTGCAGCCAGATAACACTGTTGAACCTTCTGCATTGGAGAATTCAAGATCTGAACTATCGTCTGACCGACAGGACTCTGTTTCATCATCCGAGCAATTGTTTGAAGAGCAGACTCGTCCTGGAAGAAGCAGATATTTTCTTCGTTCCAATACTAGAGACAAATAAAATTGTTTTTGCTTTTTCCTTTTGAAATCCACGTTACCCCATTATCACTCTGAACATTTTTGAACAACTGTGGTTTCTGTTTGAATTCTGAGTTCTTTTCCACATATGTGTGTTTGTTTCCACAGCTAGGAGATTTTGTATATATTGTTTAATTAAAAGAACCTTACATCCGGGTGGACCGTAGGGCCGTGCGGGTACTTCCTTCTGTTTAGTAGGTCCTGACACTAGATTGGAGGCCGTCGATTCTTAGGAACTCCTGGGGATTAACTATTGCTACACAGAACGAAGTGCGTCAAGAACGTTGCGGACGGTTTTAGAGGATGGCATTCTCAAGGTTGTCGGAAGTGGAGAAGACTCAAGCGCAAAGATTCGAATTGCATAGGATCGTATGTACTAAATGCTTTATGTTTCAGGTGTTCCTACTGTTCCTAACTGTTTCTTCGTTACTGGTGGGTGGAGTGTATTATGCGATACAATCACTATTGCCTTCTGCTTCACCCACCCCTTCTTCTGAACCTAAACCTATTTCCACTGTTTCTCCTCATTCCTTCCATATCTTACCCCAACATGAACAGGTTAGACGTGCGGAATTTATGAACAATTCCTTCGTTCAGCATCAGTTGGTGATGAACACTACCAACTGTTGGGTGTGTGGGTTAATGCCACATACCACCGATAGGGGAATTCCGTACTTGGTCCTTCCTTACAGTTCCCAGGGTTCAGCTCGAGCATTTCAAACAATGTTTCGTAGCGCACTAGATTCCTACCCCCATCGAGAGCCACGCACTGCAGATCATGGTCCTGGCCCGTGCCACAAGCCTCTGGCAAGAGCGATTGCCAATTTAGATAGGGATATCTTCGACGCATCGCTTATCCCAGAGGAAGAGGTGCGAGCATACAGAGATCTGAGTGAGGCTGAGTATAGCATGTCAGTGGGTGATCGGCAGCTTAAAAGCTCGTCTCCGATCTGGATCGTACCCCATCTCGGTAATTTCTGTCTGAAAGGCCTTGGCCGAAGCCCGCGAGCTCAGCTTGGGAGGAGTGCCTGTACCGAAACGTATGTTTTGCCGACGGCCTCTTCCCCGGTTCTTCTGACTGCCAAGGGTACATACTTTGTCTGCTACGATCGCGCATATACATGGTTGCCTCGTGACTTCTCAGGCACATGTTATATTGCGAATTTGCTGCCGCCGACCGTTACTGTTGGGTCGGATTATCACAAGACCAGAGTTGTGAGAGGCGTGATTAGTGAAGAGGACACTGCCGGTCAAGAAGCAGGAGACTTCTTCAAGGGTTTCTTGCCGTTTTGGGGACCTATGATTAATAGTAGGAACCTGATACAGTTGACTCGAGTGGTGGAATCGACTGCTAATATCACTGCAAGTGCCCTTGGCAACATTACAGCAGAGCTTCAGGCGGACAGGCTTATGACGTTACAAAATCGTATGGTTTTAGACGTTGTCCTTGCAGATAGAGGTGGGGTATGTAAGGTGATCCATTCGAGTTGATGCATTTTCATTCCTGACAACGCTCCAACTGTCTATCAAGCCATCTCGAAGTTGCATAAGATCTCCGAGTCCATACACGTGGACGTAGGGGATTGGACGCTACTAGGGTGGTTTTGGGGCCTGATGTCGACGTGGGGTTGGAAGATTCTGATGATCATTGGGGTTGTTGTAGCATTCCTGTTCACGTGCTGTCTTTGTGTGCAGTGTGGTCCTGCCTTATGTGGCCTCTGTGCTGCGACGTGTATAAGACGGCCACCTGTTACCAAGGAAGCACTGCTGGATAGAATAATGTTGCAGCAACATCTGGATGGTCTGATGAATATCGAGATCGATTCTGATTCCGACTAGTGCTTGCCTACATGAGGGCAAAAGGAGCGTCTGAGGTTCCGTGACAATTGTAAGAGGTGTTTTCGACTCGCCCGAATATGGTCGAGACTGGTATCTATGAACCGCAAATGACGAGTTTAGTGGGTGTACGCGTTTTCGCTGTGCTAGCCTAAACCGTTCGTCTGTTTAGTGGGTTTCTTCATCTGAACCCACGGGTTCCATTTTCGATATGGCATCCATTTTGTTTCTTGCCCTCAAGTAGCCAGCGAATGGACACTGTCCGCTTCGTGACCCTGGGATTCCCAAACTCTTGCGGAAGACACGTGTTCCTTTGAGGGTGTCTTTATGACGAGGGGGATGATACTGTAAGGCAGATAGCCCCGCTCGAGGCTCATCTTGCCGTGCCGGTCTATTGTCTCAGTTGTGCATTCATTAGGCACGTCTCCTTTGATCCTTGCAATCGTGTTTCCTGATACCACCCCCCTTTTTATACTCTTTTCCATCTGTTCGCTATCCTCGTCTTCCTTTGCACCTGTTTCTGACTCTTCCTTGATTCGTTTACAGCCGAACGGAATGCACTAATGGTGGGAAGATGTACTTATACAGTTGGGAACCAGCAAATGCTACTGTGATTATGTTCCGGGCCCTGAATACATGAAAGCGACCCCCTATGAAATTCACTGTGGGAACTGGGTTGTAACCTTTTGTTTGCCATGTTATCTTATGCCGAAAAACTGTATAAAAGGAGCGATCCACAGATACAATTCGAAGCAGTCTCCTTGAACATACATACTATGTACTTCTTTTGACTTCTGTGTTCCCTGCAGTAAATAAACCTCGAATCTTTGACGCCGAAGGAAGTGTCCCGTGTCTCTGTCATTTGTACGCCAGAACAGGTAACCCACGAAGGTTTCAGGTGTTATCCCTGGCACCGCTGGGTCTTAGAAAAACCCAGTCCTTCACAAGGGCGTGGCCTAATACATGCGAAATAAAATTCTGTGCTTGACAAATTCACCAATAAAACTTTACTGGACAAAGAATAACTAAAATCAGAAGGCAGCCGTAAATTAAACAGGTTATACAGCACCATAATCATGGGCCAGAAGCAATAAACGCTTGACAAGGCAAATCGAAATGTATCTTAATTTGTATGTTTTTCCTTGAAGAGGACAGTGTACCGTGGAGATAACTTGCCATTGGCCTGAAGTAGCTTTTTAGGCCCAGGCACACCAATTGTGGCCACTGTATTTCCTGACTAGCTTTGCCCCAGTTTCACAAGGACTTCTGGTGGCGTTGCATTGCAGCTCCAGTGCGTGACAGGTTCTTAGAAACACTTTTTTTCTTCAGCCTGCGAAAACGGAATTAAGGTTCCCCTTACTGCATTGTTTCTTTGCTTTTCCAGAGCTCAACACAACCTGCCTGTGGTTGGCTTTGAGCACTGCACCTTACTTCTGTCATAAATATGTGTTACATGGGAATATCCAGGCCTAGTTCACAAAACACTTTGGGGCATATTTACAAACCCCTATCACCACCGAAGCATCACTTTTTGTGATGCTCCAGTGGCATAGCAGCATTTTCCATATTTACAAGGTGGCGCTAAGCCACTGTGCATGGCTTAACACCACCTTGTAAATATGCCCCTTTCTGCCAAAGTCCTCTGCAGCAAAAAGGCATGCAACTGGTGTTGCAGTGGGTCTTCCACCGCAACACCCATAGCTTTTTGATGCTGTCCCAGATTTACAAGGCTGGACCAGTGCCAAGAACTAATGAGAGGAAATACCTGTCTTAGGATGGCGATACGAAGAGAAATTAATAATTTCTCCTCATTTTTTGCTCTTTCTACGAGTGCTGCATTATGCAGCACACAGTGAACGAGAAAATCCCTCCTGCAGTGCAGGCACCCTTGCTACATGGTGTCAGGATGCCTGTGTCGGCGCTAGGCAGCATTTTTTGCGCCAGTGCTTGGGGAAACTCAGGGGTGCGCTGTATTCTTGTGAATATGGCGGCTCCCTGCTTTTTAAAAGTGTCGAAGTGCGGCGTTACCAAATTTGGCGCTAAGAGACTGTAAACATGCCCCTTTGTGTGAGTAGTTTGAAAGAGTAAGACATGCCTAAGTTTGAATCTGTTAGTAAGCAAGTTTTACTCCTGGAAATTCTTCAGTAAGTCCTGAGCAAGAAACACAAACACATAGTAAAAGCTTCATGAATCAGGCCTGATGTCTCAATATTTACTCTTTTGTTTGAAGGGTTTCAAAATACACTGTTTTACTGACATCAATCCACTAGGAGGTTGCCCTAGGCAAAGCAACATGACAGATTTGAATTATTTGAGTTTTAAGAAAGAACAATTTTAGAAGATACATCACCTTACCACTCCACTCACATTAGTAATTACAGAAGTTCAGATCTAAACAAAAATGTGCACCTTTGAATGTATAATGATTTTTCAAAAGAACTTAGTTTTGGTATCCAGTTTATATTATGTGAACTTCATAAACACGTATGCTTTTTTTTAGGAAAAAGAAATACGCTTCAGTCTTCACATTGTCCTGAAATGGGTAATATGATAAGTTGAATTAGCATTTTTCAGTGTTGTCTGCTTTTGCTTACGTTTACTGTTTCATATTGTCATTGACTTGAAAAATGTTGTTTTCTTGCAAGTGCGAATGCCTTTTTAGAATGCCTCTGGGATTAATGTGCCTGCTGTTTTTAATTACTATGTTTCAGGCTTCAATTTGCATTCGACTAACTTTTGTAATGAAATCGTAATATGTATAGTGCAGTGTTCACAGAGCTTTCCTGTGCGGTGTACAAATATTGTCAACTTCTACATCTTTTGCCTACTTTGTCGAGTTTTTTTTCTTTTTAAACATCATGCAGTTAATGAGATTTAAAACAAAATGTGCTGACAAAATTGCAAAACTTTTGCCGTGCGAGAGGCAAGAGATTAAAAAGAACTACTTTTTTTGTGGGAAATCTTCGTCCAGAAAAACTGCTAAATTGTAAATTTAACAACTTCACGAAGTAGCTAATTCGTGAACTTTGCAAAACTCACAGAAAAAGGCAACAGGACCTATGCATGAAGGTACGTAAGTATACGAGCAGGACATTTGTCATTCATGGAAGTGCATTTACTAATGTACAATTCACAAAGCAGTAGAATTTAATCTTAGAATAGACGTAAGTTTCTGTGCCTCTTAAACTCATATAAATTTGAGGATGGACACACACTTCAAAATATGATCGTAATGTTACTACAAAAAACATTACAATTATACAATCTATGTTTTCACCCCTCTCCGAGCAAGCATATAGATACGCAATACACGAATATGCTGGTTATTTTTTGAATGTGTGAAAATAAATAACTGCCCATGTTTGACAATTGTGCACAGAAAATAATCATAGTCTAAGGCACATGAATACAACCCAGAGATCTGCCTTTTTAGATCTCGGCTAGGCAGTATATGCATTGTCTCTCAAGAAATGCTGTATCTACTGTATGAACTTTCAGCACGCCCATCACTTTATATTTGTTCCTTCATGTGCTTTTCAAATTGTCATTGTTTTTGGTTAGTGAATACTTTACATTTGTCCCTCCCTTTGCAACTGAACACAACAACAAAACCAGCACAGCACCACCTTAGCATCACTCAGCCCCAGCACTGCCATACCTCAGCACCAGCGCAGCCTCACCTCAGCACCAAAGCACTACCTCAGCACCAGCCCAGCACCACCTCTGCACCAGTGCAGTACCACCTCACTACCAGTGCAGCAGTACCTCAGCATCAGTGCAGCACTGCCTACTCAGCATTAGTGCATCACCAGAACAGCTTCACTCAATACCACCACAGCACCATCTCCTCCCTGGAGAAAATAGTGCGGAACACATACAGTCAGCACTCCGTTCAGAATGTGGAAGACATTGTAAAAGTATACAAGGCGCATGCCAAAGGATGCATGCAACATAGGTGATGTAATAATAGTGCAGACCTGAAAGTCGAGGAGGAATGTGTGATACATGGAAGTGAATGTGACAACCATTGCATCACCACATCAACACCAGCACAGCACCACCTTTGAACCAGTGTAGCACCATCTCAGCACCAATGCAGTACCACCTTAGAACCAGCATAGCACCATCTCAACACCACCATATCACCACCACCTCCACATCAGTACAGAACCATCTCAGTGTCACAACAGCACCACCTGAGCAGCACCACAGCACCACCTCCATATCAGCACAGCACCATCTCAGCATCAGCACAGCACCATCTCCTCATCAGTGCACCACCACGAGAGCAGCACCACCTCAGCAGCAGCACAACACCAACTCAACAGCACAGTGTCAGCACTATATCACCTCTGCATTAGCACATCACCATCTCAGCATCAGCAAAGCACCACCTCAGCACCAGTGCAGCACCACCTCAGCAAGTGCAGTACCACCTCAACATCAGCACAGTACCACCTTAGCATCAGGATAGCACCAGCACAGCTCTACCTCAACAGCAACTCAGCACCAATGCAGGACCACGTCAGTGTTACTACAGCACCACCTCAGCACCAGTGCAGCATCACATCAGCACCAGCAAAGTACCAAATTCACCATCACTCAGCACCACCTGAGCACCAGCAGAGCACCACCTCAGCATCAGCACAGCACCAGCTCCTCATCACTTCACCACCACCAGAGCAGCACCAGCTAAGCATCAGCACAGCACCACCATAGCACCGGTGCAGCTCCACCACAGCACAGTAGCAGCTCAGCATCCGCACATCACCACCTCACCATCAGCATATCACCAGCTCAGCAACAGTGCAGCACCATCTCAGCATCAGCACAGCACCACCTCAACACCAGCACAGCACCATCTCAGAATCAGCACAGCACCTCCTCCTAATCAGCGCACTACCACTAGAGCATATCACCAGCTCAGCATCAGTGCACCACCATCTCAGCATCAGTACAGAATCAACTCCGCAATAGAAAAAGTATCAGCACTGGATCACCTTCGCATCAACATGTCACCACCTCAACACCAGTGCAGCACCACCACAGCAACATCTCAGCATCAGCACAACACCACCTCTGCACAAGCATGCCACCACATCAGTGGCACTCAGCACCACCTTTGCACTAGTGCAGCAACACCTCAGCACCAGCACAGAATCACATCAGAATCAGCAAAGAAGTATCTGCTCATCAGCTCATCACCACCAGTGCAGCATCACCTCATTACAACACCACCTCAGCACCAGTGCAGCACCACCTCAACATCAACTCAGCATCATCTCAGCACAGCACAACCTCTGCACATGTACACCACCATATCAGTATCACTCAGCACCATATTAGCACCAGTTCAGCAACACCTCAGCATCAGCACAGCACCACCTCTTCACCAATTCACCACCACCACCAGTGCAACACCACCACAGCATCAACACAGCACCACCTCAACATAAACACAGTATCATCTCAGCACAGCACCACTTGAGCACAAGCACACCACCACCTCAGTATCACTCAGCACAACCTGAGCACCACCACAGCACCACATCCACTTCAGCACAGCACAGCACCACCTCCTCATCAGTTCACCAACACCAGTGTAAAAATACCTCAGCATCAGCACAGCACAATCTCTGCACAAGCACACCACCACCTCAGCATCTCCTAGCACCCCTTTAGCACTAGTACAGCAACACCCCAGCACCAGCACAACATCAACTCAGAATCAGCACATCACCACCTCTTCATCAGTTCACCACCACCAGTGCAGCACCACCTCAGCATCAGCACAGCACTACCTCAACATCAACACAGCATCATCTCACCATCAGCATAGCACCACCTCTGCACAAGCACGCCACCACCTAAGTAGCACTCAACACCACCTGAGCACTAGTGCAGCAACACCTAAGGACCATCACAGAATTACATCAGCATCAGCACAGAACCACTTGCTCATCAGTTCACCACCACCTGTGCAGCACCACCTCATCACAACACCGCATCAGCACCAGTGCAGCACCACCTCAACATCAACCCAGGATCATCTCAGCACAGCACCACCTCTACACATGCACACCAGCACCTCAGTTTCACTCAGCATCATATTAGCACCAGTGCAGCAACATCTCAGCATCAGCACAGCCCCACCTCCTCATCAGTTCACCACCACCAGTGTAACACCACCTCAGCATCAGCACAACACCACCTCAGCACCATCTCAACATCAACACAGCATTATGCCAGCATTAGCACAGCGCCACCTCTGCATAAACACACCACCACCTCATTAGCAGTCAGCACTACATGAACACTAGTGCAGCAACACTTCAAAACCAGGACAGAATCACATCAGCACAGAACCCCCTGCTCATCAGTTGACCATCACCAGTGCAGCACCACCTCATTGTAACACCACCTCATTGTAACACCACCACAGAATCACTTCAGCATCAGCACAGAACCACCTGCTCATTAGTTCACCACTACCAGTGCAGCACCACCTCATCACAACACCACATCAGCACCAGTGCAGCACCACCTCAACATCTACACACCATCATCTCAGCACAAGTACACCACCCCATCAGTATCACTCAGCACCATATTAGCACCAGTGCAGCACCACCTCCACATCAATAGCATAATCTCAGCATCAGCACAGCACCACGTCCGATTCAGTTCACCACCACCAGTGCAACACAACCTCAGCATCAGCACAGACCCACCTCAGCACCACTGTAGAACCGCCTCAACATCAACACAGCATCATCTCAGCACCAGTGCAGCACCACCTCAACCTCAACATAGCATCATCTCAGCATCAGCACAGCACCACCTCTGCACAAGCACACCTTCAACCTCAGTATAACTCAGCACAACCGGAGCACCACCACAGAACCACCTGCACATCAGCACAGCACCAGCTCTTCATCAGTTCACCACCACCAGTGCAGCACCACCTCACCATTAACACAGCACCACCTCAGCACCAGCGCAACACCATCTAAATATCAGAAGAGCATCATCTCAGCATCAGCAACGCACCACCTTAAAAGAAGCAAACCACCACCTCAGTATCACTAAGCACCACCGTAGCACTAGTGCAACAAAACCTCAGCACAAGCAGAGCATCAACTCAGTATCAGCTCATCACCATCTCCTCATCAGTTCACCAACAGCAGTGCAGCACCACCTCAACTTCAACACAGCATCATCTCAGCATCAGCACAGCACCACCTCATTATCACCCAGCACCAACTGAGCACCACCACAGCACCACATCCACATCGGCACAGCAACACCTCGTCATCAGTTCACCACCACCAGTGCAGCACCACCTCAGCATCAGCACAGCACAATCTGTGCACAAGCACACTAACAACTCAGTATCATCCAGCACCACCTGAGCAATAGTGCAGCAAAACCTCAGCACCAGCAAAGCATCACCTCAGAATCAGCACATCTCCACCGCCTCATCGGTTCACCACCACCAGTGCAGCACCACCTCAGCATCAGTACAGCACAACCTCAGCACCAGCACAGCACCACCTCCAAATCAACACAGCATCAATGCAGCATCAGCACAGCACCACCTCTGCACACGCAAACCACCACCTCAGTATCACTCAGCACCACCTCAGCATTAGTGCAGAAGCACATCAGCACCAGAACAGCACCACCTCAGTATCAGCACAGAACGACCTCCGCATCAGTTCACCAGCACCAGTGCACCACCACCTCAACACAGCACAAACTCAGCACCAGTGCAGCACCACCTCAACACTAACACAGCATCATGTCAGCATCAGCACAGCAATACCTCTGCACATGCCCTACCCCACCTCAGAAACATTCAGCATCACCTGAGCACTAGTGCAGCAACACCTGAGAACCAGCACAGAATCACGTCAGCATCAGCACAGAACCACCTGCTCATCATTTCACCACTACCAGTGCAGCACCACGTCATCACAACACCACCTCAGCACAAGTGCAGCACCACCTCAACATCAATACAGCATCAGCTCAGCACAGCACCACCTCTACACATGCACATCACCACCTCAGTGCCACCGGAGCACCAACGCAGCACCATCTCCACATCAGCACAGCACCACCTCCTCATCAGTTCACCACCAGCAGTGCAGCACCACCTCAGCATCAGCAGAGCACCACCTCGACACCAGTGTAGCACCACCTCACCATCAGCACAGCACCACCTTAGCACCAGTTAAGTACTACTAAACATCAACAAAGCATCATCTCATCATCAGCACTGCACCACCTCAGCACAAACAAACCACCACCTCAGTATCACTTAGCACCATCTGAGCTTCAGTGCAGCAACGCCTCAGCACCTGCACAACATCACCTCAGCATCAGAACAGAACCACCTGCTCATCAGTTTACCACCACCAGTGCAGACCCACCGCAACTTCAGCACCAGCACCACCTCAGCATCAGCACAGCACCACCTCTGCATCTGTGCACAACCGCCGGTGCAACCCACCCTCAATATCAGAGTTGTCGCCCATCAGCAGCAACTCAGCATCAATGCAGTACCACTTCAGTGATAGTACAGCTCCGCCTCAGTACCAGTGCAGCATCACATCAGCACCAGCACAGAACAAAATCCAGCATCACTCAGCACCTCCTGAGCACCAGCCCAGCACTACCTCGGTATCAGCACAGCTCCAACCTCCACATCAATTCACCACCACCAGGGCAGCATCAGCTCAGCATTAGCACAGCACCACAACAGCATCAGCACAGCACCACCTCAAGATCAAAACAGCATCAGCACAGCACAGCACAACCTCAGCACAAGCCCACGACCACCTCAGTTTCACTCAGCACCACTTGAGCACCATGCAGCAACACCTCAACACCAGCACAGCATCACATCAGCATCAGCACAAAACCGTACCACCTGCTCATCACTTCTCTACCACCAGTGCAGCACCACCTCAGCATCAGCACAGCACCAGCACAACACCAGCACAGCACTCCCTCAACATCAGCACAGCATCCTCTCAGCACAGACCCATCTCCGCACAAGCAGACCACGACCTCAGTATCACTAAGCACCAATGGAGCACAAGTGCAACAACACCACAGCACCAGCACAGCACCACCTCAGCATCAGCACAGAACCACCTCCTCATCAATTCACCAGCACCAGTGCAGCAGCCCCTCAACAAAACACAACCTCAGCACCAGTGCAGCACCACCTCAACACCAACACAGCATCATCTCAGCATCAGCACAGTAACACCTCTGCACAAGCCCCGCACTACCTTAGTAGCACTCAGCACCACCTGAACACTAGTGCAGCAACACCTGAGAACCAGCACAGAAGCACATTAGCAACAGCACAGAACAACCTGCTCATCATTTCACCACTACCAGTGCAGCACCACGTCATCACAACACCACCTCAGCACCAGTGCAGCAACACCTCAACATAAACACAGCATCTTCTCAGCACAGCACCACCTCTACACATGCACATCACAACCTCAGTTTCACTCAGCACCATATTACCACCAGTATAAAACCACCTCAGCATCGGCAGAGCACCACCTCAGCACCACTGCAGCACCACCCTCAACATCAAAACAGCATCATCTCAACATCAGCACAGCTCCACCTCTGCACAAGCACACAACCACCTCAGTAGCACTCAGCACCACCGGAGCACTAGTTCAGCAACACCTCATCACCAGCAAAGCATCAACTCAGAATCAGCACATCACCACCTACTCATCAGTTCACCACCACCAGTGCAGCACCACCTCAGCATCAGCACAGCACAACCTCAGCACCAGTGCAGCACCACCTCACATCAAATCAGCATCATCGCAGCATCAGCACAGCACCACCTCAGTAGCAATCAGCACCACCTGCGCAGTAGTGCGACACCTCAACACCAGCACAGAATCACATTAGCACAGAACCCCCTGCTCATCAGTTCACCATCACCAGTGCAGCACCACCTCAACATCAACACAGCATTATCTCACCACAGCACCTCCGATGCACACACACCACCACCCGAGTATCACTCGGCACAATATTACCAGTGCAACACCACCTCAGCACAGCACAACCTAAGCACTAGTGCAGCACCACCTCAACATCATTACAGCATCATACCAGCATCAGCCCAGCACCGCCACTGCACAAGCACACCACCTTCTCTGTATAACTCGGTGCCACCCGGGCACCACCACAGCACCACCTGGACATCAGCACCGCACCATCTCCTAATCAGTTCACCACCACCAGTGCAGCACCACCTCAGCATCAGCACAGCACCAGTGCAGCACCACCTAAACATCAACACAGCATTGTCCCAGTATCAGCACTGCACCACCTAAGCACAAGCAAACCACCCCCTCAGTATCACTCAGCAGCAACTGAACACCAACACAGGACCCCCTTCACATCAGCACAGCATCACCTCAGCACAGCACCACTTGAGCATCACTACAGCACCACCTCCACATCAGAACAGCACCACCTCCTCATCAGTTCACCACCACCAGTGCAGCACCACCTCAGCATCAGCACAGAACCACCTCTGCCCCAGTGGAGCACCACCTCACCATCAGCACAGCACCACCTCAGCACCAGTGCAGTACCACTAAACATCAACATAGCATCACCTCATCATCAGCACAGCACCACCTCAGCACAAGCAAACTACCACCTCAGTATCGCTTAGCACCAGTGCAGCAACACCCTAGCACCAGAACAACATCACATCAGCATCAGAATAGAACCACCTACTCATCAGTTTACCACCACCAGTGCAGCCCACCGCAACATCAGTAGAGCACCACCTCAGCATCAGCACAGCACCACCTCTGCATCTGTGCACAAACACCGGCACAGCCCAACTTAAACATCAGTGTAGCCCCACATCAGCAGCAACTCAGCATCAATGCAGCACCACTTCAGCATAAGTACAGCACCACCTCAGTACCAGTACAGCATCACATCAGCACCAGCACAGAACCAAATCCAACATCACTCAGCACCACCTGTACTACCTCACTCAGCACAGCACCAACTCCTTATCAATTCACCACCACCAGGGAAGCATCAGCTCAGCATCAGCACAGCACCACAACAGCACCAGCGCAACACCACCTCAACATCAAAACGACATCATCTCAGCATCAGCACAGCACAACCTCAGCACAAGCACACCACCACCTCAGTTTCACTCAGCACCACTTGAGCACCAGTGCAGCAACACCTCAACACCACAACAGCATCCCATCAGCATCAGCACAGAACCGTACCACCTGCTCATCACTTCACCACCACCACCAGTGCAGCACCATCTCAGCATCAACAGCACCCCCTCAACATCAGCACAGCATCCTCTCAGCACAGGACCACCTCCACACAAGCAGACCACCACCTCAGTATCACTCAGCGCCACCTGAGCACCAGTGCAGCAACACCTCAGAACCAGCACAGCATCACCTCAGCACAGCACCTCCTCCTTATCAGTTCACCACCACCAGAGCAGTACCACCTTAGCATCAGCGCAGCACCAGCACTCACTTAACATCAGCACAATATCCTCTCAGCACAGGACCACCTCCGCGCAAGCAGTCCACGGAATCAGTATCACTCAGCACCACCGGAGCACAAGTGCAGCAACACCTCAGCACCAGCACAACATCACACCACCTCTACACATGCACATCACCACCTCAGTTTCACTCAGCACCATATTACCACCAGTATAAATAGACCCACCTGCTTATCAGTACACCGCTACCAGTGCAGCACCACCCGAGCATCAGCACACCATACCTCAGCACCAGTGCAGCACCACCTCAACATCAGCTCAGCACCATCTCAGCATCAGCCCAGCATCTCCTCTGCACCACTCCAGCACAGCCCAACATCAACACAAGCATAGCCCCACCTCTGCAGCAGCTCAGCACCACTTCAGCATTAGTACAGCACCACATCAGCACAGTGCAGCATCACACCAGCACAGAACCAAATACAGCATCACTCAGCAGAACCTGAGCACCATTCCAGCACTACCTCAGTAACAGCATAGCACCAGCTCCTCATCACTTCACCACCACCAGGGCAGCACCAACTCAGCACCAGCACAGCATCACCTCACCATCAGCACAGCACCTCCGCCTTATCAGTTCACCACCACCAGTGCAAAACCATTTCAGCATCAGCATGGCACCACCTCCCCATCAGTTCACCACCACCAGGGCAAAACCACCTCAGCATCAGCACAGCACCACCTCAGTACCAGCACAACATCACCTCAACATCAACACAGCATAATCTCAGCACAAGCGCACCACCACCTCAGTATAAATCAGCACCACTGGAGCATTACCACCACACCAACTCCACATCAGCAGAGCAGCACCTCCTCATCAGTTCACCACCACCAGTGCAGCACCATCTCTATACAGCATCATATCAGCACTGCACCAGCTTTACATCAGTTCACTACCACCTCAGCATCAATCAGCACCACCTGAGCACCACCACAGCACCACCTCCAAATCAGTTCACCAGCACCAGTGCAAAACCATATCAGCGTCAGCACGGCACCACCTCCCCATCAGTTCAATACCAACAGGGCAAAACCACCTCGGTATCAGCACAGCACCACCTCAACATCAACACAGCATCATCTCAGCATTAGCACAGTACCACCTCTGCACAAGCACACCACCACCTCAGTATAAATCAGCACCACTGGAGCATTACCACCACACCAACTCCACATCAGCAGAGCAGCACCTCCTCCTCAGTTCACCACCACCAGTGCAGCACTACCTCAGAATGAGCACAGCACCACCTCAGCACCCGGGCAGCACACCCTAAACATCGACACAGCATCAGCTCAGCATCAACACAAGCAAACCACCACCTCAGTATCAATCAGCACCACCTGAAGACCACCACAACACCACCTCCATATCCGCACACCATCACCTCAGCATAGCACCACCTCCACATCAGCACAGCACCACCTCCTCATCAGTTCACCAAAACCAGTGCAGCACCACCTCAGCATCCCCATAGCATCACATCAGCATCGGAACAGAACCATCTCCTCATCAGTTCACCAAAACCAGTGCAGCACCACCTCAGCATCCCCATAGCATCACATCAGCATCGGAACAGAACCATCTCCTTATCAGTTCACCACCTCCAGTGCAGTACCACCTCTGCACAAGCACAGCACCACCTCGGTGGCACTCAGCACTACCTAAGCACCAGCACAGAATCACATCAGCACAGAACCATCTGCTCATCAGTTCACCACCACCAGTGCAGCACCATCTCAGCACAGCACCACCTCAGCACCAGCGCAGCACCACCTCAACGTCAAAACAGCATCATCCCAGCACAGCACCACATCTGTTCACTTACACCATCACCGCAGTATCACAAAGCACCATTTGAGCCCAGAACAGCAACTCCTCAGCATCAACACAGCACCACTTCACCACCAGTGCAGCACCACCTCAACATCAACACAGCATGATCTCAGCATCAGCACACCACCACCTCCACATCAGCACAGCAGCACCTCCTCATTAGTTCACCATGACCAGTGCCGCACCTCCTCAGCATCAGAACAGCACCACCTCAGCACCAGCGCAGCACCACCTAAACATCAACAAAGCATAATCTCAGCATCAGCACCACACCACGTTAGCACAAGCAAACCACCACCTCAGTATCACTCAACACCACCTTAGGACCATCATAGCACCACCTCAGCATCAGCACTGCAGCCATTCAGCACCAGCACAACACAACCTAAACATCAATACAGCATCATTTCAGCTGCAGCACAGCATCTCCTCTATACAAGCTCACCACCGCCTCATTATCACTCAGCACCACCTGAGCACCACCACAGCACCACCTCCACATCAGCACAACACCATTGCAGCACAGTGCCACCTCCTCATCAGTTCACTACCACCAGTGCAACACCACCTCAGCACAGCAGCACATCAGCACCAGTGCAGCACACCTCAACATCAACACAGCATCATTTCAGCACAGCACAATTTTAGCATCAGCACAGCACAATTTTAGCATCAGCACAGCACACCCATAGCACAAGCACACCATCAACTCAGTATCACTCAGCACCACCTGAACGCCAGTGCAGCAACACCTCAGCACCAGCACAGCATCACATCAGCATCAGCATAGAAGCACCAGTTCATCAGTTCACCACCACCAGTGCAGTACCACCTCAGCACCAGGGCAGCAGCACCACCATAACATCAACACAGCATCATTTCAGCCCAGCACCACATCTGCAAACACACACAATCACCTCAGTATCACTCAGCACCACATTAGCAACTCCTTAACACCAGCACAGCATCACCTCCTCATCATCATTTCACCATCACCAGTGCAGCATCACCTCAATATCAACACAGCACCACCTCAGCACCAGTGCAGCACCAACTCAACATTAAAACAGTATTATCTCAGCATCAGCACAACACTACCTCTACTGAACCACACCGCCACCTCAGTATCACTCAGCACCACCTGAGCACTACCATTGCACCACCTCCACATTAGCACATCACCACCTCCTCATCAGTTCACCACCACTAATGCAGCACCATTTCAGCATCAGTACAGCACAACCCCTGCACAAGCAGACCACCACCTCAGTATCACTCAGCACCACCTGAGCACTCATTTAGCTATACCTCAACACCGGAACAGGATCACCCCAGCATTGGCACATCATCACCTCCTCATCAGTTCACAGCCAGCAGTGCAACACCACATCTGCCTAAGCATACCACCACCTCTGTATCACACAGCACCCCCTCCTCATCAGTTCACCACCACCAGTACAGCACCACCTCAGCATCAGCATAGCACAAACTCAGCACCATGGCAGCGCCACCTCCACATCAACACAGCATCATCTCAGCATCAGCACAGCATCACCTCAGCACAAGCAAGCCACCACCTCAGTATCACTCAGCACCATCTGAGCACTAGTGCAGCAACACCTCAGCAACAGCACAGAATCACATCGGCATCAGCACAGAACCACCTGCTCATCAGTTCACCACCACCAGTGCAGCACCACCTCATCACAACACCACCTCAGCACCAGTGCGGCACGACCTCAACATCAGCTCAGCATCATCTCAACACAGCACCACCTCTGCACATGCATGCCACCACATCAGATTCACTCAGCACCACCTAAGCACCAATGCAGCAACATCTCAGCATCAGCACTGCCCCATCTCATCATCAATTCATCCCCACCAATGCAACAGCACCTCAGCAGCAGTGCAACACCACCTCAACATCAACACAGAATCATCTCAGCGCAGCACCATCTCCGCACACGCACACCGACACCTCTGTATCACTCAGCACCATCTGAGCACCAGTGCAGCAGAACCTCAGCACCAGCACAGCATTGCATCAGCATCAGCACAGCACCATCTCAGTATAACTCAGCAATACCTGGGCACTGGTGCAGCAACACCTCAGCACCAGAACAGAATCACATCAGAACAGAACCACCTGCTCAAAAGTTCACCACCATCAGTGCAGCACCACCTCATCACAACACTACCTCAGCATCAGTGCAGCACCACCTCAAAATCAACACAGCTTCATCTCAGCACAGCACCACCGCTGCACAAGTACACCACAACTTCAGTATCACTCAGCACCACCTGAGCTCCTGTGCAGCAACACCTCAGGATCATCACAGCCCTACCTCCTCCTCAATTCACCACCACCAGTGCTACACCACCTCAGTATCAACACTTCACCACCTCAGCACCAGTGCAGCACCACCTAAAAACCCACACAGCATAATCTCAGCATCAGCACAGCACCACCTCCTTATCAGTTCACCACCACCAGTGCAACACCACCTCAGCATCAGCACTGTACCATCGCAGCATCAGCGCAGCACCATCTCTGCATCAGTGCACCACCACCAGTGCAACATCACCTCAGCACAGCACCACCTCAACATTGACACAGCATTATCTCTGCATTAGCACAGCACCACCCCAGCACAAGCACACCACCACCTCAGTATCACTCAGCACCACCTGAGCATCACCAGAGTACCACCTCCACATCAGGACTGCACCACCTCCTCTTCAGTTCACCACCACCGGTGCAGCACAACTTCAGCATCAGCACAACACAACCTCAACACAGCACCACCTCAGCACTGCATCAGCACAGCACCACCTCTGCACAAGCACACAACCACCTCAGTATCACTCAGTACCACCTGAGCACTAGTGCAGAAATGCCTCAGCACCAGCACAGAATCACATCAGCATTACCACAGAATCACATGCTCATCAGTTCACCGCCACCAGTGCAGCACCACCTCATCAATACACCACATCAGCACCAGTGCAGCACCACTTTAGCATCAGCACAGAACAACCTCAACACAGCACCACTTCAGCACTGCATCAGCACAGCACCACCTCTGCACAAGCACACAACCACCTCAGTATCACTCAGTACCACCTGAGCACTAGTGCAGAAATGCCTCAGCACCAGCACAGAATCACATCAGCATTACCACAGAATCACATGCTCATCAGTTCACCGCCACCAGTGCAGCACCACCTCATCAATACACCACATCAGCACCAGTGCAGCACCACTTTAGCATCAGCACAGAACAACCTCAGCACAGCACCAACTCAAAACAGCATCAGCACAGCACCGCCTCTGCACAAGCACACCACCACCTCAGTATCACTCAGCACCACCTGAGCACTAGTGGAGAAATGCCTCAGTACCAGCACAGAATCACATCAGCATTCCCACAGAATCACCTGCTCATCAGTTCACCACCACCAGTGCAGCACCACCGCATCAATATACCACATCATCACCAGTGCAGCACCACATCAACTTCAACACAGCATCATCTCAGCACAGCACCACCACTGCACAAGCACACCACCACCTCAGTATCACTCAGCACCAGCTGAGCACTAGTGCAGCAAAACCTCAGCACCAACACAGAACCATATCAGCATCAGCACAGCACAGCACCACATCCGCATTAGTTCATCAACATCAGTGCAGCTCCACCTCAGCATCATCACAGCACAACCTCAGCACCAGTGCAGCACCACCTCAACATCAACACAGCATCATCTCATCATCAGCACAGCACCACCTCTGCAAAAGCACACCACCACCTCAGTATCACTCAGCACCACCAGAGTACTAGTGCAGCAACACCTCAGCAGCAAAACAGAATCACATCAGCACAGAACCACCTGCTCATCAGTTCACCACCACCAGTGCAGCACCACTGTTGGACTTGGCCCTTTCTGCAGGGTCATCCCTGAACTTTTTGCCTTCCTCCCATATTCTCTCTGACCTGCTTTTGTTGGTTTAATGACTCTGGGCACTTTGCCACTGCTGACCAGTGGTAACGTGTAAATGCTTTCCCTATGAAAATGTGTATATTAATTGATTTCCATGATTGGCTCATTTGATTTACTTTCAGTCCCCAGTAAAGTGCATCAGGAGTGCCGGGGCTTGTAAATACAAATACTGCTAGTGGGCCTGGCGCTCTGGTTGCGCCACCCACAGAAGCAGCCTTTTAAAATGTGTCTAGGTCTGCTATTGCAGAACCTGTGTGCAGTCTGGTACTGTCATGCTGACTGCGCAAGTGCACCCACTTGTCAGCCTCTAAACCTTCCCTTTACTTCATGTGAGTCACCCCTATGGTAGGCTCTAGGGCAGGATGCATTGTAAGCATAAGGTAGGACAAGCCTTGATGTGTGTGGCATGTCCTAATAGTGAATTATAGCCATTTTCGTTTTTCACTATTGTAAGGCTACCTGTTCTCATAGGCCAAGATGGGCTGCTGGAATTATTACACCCTATAATGCCAGCAGGCTCAGGGAACTTGGTAGAAGGTCAAATGTAGTATGCCTGACCTCAGAATAATCAAATACCTCTTTTAGTAAAGTTTATTTTGATATCCTGGGTTTGCAAATGCTACTTTTAGAAAGCTAGCATTTGCTTGCCTAACCATTTCAGCCCGCCTCCGCTAGGATGTGTATCTGCTGTCTGGGATGTGTGAGTGACAGGGCTGGGGGATGACAGGTGGTGAATTCAAGGATTACACCTAGGTGGGTGGTGGGAGTGCCCCTGGACTCTGAATAGGGCTGTGCTCTGCCACCACAATTCTGGCTCTACCTCCTGGGGATCGACTGATGACTCAGCCCGACACCAGGCCCAGGAAGAGGGAAGCCTGTCAACAGAGTACTCCTGGCTGCCCTTGTCCCAACAATGCCGGCTCCACCACCTGTGGAGCGTCTGATGTTTTCCCTGCTCCCTGAAAGGAGAGACCCGAGTTTACCCAAAACAGTGCTCAGAGACTGAAAGAAGCTATGCAGAGGCCCCCCTGGCCTGCTAGAACAAAAGAAAAACTGTAAAAAAGTAGGAGCCCTGCTCCTAACAAGCTAGATCCTGTTTCCCCACAACAAACCTCTGCCCAACCAGAAGGCCCCAGGAAGAAGCTGAAGGACTGATCTGCTGTTTGCCTTGCTGAGGAAGGAGAGGAGAAGCCCTGACCATGACTTTGCTTTATTGTGCTGTGAACTATCTCCAAGGGCTTGACTGAGCTTGCCCCCTGAACAGAACCCCAGGACCTGTGGGTTCCCTGTGTCTTCGCTCGTCTGCTGGACTGAAGCGGTATGTTCTCCCGCCAGAGCTGGGACTGCACCCCCTCACCCCCTCCTAGGGCCGTGAAACCCGGGAGCTCGCCTGCCCTCTACCCGGCAGAGAGCCTAACTCTGCTAGAGCCGCTTTCTGCCCCTCGGATCAGGCTGCCTGCTCCTCTGCCCCCGCCTGCAACTGGAGCGCGCTGAAGTGCTCCCTTGCCCCTCCCGCCAGAATTTCCATCCAGAGTGCCATCCATGTCTGGACGGCCGCCCGTACGCCTGAAGCATACCCGGCCGCCCCACTTGGCCTCCTGAGGCATACTACTGGTCGCGCAGCCCCCTCAAGTGACCCCCAGTACCGTCTGTACTGAATGTTCTGGGCCGTGCTGACCCGTGAAAACCCGCCCGCTGAGTCAAGGATCACAAGATACGCCCGGCGTACCCAGCGCACCATCATCCTGCTACACGTCCCCCTGCATCGAGGGACAGCTGACGAATTGCTCTGCGCTTGCCCAGGTACGCCTTCACAAGATTCTGCAACGGGCTCGGGGCCCGCACAGTTCTGCTTTCCCCGCCAGCCCTGCTCGCCGCGTACCAAGACTGTACGCCGCGTACACCAGAGGAACCTTCAAGTTTGCCCAAAGCACACGGTACGTTGCGTACCTCTACTGAGTGCCTTTGAACCTGAGCGCATTGGAACCTGAGCGCATTATTTTGATGATACACTTCCCTCCCAACTAGACTGTACGCTTGCCCCCGCATGTTGTAGACCAGTAGGCTGGATTAAGGCTGTGTGCTGCGAACCACCTGGACTGTACGCCGAGTACACCTCTCTACCAGCCTTTCAACCTGTGCGCCCCGTACCGCGAGATGCGTGAGCATCGGTAGGGCCTCGGGGTATCGCACAGTACGAAGCGCACAGGAGCGCTAGGAAGGGTACAGCTCGCTCAAACCTTTGCTAAAGGAGCTGAAACCCTGTATCAGGTACTTTTAGAAGGGAAGGACAATTGAGAACCTACAAACTGAGCATTCTTGAAGGAACTCTAATAATTTGAAATCTAACTGAAAGACCATTGCCTATGTGAAGGTTCTTGTGGCCTCATCTTATGTTATATTGGTCTTGTGAAAAATCACTGCCTCATATATATATATATTTTTCATAAAGTTAAGTATTTTTTATACAACTTTCAGCCTGGTGTCCATTTGTGGGGAAATCAGTGGATTTACTGTGTAAGATCATGAATGCTTAACTGTAGCGCCCTGAAGATTAGCCTTGGCTGCTCGCGCCATGCAACCTAGAGGGTGAGCAGGGGTTATTCTTAAGGGGAAATTCCCTTGCCCTGACTAGAGTGGTGGTTTCTGCCTGGCTTTGGCGCAAGCCTCAGCCAACCAGAAATCCCATTTCTAACAACCACCTCATCACAACACCAACTCAGCACCAGTGCACCACTACCTCATCATCAGCACAGCATCATCTCAGCACAGCACCACCTCTGCACATGCATGCCACCACATCAGATTCACTCAGCACCACCTAAGCACCAATGCAGCAACATCTCAGCATCAGCATTGCCCCATCTCCTCATCAATTCACCCCCACCAATGCAACATCACCTCAGCAGCAGTGCAACACCACCTCAACATCAACACAGAATCATCTCAGCACAGCACCATCTCCGCACACGCACACCGACACCTCTGTATCACTCAGCACCATCTGAGCACCAGTGCAGTGGAACCTCAGCACCAGCACAGCATCACATCAGCATCAGCACAGCACCACCTCAGTATCATTCAGCACTACCTGGGCACTAGAGCAGCAACACCTCAGCACCAGAACAGAATCACATCAGAACAGAACCACCTGCTCATCAGTTCACCACCATCAGTGCAGCACCACCTCATCACAACACTACCTCAGCACCAGTGCAGCACCACCTCAAAATCAACACAGCTTCATCTCAGCACAGCACCACCCCTGCACAAGCACACCACAACCTCAGTATCACTCAGCACCACGTGTGCTCCTGTGCAGCAACACCTCAGGATCAGCACAGCCCTACCTCCTCTTCAATTCACCACCACCAGTGCAACACCACCTCAGTATCGTATCAACACTTCACCACCTCAGCACCAGTGCAGCACCACCTCAAAATCAACACAGCATAATCACAGCATCAGCACAGCACCACCTTCTTATCAGTTCACCACCACCAGTTCAACACCCCCTCAGCATCTGCACCATACCATCTCAGTATCAGGGCAGCACCATCTCTGCATCAGTGCACCACCACCAGTGCAACATCACCTCAGCACAGCACCACCTCAACATTGACACAGCATCATCTCAGCATTAGCACAGCACCACCCGAGCACAAACAAACCACCACCTCAGTATCATTCAGCACCACCTGAGCACCACCAGAGTACCACCTGAGCACCACCAGAGTACCACCTCCACATCAGGACTGCACCACCTTCTCTTTAGTTCACCACCACCGGCGCAGCACAACTTCAGCATCCGCACAGCACAACCTCAGCACAGCACCACCTCAACACAGCATCAGCACAGCACCACCTCTGCACAAGCACACCACCACCTCAGTATCACTCAGCACCACCTGAGCACTAGTGCAGAAATGCCTCAGCACCAGCACAGAATCACATCAGCATTACCACAGAATCTCCTGCTTATCAGTTCACCACCACCAGTGCAGCACCACCTCATCAATACACCACATCAGCACAAGTGCAGCACCACTTCAGCATCAGCACAGCACATCTCATCACAGCACCTCCTCAACACAGCATCAGCACACCACCCCCTCTGCACAAGCACACCACCACCTCAGTATCACTCAGCACCACCTGAGCACTAGTGCAGCAACACCTCAGCATCAGTTCATCACCATCAGTGCAGCTCCACCTCAGCATCAACACAGCACAAGCACAGCACCACCTCTGCACAAGCACACCACCACCTCAGTACGGCTCAGTTTCACCTGAGCACTAGTGCAGCAACACAGAATCACATCAGCATCAGGACAGAACCACCTGCTCATCAGTTTATCACCACCAGTGCGACACCACCTCATCACAGCACCACATCAACATCAACACAGCATCATCTCAGCAAAGCACCACCTCAGCACATGCACAGCACCACCTCAGTATCACTCAGCACCATATTAGCACCAGTACAGCAACACCTCAGTATCAGCACAGAACCATCTACTCATCAATTTACCACCACCAGTGCAACACCACCTCATCATTAGCACAGCACCACCTCAGCACCAGTGCAGCATCACCTCAAAATCAACACAGCATCATCTCAGCACAGCACCACCTCCACACAAGCACACCACCATCTCAGTATAGCGCAGCACCACCTGAGCACCAGTGCGGCAACACCTCAGTACCTTCACTGCATCACCTCCACATCAGCACAGCACCACCTCCTTATCAGTTCACCACCACCAGTGCAATACCAACTCAGCATCAGCACAGCATCATCCCAGCATCAGCACAGCACTACCTCTGCATTAGTTCAGCACCACCATTGCAACATCACCTCAGCATCAGTACTTACTTTATTATACAGTTAATGAAAACCGTAATGTACAAACATAACAATACATAATAGAGTAAAATTTTAAAATGTATAAAGTCGTGGTCAGATTCTTAATGCTGAGCATTATGCAGTGCTTTTAAAATAATATTAACAAACTTCCCAGCTCTTGCTAGGGCCTGGGCTGAATTGTTGCTAAAACACAAAACCGATGCTTCCCTACAATTCCTCAGTGACTGTTCCCGGAAAACAGGAGTTAGTAAGCGGCATCGGTCTGTAGCAAAGAATGGGCAGCAGCAAAACAGGTGGAGCCAGGACTTGTGTATGTGCAAAGCCTGCAAGTGGGCTGCTCATTCCACCAGGCCCACTGCGGATTGAAGTAAAAAATTGGTAGGGCTAGCATCCTCATGTATAGTATTTTGTTGCGAGTCTGGGGATTAAGGAAATAGTTAAAATATGGTTGAGGTTTCCCCTTGATGTATGATTCATTCAGAGCTGTGAAAAGTACATTTTTAGAGAGCCCGGCAGCGTCTGTCTGGAATGAAACTGAAATTATTTGATTTGTTATTGTTTTTTTCCACATTGACAGGGGGATAGTTGGATTAGTGAAGGAGGTGGCTTCAATCTTTAGTGTGGAAATGGCAAGGCGCAACTGTTTGTGACAAGGGGAATGTTTGTCCTTGAACACAGCTTGTAATTGTTCTTTCATAGATTGTCCTGGAGCTCGTAAGGTGTGAATGTAAAATTTGATTAAGTCTCCCAGGCAATAAAGGTTTGCGCATGTCTGGCCCAGCTCTAAGTCTCGTCCTCGACCTCCTTGCGTGTTGCGGGACAGAGAAGATTTTCTTGTAGGCTTTTATTTGTAAGTTTCCCAGAAATGCATCCATTTTTTCGGGGAAGGCCAGGTGGCCTTAGGTCGCTGCAGGTAGTAGTTTGGCCCGTAGCACCCTTAGGATTGGTTTGGCTGAAGGGCTCTGCAAGTGACGGTTCAAGCACCTCAGGCTGTGAATGATCCCCATGCCCTTAGGCTTTAAGTGTCTAAGGTGTGCTGCTTGGTTTGCCCTAACGTTAAACCAGACTCCTAAGTAGTTATAGCTGGTGCAGGTCGCTATTTGTAATCCCCCTGCTCTCCAAGTAAGATTTTTCTTTTTTTTGTAGTTCCCAAAGGTCAAGATTTTGGTTTTGGATTCATTCATCAAAACATGGTTCTTTGTATTGTACTTATTAAGAGCAGTGAGCGATCTTTGCAGTCCGATTTTCGTGTGGTCCATCATAATAATATCATCTGCATATTGCATCGTCTGTAGACGTGTCCCACCCAGTTTCGGGGCGGCCAGGGCTGCGCCTGCCAGTTCTTTAGGTAGGTCTGCAGTGTTTGGATTGAATAGTAGCGGGGCTAGTACGCAGCCTTGTTTTAGGCCATTTTTAGTTGCAATTTTTTGGGATAATGTTTGTGCACTTGTTTTGATCCTAACCCAAATTTTATGATGCAAGGATATCAGAGCTGAGAAAAGAGGAGCTGGAATCCCCCAGGAATTTAATGTGTGCCATGGCGTCCCTCGATTGACTCTGTCGAAAGCTGCGCAATAGTCCACGAAGCAGCAGAATAAAAGTAGCTGGTTGGCCAAGGTAGCTCTCCACGACAGGTAGGACAGTGCTATTATATTGTCCATCGTGGAGCAGCCCGCTCTAAAGCCTGACTGGGAGTGAGGCAAGATGTTGTTTTTGCTGGCCCAATTTTCTAGTTCTGTCAGTAAAACCCGGCCGTAGGCTTTGGCTTCAATGTCCAACAAAGCTATTAATCTATAATTGGCCGGATTTTAGTGATTGCCCTTTTTATAGACTGGGTGTAGTATTGAGCCCTGCCAAGAAGGTGGAATTGTGGCTGTGAGGAAAGCATGTCCAAAGAGGGGTGTAAGGAGTTCTGCCCAAAACTGCCGAAATATTTTAAAGACTGCTGCGGGCATTCCGTTTGGCCCTGGCGCCCCATCGTTCTTCATGCGGCTGATGATCTTGCTTATTGCGATTTCAGATATGGCCAGGCCCAGGGTATTTCCAGTAAGTGGAGCTTGGGGCGGGGAGGGGGATGACAGCTCCCCTACCCCGCCGTTATAAAGCTGGTTGATGTGCTCCACCCATACGTTCTCAGGAACCCCGTTTTCTTTAGTCTGGCCGTTGTTACTGAGCTGGTTGATGTGTCTCCAGAATCGGGTCGAATTTTTTTCTTTTAAGAGGGAGAAATTTTTTAGACATGCTTCCTCTATGCGTTTGATCCATTGGGCCCATGCGCGTTTCTTGCTGGCTGCTCGATGTGGCCCTTTTGTGGCACGCTGGGCTGCTCTTTTTCCTTTTTTCCTTCTATTTAGACCTTTTTGCCTCTTTCATTTGTTTTCAGATGTTTCCTGGTTTTAAGCTTGGTTGAGAGGCTTTGGCGTCCGTTCTTCTTGATCGGCAGATGAGCCTCCCAGAGCCTGATGCAAATCTCTCAAGAGAATAGGCCAATGATTTAGGAGGGCTTGTGGGCCAATAGCGATTTTTACTTGATCGTTTTTCGTTACCCAGTCAGCCAGTTTTGAATCTCAATTGATGGACCATTTAATTCTGTGTGAAATTTGCTCGTTTTCCTCGCCCGTGGATTCACCCGTAGGTGTGAATCTGCAGGATGCAGCGATGGTAAAGGCTGAAGGATGCTCTTAAAGGCCTAGGATCGCTCTCGGTTCAATGATCAATGTTAAAATCATTTAGGTGGAGGGCTACCGTACTTCCGATGAACAAGTAGTCAATGGTAGAGATGTTTCTATAAGTTGGAGGTGGTGCCCATGTGTGGTCATTTGCTTTTCTTAGATTGAAGGCAGATGATATGGAGCTGGCTTTAAATAGAGCTTGTAGAAGCGCAACCTCTTTAGCGGGATTGTTTTCATTTTCTGGTTTGTCAAGAGATCTATTGTTGAAGTCCCCAGCTATAAGAGGGTTGGGGTATTTAATGAGAAACTCTCCGATTGTGGCGGGCAGGTCGTCCAGTGCTTGATTTCTCGGGTGCAAGGCGGGATTATCGTAGCAATTAAATAGTAGCAAACGGAGCAGGTTGTTGTGATTTTTTTGTCCGTTAATGCATACTACTTGAGTTCCGGATGAATCAAATCCTATCATAGTTGCTTCCAGTCTGCACGAATGCTTGATGTAAACTGAGAGGCCGCCCATTGGCCGCCCGAAGATATTCCATCTTGTAGCTGGGACGTGAATTTCGTAATATCCAAGAAGGGCGGTGGTGGTAGTTGCCCATGTTTCCTTGAGACAGATTAGGTCACCACTTTGAAGGTACTCTACAGCCAAGCTGTTCTTAGTCAGTTTCTGGAGGCCAGCCACATTCCAGGAAATGATTGTAAGGCAGTTATTTTGATTATTCCAAGTGTAATCCGTTTTGCCTTTAAGGCAGTCAAAGATAAAGTTGAGCTGACTGTCGACCGTTTTCGACCTGGTGTCCAGATTGATAGTTGATGACCTGAGAGCTGGAAAAGACCCTTCTCTGATTTATAGAGCAAGTAATCCTCAGATGTTCGTGCTGAAGAGGAATATTGGCCGGGTGGTGTCCGGAGCCCATTCATCTCTGCATTTTAAGATGGAAAAAGTGTTTTGGGAGTTTTTAGCTAGAATGTGGGGATATCTATTTTGAGGTGGGGGACTGATCTCAATTCCCCAGTCTGCGAGTTGATTTGCTTCGCGTAGCATTGCTGTCAAGTGTGTCTGTTGATTTAGCCCTACCACTGTTGAATCGTCGTGGGAATCGCCTGGCAGGCTTAGAAATTTCACCAAGGCGATATCTGCAGATCCTATATGATCCAGTGATGGAATATGGTTAAACAGGCGCAAAATGTTACCTCTGTTCAAGACATCATAGTTGCCTTTAGCGTGGTATCTTGGTGTAAGTACAACCTCCACCTCTTCTGATTTTGGACGGCTACTGATCCTTGGAGTACCCGATATAACTTGGCTATCAGACGCAGATATTGGTCTATGTATTGAGAGGGTGCTGATAGCCATGGATCAGAGAGGGGAGATTGCCGCCTGCTGGTGCTCCATATTTGTATTATGTGTAATAGTGGAGGGTGGTTGCTCAGTGACCTCCGGTTGTGGCCTTAAGAGAGTAGTTGGCATTGGTGGTCCGGGAGCGGGACTTATCCTTGCACTTGAACCTTCCGCGGGTTCAAGGCCAATTGGCATTGTGCAGTCCTCGCCTTTCGATTTTTTGTGGGGGCAGATGGGGGAGGCATTAAGGGGAGGCGCGTCTCGGGTTGGGTCTTCAGCAGATATCTTGATCTTTAATGATTTAGATTGTAAATTAATTGATGCCACTTCTTCGTCGTTCTTACTTAATGTTTTTTTCGTAAAGATTGGATAGAGCTTGGCTGTGCTGGTAGCTGGTTTAGTTTATATGTGTACAAGTAGTAAAAGATGCTGCTCGATTTTTGGATTTTTCCCTCTTTTGTGCTTTCTTTAGCTTTTTCTTTGCTTTCCTGGAAAGTGGAGCTGCCTTTTGGTTGAGCACTGGGGCAACTTCAGATTCTTCTATAATTTGACAGCTGGTTGAGAGATGAGATACAGTAGGTGTAGTCTACATCGGGGATGTTGGGGTAGGAGCTGCAAATGAGGTCAACTGCAAATTTTTAGTTGGACTGTCGGTGAGGTTTGCCAGTGGATTGACAGTTGATTACATGTGTGAATTGGTTGAGGCCAATAGCAAAGGAGGAGCAGGAGGGGATCTTGAAGAGCGAACTGAATCAACTAGGGTAGTTTGAACTGCAGGTAGGTTTGCCCATTGGTCCACAATGGCCGCCCATGAGCATGAACAAGTAATTTGAGAATTGGAAATCTGGTTTGCAATGTAGTCCATTTTTCCTTTCAGCTCAGATAGACATGTAGCTATTGTCTGTAGCAGGTCCATTTGTAGGTCCATCTTAGAGGATTGCCAAAGTAAAGCTTTACGCGTTAGGTATTGCGGATTAGTGAATTTTGGTGATTCAGGGGCACCCATGAAACTGGAGTTCTCTGTGTTTTCAGGGGTGTGATGTTGATAATGTGTCCCACTGGATAGTCTTTACAGCTGTGGGGTGGACTCCAGGGTTTGCTCGATTTTGATTTCAAGTTACTGTAAAAAAAGATGCTGAGAGTTCTCCCGGGTCTCGTTTTTTTGAAACAACGGGAGAACGTGTAACAGTATTCGGGGAGGAGACTTGCCTAGTAGGTGAATGAGGTTGATGTATTGATGCCTCGGTTGTTGTTGATCTGGCGTGCCCACTTAAGGCCAGTTTGGAGCTGTCAGTGTCAAGTTATAGGTCGGGAGCTGCTGGGGCAGAGCCTGTGTTGGAGTTGAAGGCCAAGTCAGGGCCCGAGTACAATTGAGTGGGACTATTAATGATGTCCATACTATGGTGAGAGAGCGATCGACTATTGGTCTCCGTTTGACAGGGGCCCTGAGTAATTTTTGGAGAAGAAGAAGAATCGTCCCAGACGCTTGAGCTGTTTCCTGAGTGGTCTGTCCTGTCGTTAACTGGTACGTTGTTTAAAGACCGCGGAAGCAAGTAATTAGTTATGAGGCCTGTGTTGGTAGGTTTTTGATTATTCGGTAGCTTACAGACCCCGGGGAGGTTGCCTGGGTTCGAGCCGTCTGTGCAGAGTGTACTTGAGCCGTTCATTGTAAGTCCTGCTGAGGCTTCGCCGCTGTTGTCGTCTGCGGCTGATTTTGACCTGGTGACTGGGATCCGTGTTAGAATCTTGTGGCGTGTGCAACTTAGTTTATTAGTTGGTTAGGCCTGCAGTGGTGAGGGAGGCTTTAGATGGCCTTAAGTCGTGGGCTCACAAGGAGTAGGGGTCCAGTTCAGTTTCTCTTGTTGTGCCCCAGTGCTCTGGGGTACCTTCACCGTGCGACTATATGTCCCGCCAGACTTAGCACACACGCACCAGAGCACGCCCAGCACTCCTCGCCTTTGCGCTTTGGGCTAGATCTTGCGTCTGGCGCAAAAGCCTGCAACGGTCAACGGCGGGAGAGGGAGGTCTAATGGAGTTGGCGAGCAGCGGTGGAGGGGGGGGAAGTGACCCCTCCTTGCTTGCCCTTTTTGTTTGTTCAGCTCTGTAGTTCCTTGATATTGGGCAAAGAGCAGTGAGGGGGCTTTAGGTGGGCTCACATTTGCCCGGGGAGGCCTCGGGTGTTACAAAAGCTGCTGCAAATTGCGAGCGGAGCGCACAGAGAGGGACCACAAGCAGGATCTGACCTGGTCGGTCCTGCCAAGGTCAACTCCCAGGGCTCTTACTTCGTGGCCGCCTCTACCGGCAGCCGCTAGGGCATCAGAGGCAGCCTCACCTCATTAGTGGATGCTGGTCGGGGTCACCGGTGCGGGCCCGGTGCTGGAAAAGTCTCCAGAAGCCCGGTGCCTGATGGAGCCTTAAGTCACTGGCAGAAGTCCCCCACAGGGCGGCAAGACGGCCGGTTCAGGAAGCTTCTGCAGGACTCCTGCCGCGGCCCCTGAGAGTTTTAACGTGCAGTGGCTTTTCAGTGTTTCGTAGCTCCTTCAGAGACTCTGTCTCTCCCCTGCTCCTGCTCCTGATAGATTAGTCAGTTATTTGGATTTGGAAAGGTAGCAGAAGTCTGTCCAGTTATTAACGGGGGTCCTGCTCCTGTCCGTCGGTCGCACCTCAGCATCAGTACAGCACACCATCAGCACCAATGCAGCACCACCTCAACATCAACACAGCATCCTCTCAGCATCCGCATAGCACCATCTCTGCACGCACACACCACCCTCTCAGTATCACTCAGCACCACCTGTGTACTACCAATGCAGCACCACCTCAACATCAACACAGCATCCTCTCAGCATCAACACAGCACAACCTCTGCACAAGCTCACCACCACCTCAGTATCACTCAGCACCACCTGAGCAATAGTGCAGCAAAACCTCGGCACAAGCTCAGCATCCCCTCAGCATCAGCACAGCACCACCTCCTCATCAGTTCACCACCACCAGTGCAGCACCACCTCAGCATCAGCACCGCACAACCTCAGCACCAGCTCAGCACCGCCTCCACATCAACACAGCATCATCCCAGCATCAGCACAGCTCCACCTCTGAACAACCAAACCTGTATACTCAGCACCATCTGTGCACCAGGACAGCGAAAACTTCAGCACCAGCATTGAATCACCTCAGCATAGCACCACCTGAGCACACCTACAGCACCACCTCCTCATCAGCACAGCACAATATCACCATCAGCACAGCACCACCTCCTCATCAGTGCACCGCTACCAGTGAAGAAGCAGCTAAGCATTAGACCAGCACCACCTCAGCACCAGTGCAGCACCACTTCAACACCATTGCAGCACAGCACCACCAGAGCACACCTACAGCACCACTCCATCAGCACAGCACAATCCCCCTTCAGAACAGCACCACCTCCTCATCAGTGCACCACTACCAGTGAAGAAGCAGCTCAGCACAGCTCCATCTCTGAACAACCAAACCACCACCTCCGTATCAGTCAGCACCACCTGAGCATCATTGCAGCTAAACCTCAGCACTACCTCCACATCAGTGCACCATCACCAGCACAGTCCCACCTAAGCATCAGCATATCCTGACCTTAGCAGTAATTCAGCACCAATACAGCTGCACTTCAGCATCAGCGCAGCACCTCCTGAGCAACAGCACAATACCACCTCCTCAGCACCACCACAGCATCATTTATCACCAGCTCAGCATCTCTCAGCACCACTACAGCATCACACAACACCACCTCAGCATCAGGACAGCACAACCTCAGAATTAATGCACCACCACCTTTGCACCAGCACAACCCCACCACATCAGTGTAGCACCACCTTAGCACCAGTGCAGCACCACCTCAGCACCAGTGCAGCACCACCTCAGCACCAGGTAGCACCAACTCAACACCAAGTAAGGTGGGGGTTTATCAATTATCTACCGGGACAAATTTGCAATTTAAACCGCCACCCCGAACTTCTCAGCATGTGAAGCATTAACTTTTTCCTTTACGCTTTCAAGCTCCCAATCTTTTAAAGGAACATTACTTTACCGACCTGTGGAAAATTAATACGATTTGGTAAACATTATCTGCGCCATCTTGCCTTCTCTCCCGATGCCACACTTTTTGTCGTGCACACCCGCCATTTTAGGTGCCTTGGTCAGAACCACACTCTGCACGCCGCTGACCCCAGCACGGCTCTTCACCCTCACAAGCACACCCCCTGCATGCTACCAGCCCCCGCTCTCACATGCCTTAGGTCATAAACCCCTCTTCCATGCAGCCCTGCCTCGGAACCCCATCCTGTTCCCGGCGCGACACTTCCCTCCATCCCTTTCATGGTCCCGGATCCCTTGATAACACCCCTCTTTCCTTTGTGCCCGTTTGTCTCACTCATTCCCAAGCCGCCACCTGGCCCTGTGGGTACTGTCATTGCCCCCTTCCTCCTGTACAGTAGGAAACACCCCCCCATCAAAGGATCCTTGAGCTAATCAAAGCCCCCACCCCATGAGATCCGATCAACCTCACACATTCCGTGAATCGGCGGAATGTCCAGCTGCGCGATAATCATCATCCGTTGTGACCGGGGTGGGGACTTCAACTGTAAAATTGTGTGGGAACGGGCCTGAAGCGGGGATTCTGAGGATGTCTTTCCGTACATCAAAGGGTTGACAGAGATGTGTTTTATGCAATAAAGTAATAAACCTGTGTATAAGAGGCCAGGCCTCGGAGATGCAGTTAGAGCACCTCGTGACGATACTTGCTGTCCGAACTGATGTGTTTCTCCTCCGGAGAGAATAAAACTTCTGTTTCCTGCCTTCCAAGTCTCCAGCGCCTGCCTCTTTGTTTGGTAAACTTAAGTGGGTATAGAGGCGGCTAACGCCGGGCAACTTCGGAAAAGGTCTTCTGCCTGTACCTTTTTCAACAATTGGCGTCCCAAACGTGGGGCCCATCAGCGACACGTGGATCCAGTGAGAGAGGTCCTGACGACAGAGTGAACGACTGCAACAATCGGGAGAGCTCCTGCCCAATAGACCCTCGTCTGGCAGCCGATCATCCGAACTTCACTGGTTCCGAACAGACCTCTCTCGAGTGATCTACGGTCCTGACTGGGAACCATCAGGAGTGCCGCGAGGAATACGGAGAAAAGAGGACGATCGGGCGCTGGATTTGGAAGACAAGAAACTGACCATGCGGTCCGGGTAAGGTCGTGTAAACACGACAAATCGCGAAATGATTGTTTGATTGTTTGAAAAATACTAGTATTACTCTTTGTTGATTTGTTTGGAGGTTCGCTGTCTGCAAACGGAGAAACAACCGGCTCTCTCTTTGCAAGCAGTGAAGGATAGGTAACGCAGCCGTCGTGCCTATCTTTCTCCCCCACTGATTGATTGTTTGAACCCGAACTACGGTTCGGGGATTGTTTGAGAGATTTCCCTCTCCCACACTGATTAATTGATTGAACCCGAACTACTGTTCGCGGATTGTTTTCTGGAGATTCTCTGTCTGCAAACAGGAAAGAACAGATTCCCTCTTTGCAGATAGTGAAAGGGTAGGTGACGCAGACCTTTGCGGGCCTACTTATTCTCCCCACTGATTGTTTTGATTGACCGAACATTGACTGTTTGATATTGGTTCATGAGGTATTCACTGCCTGCAAACAACGTAGAATAGAAATATTCTGTCTAGTCTTTGCACGCAGTGATAAGATAGGTAGTGCTGACTTTTGTCCCCATTGTGATCCGTCATGTCTATCTTCTCCTCACTGATTGGTAGCTGGTTCAACCCGGACCGTTTATTAGAGGTGGACCATCTAGCTCCGCTGGAAGGCACCCCTAATAAAGACATGTTCACAAAATATGGATTAGTTACCATAGCTTATAGTAAGCTATGGCACAAGTATACCAAAGTAAATCAAGAGAAACAGTGGCCACTGATAGGATCCTTCGACCTTTATAAAATAGAAACGTTAGAAATAGCCCTTTGTAGTAGTAAGACAACGCCTATTATGCTCGACAGTCTCGGTATGTGGCGCAAAGAAGCAATGCAACGAAAAGAAAGAGACGAAGTCAGAGTAGGTAAAGAAGCGCGACAGACAGCTTTCCAAGCACCTGATAGGCCAAAGGAAGGGATAGCGGCGACACGCTTCAAAGGAGTAAACACAGGAAGGGAACGGTGTAAAGGGATGTACCGACAGGACAACCCCAAGACACGACGACCCGAACGTAATCCCCCGACATTACGCGCAGGACGAACAGACTTAGGACAAAATCAATGTGCTTTTTGTAAATATTCCGGGCACTGGAAAGCCCAATGCCCAACTCTACTGAACACGGGTAAGAGCAGAGAGCCGACAGAGATAACAGGCCGGCAGAAAGGGAAAAAGCGTGAGACAAAGATGAATCAGACTGACACAGACAGGTCGGATAGAACCACCACGTTTGATTACGCCCGATGGCACAGATTTCGCCAGACCGATTTCAGCGACATGTTTGAGTTCTCATGGATCGAACAGCGCTAAGACGGGAAACCCAGTCAAGCTCTAGGTTACCCGGTGACGAACCCTGTACTACCGCTACTGTTTCCGAATACAAAAAGCCACCCTTTTGGATAACATACAGAAACAACACACAGAGTAGTTTCGGACAGATTAGTACACATTCCATTAATGAACTCAAACTTTGAGCGCAATGGGACTGATTACTCTCTGCTGCCCCCACTCTGTGGACAAAAGCAATTACAGGCCTGCATAGACAACCCCCCCGTTCAGGAAAACTGTCCTTGTGGACACCCCACCCCCCCATTACCCAGGCATAAATACCTACCCCCACTGCAGTGAGGTTCTTGTAGTAAAAAGATTCAAGGAAGCCAAGTCTCTGTCAACATAAGTTAAGATTTAATTCCAGTAAAGTAAAACCATACTAATAGGAGCAATACAAATACATATTACGCCCACTCCGGAAGTTCCCAAAATGCAACAGGTCACCGGTCACGTCCATCCGGAAGGTGAAACACTCAGCACGTGTGGAGCGGGGTCCTGCCGACAGCCAGCAATCACGGAGGTCGCCGGTGGGATGCCCAGAAGGCACCATGGGCCCGGCATGTCCCATCCTCTTCTCCCATATGGTCTAGCGGTTAGGATTCCTGGTTTTCACCGCCGCGGTCCGGGCCACGAGTAGGGAGGGGGCGGATGCAGATGACCCCCTCCCTCGTATCTTCTGGTCCGGCCATCACGAATACCTCCGCTGAAAATTGGTGCAGGGTGGGCTGGGAGAGGGAGGCGACGCGAACGAGCCTCCCTCGCCTCCCCAGGTGGAGGTTTCCCAGCCCCGGCCCGGCGCAGAAATCCTCCAGCCGGGCGGCCACCCTACTTGCGCAGCACAGAACATGGAATGGCTGGCCACCCTACTTGCGCAGCACAGAACGTGGAATGGCTGGCCACCCTACTTGCGCAGCACCGGACACAGAATGGCCAGCAACCCTACTTGCGCAGCACAAGACATGTAATGGCTCTCAAGTGTACTGGTGGAGGCACCACAGCTGCACCCTAGCGCCCCAAGCCGAATGTCCTGCTCCAACAGCACAGTTCCGTTTTTTCGCCCTAAGAAGTCTATGTAACTAGGACGCTTGCCCCCCCCCTGGGCACGAGTCCCCACCTCCGACAGCATCTCCACGACCTTGAAGATTCTACAAGAGTCCCAGGAGCCCTCGGCCCCTACAGGCTTCCGGTAGGAAACGACTGCTTTGATCACTAACGACGTATCCACAAGATGGTGGTGCTCTCGTGTCAGCGCCAGCTTCAGTCTGAACCATCCAGAAAGATTGTGGGCTAACAAATTCGAGCAAGTTCCGGCTGAACCTCAACGTGACCCGGTAGGGGAAATTTTGCTTCCCTCCCCACCCCCTTTTTTTTGATTGATGGTCCACATTGCCTGCCCCTTCTGTTAGCACAAGTCTTTTTGAAAGGAACTCTGGTCCAACCGCCGGTCGTTGGAGACATTTTGTCCCTGATGCTGCTTCCGGGCTAACCCGGCCTCGCCCAAAATGGCGCCGGTGTCAACAGGAACTCACGAACACCTCGTGGTGTTTTTAGCTAATAAGACTTTATGTTCTGAAATATGTATATGATCCTTTGTACACTTGACGAAAAGGAGGGAGGGTTCACTTGACAAACATGTAAAATGATCCCGTTAAAATGTTGGTTTAAATGTACGATTTATTATGATATTATTGCAACTGATACATAACGTCGCTTATGACACACGCCCACGGTATGCATCTAGGAAATTTGATTGCAACTAGTCTAACTATGCTTCCAATTACGAAACGAATGCCCCCTGATCCCTCAACTATTGATAGACGTGTTTATTCTCCTGCAAAATGACAAAACAAGCCCTTTTTACATGTTTTATTAATGCTTCAAAATAGCCCCCTACTGTACGTGCTTCAACCAACACCGTGTCCGGCCAAATACGATTGCACTCTCATATTTTACATGCTGATCAAATCGTGTTAATAAAGGTTTTCCAAACTATGAACAGGTATCGCATACTTTTGTAAATGTGGGATCAGCGGGAAGGTTTTTCTGTACGACCTGTTTTGTTCTCTTTTTAAGGTTATTAGAAAATGGTCGCTCAGCCTCGGATTGATGACCGAACCTCAGGCACGATGCGCTGCCCCCAAATGTGCGACTAGCTCAGGAACAAACGCATGAAGAAGGACCTCGACTTCTGAGAACGGGTAAAGTGAAGCGGTGTAATTGATAAAATGTTATAAAGGTATGATACTCAAAGGTACTAGGGAACAGGGTTGGCCGAAGAGCCGATATGCCTTAGGACATCACCGCATGGGGAATGATTTAAGGATCCCGCTAGCTGGATACATCTACAAACTAGATACCTCGCACTAAGCGCCTCTGATTTTTAACGTTTCCCTACACACGACCTATAATGCCACACTCGGACCGTCTCCCTCATGAACAACCTATCGCTTGCCATCCTTACCACACTGCCCGCCCCCTGGCTTCGGAAACCAAGACCTCAGGGATTATATCCCGAGGGGATAAGACGAGTAGGTGGTAAGTAAAGGACTTTTGTGCCCGTACATGTGATATGCTCGAATGTTGTTCCCCTCCCTTCCCCTCTTTTCCTCCCTCTACAGGTTACATTGGAATCCCGACTGAGGTATAGTGAAGAATCCGAAGCCACGCCATGTCTGATACATGAAGCATACGAACACAGCAAGGTGGCACCTAAAGACACCCACACACTGCTCTTGTAACGGAAGAGCCAATCATTGTATGATATGATGAGACGCGATCACCCCTAACCTGTGTTGCGTGAATGAGCCCATGTCACGTATGTCCGAAACTATGAGAAAAGGTTTTCTGTGCGACTGAAGCATTGACTTAACTAGGCAAAGGACCGAGAGTGTGAGAAGCGCAACACAATGTTGCTTTTTTTTACTCAATGCATGTCCCTCTGTACCAGACCTAATGCTCGTCCGTCCCAAACTGCATGCTTTCTATATTCTAACACAGATCCGTAATGTCTCATGTTGTGTAAAGCGCTGAATAGCCTATCTTAGTACACGGCCACTCTCCATGTTGCACGTGTACTATTTAGCCTATTGTTGCATATCTCTCTCTCTCTCTCTTTTTCTCTCTCTCTCTCTTCCGCACTCCCACTCTTCCTAATGACTGGCACCTAATTGGCGAACCACCATCCCTGGTGCGCCACCCAATTGACTCCAAATACCGCAAGTATTTGCACAAATTTGCCTTAACTAAAATTACATTGATACCCTGTTACTACCTCTCCTTTCTGCTAAATTTTGATGTGATCTAGAATGGCCTAGAAGGAAAGGACAGGTAAGACGACTGAGGTTCCCTAATCTGACCCGTAATAAGGGAACTACATGTCAGTGGCTTCTATGATAAAAATGCCTCAGGTAACGCGACCCTTCCCCGTCCCGAATTATCTCAATGTCCAAACAGTAAAAGTGATCGAAGCATCCCCGTCTTCCCAGAACGCCCCCAGTCTTGTATCAGCTGCCCCGGACGAGAGTTTGAAAAATATGGCTCACCCCTGGTCGTAAGAGATGGGTCGACTTACGGCTGACCCAGGCCAAACGTTGTTCCTAGAAATGATTTTTGATGAACAAGCTACAAAATTTAGAATTTAAGAAATGCCCCTGAACGCTTACCAACTGAACTGTAGCCTTCTGCTAGATAACGCCCTTGCGACTCAAAACAAGACGATAGTCCCTCACACCAGTTTGCTATGTTCCTAGTTGTTTTTCATAAAACCCCGGTCACCCCAAAGATGAGTCGAATAGTTATCGCAACACCCCCCCCGTGTTTATGAAGTAACCAGGTTGTAAGAGACTATGTAGAAATTAGAATGATGTTTGCAAAGTTAAGATTAGATTGAAGTGAAGAAATTGTTGCAGTAAACCCTGTCGAGAGTAAAATGTTTGGCTGAAAGATAGGATGCATCGATATAATGGAAAATTGTTTAGCCCATGTTCATTTCTCAGAAAGATATCCATCAGGCCATGGTGATAGCACGTTGCACTTTTTCGTAAAATACACAGCCCTGAAGAACGGTATAGCTTTGTAAGACTCGTACTAGAAAAGTGGGTCTCTGCCAGTAGAGCTGACGTGACTGTAATAAACAAATGCAATGAATAGGTATCAGACCTCGTACCACGACAATGAATGTAATACTGACAAATGCCAAAGAAATAGTTACGATGGAAAGTTGTAGAGAATCCAGCGAACCTATCGTCAATTATTTATACGTTGGTTGTAATCCCCAATGTAACGGATGTTTCCCCAGTTGCTTGGAGTTGGGAGAGAAATAGACTTATGTGATTACCTTCTACTGCCAATTCTCTAAAGACTGTCTTTTCAAACTCATTTAAGGGTACCGCCGCCGGAGGAGAGAGAGACCGGATGTGGGAGCACGCGGCCTGACTACAGATCGCGGAACACCTGCGACATCGACCAAGGCGGGACTGCAACAGTAAGGAGTCGCAGGACAAGGCACTGTTGCCGACAAAATGAAAGGAAAGGGCTGACCTGATGCCCCTGCTCGATGATCAACATGTGCCGAAGGGTCCCCGCCCTCTGAGCCCGGTCATGGGCCCACCTACCTGAAATTTTCCGTCCCCTTGGTCTGTTCCCGATCTGGCCCTGCTCCATCCCCTCTTCCTCCGACCTACCCCAAGGACTACCCACACACCCCCTTCTTCCACCTGAACTCTTTGACAATCGACTCGAAAAAGAGCAAAAACTGCAGTCCGACTGACTAGGGTTTTGTTGCAAACTAAAATGAAACTTGGGTGCCCTGTCTAAGGTACCCATGAAAGAACAGTGAGGACACAGGGCGAAGAAGGACCTTTTTTTGACCAGAAAAACGAGGAAAAGGTCACGCCCTGCAACGCAGGACCCGGAATAGAGCTGAACGCATAGCTCCACCGCCGGTGCTCAACAGTGCCAACCGAAGACGACAAAGAATGCTGAGAACTCACTGATAATGGTCCACGACAATAAGAGACTGGAAAAAGCAACACCCCTCCTCTTCGAACAATGACACCCCTGATTATCGTTTTTACTATGTCTCATTTCTCTCCCAGCTACCATTGTATTGATTATGCTCCAACCAAGTACAAAATGACCTTACATATGTAATCGCCTATCAGTTCATATTCCGAATGACTATAAGCAACTATGAAATGTACCCAACGCTTTCACTACAAAATCATTCTTGTCCGATATTGCATTACTATGACTTTCCTGCAACGAGCTCAGCGATGAGCCCGCCTCCTAAGATGAAAGATTTTAAATGTAATGTTTATGCATAGCTCCTTCACCTGGGTTCCTACTTCTTCACTTATGACTGCCACAATCGACATGGTAGGAAATAGGCCAGCAAGATGTCTTAGGAATGTTAAAGGGAGGACTGTGGAAAATTAATACGATTTGGTAAACATTATCTGCGCCATCTTGCCTTCTCTCCCGATGCCACACTTTTTGTCGTGCACACCCGCCATTTTAGGTGCCTTGGTCAGAACCACACTCTGCACGCCGCTGACCCCTAGCACGGCTCTTCACCCTCACAAGCACACCCCCTGCATGCTGCCAGCCCCCGCTCTCACATGCCTTAGGTCATAAACCCCTCTTTTACGCAGCCCTGCCTCAGAACCCCATCCTGTTCCCGGCGCAACACTTCCCTCCATCCCTTTCATGGTCCCGGATCCCTTGATAACACCCCTCTTTCCTTTGTGCCCGTTTTTCTCACTCGTTCCCAAGCCGCCACCTGGCCCTGTGGGTACTGTCATTGCCCCCTTCCTCCTGTACAGTAGGAAACACCCCCCCCCCCATCAAAGGATCCTTGAGCTAATCAAAGCCCCCACCCCATGAGATCCGATCAACCTCACACATTCCGTGAATCGGCGGAATGTCCAGCTGCGCGATAATCATCATCCGTTGTGACCGGGGTGGGGACTTCAACTGTAAATGTGTGTGGGAACGGGCCTGAAGCGGGGATTCTGAGGATGTCTTTCCGTACATCAAAGGGTTGACAGAGATGTGTTTTATGCAATAAAGTAATAAACCTGTGTATAAGAGGCCAGGCCTCGGAGATGCAGTTAGAGCACCTCGTGACGATACTTGCTGTCCGAACTGATGTGTTTCTCCTCCGGAGAGAATAAAACTTCTGTTTCCTGCCTTCCAAGTCTCCAGCGCCTGCCTCTTTGTTTGGTAAACTTAAGTGGGTATAGAGGCGGCTAACGCCGGGCAACTTCGGAAAAGGTCTTCTGCCTGTACCTTTTTCAACAGACCACCAGGCTCTCAATCAGATTTTCTAGAGGGAACGGCCGCCAAACATCTAGACAGATCCTGACATGGAATAAAATTGATGCCCAACAACTGCAAGAATCTTTGTCCTCTTCTGATTACATACCTTCAGAGGACCCCGAAATAGCCTCCAATAACTACTCCGATTGGCTACACGACATCTTCACCTTATCGGTACCATCTAAAAAGATCTCTACCAATCGAAGGGTTCGTTCCGCACCCTAGTTCTCAGCGGAACTAAGACTTGAGAGACAACACTGCAGGAATTTAGAGAGACACTGGCGTAAAGATTACAATAACAATGCCAAAACACTCTACAAAGAGGCAATGATAAAATACAAACACCTGATCACCGTGCACAAGAGTAAATACTACTGTACTCAAATAGAATTGGCCCAAAATTCCCCGAAGGAACTATTTCAAGTTGTAACTAAACTCTCCACACCTTCAATAGGTACCATTCTTCAAGCTTCTCAAGATTTATGCAATTCGCTGGCTAATTTTTTCAAGGACAAGGTGACTCACATTTATTCTGACTTTGCCACTCAGGGTAATTCAGATCTGCCAATACTAAAAAATTCCTCTAATAGCTCCTCCAACCCCGCACTCTCAGAATTCACTTGGGTTACTCCTGAGCAGGTACATGAGCTTGTTCTTTCAATTAAATCTGGTTCTCCCTTAGACCCTTCGCCACTTTCAATCCTTAAACTAATTTTGGAGCCTATTGCGACTACTCTCAGTGACATTTTTAACTCTATGTTTACCACTAGTTTCTATCGAACTGTCTGGAAAAAGGCCATTACTAAACCCTTACTTAAGAAATCCAATTTGAATCCGTTGGAACCAAAAAATGACCGACCTATAGCATGTCTCCCTTTCGCATCAAAAATAATGAATACTCAACTAGCCCAATTGAACGACAATAATGACCTGCTCGATGATACTCAATTCGGGTCTAGGAAGGAGAATGAGACGGAGACGGCCCTCATTAAGGCTTTGGACGACATCAGAATGATTCTGGGTAATTGTAGAGCAGCTGCCCTCCTGTTGGATCTGTCAGCAGCTTTTGACACGGTCGATCACACCATCTTGATCGACCGTGTCTCTGCCATTGGCATCAACCAAAGGGCCAGGGCCTTACTCACCTCTTTTATTGCAAATCGTACACAGTCTGTCAAGCTGGGTGAATTCCAATCTCCGGTCTTCTCCCTCCCATGTGGTGTGCCTCAGGAATCCTCCCTGAGTCCGACCTTATTTATTATCTATGTGTTGGACTAGGCCAGAATCATCAAAACCCATGGGATGGGCTTGACCTCTTATGCCAACAACACCCAACTTGTACTCGCAGTCCATAATGATGGAGTAGAAGTGGCAGCCAATTTTCAAGAAGGAATCGACACATCAGTTCCTGGATGTCTCGCGACTGCCTGAAGCTAAACTTTGACAAAACGAAGGAATTACTTTTGGCAAGCTAGCCCTAAGCTGGTACCCAACTTGGTGGCCAACTGAAATGGGACTTCCTCCGCTTCCCGTAGCAAAGGTCAGGAATTTAGGAGTGATGTTTGATGATAAGCTCTCATTTATACATCATGCTAATGCTCTGGTGTCTTCATCTTTTTTCACTCTCAAAATGATCAGAAAAAGTCTTCCTTTTCTTCCGTCAAGTGCAGGAAAAACCCTCATGTGCACTCTGATCTTATCTAAGATCGACTACTGTAATTGCCTTTTTTTAAATGCTCAGGAAAAAGTTTTGAATAAATTGCAGCTAATTCAAAATTCTGCAGCTAGAATTCTATCAGGCACTCCTAAGTTCAAATCCATTTTCCCGGTAATACGCCAGCTTCATTGGTTGCCGGTTAGGAACCGAAGTAAATTCAAGGCACTCTGTATAGCATACAGAGTGGTTAACAACTCTAGACTGGAGTTCCTAAGAAGATCTTTATGTCGTTACACTCCCAACAGATTACTGCATTCCTCCTCAGCTTGCCTTTTAACTGTCCCTCGCACAAAGAAAACATCATGGGGAGACAGATGTTTCTCAGTCGCCACAGCAAAACTGTGGAACACCCTACCCCCTTACATCAGGGCTAGTCCCTCTCTCCCTATTTTTAGGAAGTCAGTAAAAATGTGGCTCTTCGACCAGTAATTAATATCTAACAGCCCTGTATTACTGTCTTTCAGCGCCGAGACACCTTCGGGTATTTGTGCGCTATACAAATTGCATAAATAATAAATAAATAATTCAGCACTACTAGAGCACCAGCACAGCCCCACCTGAGCAACACCAAAGCATCACTAAGCACCACCTCAGAATCAGATCAGCACCACATGATCACCACCTCAGCATTAGCAACCTCCACCCTCCCATTGTTTATGACACCTCTGCCTATAGCACAAAAAAGTTATAACGAACAAGCATTAGAACAGGCAGGAAGGAGTTGCCAGCACTGCAAGGAAAAAATACTAGAAGACATTTTTAAGTTAATTCCTTTTCAATAGGGTCGTTCAGTTGCACATAATGTCTTCTTGTTTATATATAAGGTAACAAAAATTCTTGACACTTTTATTATTACTTTTCAACATGCTGCACAGCAGCCACACCGCTCTACAATGTCGCTTAAAGACATTGGGAAAGCCAACAGCCTGGCTAAACACGTATAAGGGCCCAATAGCGAGACCTATTGGCTATGCCAATGCTTGTTACCTTTGTATTCAGTATGATCTGAAAGCCAAAAACTTGGAGTCTCAATTGCACTCAAGAAGCAGGCTATGCTTCCGAAGAGGAAGAGGAAATCACCTCAGGATGATGCAGAGCATTTAAGTCACCTTTGTAGTTGTTGCTATGATGAATTACAAGATCTGCCTCTGTTAGAAATGGCGATTTCCGGTTGGCTAAGGCTTGCGCCAAAGCCAGGCAGAAGCCACCATTCTACGTCAGTGTAAAGAAGTCACCCGCCAAGATAACCCCTGCTCACCCTCTTGGTAGCTTGGCATGAGCAGTCAGGCTTATCTCAGAGGCGATGTGTAAAGCGATTGCACGCGCACCCAGCAACAACACCCAAGGCCCACCACAAAGGAAACTACACACAAGGTTATATATAAAAATAGCCTTTGTATAATACCAAACACATTAGATAATAAACACGCACTTTACAATGTGCCATAGGAACGGGCAGAATTTACAGGGGGATTATATACATGGGACAGTGCCACATGGACCACTGTCAGGAATAAGCACTTTTAGAACTAGCACTGGGTAGAATTTGCACTTTGTAGGAACAACGCTTAGCACATAGCACATATAATAAATGTAGCACCAAATAGCAAATGTAGCACACAACCAGTAACCACTGGTAAAAGGTAAGTACCACCTACGCAATCCTAAACACCTTAGGCAATTATCACACAGGGAACCATAAACTCACTATCATCACCTATACTAGGAAAAACAACCTCCTAAGCATAAACATACATTCAGAGGTATAGACATAAAGCATTACACATGATGAAGAAATCACATTAGGCAGGTAATCACATTTGCGCAAAAAGCACATGAGGGAAAAACAAGTACTCCACGCAAGGGCACCACACATAAACTGTCCCCAGGTCAACTTGGCTTCTCAGGGGCTGAAACGCCCTGTGTCCAGCAAAGTCAGGGCAGGCTGCGCAGGCAGCAAAAGAAGATTCACAAGGGCCTAAACATATCGGCTGCCACTAAGTGCTGGGCAGCTGTAGGACCTGAGCCTGGCACTAGCGTGCCTCCTGGCTCTTCCTCTGGGCTCTAGATAAACATTAGGGACCAAGAACACGTGGGAGCCTCGTGGGCTTCAAGACACAAAATGCCCCCAGGAGCCTCTCAGGCTCTGAATACAAAAATGCCCCCAAAGTCGGTGGAGCCTCGTGGGCTCTAAAACAAAATGAACAACTGTGTCCCCTGGAGCCTCTTAGGCTTTAATACCAAAAGGACTGCGGTACAACGTGGGGGCTAAAACAAATGCCCCCGTGGAGCCTCGTCGTGGGCTCTTAATGCCAAAGGCCCAGGTTGGAGCCTTCCCGGCTCGGACTAAAATACTGCCCCCGTCGTTGGAGCCTCTCAGGCTCTGACTAAGATGTCCCAAGTTACGTCTGAGCCTTGCGGGAGCCTCGCAGGCTCTAAATACCAAATGCCCTCAGCACTGCAAAACCGGAGCCCCACTCACCGGGACTCCTTTGGCGCCTCCTCACGGCCGGACAGCAGGGCCCGCACCGCGGCTGCGGAAGCCCTGCCTCGGGGATTCCTTCTCTGCTGGTCACCACGGGGCTCTCCCTCACTCCAGGGAGCCCCGTGGGAGGCGCCGGCTGCCGGCTTCTTCTTTTGGCAGCGCGGGGCTCTCTTCCAACACCGGAGCCCCGCCTGTCTCTTCAGCCGCCATCTTCTCCTCGTGCCGTGGCTCTTCCGGGCAGCTGCTTCCGTGGTTGGGGCGCTTCCGGGTCGCCGTGGGCAGAGCGGCAGCCCGTAGTGATGTTCTCTTTGTCGGTGGCAATCCGGGGTGGGCACCCAGTAAAATACGGAGTCTCTGGCAGGGTGAGCACCCGCTAGGGACAGATATAAAAACACATAGGCACAAGGTCCGTGGCGGGGTGGGCACCCGCTAGGGAAATAAACCAGCAAAATGTGGGGTGTCAATTGAATTCCCCTAAATGCGGCAGGAAATGCGGGGTGGGCACCCGCGCCGCTAATAAGCAGAAGAGGGGGGAATCCCTGGACCGGGGGAATCCCTCCACACGCGGCAGCCCAGGGCTGCAGGGTTGACAAATACAGCGCTTCTCCTGGAAAGTAAGGTGCTTTGCTTTAGGGAGGGTAAAGCGCTCCCGGGGCTTTTAGGAAACAGTCACAAGTCCAAAGTTCTTAGGAAGGCAGGGGGGGCAAAGGCTGGGCCCAGTGGCCAGCTCACAGCCCCTCCAGGCAGGGAGGCACTCCCCAGTGGTGGTTCTCCTGTCGCCCAGCAGCAGCCCCCCTCAAGGTAGGATCAGCAAGAACAATTTCCAAGGGGGTCACAGCCCCTTTTTATCCAAACATTTCCTTTGTCTGTGTCAGCAGGGTGGGGGGGAAACCAGTCACAGCTAGTTTTGGAGCACTCTGTTGTGCTCAGCCCCTCTCACCATTCACTGGCCAGGCTAGGGTCATCAGTCGCACCACAGGGGGCGGAGCCAGCATTGTGTGGGGAAAGCCCAGCCTTATTCAGGTCCCAGGTGAACTCCTCCCTCACATCAATCATGCAGATCTCTCCACTCACCACCGGGGCAGACCCATCCTGACTCCTGGAACCAGGCTCACCAGCCAGCTCCAGCCAATCACAAGCCAGACATGCCAATTTACATAAATTACACAGACATGCAAACTTCTAGAAGTGGCACTTCTGCACTAGACACATTTATGTCGCACACATCATCGCGCAGCATTTAATCACACGAGTCTGCACATACCAAACTCGACCCTGCACTCCCCACGCATCAGGAACTACCAGGGACACATACATTCCCCATGCATTCCTATGGGAGGGCAGGCCAACCTCACTACATGCACGCACTTTACCATGGGACACAGTGGTAAAGTGCGCAGAAGCCAACAATCACTAACACCATGTCACAATTCAAAGCAAAAGGTTTAGGGGTGAACCTGCCAGAAGGGCCAAGTCCAACAGCCTCCAACATGCTAAGTGGAGTGGATCAGGCAGCCATATGAAAAGGATTCGTTTAAAGGCAGAATGTATTATAACATGCAGGTAAGCACCATCATGGTTCTGAAAAAGAGATAGGATGGTGAGAGAAAGCGTGCCATAGACAAGCTTGCCAAGATTCAGTTTACAGTTTATGGGCCATATGTATCAAGCCTTTTGTGAATCGCAAAGGCCGATATTAGCAGAATTTCGCCCTTTGCGAATCGCAAACGGCCTTTTTGCATGTTTTAGGATGTATGAAACATTCGCAAAATAAGGAATAGCAAAGTTTTGCGATTCCTTATTTTGCCATAGCATTTAAGGAATCGCAACTTTGCGATTCCTTAAATGCTATGTATGTAGCATTTTTGTGTTGCGAATTATGGTTAAGAATTCGCAAATTACCACCAACTTTTAGTTGATGGTTGTGAGAAGTTGGCCCGATATGCAGCGTTCGCTATTCTAGCGACCACTATGTATCGTTCCAACGACCCTTATGGTGATTGGTTGTAAGTCAACCTTGGACCAGCTATCCTAGTAGCGTGGATACGAGCAGTCTTCGGGCTAAACTCTAGAGGGCGTGTTAAGCCAGCTGTTATACCATCACATACCCCTTGAACACCAAGTGAAAGGACACCACACAAGTGTTCTGAAAATAAACAAGTTATTTATTAAGAATCACAACAGCCCTGTACTCTTTATGAGGACAGGGTACTAAGCACAAACCAAAGCTCTTAGAAAATACTTCAAGTGCACAATTAAAACAAATGCCCGAGGGCACGGAAAGTTCTAATGGTCTCGGGCGGACCCGATAAGGCAAGTCGGAAGCGAGGGACTCGGGACCCTAGAGTAAGGAGGCTATGCAGGCACCGAAATGCCGAAGTTACCTAGCCACGAGGGCTGCGGCTGCACAAGTCTTACAGGCGTCGGGGTCTTCGCTGAAGAGCCAGGAGCCGGAAGAAAAGGAGTTGCTGGCCGGCGACCAGTGCTGAATAGTTCGTAGAGATCCAAGCCTGGATCAGAGATCGTTGATACCTGAAAGCAGAGGGGACCAAGTTCGCACTACTAGCCAGTAGTCAGAGGGTACCAGGAAGGCACCGGATGGCCGTCACCTCGACAAGGTGATTGGGCGACGCTAGGCTCTGCAATCTCACGGACCAGGAGGCGTTGTCGGCGACCAGGGTGGAGGTGCGAGCTGTCCCACGAAGGTTGATGCTGTCGGCGTCGCTGGGCCCGGGATTGGGGCAACAAGCCTTGGCAAATTTCAGGACCACGTGGTGGGCCTAAAATGGCGTCTTGAGTGGACCAGGAGGGTCCGAGGTGCTTCTCGCAAAGAAGGAAGCAAGGGCCAGTCTGGAGCAACCAGACCAGCAGCGTTGGTTGTCGGATGTCGTCAAAGAAGGGCACAAGCCAGCGGCTAGTGACCAGACAACGGGCTGAGCGGCGAGCAGAAGGGCCCCACGCAGATCGTGGAGATGCTGGGAGGCTGCACTTCGGTGCTGGAGCGGCTCAGGGTCGGGGCTTCTTGGACCCCAGAGCACTCACCAGAGAATTGCTTCGATGGTCGTGCTGTTTAAGAAAGCGTGCAGGTTTTGATGATGGCCGGTCCCTCGAGGTCTCGTCGCACCCACAGATCTCAGCTGAGCTGACGACGTGGGTAGAGGTCAGAGGTGCCAGGGAAGCCGGTTCTCGTCGAGCTGGGCCGTCGGATTCCTGAGGAAGGACTTGCAGCAAACCGCAGAGTTCTGAGGCTCCGTGACAATTGTAAGCGATGTTTTCGACTCGCACGAATATGGTCGAGTCTGGTATCTACTAACCGCAAATGACGAGTTTAGTGGGTGTGCGCAGTTTCGCTGCGCTAACCTAAACCGTTCGTCTGTTTCGTGGGTTTATACATCTGTACCCACGGGTTCCATCTTAGATATGGCATCCATTTTGTCCCTTGCCCTCAAGTAGCCAGCGAACGGACGCTGTCCGCTTCGCGACCCTGGGATTCCCAAGACTCTTGCGGAAGACACGTTTCCTTTGAAAGTGTCTTTATGATGAGGGGGATGATGTTGTAAGGCAGATGGCCCCGCTGGAGGCTCATCTTGCCGTGCCGGTCTGTTGTCTCAGCCGTGCATCTTATTAGGCACGTCTCTTTGATGCCTGTAGCTCGTGTTTCCCGATACCACCCCTTTTAAACCCTTTCCGATCTCCCCACTGTTTCTGCCTTCCTCTGCACCTGTCCTTGCTCCTTCTTTGATCTGTTTACTGCCGATTGGAATGTACTAATGGTGGGAAGATGGGTTTTTACAGTTGGGAACCATGAATGTTTCTGTACTTATGTTCCGGACCTTGAATGCATCAAAGCGACCCCTCTCGGGGATAATTATGGGAACCAAGTCGTAAACCTTTGTGAACCATGTTAACCTATGAGAGAAATGTGTATAAAAAGGAGCGATCCACAGTAGCAAATTGAAGCAGATCCCGAAAACATACCTGTTGTGTACTTCTCGTGAATTCTGTGTTCCCTGCAGTAAATAAACCTCGAATCTTTGACGCCGAAGGAAGTGTCCCGTGTCTGTCATTTGTACGCCGGAACAGGTTACCCACGAAGGTTTCAGGTGTTGTCCCCTGGCACCGCTGGGTCTTAAATAACCCAGTCCTTCAGTTGGCGCCCAACGTGGGGCTGCATCAGTGGTACCGGTCCAAGCCCGACGATCGTGAGGAACTTCGTGTGAAATCTCCGAGGGAAGGTGCACCCCGCTTCATCGATCCTGTTGTCGAAACAAGTGGCCCGACGACTTTTCCCGCGAAGATTCCCGCCTCCTGACGGCTGCGACGGACTGCTGCCCTGACTGTAGACCTGTTTTGGCGCCTGGCGTAGACCTTGGTACAGCGAGACGATTGACGGGCCTTCCTGGTGACGCCATTGATCTTTGAGTTAAGTATTTGTGGGTCGCTCCCAGAGTCCTTGGTTGTGGTTGCTTAGTTGTTGCATGGTTCCATTGCATTTGTGGTTCTTAGTACTTGGTTCTTTGTTGTGCTATTTGACGTCTGCAGTCGCCAAAAACCGAGGGTTTTTGCTCTTTGCTGGGACTTGGTAAATCCTGTAACCCTTGAAGTTTGTGAAACTCGGCTGGTGTGCAAGATGCCTGGTCGTAGTACTTTGTTCAGTTGTTTCAGACGTTGTGGTACGGATTCCCGACTGGAGGACTCGTGTCCGATACCTCCGGTTGGAACTCCAACTTATGAGCTCTACAGTAAACATGGGTTAGGTCCTATTACCTTTAATGAATATTGGATTCGTTATACCAAAAAGGATGGTGTCCTTAGTTGGCCACCTCATGGTAGTTTTGAGACCCCGATTTTAGATAACCTCGAGGAAAAATTGTTTAAGAAAAAGTCAAGGCCGGCCATGTTTGATGCCTTTCGGTTGTGGCGTAAAGAAGCCCGACAGAAAGAGATCAGACAGACTAAACGTAATCAGAGAGATGGTGTTGCTACTATTGTAAAGAAAGCAGAGCAGTTTCAGCGTGATAAGGCGGAAAAGGAAAAGGAAGTTTTTGATAGGCTTCAGCGTATGACTATAGATAAATGTTATCCCGCTTTGCCAACGGAGTCGGATAAAAAGGAGGAATTAGTTGAGGATCCCTTAATGTCCTATCTTATGAAGTCACCACCTCCGTACGCACAGGGTACCGCAGCTCCTGTGGTTCCCCCTGCCCCTGCTCCTGTACCTGCTCCTCAACCTGTTCTTCCGACTGTTCCTGCTCCCTTGCCTATTGCTGTTCCTACTGCTCCTCCGCTTGTGCTTCCACATACTCCTGCTCCCGCTACTGCTTCTTCTGTTCCTACTCCTTCTCTCGTTTCTACTCTATCGTATACTTCTCCGACTACTCGACGTCGTACCCCTTCAATGGCTGCTAACTTTTTCAATTCTCTTGGGCCTATTCTTGAGTCCGCTGATTCGGACGGTCCACAAAGACGTAGTCAGCTTCCTGGTAATAGGGAACGTGCCGAGTTGTACAATATGGCGATGTCATGGATGTTGCATCCCTATAGAAATCCTCCACGTTCGGTGTTGGATACGTTTAGTCAATTCAATATACCGACACAGAGGTATGTTTTTGAAGAAATGTGCAAAATTTTGCGCGATCAAATATCGGCAGATGCATCAGAAGATGTCTTAACTGCTTTAACTAACTTGCAGCTTCAGTTTTCGAGCGGAATGGTGGTGGGTACCAATGTTCGACGTGCCATCGAGCAATTATTAGCTTTCCGACCCTCTCCGATACCTCGAGCATTGTTCGTTGAGGATGTTGAGAGACAGTTAGATCCGTCTGGTCAGTACCCCATGCGCGAAGTTCCACCAGTATGGATGCCTGGCAATCCCAATGCTAACCCCATTATTCCACCATACTTCCAAAGGGTGTGGATACATCTTCCATGGAAACGATCTGAAGTTTTGCAGGTAAAACAAACTTTGCCTGACCCTCGCAAAAATCCTGCAGGATACTATAAAGAATTATCGCAGCTTGTAGACTCTACGATAATGAATCTTGCCGATATTGATATGCTGTTTGGCAATGTCGTACCGCAACCGGTATGGGCAAAGATTCGTCAAGAAAACCATGCGGTGGAATTAGGTGGTGATTGGGCTGCTATTGTAGCGGCAGACGCCTTGCAAGTTGGTGGGGCTAAACCTGAACAGTTGATTGTTGATCTCCCTCAGAGAATAATTACCCTGATGAAAACGCTTATGCCAGCCATGAAGGTAAATTGGGACAAATTGTCCTCTTGCAAACAAAAGAAGGATGAGAGCGTCTCTGATTTCTTTACGAGATTCGAGGAGGCTTTCCTCGACCACAGTGGTCAAGATATGGGTACCGAAGGTGGTCAGAGGTTGTTTGTGGACAAATTTGTTTCAAATTTGCTGCCTGACTTAAGCAACAAATTACGAAATTCTGAAAGTGCATGGGCTGTTTCTACATCTGCTCAAATATTGGCTACGGCACAATATTATGAAAATAGGGAGAAAGAAGAGAATGATCGTGCCGATAAAAAGACGAAAGAACTTAAAACTAAGGTGTTGTTGCAGCAAGCGTATCCTCCGCGCTCGAATCAGAATGATTCGCAACAACGTAATCGATCGCAGTCACAATCTAATAGGTCGCAATCACGAAATGACTCCTCTTCGCAAAGATCTTCATTAGGGTACAATCAGTGTGCCTATTGTAGACAGGAGGGTCACTTAAATTTCAATTGTCCTGTTCTAAATGAGCGTAATAGTGGTAACACATCTAGAGGAGGTCGTGGTGGTGCTCAGCAGACATCACGTGGTAGGGGTCGTGGTGCTCCCAACGATCGTTCAGACAATTCATCAAATTCTAACAATTGTTTTGATCAACGTGGATCATCGCAAGGACGATCTGCGCAGTACAACGTAGATGATTATTACGTCGATCAGGATGCTGATGACGGTAATTACTAGGACAGCCGTAGACAAGGAGAGGGAGTGGTATCAGTTCCGGTTGATCAGAGAGGGCCTTATGTCGCAGTTGCCACCTCGGGCGTCGTTGTGCCTTTTCTGTTGGACACTGGTGCAGCGAAAAGTTCCATCATGCATTCGAAACTCCCTGGCGCACCTTTGTCTGGCTTAACAAATTTTTCCGTTGGATTCTCTGGCGCCCCTGTTAGCAATCCGGTTTCGTGCCCATTGCCACTCACAATTGGGCCACGTGAGCTTGAAGCTCCGTTGATTTTGACCACTGGTTGTGGTGAAAATCTCTTGGGCCTGAAATTGCTAAAGCGTCTGTATGCGACTTTGTATTGTTCTCCTGCGGGAGTAAAGCTTACTTTGGGTGAGAGAGTTGTCTCTCCTATGTATTTGTCTCTTGATAAGCTTCCACCGGAATTGAGTTCTCTTCCTGCATCTTTGTGGGCAACAGGTCCCAATGACGTGGGCCTGCTCGACATCTCCCCTTATGTTGTTCACGTGAAATATAATGTGCGATTGCCTCGTATTCCCCAGTATCGTATCTCCCTTGATGGTGAACGAGCATTGTTGGCGATCATCTATGATTTGATCGAGAAAGATGTCATTGAGGAAACTCGGGGAAACGTGTGCAACAGCCCTGTACTGCCTATTCTGAAACGTACCGATCCTTCTAAGCCACCTGTTTATCGTTTTGTTATCGATTTACGGGAGGTAAATAAAATTGTGATTCCTCAGTTCCCTGTTGTGCCTGACATCACAGCGCTACTGACTCTGATTCCAGCTTCTGCATCTTGGTTTTCAGTAATCGATCTGAAGAATGCGTTCTTCAGTATTCCGATTGCTGAAGAAAGCAGAGACCTTTTCGGTTTCTCTCTTGGTGGCCGTAGCTTCCGGTTTAAACGTGCTCCTCAGGGCTACTGTGAGAGTCCATCGATTTACAGTCAAGCCTTGAAGGGTCAACTAGATGCGTTTATGTTGCCGGCTGGTGCGGCTCTGATTCAATACGTTGACGACTTATTGGTGGCTGCAGATACTCAGGACATTTGCAAAATTGCCACTATATCATTGTTGCAGCATCTCTGTGACTTACATCATAAGGTGTCTCCTTCTAAACTTCAATATTGTTGTCAAGAAGTAACCTATCTAGGTCACTTATTGTCAAAGGAGGGAAGAAGGTTGACCCCAGAGAGAATTGCAGCCATTGCGCGCATATCTGTGCCAACAACCCAAAGAGATGTGCGTGCCTTTTTAGGTATCACGTCATACTGCAGACAGTGGATTCCGAATTTTTCATTGTTAGCGAAACCATCGGTGGCTCTTACGTGCAAGGATGTTTCAACTCCTTTACCATGGACGGAAGAATGTCAGAAAAGTTTTTCTGAACTGCGTGACGCATTGTGTTCGGCTCCTATGTTAGGTACTCCTGACTATAGCAAGCCGTTTACACTATACGTTCACGAGAGGGAAGGTTGTGCGTTGAGTGTTTTAACGCAATCTTTCGGTGATAAGCAACGTCCATGTGCATATTTTTCCTCGACCTTGGACCCGGTAGCTAGAGCATTGCCGAGTTGTTTGAGAGCAACAGCGGCAGCCGCGGTCTCCATCCGACAATCAGCAGGACTGGTCATGGATAATATGCTTACGGTGATGGTTCCGCAAGCAGTTGACACTCTTTTGAATCGTACGAAAACTCAGCACTTGACTAGTGCGAGGTTGTCAGGGTACGAGCTGACGTTGTTGGCAAGTCATATTCAGATAAAACGTTGCAATGTCCTGAACCCGGCGACTTTGTTGCCAATTAGTACAGAGTCAGATGAAGTAGCAGCCCATGACTGCTATTTAAGGACTGAGGAGGAAACAAAAGGTCGAGTGGACCTTAAAAACACTCCTTTGGAAGACCCCGATGGAACTTTGTATGTGGATGGTTCATGTTTTAAATTGCCGAATGGTGATGTGACGACTGCGTATGCTGTTGTAACGTTGAATACTGTCGTGGAAACTGCAAGATTGAATCAGAATTCTGCCCAGGCTGCAGAGCTGATCGCTCTAACTAGAGCGTGTGTGTTGGCGAAAGGGAAACGAGTGAATGTGTTTACCGACAGCCAATATGCCTTTGGCGTCGCCCATAGCTTTGGACGATTGTGGAGAGAGAGAGGTTTTATGACGTCGCATGGTACAAAGATTCAGCATGGCCAGCTTGTGAATGATCTTTTGGATGCACTTACGTTACCTAAGCAAGTGGCGATTGTTAAATGTAGTGCGCATCGTAAGGTGACGGATGATGTTGGTCGTGGCAATGCATTTGCGGATGAGATTGCTAAGGAGACTGCCCGGAACCTTAGCACTAGAATGTATGTGACGAGTTTGGTTAGGTGGCCTACAGAGACTAGCATGTGTGAGGACACTATCGAGAGCGTGAAAGCAATTCAGAATGAGGCCACTGAGACTGAAAAGACGAAGTGGAAAGAGAGTACGGGAAAGTTGGATGCGAATGGTTGCTGGGTTGATTTGTCGGAGCATAAGAGGTGGATGTTGCCAGATGCGTATGTGCTGGCTGTTGTGACAATGGCACACGGGTTAGCACATATTAGTGCGAAAGGTATTTGTAAGTTGTTGTCCCCTGTGTGGAAGAATGATGGTATTACGAAGTGTGCTGAGAGATTGGTGAAGAATTGCATGATATGTATGTTATACAATCCTCGAAAGGGGACCCCCACACCTCCTGGCCATTTTGCTCCCCCTTCATATCCCTTTGAAGTAATCCAGCTAGACTTCATCCATATGGAGAGATGCAATAATCTGAAATACGTTTTAGTTGTGGTTTGCGCATTCTCCCGATGGATTGAAGCCTACCCTCTTAAAGACAATACTGCCCTGTCGACTGCGAAAATCCTATTGAAGGAATACTTTCCTCGGTATGGAATGCCTCGAATTGTATGGTCTGATAACGGAAGTGAGTTTGTAGGGAGTGTGATGAAGAGTGTGTGTAAGGGCCTTGGAATTAATCAAAAATTCCATAGCGCCAATCATCCCCAGTCAGCAGGTTTGGTTGAAGGGTATAATGGCACCCTTAAACTCAAACTGGCTAAGATTCAGGCTACGACTGGTCTTTCGTGGCCTGACGCTTTGCCTCTTGCCTTGTTGTCAACAAGGACGACAGTACACTCCCGAGTAGGGCTCAGTCCCTATGAAATAGTGTTCGGCCGTCCTGCGAATGTTTGGGGGGTTCCTAGACCGGGTGTATTTTCTAATCTTGAGTACCCAATGCTGATTGATTATCTTCATGATCTGACTGCTAAACTGAGGTTAATTCACCAACAGGTTTACGAAGCACTGCTGACGCAGACGGAGGGTCCAGGCCACCAGCTCCAACCCGGGGACTGGGTGGTTACCCGCAACTTTGCCCGAAAAAAGAATTTGGAACCCCGCTTTACTGGACCCTATCAGGTCCTCCTTGCCACGAGAACTGCCGTCCGTTTAGAAGGGCGGAAAAATTGGGTGCATGCCACCCATACCAAGAAGGTTCCTATACCTTTACCGGCAGACTCATGGGTGAGGAAGGGCATTGCCTCATCTGAAACCGAAGGACCACAGACTTTTGTACCCTTTAGCGACGCACAGCCTGTCGGAGAATCCTCAGTGCAGCAGAAAGACATCGTTGAACATTTGCCATCACAAGACTCAAGATCAGAGCAATCAACTGATCGGCAGAACTCTGTTCCTTCATCGGATTCTTTGTTTGACGAACAGACACGTCCTGGGAAAGCTCGATACTTTTTGCGATCCAACACCAGAGACAAATAAAATTTCCGTTCTGTCCCTTGATAACTGCATTATCCCATTTGCCACGATCAGTTCAAAACCCCCGTATTATTGTGATTATTTTGTAAAAAATTGAGTTTCGTTCCATCTATGTGCTTTTACTTCCACAGCTAAGAGATTTTCTGTATATACATTGTGAATAAGATACCTTGCATCCAGGTGTACCGTAGGGCCGCGCGTGTACTTCCTTCTGGTTAGTAGGTCTTGGCGCTAGGCTAAAGACCGTCGGTTCCTGGGAGCTCCCAGGGATTGACTACTGCTACACAGAACGAAGTGCGTCAAGAAACGTTGCGGACGGTTGTAGGGGATGGCGTTTTGGAAGCTGATGGACTTGGAAGAAGCTCAGGCGCAAAGATTCAAACTGCAACAAATTACTCGTACCAAATGTTTTATGTTCCAAGTGTTCCTACTGTTTCTGACTGTTTCTTTGCTACTGGCGGGTGGGGTGTATTACATGATGTCGTACTTCTTACCTTCTGCCATACCTACTCCTACTTCTGAACCTAAATCTACCTCCACTGCATCCCCTCATTCTTTCCATATCTTACCCGAACACGAGCAGGCTAGACGTGTGGAATTCAGAAATAATTCCTTTATTCAGCTCCTTCATCAGCATCAGTTAGTGGTTAACACCACAAATTGTTGCGTGTGTGGGTTAATGCCACATACCACGGATAAGGGAATTCCATATCTGGTCCTACCTTATAGTTCCCAGGGTTCAGTTCGAGCATTCCAAACACTGTTTCGAAGTGCACTAGATTCTTACCCCAGTCGAGAGCCACGTTCTCCCTACTCTGGTCCTGGCTCGTATCATATGCCTTTGTCTATAGCGATAGAAGATTTGGATAAAGATATCTATGAGCCGTCGCTCATCCCAGAGGAAGAGGTACAAGCCTATAGGGTCCTGAGTAAGGTCGAGTATAGTGCGCTCACGAGTGAAAAACAGCTTAGAAGCTCGCCTCCGATATGGGTCGTACCCCACACTGGTAATTTCTGTCTAATGGGTCGTGGCCGAAGATCGAAAGCTCGTCTTGGAGAGAGTGCTTGCTCCGAGAATTATATCCTGCCGATGGTCTCGTCCCCTGTATTTCTGGCTGCCAAGGGTACATACTTTGTCTGCCATGATCGTGCGTATACATGGTTGCCCTTTGTGGGCTCATGTTTTATCGCAAATCTGTTGCCTCCGACGTTCACTGTAGATGCAGACTATCACAAGACTAGAGTTGTGAGAGGCGTGATTAGGGAAGAGGACACCGCCGGTCAAGAGGCAGGAGACTTTTTCAAGGGTTTCCTCCCGTTTTGGGGACCTATGGTTAATAGTAGGAACCTGAGACAGTTGACTCGTGTGGTGGAATCGACAGCTAATATCACTGCCAGTGCCCTTGGTAATATCACCACAGAACTTCAGGCGGAAAGGCTTATGACGTTACAAAACCGTATGGTTTTAGACGTGGTCTTAGCAGATCGAGGTGGGGTATGTAAGGTGATCCATTCGAGCTGCTGCATTTTCATTCCAGATAACGCTCCGACTGTCTATCAAGCCATCTCGAGGTTGAATAAGATCTCTGAGTCCATACACGTGGACGTAGGGGATTGGACGCTGCTTGGGTGGTTTTGGGGCCTGATGTCGACTTGGGGTTGGAAGATTCTGATGATCATCGGAGTTGTTGTAGTGTTCCTGTTCACGTGTTGCCTTTGTGTGCAGTGTGGTCCTGCCTTATGTGGCCTCTGTGCTACGACATGTATAAGACAGCCGCCTGTTACCAAAGGAACTCGGTTGGACAGAGCTATGCTGCAGCAACATCTAGATGGTCTGATGAATATTGAATATGATTCTGACTAGTGCTTGCCTACATGAGGGCAAAAGGAGCGTCTGAGGTTCCGTGACAATTGTAAGCGATGTTTTCGACTCGCACGAATATGGTAGAGTCTGGTATCTACGAACCGCAAATGACGAGTTTAGTGGGTGTGCGCAGTTTCGCTGCGCTAACCTAAACCGTTCGTCTGTTTCGTGGGTTTATACATCTGTTCCCACGGGTTCCATCTTAGATATGGCATCCATTTTGTCCCTTGCCCTCAAGTAGCCAGCGAACGGACGCTGTCCGCTTCGCGACCCTGGGATTCCCAAGACTCTTGCGGAAGACACGTTTCCTTTGAAAGTGTCTTTATGATGAGGGGGATGATGTTGTAAGGCAGATGGCCCCGCTCGAGGCTCATCTTGCCGTGCCGGTCTGTTGTCTCAGCCGTGCATCTTATTAGGCACGTCTCTTTGATGCCTGTAGCTCGTGTTTCCCGATGCCACCCCTTTTACACCCTTTCCGATCTCCCCACTGTTTCTGCCTTTCTCTGCACCTGTCCTTGTTCCTTCTTCGATCTGTTTACTGCCGATTGGAATGTACCAATGGTGGGAAGATGGGTTTTTACAGTTGGGAACCATGAATGTTTCTGTACTTATGTTCCGGACCTTGAATGCATCAAAGCGACCCCTCTCGGGGATAATTATGGGAACCAAGTCATAAACCTTTGTGTACCATGTTAACCTATGAGAGAAATGTGTATAAAAAGGAGCGATCCACAGTAGCAAATTGAAGCAGATCCCGAAAACATACCTGTTGTGTACTTCTCGTGAATTCTGTGTTCCCTGCAGTAAATAAACCTCGAATCTTTGACGCCGAAGGAAGTGTCCCGTGTCTCTGTCATTTGTACGCCGGAACAGGTTACCCACGAAGGTTTCAGGTGTTGTCCCCTGGCACCGCTGGGTCTTAAATAACCCAGTCCTTCAGTTCTTAGGTGGTGCCTGCTGGTGCAGGGTGACTACTCCTTAGTCACAAGGGAGAAATCTTAAGAAGAGTCTCGAAGTCCTTTCGTAGAAAGTATTCTTGATTCAAAGATGATCTGATTTGGAAGGGTCCCCGCTCCGGCCTTTATCCTAAAGAAAGGGGTGGGTACATGACTAGGTCCTGCCCTAAGGGTGGGACCAGGAAGGGGGGTAGTTACACCCCTCTCCCCCTGCTGGACTTTCCCCAGGTCAGGGGCTGCGCGCCCCTGGAACTGGTTCTAGCCGGCAGATGCGTAGTGAGCACCGGGGTGCCACTCCGCAGTCACCTTCTCGCAAAGCCCTACCTACCCAGAATACACAAACCCTGTCTGGGACGGTGCGAACACCGCCCTTGACAGGAAACCCTTTGTCCGAGCTCTCCTCGCTGGAAGGACTCCCAGCAGCAGGAGGTCAGACTTGTGTCTGTGGTGGCAGCGTCCATTTTGTGGAACTGAGGCTTCAGTTAACTTTAACCGGGGTTCACCGTTACGTACATGTCGTGTCCCTCTAGAAGGGCGGAATGCCAACCTCGTCGCCAGAATTGGTGAGGGGGCAACATCCCGATTCATATGACACCTTACTCGACATTTCTTGATAACGCGATACCGAAGTTACCGATATGATACGCGTTATCATGGAACAGCCATTGGGTCTTGGTTCCGCAAGCTGCAACCGGGCTCGGCTCGTGCCAGAGCCCAATTCACACGGTTCCATGCACTCTGCCTTCAGGATTGTCAAGGCCTGCCATAGGAGTGACTGATAGGAACCCGGGTGTACATTGTGAGGTTAGATATAGGGATACTATACCTAAAGCAACAAACGAGTACGCTACGTTGCCCCAGCTGTCGTGCAGCCAGTTGTGTCAGTTTTAGATAGCCATCCAGGGGTGGCATAATACATGCTTCGGCCCCTGGTAGGCCCTGGGTACACCGATGCCCTGAGTTACAGGGTCTGACGGGGTGGCCCAGTTCCAATTGGGTAATGCACCTAAGGTACACACATCAATTTAGTGAGAGAACAGCTAGGCTGTGGGTCTGATTGGCAGGCCCACAGCCCGAGAAAGTCGTAAACCAGTGAAACAAAAGCAAAAAGTCCGGGTGATCATAGGATTGCAGACCCTACTCTCCTACAATGGTAACTTGCGAATTCTTCAAAAAATGCACAATTTGGCATTATTGAGGGTGGCATGTGATGCACACACATGCCCATAGGGCATGTATGTGCACCATATGCACACACATGTACATTTAAGGGGTGCAGCAGGGTGTCTTTGAGACACCCCTGCACCCTTGAAATAATTCTCAAATTGCGATTAGCAAATTGCGAATTCGCAATTTGAGAATTATTTCGCAATCATTCCTATGGGCCTCCTGGCCCATAGGAATGCATTGAGAATTATTCCTTAATTGCGAATTCGCAAAATGCGAATTCGTAAATAAGGAAGATTAAGGAATCGCTAAAAAATTGCGATTTTCTTCATACATACCATTTTGCGATTCCTAAATAGCGATTCCTTAAAAATCGCTATTTAGGAATCGCAAAAGGGTTTGTTGAAACATATGGCCCTAAATCCCTGATGAGGGACCAGGGCCTTGCCTTTGACTGACAGCAGCGGAGCCGTGTGTCTTCAACAAGATGCACTCCCACCTGCTCATTGCATGCCAGTGCAATGGACCATAATCAGGCTAGGTAAGATGCACACATGACTTACTGTAGCCACATAAGTCAAAGCCTGCAAACATAACTGTGCCCGCAAATAGCATAAAGCCAAATACACAGACATTTGAAATCTAACACCTAGAGGACAATATATGCAGTCAAAGTAGTGTCCCAACACACCTGGCTGTTCATCCATATGTTCCTACTGAAGTAACAAATTACCCTATTTACAACCTCTTTTACTTTCTCATATCTCCAGTGTGGGCAAGAGCTAGGACCAGCAGCTGTGGCGACCCATGGATTGACCAGAGCTAAACCAGTACTAGTACACCAGCTAACTTACCACATCCATCTAGGAACGCACCAAACAAAAGTCAATCCTGCTCACACATCATATGAAAGTGCCACACGATATGTATGTTGCCACTACTCACTCAAACATCTGAGTGTGTCTGTGAATATCATACGAGGTCACATTATGGGAAACCCTATACATATTGTTGGACTTGGCTCTTTTTGCAGGGTCATCCTCAAACTTTTTGCCTTTCTCCTGTATTTTTCTGACCTGTTGTTGGTGGTTTTATGACTCTGGGCTCTTTTTCACTGCTGATCAGTGTTAAGTGCATATGCTCTCTATTGTATATTGGTGTAATGGATTAGTGACTCCATTATTGGCTATTTGATTTACTTGTCATACCCTAGTACAGTGCACCATGTGTGCCCAGGGCCAGTAAACCAAATGATGCTGGTGGGCTTGCAGCACTGAGTGTGCCACCCACAGAAGCTTGTTGTAAAGTGTGGCTCAGGCCTACCATTGAAGAACCTGTGTGCAGTCTGGGACTGACATGTTGACTTGGCAAGTGCACACACTTGCCAGTCCGTAAACCTTCCCCTTTCTACCTGTTAGTCACCCGTAAGGTAAGCCCATGGTACCCTAATGGGCACGGTGCAATGCATGTAAAAGAGAGGATATGCCCTGATGGGTGTGGCATGTCCTGATAGTGAATTACAGCCAATTTCGTTTTCCACTATTGCAAAGCTACCTGTTCCCAAAGACCAGAAAGTGCAGTTTGATTATAGCATCTTATAATCCTAACTGACGAACAGAACAAGATGGAAATTCAAATTTAGTATGCCTGAGCTCAGAATGTTAAAATACATCTTTTAGCGATGATGATTATTACAATCTGTGTTTGAAAATACCACTTTTAGGAAGTAGGTATTTTCTTGCCTAACCATCCAGTTGTCTCTGCTGGGCATGTGTATTCCATGTCTGGTTTGTGAGTGACAGGGGGCTTGAGAGGGCCTTGGACCCAGCAGTCTGATGGGTCAGGGCTGGGCTGAATAGGACCTGCATTGAATAGAGAGTGGAGGGCGGAGCTTTCCCTTCACTGACCTGAGCCCCCATAGAATAGAGAGCAGAGGGGAGGAGATTTCCTTTCAGCTACCTGGGCCAGGTCTGCTTTCAACAATGCTGTCTCCACCTCCTGCCATGAACTGCACAGAACTGGTTCTGGCTGGGCACAGGCACCCTTTGCCTTCAGAGGACAAAGAATTTACTGACCCTGACGCTGATCGCAGTTCCCCGAGACATGCGTCCTTTACAATGTAGAAAAATCGCAAAACCTACCATGCATTGACGTCCTCTGGGCCAACTATACCAACACCCGCCCCCACCAAACCTCATCAGCACCATACCAACTCGACAACCCTGTCCTGAAGAAGATCCCAAACAACTGTGGATCGAAACGCCATCGACACCACAGCGCAATTGTTTGGCGCACTTTAGCCTTTGGCTCATAACTATGATTAAATGTACTTTGATTGACTGAAAACTTCTACTTACTGAGCCACCATTGTACATATATTGGTCACCTTGCGCCGTTCACGCTGTTCACTTTTATCACTTGCGTCGTCACTGTTCACTTGTATATATATCTCTCCGTCACCAAGTGCCTTCGGGTTGTCACATGAATTTTCTTGTACAGTGCTGCCTTCAACTGTATTTCCATGTGAAAATTCATTCAACAAATTGGTGAATTACAAGCCATGTACTAACCACTTAAGTCTCCTTGTTTCCTTCCAATGTAATGTTTTATGCATACATATCTAAACTGCCTTACGATTGTTACCTGTTGGGACATTGTTTTTTCTGCATACTTTATACCCAGTCCCAACGAGGTCTATGGGTCTTACTCCTGTTCTATATCACTATCTTTCTAAAAGTGGTATTTTTAAAAGGGTAATGGTACATTAATAGGTTACCAGTAAAGATGATTTATCAATACTTTTCCAATGATGTAAAATATGACAGAACTACACCTTCTCAATCAGGAATTACAGTTTATACATGTAATAAGGAATTCCCAATGTTAACCTTTGAGAGGGATTGGCTTGGTAGTAAAACATGAATTTGGGTGTTCTTCACTACTAGGACATGCAAAACGTAAGAGTACATGTCCTACCTTTAGATTACACAGCACCCTGCCCTATCAGTTTTATAGGGCCTATGTTAGGGGTGACTTATATACAGTAAAAAGGGAATTTTAAGACTTGGCAAGAGGTTTGAAATGGCAAGTCGACATGGCAGTGTTAACTACGCACAAAGGCCCTGCAGTTGCAGGCCTGAGACAGGGTTATGGGGCTACTTAAGTGAGTGGCACAATCAGTGCTGCAGGCCCACTAGTAGCATTTAATTTGGAGGCCCTTGAACATGTAGTGCACTTTTCCAGGTGCTTAGAAGTAAATCATGTATGCCAATTGGGTATGAACCAATGTTACCATGGTTAGAAGAGAGAGGACATGCACTTTAGCACTGGTTAACAGTGGTAAAGTGTTCAGAGTCCTAAAGCCAACAAAAACAAGGGCAGAAAAAGAGGAGGAAGAAGGCAAAAGTTGGCGGTGACCCTTTAGAGAGAGACATTTTCCAACACTCCTCCTCCCATAAAACCGTGATTTTTTAAGTCCCACAAGAGGTAATCTCTTAGCCTCAATCTTTACAAACTTTATCTTACTACTTTTGCTTCAATTGTGTGAGGTTTTGATGTCATTGTTTGTCACAGATGATTGCTCCCACTTTTATACACCTTTGGAACTGAATATTACTGGCCACCCCTTAGATCCTCATGCTGAGGGCATTGCCACTCAGGATGTCATCCACAATGGTGTGACAGTAGGTATACCACCCAAGACTGTGGCAGTCACCTAGGTGCTGCCCAGTTGCTACATCTCATCACCAGCACAGTCAATCCTGTCCCTAAGTGGGCACCCCAAATGCTGTGACTGAATGCCCTATCTAAGTGTCAGGCTACAGTGGAATTTGAGGATCTACTGCAGAATTCAAGGATCCTAGGATTAAAATAGCTTTTGTAGGGTTTGGGGATCTCAGAGTCTATAAGACCCACACCCAGGGTGCGGCCAGGTACTTGGCTTTCCTTCCTGTTGTTGGAAGAACGCCTCTACTTGGGCTCTGCTCTTCATCTGAGTTCCTAGCTTTCCAGTGACACAACTGCGAAGCATTAACAACTGGTATATGATTTGCTTATCTGCCTGTTGGGATTGCTGCTGGTGGAAAGTGGAACATACTCAGACTTACAAAGCTTTCCTCCATTTCCATGCCTGGCCTACTCATAGAAAAATACCTAAATTCACACCTTGAATTTCAGGATGCTGATTTACAGCATAAGGATGTGTATAATGTTGCTTGAAGCGATGCAATTTGTGACTGTTGAATTTCTAATAGGCAGTGGATTGCATGTTGTACTTAGATGCTTACACACTGTGAGTATTGCAGAAATATCCCGTTGGGAAGTATTTCCCTTTCTAAGTAGCAAAGCATATTTTATAAACCAATATCGTCTTAGAAATTGTACTGTAGCCTGTTGTACGGTTTATACTGTTTCATTAAAAACTGTGTGTTTGTTGGACAACATAAATGTCAGGATTGTGCTAGCCTGATTTTGCACACACCATCAGGATATGTTAGCCTTAGTCCTACTAGCTCACAGTGCACAATCTGTACCCCAAATCTGACCAGATAATAAATGGATTATGCAACCTCTGAACATGACAACCCCAACTCCCAAAGGAAATTGTGGTAACAGATCTAGAACCCTTTTTTTTGGTTATGTATGCATACCCAAAGAGAAACAAAAGAAATACTCAGCAAGGTGTTTCAATATTTATTGAAGCATTGTGATTCTTGAATAAAAAATATGTGTTGCAATAATAAATAATAGGAAACAGAATAACATAATTAACATAATGAGAATGGTGACGAAGAGAAACAGTTTAGCCATTTTGCTGTTACAGAGAATATATGCTTGCATATAAGTACTGTAATATGTTGTACTCCTATCTAGCACTACCCATCCTCGTGTGCATAGGGTGGGTAAATTTGCCAAATCCCTGAATGGTGATCTAACTCCCTTTTACCTGTGGGTAAGTGTCATCAGGGTGCCTGTCTTGGTGAAGAGCTGGGCATCTTCCCTTGCAAGAGGTAAACAGAAATCATTCAGGCTGGAATTCCGGCATGTGCCAACCTCTCAGTGCCAACAAAATGCTCCTCTAGTTAAACAAGGAAGTGATGCCGCTTATATAATAAACATCATCCATGTTGCCATGCGGGAGTCCCAGTCAAACTGCCATTGTTGATTCTATTGTGATAGCCCTGTTGCTGTGCAGACAAAAAAAAAACAACATTTTGCGTAATGAACTTAGACCCTATACAGAATGTTCAAGGTATTTGATAGTATGCCTACAAAGTGGTAATGTAAGCAAAAGCCATTTAAGAGACTATTATCCTGCATGGGCATGCAACAAAATGTGGGTCAAGTGTCAATGTTCAAGAAAAGATATGAAGTTAAAATGTGAATATGTAAAATCATGGTGTTCTCGCTTGATCCCAATGTGACCATGTGACAAGCCGAAGTTCAACTCTTTGTGGTTGGATTTCAGAAAAAAAGTCTTCCTTTAGCATTTGATTACTATTTTTGATAACGAATTGAGGGTTGAATTTGAGAATATCATTAGGAAAATATTGTCACACATAAATCTTCTGCCTGAAATATATCTTCCAAATATATTGCAACAGTAGGTGCAGATTTTCCGTTATAAACTCCAATGGGGTGATATTTTTGTATGCATTGGACACGATATTTACCAATTTAACACAAGGAAAACGTATAATTCCAAATTAGGAGCACAGTTCACAAAGAAGGCCCTAAATATGCACTGCAAGATTAAGAACCTCTCATTGGTGCAGATTAACAACTTTAGGAAATTCTCAAATGTTTACAGACATTATCCTAGAAACCTGTGACAGTCCTAAGGTTTCCAAACATACTCCTCTAAAACGTTTGTGAATTAGCATTTATGACTGAGATTGTTCCGCATGTAGGATCAAAGATACCGCGCTGTTGCAGTTGGGCAAAATACGTTGGTCTCTGGGGAAAATCTTCCCACCCTTCAGCCCTCCCTCGCCTGTTTTTGGACTGCCCCCACTCCCGACACGGCAATGAGACTCAGTCCTGCTTCGACAGGGGTACATCTCGGACCATTGCCAGACTGGTAACAGGTCAAAGAAAGGCTTGTAAATATCTATGGCTCTTGAGTTTGGGGTAATTCCCAAACTTTCCAGTACATCCTGCCCTGAAATGTCAAGTCCCCACCCCTGCATTCAATATTACCCCAGCCCAAGAGACTTGTGAAGCAATTCTTATAGGAAGTGTTATGGCTTAAGGGGAGGTAAATCATGGCAACACTGAAGGAGCTGTTAGGGTTCATTATGCATTGGTTGACTAAATACCATGGGATGAATATTGGACATCATGGAGTTCAGCACTGGTAATTTTAAGCCTGTGGTTTAAGGCTATCCCTGCTCTTCTTATGCTTTTTCGCTTTTCTAAATGATACTAAAACCCACAGAGATAAGATTGTCAAAGTAGGGGATTCCATTGTGATTAAGTCAGATTTCTGCTAGGCCCATCAAATGTTTATGGCATTCAGTCATTGGTCAACTATTTCAACAGCTTGCTTTTGGGCAGACTGAAAATTAACGAGAACCACTTTTACATGCCACATTATGTATTAAGGAGACTGTCTCCTTAGGTGTGACCTTGTGAGTCTGTTGAGGCTTTATCACTCTTGCAAGGAACTCTTGATATGCAATTAACTAGCAAAGAGTTATTTGAGGATAAAGCTGCAACCTGCCGAGGTTTTGATTACAGAAAGCATGCTGGATGTTATAGGATGCATGAAGCAAAGCAGAAGACTTAGTACAAGTTGAATTGGAATATCTGTATATAAGTTTCTTGGCGATGAAGGTGGTGGGCTTAGGGTGTCAGCTGTAAACGTGTTGTGGTGAGCCACCAGATATTCTGAGGTCAGATATTCGTACTTTTAGGAACAAATATGTGGAAGTTAATATCCTTCTGTGGGATCACTTGAGTTTACTGTATAATTCTTCAAATGCAGATGAGTTTTTAGTTTTTGCATAGCTCATGACTTTTCCAGTGACTTAGATATTGGCTGTATTCGTTTTATAGGGCAATTGAAAAGAGCAGAGGAATAAGCCTGAGTACCCCTTGGATATTCATGGTCTTTGTTTTGGTGAATATATTGTGTAACGTTAGTCCCTATATTTTTGGACTGCTTGGGACGAATGGGAAGTCAGTCTTGGATACTCAGCGGAAATTTCGGAGTTTCGCCAACTCGGCGCTCCGTTGGGAACGCGGAGTTCAGACAAAAACTCAGACTCAGCAGCGGAACGGGGTTAGCCCCTGAACCCACACCCAATTAAAGAGTAGGAAATAAACACTTGCCTGCTCTGGTGTCTCCGGGCTGCCCTCCTCCACGCTGTGGTCTCTCCTTCTCGCCGTCCGCCTTCGTTACCGGTCACAAACCCCTATGTTGTACGTCTTGGGAGGACTCCGCATGATGATAGGGAAACCTTTTGGGTCAGCTCTTTGAAGTGTAGGGATTGCATCACAATTTGATACATGAGGCATCAGGGAACTGATGTACTTGAGCTGTGTGATGGGTAGCTTCTGACGCCTAATGTGTGTGAGGTTTCTCATGGTTGGCCCATATGGACGTGTGATACAATATCTTGTTTGGCATGGAGTGGACTTTCAACATTTCTATTGTCTTTGGAATCTCATCTTGTAATTAAATCATTGATGTTCCAAACATAAATCTTTCTATATTGTTGTTTAGTTGAGTGGCAATGTTTGAAGGTTTTGGCATGGTGAATATATGGTGCAGCATTATTGATTTTGATGTATTGAGGACTGTGAGTAAAACAAATTACTCTTAATTCGGTTGTTGAAGTTGGGGTTTTGGTTTTGAAGAAAGTAGGAATGAAATTGCATGTTAAAATGATTATTTATTGTTGTTTCTTCAAATTTAGATGTTTTCTGAGAGGTGTTGAACCGGACATTTTCATGAAGCAATATAGTATAGGTTATTGCTGGTCAGCGTTTGCTTATCGCGGTTGCTGCTTTTTTCTGTTTTTTTCAGTACACATATTAAAGTGAGCTGGTGCAATTTGCCTGACCTCAATATTGCTGATGCGTTTCCTGCTATTGCAATGGTAGGATGTCCTTTCTTTCTGCAAACCATAATTCATCAGCAGGAGAACTTTTGTCTATCATGTAATGCTGGAGCTTGCCTTAAGACTTTTATACATCTTTTGCCTTGTGGTACATGGGCCTCCATTTGAAGGGTTCCGATCAGAGAGGCGTTCAATTTAAAGCAAATCTCCTGCGCCACCAAATCCTAAATAACCCCCTCAGAGAGATTCAGCCGAGCGACAACTGCCAATGACTCCTAGCTAAAACCAGGCGTCAGTCTGGTCGACTTAAGTCATGAACTAGATAAACTATGTATCCTTTCCTCCAACAATACCTATAATGACAGATATTTTCAGACTTAAATGCCATTCCCTGGCCGCACATATTGGCATAAGTCCCCATTAGCAACAACTTGAGCCAAGCAAATAAATTGTGAGATAAGGATATTTTGAAGTGAGTTTTTTACTGGTCTCAGTGGAGCATTTTGTAGCAGTGGTGTTTTGGGAGCTCAGCTAAAGACCCACTCCATTTTATATTTTGTATAGTTTATAATCTTTACAATATCTAATCCATTCATAGTATTCTAAACCTCAAACTCCATACTTTAGTTAGCAAAATATAAGAGAATGAAAACTTCATTTATTTTAGTCAAAAAGTCATTTTACTACAATACCTGATTGCATTCCGGCTAAAAAGCAATACTTATACAGTGATGAAGGCACTTATTTTTGGAGTCCGGCGCTCGCTTTTGTACTTCAATCATCAACCGTGAGCAATAGAGGGGAAAACACACAAGATGGAAAGACGAGGAAGAGAAAGAGGGAGAACCCTTCATAGAGGTATAAACCAGGAGCCTGCAAGAGTGAGATAAGGGGGCGGCCGCGTGGAGCGTCTGGTAGTGCCTTAGGGAGTAGGCAGGAGATGGATTCAAGACTCCACAACCTTGGTATTCTGCGCGCCGATATTAATCAGCATTGGCCACGGGCTTTGTGAACAGTACTATGGGCCTAACACTCATTTTCTTACACATTTATAACTGCTTCTTTACCACCAGATAAAAAAATGCCATATTTTCTTTATCTGAATAATCGCTCTTTAGGAAATATCAGGCATATGCATCAAAGTAAATACCGGCTCTGGAAAGGGAATTTATTGGGGGGCTCGTTTTTCGAATTGTGTATTTTCCTGAAGCTTTTGAAACCTGATTGGGGAATTCACTGGGGGGGGTATTATTTTCTATTTTCGAGATTTACATTAGCTCCCCTGAGCTCGGAATGTGTTATACTCAGTTTTTTCCTCGGCACCTGCACTTTCCTGAGACCAGGTTCGGTCTCAGCGGCCATTTTGTTGTGCCATTTGACTTTGGCTGTCAGCGCTCTAGTCTCTGCATGCTGCACGCCGCCCTTAGGTATCACTATTTAATGGCCTCTACTCAGACGGGCAGTGGACGCTCGCAGGGGGCGCGCCTAAGGAAAGCCCGTCTGCGCCGAGTCAGCGGCCAGGGCCAGTCATGCTGCCCGAGTTGGGCCTTGTGGTGAGAATCTACTGCAGCTATCGGGTAAGTTACTGGAGTCTCATCGGCCTCCTCTGTGTCCTCTACAGGAAGGCTTTTCTTTGTTCCCTCAGTCGAATGTTGTGTGTCCAGATTGTGGCTTCTAGGCTTCCTGACAATCGGCACAACGGAGCTGTAAAGGCTGTGCATATTAGTGCTGCCCTGATTAACGCGAGATCTTTAACACCTTGGGTGCTATGGGGTTTTCCCCTCCTGTGCTGACATTCCATGAATCCCTTTATTCATAACAAAGCCAGCTCGTCATAAGCACAGCGCAGGTAACACCCATGACGAGCTGGCTTTGTCATCAGCGCTGAAGGGGAAGCATTATATGGATGTTTTTGATCTGGTCACTCATAATTCTTTGGATTTGCGGTTTGTCACTGAGACTTGGCTGGATGCTGCTTCCAATCCCATTATAGCAATGGCGACCCCTGCTGGCTACAAGCTCTATCGCGTAGACCGCCCAGTTAGAAGAGGGGGCGGTCTGGCTATCTTGTATAAGGAGGGTTGGATGCTACATGGTGAGGCCTCCGCTGTATGGGGTGAGTGTGAGGCATTGGACTTTAGCATACAGTTCTCGCCTCATTTCACTCTTGGGGGCTCTCTTATCTATCGGCCTCCCGGTCCTTCTGAGGTTTTTCTTAAATCATGTGGGGATGTGGTGGCAGAGCGAGCGCTACGCTTCTCTCGCTATCTGGTTTTGGGAGTTGTTAATCTGCATCTTGACCAACCTGACACTGGTGATGTAGCCGACTCTTAGTTCTCTTCATTTGGCTCATCTCTCACAACAGGTCTCCCATCCTTCCTACTCAT